>NC_139997.1:41126537-41726537 GCF_964263955.1 Coregonus lavaretus | reverse complement strand
AGATCTCGCGATACATGGCCCCATCCATCCTCCCCTCAATACGGTGCAGTTGTCCTGTCCCCTTTGCAGAAAAGCATCCCCAAAGAATGATGTTTCCACCTCCATGCTTCATGGTTGGGATGGTGTTCTTGGGGTTGTACTCATCCTTCTTCTTCCTCCAAACACGGTGAGTGGAGTTTAGACCAAAAAGCTATATTTTTGTCTCATCAGACCACATGACCTTCTCCCATTCCTCCTCTGGATCATCCAGATGGTCATTGGCAAACTTCAGACGGGCCTGGACATGCGCTGGCTTGAGCAGGGGGACCTTGCGTGCGCTGCAGGATTTTAATCCATGACGGCGTAGTGTGTTACTAATGGTTTTCTTTGAGACTGTGGTCCCAGCTCTCTTCAGGTCATTGACCAGGTCCTGCCATGTAGTTCTGGGCTGATCCCTCACCTTCCTCATGATCATTGATGCCCCACGAGGTGAGATCTTGCATGGAGCCCCAGACCGAGGGTGATTGACCATCATCTTGAACTTCTTCCATTTTCTAATAATTGCGCCAACAGTTGTTACCTTCTCACCAAGCTGCTGGCCTATTGTCCTGTAGCCCATCCCAGCCTTGTGCAGGTCTACAATTTTATCCCTGATGTCCTTACACAGCTCTCTGGTCTTGGCCATCGTGGAGAGGTTGGAGTCTGTTTGATTGAGTGTGTGGACAGGTGTCTTTTATACAGGTAACGAGTTCAAACAGGTGCAGTTAATACAGGTAATGAGTGGAGAACAGGAGGGCTTCTTAAAGAAAAACTAACAGGTCTGTGAGAGCCGGAATTCTTACTGGTTGGTAGGTGATCAAATACTTATGTCATGCAATAAAATGCAAATTAATTACTTAAAAATCATACAATGTGATTTTCTGGATTTTTGTTTTAGATTCCGTCTCTCACAGTTGAAGTGTACCTATGATAACAATTACAGACCTCTACATGCTTTGTAAGTAGGAAAACCTGCAAAATCGGCAGTGTATCAAATACTTGTTCTCCCCACTGTACATACTCTGGCTTCTAACTAAACCACAGAACACTACAGCCGATGTAATGGAGACTATGTGAAAAACAGAAGACATGGTACAGGGGTGTTAGAGGAGCCTGTCACAGTAGATGACATGGCAGGAGGGTCCTGGTGAGGGGGTAGAGGGGATAATCACTGTCAATGAGGGTGTGAGTGTCACCATCCCCTGGCGCCTGACCAGGTTTTGCCCTCCTGTCTCACCCCCTGCCCTCTCCTGTTCCTCTGTCCCCTTGTCCCTGCCCTCATGTTGGCAAGGCCCAAGCTAATCAGAGGGAGAGGCGAGGGGGCATGGGGCATGCAGCGGGATCTGAATAAAACATTGGGGGATTTAATCAAGGGAGGGCATCTGGAGCCGTCTCAGTCTGACGGCCCTGGCGGAGCTGATGGACTGACACTTTAGTCATTCACCACGTGTCCTCATTCTAATGACATCCCCACAAGGTGGCGGAGGGCACACACTTTTTGCATTATCAAAGTGTTTTTATTCATAACATCTATTAATTAGTTTGGAATTGTCAGTGTCATGTGCTAGGCATAATTTAAATGGGCTGAAGAGAATTTGCCCTTTCCCTGTCGAGCCAATGTTTCCTTGGCAAGCTTTCCCTAGACAGAGAGAAATTGAGAAAGAGAGAGAGAGAGAGAGAGAGAGAGAGAGAGAGAGAGATTAAAAGAGAAAGATTGTGTGTGTGTGTACGTGTGTGTACGTGTGTGCATGTGCACAGAATTATGTACATGTATTTTTGAGGGGAGCAAAGATTGTAACTGTCAGTCCTGTTTCTGTTCCTGCTATACTGTATCCAATACAAGTTTCAAGCACAGATGAACAGTCTGTTTTTATTTCTGAGGACAGAAACATCAACAACAGTTTAAACTTAGATGATAGCCTCCTGTGATGGCAAATGGGTTTTGTTGTTTTTTGCATCATAAGCTCTATCAAGGAGCTCAGAATGATATTGAGAAGTTTTTTTTTATCCCATTTGATTTAGCATATCATACATAAATTATATATATTAGTGGATCTATACTGATCTAAGACAAGTTAGAACTCCATGGCACTGTCTTTGGACTGGACACTGCACACTAACTAGTGACATGGATATCTATATGTATACCCTGCAGAGGAATACTGGACTTGAGATATTTTACTTTCATCATGCTGTACTTCAAGACAGCTGAGTCCATTTGAATGATTGTTGAATCTCCATAGCAACAGTATCAAAGTCGTCAATTTTGCAGCAAACAGCATGGTTTTCCTCAGCTAATTGAACATCTCTGTGTTCCATTATAATCATTCATTACCCTTTGTGCTCATGAAACATGCGACCAACACTTTAAAAATGGGGGGAGACAATGCAAATAGTCCGGGTAGCCATTTGATTAGCTGTTCAGGAGTCTTATGGCTTGGGGGTGGAAGCTGTTAAGAATAATTTTGGACCTAGACTTGGCGCTCTGGTACCACTTGCCGTGCGGCAGCAGAGAGAACAGTCTATGACTAGAGTGGATGGAGTCTTTGACAATTTTTAGGGCCTTCCTCTGACACCACCTGGTATAGAGGTCCTGGATGGCAGGAAGCTTGGCCCCAGTGATGTACTGGGCCGTACGCACTACCCTCTGTAGTGCCTTGCGGTAGGAGTCCGAGCAGTTGCCATACCAGGCAGTGATGCAACCAGTCAGGATGCTCTCGATGGTGCATCTGTATAACATTTTGAGGATCTGAGGACCCATGCCAAATCTTTTCAGATATCATGAGGGGGAATAGGCTTTGTCGTGCCCTCTTCACGACTGTCTTGGTGTGTTTGGACCATGATAGTTTGTTGGTGATGTGGACACCAAGGAACTTGAAGCTCTCAACCTGCTCCACTACAGCCCCATCGATGAGAATGGGGGCGTGCTCGTTCCTCCTTTTCCTGTAGTCCACAATCCCTATAGGCTGTCTCATCGTTGCCGGTGATCAGGCCTACCAATGTTGTGTCGTCAGCAAACTTAATGATGGTGTTGGAGTCTTGCCTGGCCATGCAGTCATGGGTGAACAGGGAGTACAGGAGTGAACTGAGCACACCCCCCTTGAGGGGCCCCCATGTTGAGGATCAGCGTGGCAGATGTGTTGTTTCCTACCCTTACCACATGGGGTCGGCCCATCAGGAAGTCCAGGATCCAGTTACAGAGGGAGGTGTTTAGTCCCAGGGTCCTTAGCTTAGTGATGAGCTTTGAGGGCCCTATGGTGTTGAACGCTGAGCTGTAGTCAATGAATAGCATTCTCACGTAGGTGTTGCTTTTGTCCAGGGGGGAAAGGGCAGTGTGGAGTGCAATAGAGATTGCATCATCTGTGGATCTGTTGGGGCGGTATGCAAATTGGAGTTGGTCTAGGGTTTCTGGGATAATGGTGTTGACGTGAGACAAGACCAGCCTTTCAAAGCACTTCATGGCTACAGACGTAAGTGCTACGGGTCTGTAGTCATTTAGGCAGGTTACCTTAGTGTTCTTGGACACTATGGTGGTCTGCTTGAAACATATTGGTATTACAGACTCACTCAGGGACAGGTTGAAAATGTCAGTGAAGACACTTGCCAGTTGGTCAGCGCATGCTCGGAGTACACGTCCTGGTAATCCGTCTGGCCCTGCGGCCTTGTGAATGTTGACCTGTTTAAAGGTCTTCCTCACATCGACTACAGAGAGCGTGATCACACAGTCGTCCGGATCAGCTGATTCTCTCATGCATGCTTCAGTGTCGCTTGCCTCGAAGCGAGCATAGAAGTAATTTAGCTCGTCTGGTAGGCTCGTGTCACTGGGCAGCTCGCGCCTGTGCTTCCCTTTGTAGTCTGTAATAGTTTGCAAGCCCTGCCACATCCGATGAGCATTGTAGCCGGTGTAGTACGATTCAATCTTAGTCTTGTATTGACTCTTTGCCTGTTTGATGGTTCGTTGGAGGGCATAGCGAGATTTCTTATAAGCGTCCGGGTTAGAGTCCTGCTCCTTGAAAGCGGCAGCTCTACGCTTTAGCTCATTGCGGATGTTGCCTGTAATCTATGGCTTCAGGTTGGGGTATGTACGTACGGTCACTGTGGGGACGACGTCATCGATGCACTTATTGATGAAGCCAGTGGCTGATGTGGTGTACTCCTCATTGCCATCGGAAGAATCCCGGAACATATTTCAGTCCGTGCTAGTAAAACAGTCCTGTAGCTTAGGATCTGCTTCATCTGACCACTTCTTTATTGACCGAGTCACTGGTGCTTCCTGGTTTAGCTTTAGCTTGTAAGCAGGAATGAGGAGGATAGAATTATGGTCAGATTTGCCAACTGGAGGGTGAGGGAGAGCTTTGTACATGTCTCTGTGTGTGGAGTAAAGGTTGTCTAGAGTTGTTTTTCCTCTGGTTGCACATTTAACATGCTGGTAGAAATTAGGTGAAAAGGATTTACGTTTCCCTGCATTATAGTCCCCGGCCACTAGGAGCGCCGCCTCTGGATGAGTGTTTTCCTGTTTGCTTATGGCCTTATACAGCTCATTGAGTGCGGTCTTAGTGCCAGCATCGGTTTGTGGTGGTAAATAGACAGCTACGAAAAATATAGATGAAAACTCTCTTGGTAAATAGTGTGGTCTACAGCTTATCATGATACACTCTACTTCAGGCGAGCAAAACCTTGAGACTTCCTTAATATTAGATTTGTGCACAAGCTGTTGTTTACAAATTTACACAGCCATCACCCCTTGTCTTACCGGAGGTGGCTGTTCTATCTTGCCGATGCAGCATAAACCCCGCCAGCTGTATGTTATCCATGTCGTCGTTCTGCCACGACTCGTGAAACATAAGATATTACCATTTTTAATGTCCCGTTGGTAGGATATTTGTAATCTTACCTTGTCTATTTTGTTATCCAATTATTGTGAATTGGCTAATAGGACTGATGGTAGAGGCAGATTACCCACTCGCCGTCGGATCCTTAGAAGGCACCCTGACCTACTTCCTGATATCTCCATCTCTTTCTCCTGCAAATGACGGGGATTTGGGCCTTGTCAGGCGTCTGAAGTAAATCCTTCACATCCAACTCGTTAAAGAAAAAAATCTTTGTCCAGTATGAGGTGAGTAATCACTGTCCTGATATCCAGAAGCTCTTTTCGGTAATAAGAGACGGCGGCAGAAACATTACGTACATTTGTAGATTATATACAAAAAACACACACAATAGCACAATTGGTTAGGAGCCTGTAAACCGGCAGCCATCTCCTCCGGTGCCATTATCATGCCCTTGCATTTATATTTTTGTTCAGTGTACATTTCATTGACAACTAAGAGATATGCTAACTGTTGATAATAGTCGTTCAAGTTCAGCATAGCTAGCTGGCAAAGTGATTCACATTTCTTGCTAGCTAACCAAATGACACCTGCATCTTTAGCTGTAGCCACTGAAAAATGATATGGGTCGGCCACTCACCCGCTTGACATCCTCCCAGCTAGCTAATGTTAGGCTCCACGTTTTTAGCTTGCTAAATAAATAGCTATATAAATAGATAAGCTAGCCTATTAGTCACGTTATGACTGACTTGTGGTCATTGCCCTTGCTAATTTGATTTGATTGACATTCCCAATATTGAGTCATTGAAACTGAAACAGTGCATCCTGAAGGGCTGGAGGCAGCAAACAATGTATCAGGCCAGCTGTGTTTTAAAACCTGATGGCAATGTATTAGTGAATTAGCTATTATTCATGCATTGAACTGCATCCATCTATTCTGCCAACAATGCCTTACTCCACGTCATGGAGCATAAACTGGGAATTTGATATTTTTGACTGTTATTATGATGGTCTGTTTGTTTCATATCTGCAAAGTAGTTAAACTGCTGTCAGTTCCACTTTAACAATTAGTACGTTAGGTCATTTATTTTCTATACTCAGATGTTGGCTAGTATAATGCAATTGAAACCCGATAGAATTAAGCAGGATAAAAAATGTGGGTCTGTTACAGGAATAACATTAACTTGTTATACACATGTCAGGAGACAATCAGTGGTAATATTTTAGTCATGGGGAGGGCTGGAACAAGTGGCACGTTACACTGCTAATGTTCATGTCACACTATTAATGTGAAATCAGCCAGACATGCAGCACAGCACACCGCTTAAACACCCACAATGGCCTGACTCATACACTGCAAAACACAACAATATATTTTCCACAGCTCAATTACTCATTAAGGAAACATCATTAATTTAGATATCGTTTCTCATCGGACATGTTTGGAATAAAGCACTGAAGTGAGCCCCGGGATAATTATTAATCTCTCATAAATATTACAGCAAGGATGAGCACCTGCAAAGACCAGCAACATATGACTGAAGCTATACATAATATAACTCGTAATGACAATTTTGCTATAATGACAAATACACAATATACAATATAAAACTAGGGGTTCCCAAACTAGGGGTCGCAGTTCCCAAACTAGGGGTCGCAACCCCATGTGGGGTCACCTGATATGAAAATTGGGTCGCAGGAGAATTTCCAAAATCCTGAAGAAGAAAATATATATAAAAACATATATATTATAATATCGTCTTTGTAACTCAAAATCATTTTAATGTGGTTAACCTTAAAAATCGAAATGAAAATTATTCAAATCTAAACTATAAAATTCAACCAGACAGCACCCTTAGATCATGGGAAAAGGCCGCACTTGACCCATGGTGAATGGCTAGGCCCGCTGCGCTATGAAACCACACACTATTGCAGAGACTTTGATATTACCGGCCTCAAATTATAAAGTGAAACGATGTGTGGGGAGGCAGAGGTACAGAAACTCACATCAATACATTTATCAGATAACACTGTTAAACGAAGAATTTATGCTATTGGTAGCAATCAAGAGGAAACTCTGACTGAAGACTCAAAAACTCCCCAGCTTATGCTCTCCAAATGGACGTTAGCTGTGAGGGCAGAGATGCCCATGCATTGACTTTTGTTCGCTATACATGTCGGGGGATGCTATTCACAAGGACATATTGTTCTGTCTCACGATTCCCGAGCATGCAACGGCACAGGGGATGTTCAGTGTGCTGCGTAGCTATATTGACGACAAACAGATCGAACAGATGGGGCTCCATCTATGGCGGGACGGTGGGCAGACCTCTGGACTCTAGTTATGAATGTGTCTCCCTCTGCCATATGGACGCATTGTATGATACACTGAGAGCAACTGGCGGTAAAAGAGCTGAGCACAGAACTTGGAGATATACTGCAGCAGGTAACTGCGCGGACACGCCTGTTTGCAAAACTAGGTGGAGATATGGGATCAGAGCACGACAATGTTCTATTTCACACGAGGCTTGGTGGTTATTGAGGGGGAGTGTTATTGTTTCGCATTGAGAGAGGAACTGTTGTCATTCACAATGGATGAAAAAAAATAGATTTCTGTGTAATGAAAAGGAAATGTGTCTCCTTGCCCATGTAACAGACATATTTGGGGAAACTGAATGAACTGAACGCAAGTTTGCAGGAGAAATACTAAAACATTTTACAGATGGGTGTCCGAATCAGTGGATTCAGAGTAAAGAATTCTTATTGGAGAGAGAGTCTTTTCAAAAGCGAACCATGCCCCTCGGCTGTGCATGTTTCTAACAGAAAACAGCATCAGTAAGTGTCCCACACGAGTGATGACTGCTCACCTCCAACGCTTGGAAGATCACTTTGGGACCTACTTCCCAATCCATTTGACTGTGATCCTGGCTCAGTTGACATGCTGGTAAGTGAAATCAAACAGCTGATTGAGCTGTCATGTGACCGAATGCATTTACGGGTCACTACAGAGGAGTTTTGGTTCCTGACTCAAAGGGAATAAATACCCTGCCCTTTCCCTCTGAGCATTAATGCCGCGTTCAAAACAACTGGGAACTGGGAACTCGGTCCGACTTCAGTGCATTCAAGACTACTGAAACTAGATCTGACTGGGAAAAATATTTTTGAACGGTCATTCAACTGGAATTCCAACTCAGGAACTCGAGCCTCTTTCTAGAGCTCCGACTTTCCAACCTGAAGATCACTGACGTCATGATTTGACCTCGTATTTGACCTCGTAGTTCCCTGTTGTCTTGAAAGCACCATCAGTGCTTTCATCTGCATTAAAACCAAATATCAATCCAGGTTGGATGTGACAGCAGAGATGAGGTGTGCACTGTCGACCACGCTCCCTGACTTTGAGAAGCTCCGACGCGACATGCATCAAACACACTCATCTCATTAGTGGTGGTGAGATAAGATACATTATGTCAGACTAATTTGCATTTGACTGTCATAGCCCCACATTAAAAGTATGTGATTGTGTATTGAAAAGACAATCAGAAATACTGTTAGAATATTTTTCAATTGACTGCCATAGCCCCAATTAAAAAAGTAAACATTGGCTGTTAATTACATGGCTGGGGTCGTGAGAATTTTCAGATATCAAAATAGGGTCGTGGGCCAAAAAAGTTTGGGAACCCCTAGTATAAGCGCTACTTTTACTACTATTGGAATGACTGACTGCCATAGATAGCTGACTCTTATACTATTAATGATACTGTGCACTAGAATAGCTAAATAAATGTCTGTCTTATTCTAACCAGTAATTGCCAACATCAGAGAGCCCTCTCCTAGTCTTTGTGGTCAGTGTGTCCATTAGAACCAGCAATAGCCAGTGAGGCTGTATGATATCAGAAGCCTGCCGTCTGACAGTGGGGGGTCTGAGGCAGAGGGAGGAGGCAGGAGGGCCCTCTGATGGAGGCCACTCTCCATACTCCCCTTCAGCCTGACCACCTGCCACCCCACTCACTGGCTCTCCTCCGGGAAAGAACAGCACACACACGCACACGCACACGGCATGCACGCAGGCACACACACACACACACAAAAACACGTCACCCCTTCCTTCTTTCTCTTCCTCTATCTATGGTTACCTCCATCCCTCGGGCTCCAACTGGAGCAACTCAGAGAGAGAGCTGTGCATTGATCTCAGTGCCCCATGAGTCTTAGCTGGGAGATCAAGGGGCCAGTTTGTCTTGAAACTCACCAAGCCCAGAGAAAGCCACAGAGGAAGAGCTAACACAGTGAAGTGCCTTTTTACATCCATTTTCGTGGCCGGCGAATGGGCTGATAGTGTGTGTATTGACCCTTCTCTCTTCTACCTCTCTTGGTCTGTCAATAAATCAAATTGAACACAAAACAGAGGAGATATCATGGTGTGCTGATTCTCTCAAAACAATGACAAATAATTGTTCAGAGTTGTGCAGTTAAAGAACTGAGAGATTTTTGTTTATGTTGCTTTTATCATGTGGAAACTTGGAGTTCAATAGCCATTTGTACTGTCATCCAACATGAGACATTTTTGAGACTCATGAAAATGACTGAGACTGCTCAGCTGCTAATGGTGGTGTCTGTATTCCCCATGTTTTCTTGTTAACTTTCTGTCACCACTTCCTCCGAAGCTGCCTCCTCTCCTGGTTCGGGCAGGCTTCGGCGTTCGTCGTCACCGGCCTTCTAGCCACTGCCACTCCTCATCTCATCATTCCATTTGTTTTGTCTTGTCTATTACACACACCTGGTTCATATCCCCTCATTAGTACGTGTATAAGTGTTCCCTCTGCCCCCTTGTCCTTGTGGGTGATTGTTTAGTGTGAGGAGAGTGTAACTCTGTTGAGCTCAGTGTATTTTGTATTGCCGGGGTATATTTTCCCTGTGTGCCTGTTTGGTTCCAGTGCGCCTGTTTTGCGCACTGGACTGTTTGACGAAATTCTGCGTAACTCTGTATTCCGGAATAAACTCTGTATTCTGTGATTTACCCTCCTGCGCCTGACTCTTTCAAATCACCCATCACACATTCTAAAGTTTCTCTGCCAGTTTATTTATACCTCCCCTCTGGGTCCTGTTTTGGTAAGAATTATCCTTTGAATTACCATGGAAACAATTTAAAGTTTCGTCCTGGAGGATCCATTCAATTTATTTTATATGAATAATGAATATCAGGTCTTGAGACGTCACTATGTCACTGTCTGTCTGACTAGGTCAACAAGGAAGAAACAAACTTAGTTTAAACAAATTAATATCAACTAGGGAGGGAGAAGGAGGCGTGTGTATTCTCATGACAATTGAAACATTGAAAACATAAATGACACAAATGAATCAGGAACAATAAACTTCAAGGTGAAGGCAGCTGTATTGTGATAAACTGGAATTCTCTTGAATTAGGAATATAGAGGACAGGACCAAAAAGAAACACATAGAGAAAGAAATACAGTTGATAAATGAGAAACAAAGACTATCGAGTCTGTGGAGTCCCTACATGTAAGAAAGGTCTGCTGATATACTACAGAGGCTACATAAACTGACAACACAGTCAAAGCTGTTCTAACTGTATGTGGTTGAGTGAGTAAGTTAGCTATCTTTTGTCATCCTTTATAGAACAGAGGATAATAGATTAATCAGCACACTCATGTGTCAACCTAATAAGAACATATCCATGAAATTCAACTATTACTATATTTGGCCTTCAATGCTATCATTGGTAACAAAGAATGATTCACTGTGGAGGGAAAATATTTGTGACTACTTTATAGAAACTCTGTAAACTTCTCAAGGACAACTCCTTGATGGCAAAAAAGGTTTACAATTTCAGCATTGTCTGTGTAATTCTCTCAATTCAAAGACACGGTATACACTCTCTGTTTAATTCCAGAGCAACCTTCCATTCAGGATATTGTAAATGGCACATAGATGAATAGACTATCATCAACTCTTTAGTCTCTAAATACAATTTCATTTAGCTGCTCTCTCCCTTCTTGTCCAAATGGACAGTATTATCTTATCTCCTTCCTACCCCCCAGGACACAGAGGAAAAGCTGCTAAACCTCCAGCAAACGCAATTTGTAATACAAGTAATTTCCTGTGTGTCCCTGCAGCCAAACTGGCACCTCTGTTGCGCCCATTGACTGTGTCTCCTCTCTACAGTTCCTGTATGCCTATGCCAATGCAATCAACCAGGGCTGACCAAGGGCGGGCACTGGTATGGGGCAGATGCATCCATGGAACAAGGCCCATGACCGGATTACCGCAAATGGATTTATGATACTATTAACAGTCAATTCCCTACTGATCAGGGAGCCCAAAGATAAACCACATCGCCTTGAGCAAGACTGTGGCTCTGGATGAGTATCTCATTGTGGATGGTATTTTATTTGTTTTTGGCACTCAAGGCTGTAATGAACTGAAAGGCCCATGACCAGATCACTGTAAATTGACATATTATACTATTAAAGGGGCAATCTACTTTTAAATTAATTATATATAGCCATTGATTCTTGAATTATATAATGTAACTTTTAAATGCTGCATGAGCTTATTTTAACTGTCTAGCCCCATCAGAACCCAAAATATAAATGTGTTTTACTCCATTATAAACAATTTCATTGTAAACAAACACTGTATAACTTCAAAACATGCCTCAAGCATCATTTTGATCTCATGGATGGTCAGTCCTTGCATCCAAAGCCCTATCTATGAATTTGAGAGTGGTTCCATTTTCCAGCCCCATCCCTGAGCTGTTTGCCCAAAACTGGCAGAGTGACTGCTTTGTTATTGTTTGAACTGCAGATTGCCCCTTTAACAGTCATTTCAGGGAATACAAACATAAAGCACGCAAACCTTGAGCAAGACTGTGGTTCTGGATGAGTCTCTCATTGTGGATGGTATTTTATTTGTTTTTGGTACAGGGCTGCTGTTCCTGGAAATGTAATGAACTGAACGGAAGTGTTCAGGTATGTAATTTCAGGTCTACATTTGTAATAAAGTTCCGAATGAACCATCGACAGAAGTTGGAGAACCCAATGAAACGTTGGAGTTCCTTAACGGTGGTGGGTTTGGGCCAGTTACTGACGGCGGTTGACGGCGGTGACTTTGTTCTCATCCATGCTGACTCCTCCAGGTGTCAGTACGAAACCGAGGAAGTTTACCGAGGTTACATGGAAGGTGCTCTTTTCAGTCTTCACATAAAAGGTTATTGTCAAGGAGCCGTTGCAGAACCCTTTGTACATGATGTATGTGTTCCATTAGGGAGTGGGAGTAAATCAGGATGTCATCAATGTAGACGATGAGAAAGCAGTTGATCATATCCTGGAAAACCTTGTTCATAAAGGATTGGAAGACAGCGATGGCGTTAGTAAGGCCGTAGGGCATGACCAGGTATTCGTAGTGTCCTCTTGCGTTGATAAAGGCCGTCTTCCATTCGTCGCCTTCACGTATACGGACAAGGTTATATGCACTTTTCAGGTCGAGTTTTGTATAGAGGTTGGCGCGGCCCACCTGTTCAAGGGTCGCTGGGATCAGAGGAAGAGGGAAACAGTTCTTGACCGTGATGTCATTCAGGGAACGGTAATCAATACATGGACGGAGACCACCGTCCTTTTTCCCAACGAAGAAGAAGCTGGACGCAGCCAGGGAAGAAGAAGAACGAATGAAACCATTTGAGTGCTTCATCAATGTAGTTCTCCATTGCCTCATTTTCCTTCGGTGAGGACACTCCAGGGAGTAAGTCAATAGCACAGTCCCCTGGGCGAGTTGGTGGCAGAGTGGAGGCCTTGATTTTGCTGAAGACATTGCTGTACTGGGCGTATTCAGATGGTATGGCGGGTGGCACTGCAGAGGCAGAGTCCACAATGGTGGTGGCTCTGCAGGGTAGGCTGAGACAACTGGTGAAGCAGGTAGAAGACCAGGACAGTAGTTCACATTGTCACCACGAGATGGCAGGGTTATGACGACAAAGCCAGAGGTGTCTGAGGAGGAGTGGCAGTTTGGGGGATGAGAGTTCCATGAGTTTAATGGTTTCGGTGTGGAAGACTCCAATCTGGAGGGTGACGCTCTGTGTCAGATGCGTAATGAAGCCCGAGCCCAATGGCTGCCCGTCCAGGGTGTTAATCCTTAAGGGAGGGGTGACAGGTGTCAGATCAATGTCAAGCTCTTGTACTAGCTGGTGATCAATAAAATGACCTGCTGCTCCCGAATCTACCAAGCCCTCTACATATTTAGTAACCCCCTTCACGGTTAAGAAAACTTGGATGGAGAATTGCTTCTGGGAGATATTTAGCAATAAGGACACGCCTACCTGCATGGCAGCGGAGGGACCCTTCTCATCTCTCCTTGGGGGGCGAACAGGGCAATGGCTGAGTAGATGATCTTTCCCTCCACAGTATAGGCAGAGCCCTTCTTGGATCCACCTTTGACGTTCGATACACGGGAGAGGAGCATGGACATTCTAATGTATTGATTTAAATCCTGAAGGTCACCTCTACAGGCCAGCTCCGCCTGAAGTTCCCTGTTGAGCCCTCTTCGGTAGACGGTATGTAAAGCAGCCTCACTCCATCCACTCCCTGCAGCCATGGTGCGGAACTCGAGGGCATACTCGGCGGCTGAATTGCGTCCTTGTTGAAGTTCTATGAGGAGGTCTCCTATAGGACGACCGGAAGGAGTGTGATCGAATACCTCTTTGAAGAGGGTGTGGAAATGGGTCTCGGATCCGAGATCTGTGCTGTTGGCAATCCGTATGTCGGTGGCCCAATCCAGGGCTTTGCCTGTGAGTAGAGACACAACAAAATCCACCCTGCTCTTGTCGGTGGCGAAGTTAGTGGGGTTGTGCTCAATGTATTTGCTGCATTGCATCAGAAATCCCGGACATTTCCCAGGTGAATCGTCATATTTTCCAGGCATGGATATGAATGAAGGAGGGCTATGGGATACGATACCTGGCATTGGAGGAGTAGGGATAGGCTGGCGGAGAAGATGGCAGATTTCCTCCATACACTTCTCTTGCTGGGTTAGGTGCCGCTGTAGCTCCGCTGAATCCATTCCGTTTTTTGGGTGAGGTATTCTGTAATGAATACTCAGGGAAAAAGGAGATTCACGCGCAGAATGCGGCAGGTGTTTATTTCGCCTTCGCAGAAGGCAGGAATCGTGGTCACAGGCAGGCAATGGTCATACACAGGTAGGCAAACAGGCAGGAGAATCAAAAACTAGGACTGAAGGCTATAACTGGTTCTCTCAAACGAGCTAGGAAAAGGCTTAGTAGAGTCAAAACGAACAACTAAATAAGGAGCTGATGAGACCAGGTGTGTAACTAACACAGGTGAAATCAATGAACAAAAATGAAAGACCGGCATACGTTCAAGAACACAAAGAAACAGGGCTACGTTCAAGAACACAAGGTTGACTAAGAAAATAAATACAGAACCTTATAACATTCTTGGGCGAATTAGAATCCATCTGATTATTCTACATCAGAAATAACCTGAATGACTTGAAAAATGGCCTTGTACTTTCACCCTCGTATTAAACATGAATATGCCATTGATATGTGAGAATAACATAGAGAACATCATTGACATAATCTAGCTGTCTGGGATGCCCTACTGTATATTTACAGAGCCAGACCTTCTGTGTTTCTTATTCAGGGAGGATTAACATCTCATTGTGAATGTTACACAAGCTGCTGCTCTATAGGACTCAGGTTGTTTGGAGGGATTAGTCCTTCTTCCTGCCTTCGACAGAGACAGACAGACAGACAGGGGTTCCAGGAAGAGGTGACACTTACTCATCTATTCTTCAACTTAATCTGGGTCTCACATAACCATTCACTCTCACTATCTCCATCTCTCTCTCTCGCTCCATACACCACTATTGTTTTCATACTATAGGTAAAACTAAGGTCATGCAATTCAGAAGCAGAAAATCTTGCAGAAGTCATATACCATTGAAATTGAAATAGAAAACCAAGCAAATCAAGTAGCTGGTGACTTCCACATTTTGGGAAGTAGCAACATAGTCATTTTAGGCAGTATTTGTAATCTATAATAATATATAATATATCATATAATATGCCATTTAGCAGACGCTTTTATCCAAAGCGACTTAAAGTCATGTGTGCATACATTTTTACGTATGGGTGGTCCCGGAGATCGAACCCACTACCCTGATGTTACAAGCGCCATGCTCTACCGATGTAGCTAATCTACCCTTGCTTCTGTTGTGCTTTACAACAGAGTATAGTACAGAGGGACACCAGAAATGGTTATGAACAGAGAGAGAGAGAGTGCCTGACCAGAACAAGAGGCCGGAAAGACTACTTGACAAAATAACAGTGGGTGGCTAATCCACTCTCCTTGGCAGTTGGGAGTCTGTAAAAGTCTGGTTGATCCTAAAAAGTCTGGTGTGCCTCATCGCCTGCCCAATCCCCTGTCCCAAAACACAGGCTGCATTATCCATAAACTCTGTGACGGAGAACAGACAAACGCAAAGGACAAAACACTGAATGGTTGAATGGTGATATTTATAGCCCAGACATTGGGAAATGAAATGGAGATGACTAAAGCATTACACTGTAGCCTTAATCTTATGGCTAGGGGTATACGAAATGATAAGAAAGACCAAACCCAGGGACAGATGGTTAGGTCAGGGAGGGAAGGCCTCTTACTAACTAATACTGCAAGCTTCCCTAGCATTGTACAGTAGGCCTACCTCTGTCATGGCCATTACAGAAAGCAAAACAGGGTACTCAGTAGAATATTTGTCTGGCTGTCTGTTTAATGCACTTGCTTGTTATGGGATGGATACATTTGCCTATTGAAAATGGGCAATCCTCCATCGTCATTCTGCTTTAAATGCCATGAAAACAATTATTTCTTACAGCTTAACCTGATCCAGCAGAAAGCAAACTAAATGCTTTTAAGAGCCTTTGAGAACTTTAAATAAAATATTTACTGAAGCTCTTGGGAACCAAGAACACTTGAGGGTAATATCTTATGAAAATTGAGGGGGGGAATTCACAAAGGCAGAGGGAAGTGAGTGGTGTGCTGCTGTCCTCAGCATGCTGACAGTCCACAGGGGGGTTACTGAGCCTCCTCCCTCTGCATTACCTTTCACCACTTCCTCAACTCCACATCCAGACACAAAGCAACATCCCTGCAGCCCCCCAGCAGAAACAGCTCTGTCAAACTCAGTTAGCCTACCGCCTCAGAGGAGGGCTGCTTCTGCCTGCCTCTCCCTCCCGCAGCAACCAAGGAGCTTTTCACATCAAGCTATGCCAGTTCAGACGCCCCGGCCGTCAATCCACACAGCAACAAAGGTAAACAGTCTGCCGTCTCAAAAACAGAGGCCTTCGTCAGTTTGATTACACTGTGAGTGTCTGGGGGCCGAGGAGGGCCGGAGGGAGGCAGGGAAGGCGACCCAGCTACAGGACTGGGAGAGCTTCATTAACAGAAGGTAATTGCACTGGAGCCGTGTGGCAGGCAGGCAGAAACACTTTGTGGTGAGATCTTCGGGCATCTCAAAACCCTCTAGGGTTGTTGCTTACTCTCAAAATTAAGGTGACTATAAAGGAGTTGTTTTTGGCCGATAGCAATAAACAAAAAGTAAACGCGTCATCCCCAAACTGGAGAGGTCAAAGGGGTCATCAAGCTCTGTGCTGAGTGCAGACATGGTTTTGCATGACGAGCTGTGAAATGACCCAGAGCAGGGGCAGTCAGCTGAATGACAGGCGTGCCTATGGAGGGTGTCACCTCAGACAGCATGTTCACAACCTCCACCTCCCTAAGGGAAGATGAGTCCACAAGGGATGACCTGTACCACACTCTCTCTCTTTCGCTCTCTCCCTTTCTCCTCTCTACCTCTCTCTTATTCTTCCTCCCATTCACTCTTTTTCTCTGTCAAATTGTTTAGGAACTGCCACCTCAGAAACACAGAAGTGCGATTCTACAATGAAATACAAGCCATGCCTCCACTACTGTAATCTTATTACAGAGGTTATACTCCAGTTGGTGTTTCTATGTTTCTGCTGCTTCTATGGTGTGTGTGTTTGGAGTGCTGTGAGAAATCCGGTGCTTTATAGTAAATAAATAGCACCAAAAAAAAAAAATGATATCAATGGACAGAATCCCCCTTTGCTGGCCCTGTCTTTTGGAGGAATGATAAGAGACAGGCCTTGTTTATTTGAGTCTCTGCATCTGGGCCATTATCTCTGGGCCTCTCCACACACCACACACTGACAGACAACTGTGATAGCAGCCTTTTGTTCTGATGAAAGGAGAGGGAGGAGGAGAGGGACGTCTTACGGGGAAATACAGCAAATTGTGCAAATTCAGGAAGCATGTGAGAAGAATTGATTGCGACATCAAGGACGTCTGCTCAAAGGATGACTTCAGATGATCTTGGGCACAGTATTTGTTCCTATGTCCCTCAGCCAGTCAGATAAACATCTGGGCTCCCCATATTAGCAGTCATTTCAAAGAACTGTCTGCTAACAGGCACAGGAGATGTGTCTATGATGCTACTGATGTAAGTGGTCCTCTGTAGCTCAGCTGGTAGAGCACGTCGCTTGTAACGCCAAGGTAGTGGGTTCGATCCCCGGGACCACCCATACACAAAAAAAAAAATATGCACGCATGACTGTAAGTCGCTTTGGATAAAAGCGTCTGCTAAATGGCATTATATTATTATATATTATAAGTGGTGAAAAGCACAACAGGGCAAAGATGGTACCATCTGCTAGACAAGCACATTTTTCATACGTCTTCTTTGTCTGAGTGCTTGTTAAAACAACCAAGAGCAATTATAGTACATACTGCATTTTTGGGCTGACATTATATGCATTTTGTGGCACCGGCATAGTCCATTAAAATGCTGTCTAGAATCCCTGCTTTCCCCACCATTCTCATAAAATGACTCACAATGTGAGATTATGATGGGTTTGAATTTATGCATGTCTCAATGGTAGGCAATTTTCAGTATTTACCTGACTACCAATTGTAACGGCAAATCAGAGAAATAAAGCTTGTTATTTTCTCAAACAGACAGACAAGAAAATAAGCATCATGCTGTTTACCCCAAACAGCCAGGGTGTGTTGTGTGTGAACCATGGGCTGCCCACTCTCCAGCCCTGGCTAGGATCATCCTCTCTTTCTCTGTTTGCCTCCATAATCCAGATTTAATCCTGGGATGTACACACAGCTAAGGCTCATGGGCAGAACAGAGACTCCTGTATGGCTCAGTTTGTCCTGAATTGCAATGGTTCAGTTGGTAGAGCATGGTGCTTGTAACCAGTGGTCCCTCTAAACTGCGCACGTGCGTGCTTGCACAGCTCGTCCGGGACTTCCTCACAGAAATATCAGCCTGCAGAGAGAAGCACGAGATTGAACTTAACTCAACTTTCTAAAGCAGTGCTCACCAACCAGTCGATCGTGATCGTATTCCTAGTCGATCGCCAAACATTTCTGTAAAAAACCCAATGATAAAGCCTTCTGCTCCTATTTTTTTTATTTGTCTCGGGCTGTTTGCGATAGGTGCACCCGATTCAGCTGCCCTGTGCGCCAGGTAGGCGAAATGTTGCCATTTTGAACCATTTCATGTGTCTGAAGGTGCAAACTCTGCCTTTCCGGCGGGCCCAGATGTTTAAGTTCTTACTCAGCACTGTCATCCCTTTGTATTCAACAATTTTATAAGCCATAAAATGTTTGCTTTTCTTATTTCCACTCAGTGCTACAACAAGCACTGCAGCAGTACTGAATGAGTAGGAAAGTGTATCTATAGGCTTGCGTTGTTGTTATTATTAGTGGCTTGGGTCTTTTGTAATAGAGAGGAATATTTCACTTTCTCTTTTCATCGGAGTAGCAATATGAATTTGTGCATGAAATAATGTGGTGCGACTCGAGTTTCGCCATCAGCTGGAAGACGGTGTCCCTATTTGGTCAGTGTCAGTGGAGGAAAGGGAGAGCGGAGGGATGTTGAGAGGCGGACCCGCAGTCTGCTGCTCTCTCCCTCCACTGAGACTGACCATCAGATGCAGGCACCATCAGCCCAGTCAAATAAAAATAAAAGCAAATTATTTAAATGTATTCTCACTCAGCTGTGCTTCACAAATAATACAACGGATCTAATCATATGTGATCATATGGCCTACCTCAAATTTTGAAATATATATATTTTTAAATGTCCGAACAACAATGCATTGGCAGGGCAATTCAAGCAAAGCCAATATGTGGTGATAATGTATTGGGCCTATAGCTTACTGCACAAACCTCATTGCTACAGAACTGTTTTTAATTGATTAATGTTGCACAGGCTTCAATTTTTTAAGTCATGTTAAAAAAAGATCTGAACGGTAGATCTCGGCTTGCATTTTGACTCAAAGTGATCTTGACTCAGAAAAGGTTGGTGACCACTGTTCTAGAGTTTCCCTGTTAACACTATCAACGTTTTCCTTTACTGTGGCAATTGTGATGGAATCAACGCAATATTAGCCACTTTCAATGCAACATACCGAAACAAAATGAACTATGCAAGAGATGTTGTTGTAGGCAGAACGCATCGGAGTAGGATTCTATTGCAATGACAAGCACTACTCAACCCGTTCTCTACACAGACCGGTGCGGCATAAACAATCAGAGCTGCAGTAGGCCTATATGCAAATAGACCATTACCATATATGAATCTGTGCCATTTACTTTGAACTGGACTGTGTTTACAGCATGAGCGGTCGTGAGTAGATGCGCTTGTTTTATGATCAAAGCGAGAGCTGCATGGAGCCATGTGTGCACATTTTGTTCATATCCTTTGCTAGTTAGTGAGTTATTAGCCCAGTTATAGATAATTTGCTGTCAGCAATAGGGGAGTGATTGCTTCGTACAAGAGCACAAAACATGTACATCTCTAGACATCTTTGAAAAGCGAGTCAGGTAAAGAGCTTTTTATTTGTCTTAAAGTGGCAGTGTTGTATTTTGAGACAGGCTTGAATAAGCTAAGAAGCCAATAGGCAGAGGGTAGCATAATCTGTCTGATTCTCTGTAATAATGGTATGGGAATAATAATGCATTTTATTTTGTAAAGTGGTTTCTTGCATCAAACAACACAACAACATTTTCGGTCACCTCCTTGTCTGAAGGACATGTGGATAAACAGGTTAATGTCAAGCCCTGCATGTTTTTTCCCCAAAAGTCTCAAGGAATGTAGGCCTACATTGAACACCACATGTTGGCTGCTACTGTAGACTGAATGATAGAACAGCTATTTCCATGTTAAAATGTTATGGGATGCATTTTCTCCATTGTTTTTGATGGTAGGCCACTCTGGTAGGCCTACATTATGATCAAATAGCCACATTAGCCTACATGGCCACTGTTAAAACTGTAACTTAAAGCAGGTACAGCCTTAGTGTTCACAGTAAATGCACGCTGGAAGTTGCACAGAATTCTCACAAAGTTCAAGTTTGCTCTCAGCAGACCTGAAATTTGCTCAGTGACAAACATATTTTGAGGGAACGTTGCTTGTAACGTCAGAATTGTGGGTTTGTTTCCCAGGGCCAACCACTCGTAAAATGTATGACCTCATGACTTTGTATAAAAGCATCTGCTAAATGGCATATATTATTATTATAGACTCCTCCGCCCTCCTTAGACACACTCGCATGGTAACTCTCAATACTCCCCAGTCCCCACTATCCTCCTTTACATTTACATTTTAGTCATTTAGCAGACGCTCTTATCCAGAGCGACTTACAGTTAGTGAATACAATTTTTTTTTAAATACTGGCCCCCCGTGGGAATCGAACCCACAACCCTGGCGTTGCAAACGCCATGCTCTATCAACTGAGCTACATCCCTGCCGGCCATTCCCTCCCCTACCCTGGACGACGCTGGGCCAATTGTGCGCCGCCCATGAGTCTCCCGGTCGCGGCCGGCTGCGACAGAGCCTGGATTCGAACCAGGATCTAGTGGCACAGTTAGCACTGCGATGCAGTGCCTTAGACCACTGCGCCACTCAGGAGTGCCCTAGGGATCCGGAGGGATGTGGGTGGGATGCCGATCACTGGGATGACGGCTCAACTTGGGATGGGGAGGGGCTTTAGCGGGGGAATTAGTGGAGAACAATTGAAGGGATACTTAGTAGCAATGCAAATATAATGGTACAGCTACAGTGGGGAGAACAAGTATTTGATACACTGCCGATTTTGCAGGTTTCCCTACTTACAAAGCATCACAATGTTCTCTTAAAATGATCTTGGGGAGAGAACAGCTCAGTGTTGCAATCTGTGTTTCCTTCACATTACTATAATAGAACTTTCATCATGATAAATAAACTGACACAAAAAGTGACAGTGATTTTAATGAAGTGCCCATTGTTGTGTTTCATTGTAGAGTAATCGGAGACTCTATCCTCTCACTCACTCATCACTACTCCCAAACACAGACTAAGGGCTTTATTCAATTTGTAACGCTGAAGATCCGCTTTAAAGCGCGATTGACAATTAAAGGCAATGGTCCCGCGGTCGTGGAGACTGCATTCACGGTAAACGCTGCATATGTCGGCTCAATCAGAAATTACCTTTACATTTTAACGAACTTTTCAGTGTTGGTATAGAATAACTATCTTCAAAGTAATGACTCGGGACGTCGGTTATAAGATGAAAGCTTATTTTGGTAATAATACTTGTTCACGTTGCATTTCATCACTTTAGATCGTTCAAAATAATAAAAAAGTTGCTAGCGAAAACCAGACTAATCACTTGACACTACGCACTTTCCACTTCCTGTTGCAAAGCATTCTGCTACTTGCAGTTAATAGCGTAATCCAATACTAACCAATGCAACAGAAATGTACATAATACTCTCAATCTCCATCACATGAATTCTAATAAAATTACTCTTGGACATATTGTATGTAAATTACTGTAAATAATCTTTAGATACATCACAAGGAATTAACTCTGTAAACATTAACTCTGTAACCCATTAAAGTTACAACAGTTGGGTTGGACCAGTAGATTGCAGTCTTCAGGCTTTTGTCTGTTTGTCTGTGCTCTGCCAGTCTGACTGCTGAGCGTTACAGTAACAGGCCTGTAGGCTAACGGAGACTATAAAACAGGGTTGGCCAGACGCTACCAAGGTACATCTGGACCATGTCTCAGTGAGCGCAACCATCCAGACCCCACATCTGACTGACCATGACAGAGTCTAACCCTCAACTCCTCTGATGACCATCCCCTATTTGATTGGTGCTGACACCTTAACCAGCACACAATTTAGGGATGGGTTGACAGAAAATAACAAACTCACGGACACTTGTTTTTCCTTTTTCACAACAAGACAAACACAAGCTGAATATGCAATCACCGAGCAAAAAAACAGAGTGGGTGTATTTGATCTCGGAAACAGTCAAATAAATAAATAAATAACACGCAAAATGCTCGATCAAGAAAACATTTTGCTTCCACATTTCTCTACAGACTAAAAGCTATAATAAAAGCTGTCTGCAGTGTGTATCTCCAGAGGCAATGGGGAGAGGCCATCTGTGTAATGATTGTCCCTGTTCTCTCTGTGTTTCTCCTGTGACTGACTGACTGACTGACTCACTCACTGACTGACTCATGGGGAGTCATCTGCCATTCAAATGACAGGTCAGAACAGAAGAATAGCTCGTCGGCCAGGAGCCGTTGGTCTGTTCCACTGTGCCAGGGTAGAGGACAGGGGCCTTGTTTGATGTGACAAGATTGGATTTCTGCGACAACACGCTGCAGTCATAGGCCTGGATACATGGAGAGTCAGGCAGAAAGAACCCGAGTGCGTGGCACTGTGTGCTGTTTTCGATGGATGGGCCCTGGCCTCTCGGGGCCCTAGGGATCCGGAGGGATGTGGGTGGGATGCCGATCACTGGGATGACGGCTCAACTTGGGATGGGGAGGGGCTTTAGCGGAGGAATTAGTGGAGAACAATTGAAGGGATACTTAGTAGCAATGCAAATATAATGGTACAGCTACAGTGGGGAGAACAAGTATTTGATACACTGCCGATTTTGCAGGTTTCCCTACTTACAAAGCATGTAGAGGTCTGTAATTTTTATCATAGGTACACTTCAACTGAAAAATCACATTGTATGATTTTTAAGTAATTAATTTGCATTTTATTGCATGACATAAGTATTTGATCACCTACCAACCGGTAAGACTTCCGGCTCTCACAGACCTGTTAGTTTTTCTTTAAGAAGCCCTCCTGTTCTCCACTCATTACCTGTATTAACTGCACCTGTTTGAACTCGTTACCTATATAAAAGACACCTGTCCACACACTCAATCAAACAGACTCCAAACTCTCCACAATGGCCAAGACCAGAGAGCTGTGTAAGGACATCAGGGATTAAATTGTAGACCTGCACAAGGCTGGGATGGGCTACAGGACAATAGGCAAGCAGCTTGGTGAGAAGGCAACAACTGTTGGCGCAATTATTAGAAAATGGAAGAAGTTCAAGATGACGGTCAATCAACCTCGGTCTGGGGCTCCATGCAAGATCTCACCTCGTGGGGCATCAATGATCATGAGGAAGGTGAGGGATCAGCCCAGAACTACACGACAGGACCTGGTCAATGACCTGAAGAGAGCTGGGACCACAGTCTCAAAGAAAACCATTAGTAACACACTACGCCGTCATGGATTAAAATCCTGCAGCGCACGCAAGGTCCCCCTGCTCAAGCCAGCGCATGTCCAGGCCCGTCTGAAGTTTGCCAATGACCATCTGGATGATCCAGAGGAGGAATGGGAGAAGGTCATGTGGTCTGATGAGACAAAAATAGAGCTTTTTGGTCTAAACTCCACTCGCCGTGTTTGGAGGAAGAAGAAGGATGAGTACAACCCCAAGAACGCCATCCCAACCGTGAAGCATGGAGGTGGAAACATCATTCTTTGGGGATGCTTTTCTGCAAAGGGGACAGGACGCCTGCACCGTATTGAGGGGAGGATGGATGGGGCCATGTATCGCGAGATCTTGGCCAACAACCTCCTTCCCTCAGTAAGAGCATTGAAGATGGGTCGTGGCTGGGTCTTCCAGCATGACAACGACCCGAAACACACAACCAGGGAAACTAAGGAGTGGCTCCGTAAGAAGCATCTCAAGGTCCTGGAGTGGCCTAGCCAGTCTCCAGACCTGAACCCAATTGAAAATCTTTGGAGGGAGCTGAAAGTCCGTATTGCCCAGCGACAGCCCCGAAACCTGAAGGATCTGGAGAAGGTCTGTATGGAGGAGTGGGCCAAAATCCCTGCTGCAGTGTGTGCAAACCTGGTCAAGACCTACAGGAAATGTATGATCTCTGTAATTGCAAACAAAGGTTTCTGTACCAAATATTAAGTTCTGCTTTTCTGATGTATCAAATACTTTTGTCATGCAATAAAATGCAAATGAATTACTTAAAAATCATACAATGTACCTATGATAAAAATTACAGACCTCTACATGCTTTGTAAGTAGGAAAACCTGCAAAATCGGCAGTGTATCAAATACTTGTTCTCCCCACTGTATATGGACACTCAATCATTACGGTATTTTTATTGGTAAATTTACAAACATATATAATGATAAATAGACTTGAAACTTGTATCTCATTATGGTGTATGGTGAAATAAGTATAGCCAGTTATAATTGTAATGGCTTAGCTGATAATAACAAAAGAAGAACAATATTTACATGGCTCAAAGAGAAGGAATATAATATCTATTGTTTACAGGAAACTCATTCAACAATTCTAGATGAAGTTGCATGGAAAAGGGAATGGGGGGGGGGGCGAAATATACTCCTCCCATGGGCAAAGACATTCAAAAGGGGTGATGATATTAATTAATAGCAATTTCGATCCGAATGTGCAAATTGTCCAAATAGATACGCAAGGTAGATGGATTATTTTAAATATGTTATTGGACAATAAACAGATATGGCTCATTAACATTTACGGACCAAATAATGATGATCCATACTTCTTTGACAATATATATAATAAATTATCAACCCTGAAAGCAATTCAAGACAATATTATTATGGTGGGGGATTATAATATTGTTTTAAATAGCTCAATGGACTGTAAAGGAAATCACACCACAAACAATTACCCACATGCTCTTAAGGAAATTGTGAATGTCATGGATACATTAGAACTAGTAGATATATGGAGGCTTAAATATCCTGATCTAGTGAGATATACATGGTGGAGACTCAATCAAGCTAGTTGTCTCGACTTCTTTCTTATCTCATTCTCGTTGGCACCAAAAGTTTTAAAAATGTTGATAGGGGACAGAATGTGGTCGGACCATCATATAATTGGCATATACATTGCTCTTACTGAATTTCCACATGGGCGAGGATATTGGAAATGTAATCAAAGCCTATTGGATGATAATTTATTTTTAACTAGGACAAAGGAATTTATAACTGACTTTTTCCGACATAACATAGGTACAGCAAATCCCCTTATTATATGGGACACCTTTAAATGTGCCTTTAGAGGCCATGCAATTCAGTACTCATCTCGAAAACAAAAGCAATTTAGGTCAAAAGAGTTTATACTAACAAAGGAAATAGAAGGTCTGTCAGAACAGATAGATGGCAATAAAAACTGTAACATAGAGGCTCAGAATAAATTAGAGGAAAAACAAAAAGAAATGGAGAAACTTATTCAAGAAAGACCAAGTGTAATATATTATAAAAATAAAGCAAACTGGATGGAATATTGGGAAAAATGCAACAAATTATTTTTTAATCTTCAACATAGGAATGCTACCAAAAAGAAAAGAACCCATGATTCACCAAATTATATTTTGAAGGAGGAAACAAGGTACTTTAAGCATATGTTTTCGTTTCAGTCGCCTCCATCTCCTATAATATAATAAATAATTATCCTCTAACTGAAGCTAATTGTAGAGATTTTTTATTTATTGATCATGTAAAATTAACAGCCAAACAGAAAGACTCATGTGAAGGTGAAATTACAGAGGAGGAACTTCTGAATGCAATTAAAGACTTTAAGTCCGGGAAAACTCCAGGGTTGGATGGCATACCAGTCGAAGTATACCAAACCTTTTTTGATACACTAAGAGGACCGTTATTAGCATGTTTTAACCACTCCTATGTAAATGGTAGATTATCTGACACTCAAGAAAAAGGTCTGATCTCATTATTACTAAAACAGGATAGAAGTGGAAAATATAAAGATCCAGTCCATTTAAAAAATTGGAGGCCCCTTACACTTCAGTGTTGTGATGCAAAAATTCTAACAAAATGTATAGCGCATAGAATTAAAAAGGAATTGTCGGATATTATTCATTCTTATCAGAAAGGTTTTTTACATGGAAGATACATTGGAGATAATATAAGGCAAGTATTGGAAACAATAGACAATTATGGAAAATCTGAGAAACCAGGCCTGCTATTCATAGCAGACTTCAAAAAGGCATTTGATAAAGTACGACTGGGGTTTATATATAAATGCCTGGAGCATTTCAATTTTGGTGAATCTCTTATAAAATGGGTCAAAATCATGTATAGTAACCCTAGGTGTAAAATAGTAAATAATAGCTATTTCTCAGAAAGTTTTAAACTGTCAAGAGGAGTGAAACAAGGTTGTCCACTATCGGCATATCTATTTATTGTGGCCATCGAGATGTTAGCTATTAAAATCAGATCCAACAATAATATCAGGGGATTAGAAATCCAGGGCTTAAAAACAAAGGTGTCATTGTACGCTGATGATTCATGTTTTCTTTTAAATCCACAACTAGAATCACTCCACAGCCTCATAGAGGATCTAGATACATTTTCTAACCTCTCTGGATTACAACCAAATTATGACAAATGTACTATATTACGTATTGGATCAATAAAAAATACAATTTTTACATTGCCATGTAGTTTACCAATAAAATGGTCTGATGGTGATGTGGATATACTCGGAATACATATCCCAAAGGAAATAAATGATTTCACTTCAATAAATTATAATAGAAAGTTAGCAGAAATAGATAAGATCTTGCTACCATGGAAAGGTGGGTGCCTGTCAATTTGTGGAAAAATCACCCTGATTAACTCTTTAGTATTATCCCAGTTTATCTATTTGCTTATGGTCTTGCCTACGCCTAGCGAACAGTTTTTAAAATTATATGAGAAAAAAATATTCCATTTTATTTGGAACGGCAAGCCAGACAAAATTAAACGGGCCTATTTATATAATGAATATGAATTTGGAGGACAGAAATTATTAAATATTAAAGCATTAGACCTATCACTAAAAGCTTCAGTCATACAAAAGTTATACTTAAATCCGAACTGGTTCTCTAGCATATTAGTAAGATTGTCTCACCCAATGTTCAAGAATGGCCTTTTCCCCTTTATTCAGATTACAACCACTCACTTTCAGTTATTCGAAAAGGAAATCATCCCCCAGATATCACTATTTCTAAAACAAGCCATAGAAAGTTGGTTGCAATTTCAATTGAATCCTCCAGAAACGACAGAACAACTAATGCAACAAATATTGTGGTTAAACTCAAATATACTAATTGACAAAAAACATTTTTTTTGTTGACAAAATGTTTAAAAAAGGTATAATCTTTGTAAATTATATCATCGGTAGGACTGGTGGAGTTATGTCGCACATGCAGCTAACAAAGACATATGGAAATGTCTGCTCTACCCAAAATTACAACCAAATAATTGCAGCCTTACCGCAAAAATGGAAGAGGAAAGTGGAAGGAGGAGAAAGTAAGGAACTTGTCTGTCGGCCTTGCATTAAAGAACATAATTGGTTAAGGAAAACTGTGATAATTAAAAAAGTATATCAGTTTCATTTAAGGACCAAAGGATTGACAGCCGTCCCATGTAGATTGCAAAATAGTTGGGAAGAGATTTTTGACGTACAGATCCCATGGCATAGTGTTTATGAACTGATACGCAAAACGACACCGGATTCAAAACTTAGAATCTTTCAATTTAAATTATTATATAAAATTCTTGCTACCAATATAATGTTATTTATATGGGGGATACAATCTTCCCAGCTCTGCAGATTTTGCTGCAAAGAGACAGAATCATTAGATCATTTGTTTTGGTACTGTCCATTTGTAGCTTGTTTTTGGACACAGGTCCAGGAATGGCTAAAGGATTGCAATATTTACCTGGAACTAACCCTGCAGATAGCACTACTGGGTGATCTGAAAAGTCATAGTCAATCGATCAATAACATAATAATACTATTAGCAAACATGTTTATTTTCAATTCACAATCTGTAGAAACAATGAGAATAGAAAGGTTCAGAACTTTTGTAAGACATCACAGTACAGTTGAAATATATATATATGGCAAATAGAAATCCTATATGGATGGTAATAAAAGATAGATGGGAGGTGTTGAATAGAATTGAAGGATGGGACTAATAACAACTAACAACAAACAATATCAAGATAACTAATAATGTAGGCACGCTGTGTCCATAATAAGTGTATGGGTTGTAGGTTGGGAGCTTTTGTGAAGGAGAACAGTTAGAAAGATATGGCATATAGAAGCAAACCGGATGGACATCATGAAAATGATCGGAGCCGTTGAGAGTAGAAGAAGTTCAGGAGAAATAACAAACAAAATGTAATTATTGTAAAATTGACTGTGTCCATAAAATGTAGATAGTGGGTATGGGCTGGAAGTAGAGGCCTAGGCGTTGTTGTTCACTAGTTTACTCCAAGTGGGGAAAGGGTGGTAGGGTTGGAAAGTAATATATTTTTAAAGGATATGTATGTGTATGTATGTATGTATGTATGTATGTATGTATGTATGTGGGTGTGTGTGTGTGTATATGTGTATATGTATATGTATGTGTGTATATATATATATATATATATATATATATATATATATATATATATATATATATATACTGCTCAAAAAAATAAAGGGAACACTTAAACAACACAATGTAACTCCAAGTCAATCACACTTCTGTGAAATCAAACTGTCCACTTAGGAAGCAACACTGATTGACAATAAATTTCACATGCTGTTGTGCAAATGGAATAGACAACAGGTGGAAATTATAGGCAATTAGCAAGACACCCCCAATAAAGGACTGGTTTTGCAGGTGGTGACCACAGACCACTTCTCAATTCCTATGCTTCCTGGCTGATGTTTTGGTCACTTTTGAATGCTGGCGGTGCTTTCATTCTAGTGGTAGCATGAGACGGAGTCTACAACCCACACAAGTGGCTCAGGTAGTGCAGCTCATCCAGGATGGCACATCAATGCGAGCTGTGGCAAGAAGATTTGCTGTGTCTGTCAGCGTAGTGTCCAGAGCATGGAGGCACTACCAGGAGACAGGCCAGTACATCAGGAGACGTGGAGGAGGCCGTAGGAGGGCAACAACCCAGCAGAAGGACTGCTACCTCCGTCTTTGTGCAAGGAGGAGCAGGAGGAACACTGCCAGAGCCCTGCAAAATGACCTCCAGCAGGCCACAAATGTGCATGTGTCTACTCAAACGGTCAGAAACAGACTCCATGAGGGTGGTATGAGGGCCCGACGTCCACAGGTGAGGGTTGTGCTTACAGCCCAACACCGTGCAGGACGTTTGGCATTTGCCAGAGAACACCAAGATTGGCAAATTCGCCACTGGCGCCCTGTGCTCTTCACAGATGAAAGCAGGTTCACACTGAGCACATGTGACAGACGTGACAGAGTCTGGAGACGCCATGGAGAACGTTCTGCTGCCTGCAACATCCTCCAGCATGACCGGTTTAGCGGTGGGTCAGTCATGGTGTGGGGTGGCATTTCTTTGGGGGGCCGCACAGCCCTCCATGTGCTCGCCAGAGGTAGCCTGACTGCCATTAGGTACCGAGATGAGATCCTCAGACCACTTGTGAGACCATATGCTGGTGCGGTTGGCCCTGGGTTCCTCCTAATGCAAGACAATGCTAGACCTCATGTGGCTGGAGTGTGTCAGCAGTTCCTGCAAGAGGAAGGCATTGATGCTATGGACTGGCCCCCCCGTTCCCCAGACCTGAATCCAATTGAGCACATCTGGGACATCATGTCTCGCTCCATCCACCAACGCCACGTTGCACCACAGACAGTCCAGGAGTTGGCGGATGCTTTAGTCCAGGTCTGGGAGGAGATCCCTCAGGAGACCATCCGCCACCTCATCAGGAGCATGCCCAGGCGTTGTAGGGTCATACAGGCACATGGAGGCCACACACACTACTGAGCCTCATTTTGACTTGATTTAAGGACATTACATCAAAGTTGGATCAGTCTGTAGTGTGGTTTTCCACTTTAATTTTGAGGGTGACTCCAAATCCAGACCTCCATGCGTTGATACATTTGATTTCCATTGATAATTTTTGTGTGATTTTGTTGTCAGCACATTCAACTATGTAAAGAAAAAAGTATTTAATAAGATTATTTAATTCATTCAGATCTAGGATGTGTTATTTTAGTGTTCCCTTAATTTTTTTGAGCAGTGTATATATACAGTGGGGAGAACAAGTATTTGATACACTGCCGATTTTGCAGGTTTTCCTACTTACAAAGCATGTAGAGGTCTGTAATTTTTATCATAGGTACACTTCAACTGTAAGAGACGGAATCCAGAAAATCACATTGTATGATTTTTAAATAATTAATTTGCATTTTATTGCATGACATAAGTATTTGATACATCAGAAAAGCAGAACTTAATATTTGGTACAGAAACATTTGTTTGCAATTACAGAGATCATACGTTTCCTGTAGTTCTTGACCAGGTTTGCACACACTGCAGCAGGGATTGTGGCCCACTCCTCCATACAGACCTTCTCCAGATCCTTCAGGTTTTGGAGCTGTCGCTGGGCAATACGGACTTTCAGCTCCCTCCAAAGATTTTCTATTGGGTTCAGGTCTGGAGACTGGCTAGGCCACTCCAGGACCTTGAGATGCTTCTTACGGAGCCACTCCTTAGTTGCCCTGGCTGTGTGTTTTAGGTCATTGTCATGCTGGAAGACCAGCCACGACCCATCTTCAATGCTCTTACTGAGGGAAGGAGGTTGTTGGCCAAGATCTCGCGATACATGGCCCCATCCATCCTCCCCTCAATACGGTGCAGTCATCCTGTCCCCTTTGCAGAAAAGCATCCCCAAAGAATGATGTTTCCACCTCCATGCTTCACGGTTGGGATGGTGTTCTTGGGGTTGTACTCATCCTTCTTCTTCCTTCAAACACGGCGAGTGGAGTTTAGACCAAAAAGCTTTATTTTTGTCTCATCAGACCACATGACCTTCTCCCATTCCTCCTCTGGATCATCCAGATGGTCATTAGCAAACTTCAGACGGGCCTGGACATGCGTTGGCTTGAGCAGGGGGACCTTGCGTGCGCTGCAGGATTTTAATCCATGACGGCGTAGTGTGTTACTAATGGTTTTCTTTGAGACTGTGGTCCCAGCGCTCTTCAGGTCATTGACCAGGTCCTGCCGTGTAGTTTTGGGCTGATCCCTCACCTTCCTCATGATCATTGATGCCCCACGAGGTGAGATCTTGCATGGAGCCCCAGACCGAGGGTGATTGACCGTCATCTTGAACTTCTTCCATTTTCTAATAATTGCGCCAACAGTTGTTGCCTTCTCACCAAGCTGCTTGCCTATTGTCCTGTAGCCCAACCCAGCCTTGTGCAGGTCTACAATTTTATCCCTGATGTCCTTACACAGCTCTCTGGTCTTGGCCATTGTGGAGAGGTTGGAGTCTGTTTGATTGAGTGTGTGGACAGGTGTCTTTTATACAGGTAACGAGTTCAAACAGGTGAAGTTAATACAGGTAATGAGTGGAGAACAGGAGGGCTTCTTAAAGAAAAACTAACAGGTCTCTGAGAGCCGGAATTCTTACTGGTTGGTAGGTGATCAAATACTTATGTCATGCAATAAAATGCAAATTAATTACTTAAAAATCATACAATGTGATTTTCTGGATTTTTGTTTTAGATTCCGTCTCTATCACAGTTGAAGTGTACCTATGATAAAAATTACAGACCTCTACATGCTTTGTAAGTAGGAAAACCTGCAGAATCGGCAGTGTATCAAATACTTGTTCTCCCCACTGTATGTATATGTATGTATGTATGTGTGTATATATGTATGTATGTATGTGTGTATATATATATATATATATATATATATATATATATATATATATATATATATAAACATGGGGGATTGGAAGTGATGCAGACAATTACATTGATGGAAGTTAAAATCTATCTGCAATATTAAGCTGATCTACCCCCAAAATAAAAATAAATAAATAAATAAAAAAAGAACCTGAGCACTCATACACTGACCTACACACACTTTTCTTCATCTGCAAAAGGCATATGTGTAAACATACAGTATTGCTCTGTATATTGCAATATTTTCTAAACAGTTAATAAAACATGCAAGGGTACAAGATTTACCACCATGGTCAGGCTTGTTGGATACAGTGACGTTCTAAGTTTTTACTTTACGAAATCACACTTCAGTAATCCACAGTCAAATAAATTGCAGACTAACTTGTATTCAGTGAATTATTGACAAGGTCTACAGCTAATAATAACTGCTCAAACAAGCACATTATGATCTATGAAGATGTATAATTACAAAATGTGAAGGTGTAGCCTGTGTGGTTGTCTGTATTGGACTGCATTACACACACCAAACAGATAACCTAACTTCTCTATGTTATTTGGGTTTGGGGGCGGGTATTGGGAAAATAACACACTCACATATCATTGAATACCCAAAGCACAGTGGCTCAAGGACGAGTGAAAAACAATAAAACAAACTAATCTCTCCAAGCCGTTCTCCCTCCCCTCTGTTTTCTTCCTGTGAATCATCTAGCTTGAGAAAATAAAAACATATAAACTTAGAGAGCCATCCACTCAAAGCCATGTCGAAGTGAAGTAGGCCGATCAAATTCACCTACAAGGGAGAGCAGATAGATAAATAAATAATAAATACACATGGCTGGAGAGAAGAATACTATTCCACATACGCTATAATCACATCAGTCTTCCAATGCAGCTCTTCCAATGCATTGGCAATGCAGAGAGAGGGAGGTTCAGCACAAAGACATTTAGCACTGTTTATCTCATTGTTCGTCAGAGCAGTGGCACAGGGAGCTGCTGGCACTGGCTGAGCAGAAAGGCTATACTACACCAGGCTCTCATCTCACCAGATAGATACAATCCTATCAACTGCAGTGGCCGCTCTACAGAAATCTAGGCTGTGGATGTCCTGGGAGTGTGTCGTTTTGTTTTAATGTGAATGCTATGAAGCGTATGGATAGTCCAAGGAGACTATCCATTGAAATGCCTCCCAAACCTTTATGATTGGTTTATTTACAAGTAGAACAAAATTGACATTTAGCCAAAGCCACCATATGAGATAACCCACTGGGCACAGATTTAATTGAAATGATGTGGAAACAACGTTGATTCAACCAGTGTGTGCCCAGTGGGAATACATTGTATTAGTTCACCAAAAGAAAGGAATAGCAATTAGTCAAACCAGTGATGAAAACATGCATATGAAAATGAATGAAAGCTATGATATAATAACTAAATCAACACAATACATCTCCGTTATGTTTTTATTTTATCAACAACAGCGATGGACACAGGGGTCCTCAGCTAGGTTTTGGCCTCATTACAATCTAAAATAGTCCAGGCATTGTTTTGGATGCAGCAGTACCACAGACAGACTGCTTTGGGCTGAGGGTTAGTCTGCCACCACAGGACTGATTTAACTTGAAAAAAACCAAACAGACCAATCAATATCAGGGCCTAACAGCCTAATAGAGATCAAGCTCCACTGCTAACTAATCCATTTTGAGAGAGGCGGGTCCTAATTACGGGCCACTCACTGAACAGTCTGCACAGTCTGCACTGACAGAACAGAACAGAACAGAACAGAACAGAACAGGCATGGTGGATGGAGCGCTCTGCATGGGGCAGAGGGTCTTCCTCCTTCCTGAACTGTTAGCTAATGAGTGACTGGAAAAGACAAGACAACTAGGCTGCCCCACGGTTGCCCTGAGCGACAACTCTTTATATTTCTGACATGGCAGCAGATGTGAGAACCTCTCAATTATACATGCAATAAATACCTCTCAACACAGGGATGAGATGCTCACAACCACAACCCCATCACAGCCCTGTTGGTAAGGAGAGAGCTAGGAGGTAAATAGCAGGAGCGGAGTGGCAGTGTCCTGTAACGGAAAAGACCTACAAACCTACAGTGGGGGCAACAACACAATCAAGAGATGTGTGGCAAGAAGAAGTGTGATGTTGGAAATAAACTAAAACATTTAATTTTCTTAAAATTATTATTGGATGGATAGACATCCACACGACTGCCTGCTACTCAGGTAAGAAAACTCTTCTTCAAGGGTCAGTCAGTTTGAGATAACAGCCGAAATTGTTTTGTACTTCCACAGCAATATCTATAGAAAACACATCACCAAAAGCAAATATTCTGCTTTATCTGATTGCAATCGTTGTCTGAATGTGTACCTGTGCAAGTGTGTGTGTATTTGGTTGTGTTTGTGTAAAATTGGGTGTTTCTGAGTTAGCAAAACTGCCTCCTAAACAAATCACATAGATTCTCCGAAAATGTAATCTGTTTTGTGAGGGGGAGTGATTGAAGTGAGAATTTTAGTAGTCGATAAAAAACGAATCTGCCATCTGAGTCACAAGTATAGTAGCATTAGCTAGCAAGAGGTATAAGTCAGACACACTACCAATCCTAATGTTTGTGTTTAGCTTTGCCAATTTTAAATTACTTGTAAAGCTGCTATCCCCTTCCTTGATCTATCCACAACATAATTATCTTACTCTGCTACTTAGAATATGTTTACCCTTCCTGATGAATTCAATTACATATTTTCAGAGGAAGTTACTGTGGGGGTGGCCCTGCCTGGCTGAGGTCAATGCTGGCTGTGAATACTAAAGCTACTCCTCCAAACACATTACACAGGCTATTACCTGCTGCCTTCCACATGGATGTACCCGGCCCAGCTGGGGCCTCTGTGCCGACCCAGATGAAGTGCTTTCTAGATGGGATCTGGCGTTCAGAACAGGGGGAAGAGAGCTGCAGCTGTCCCTGGGCTTAATCGTTTCAGAGAACCAGCTCCTCTGCACACGGCACTCCTGATTAGAGAGGTGTGTACGCAGCCTGGCAGAGCGTGAACACTGGGGGGGGGACTCACCACATTGACAGTTTTTTAGTAGGAGAGTGGTAGTAGGATCGATAAGGCAACAGGGCTAAGAGACGGCAGCTGGAAACTCAGCCCATTCTGCTCTGCATTGACAAAGTATCAGCAGGCATCACTCTATTCAGCTGGAGAGAGGGAGGTCAGAGGTCAAATGGAGGTGGGCATGAGAGGCGGAGAGGGAGGGAGAATCCACTTAATCTTTTTCAATCCCTGACCCTCTCTTAACCGCTTCTTGCCCCAGTTCTCTCTGTTGAGAGAGATATATCATAAAAGGATTGGCTGTGAGTGATGGCATCTGCTCCTGAAGAGATTTTCTAGTTCCTCCGCTGCACGCTGGCCCCTGGTGAAATGGGCTGCGGTCGTTGTGAACCCCTCTAAATGTGGTTCATCCCACTGGAGATAACTAGGAGAGCGATGAGAGGAACCTTCACAATCTGAAAATGGATGATAAGTCCTCCTGAAGAACCTGCTCATCAAATTCTTATCTATCACCAAAGAGCCATACCCAGGGCAACTTAGAGTGAAGGAATGGTAAACAGCCATAAACGTTTCCATGCTCCTCTCTATGCTAAGGTTTTGACTACAAAGCCACCCCTAATTTAGCTATACAAGAGAAACTGAATTAATTTTATATTGAGTACATTCAGCAACAAAATGTCCAAGTGACAGAATCATTGCAGTGTAAAAAAATTATAATAATGAATTCAGAGATTCAGTAAACAAGATATTTACAGAATAGTTTTCCACAGAAACATAAACCTCTGAAACCACATTTAAAAAGATTATGACTCACATTAGAGTGCACGCGACATACTGTAAGAGCAGAAAGAATTTGCACATGGAGAACTGAAAATGGCAGCATTCAGCCAGGCTGTATGCTCCACCTGGGAGGACAAGAGAGGCAGGGAACGGCGCTGTCAGGCGCCAAGCCCGGAAAATGGGGTATTCTGGCATAATGACTCTCGTTTACAATTGACAAGCTGAAGGAAAGCTAAACTAATTATGACAGTGTGCAGATGCTGAATAGCCCTTGATGAAGTTAATCACCAGTAATCCAAAAAACAGGTGTTGAACATTTTCTATCCCCTGCTATGAAATTAAAGGATGATCAGAATTCAAGAGTGTGCAGTTTAATTGAATGGGACGTCCGCTGCATCCCCTCCCACCCCCTCCCTAAAAAACACTGTGAGGCAACGATTACTGCAGATCACCATGAATGACAGGCTTTCTCTCCTCGCTTTGAGATGAGGTGCGGGTGTCAACTGTTTATCTAAAACGCTCTATCCGTGACTATGTTCATGGTGGCTGTATGTCTTTTTGAGGCTATAGAGTGCACGACTGCATGATATCAATTTAAAGTACATCAACTTACATAAGCTTGGAATTCTATTAGGATGAGAAATTGACAATATTTGATTTTCTCCATTGCTTTCTATATTTGGGTTTCTTTGTTATCTACAGTACATCTATCTGATAGTGGAACTAGCTACCCCCACCCAGTCTCAATATCAAGCTCCCACAAAACTGAGGGTGGATATCTGTGTCCCCAAGGGCCAAAAATGAAAGATGGACTTTCAGTGAAAACCTCGTCGTACAATCTAAATTGATTTGAACTCTTTAGAGTAATATGTACCAGTTTCCAGGCGTATTGCAGCCACTGAGCCCCCATCTACCACATGGGTAATAATCCTCCATTCTTCCACAACGAGGCTTGAATAGCTCATTATTCTAATCACAGGCTTTTATCTTTAGTACAATATTCAAACCAACAGTGGTGTGTCAAGGACAGCTCCATCAAACAGGAGGGGCTCGTAATTCATTTAATGAGCTGCGGGATACATAAAACATCCCCAAACCCAAATCTTCTAGATCCCATACTGCACATGTTACAGTAAAACACTCAGCTAATGTGGAACACTGTTACAAAGATAATGGGCTCTGAATTACTGTGATAATGTTGGAAACACAAACTGCCACACACAAGCCAAGATATCGAGACAAACGACTGGGAATCATGTGTGTGTGTGCGCGCGCGCGCACCTGTGTATTATAAAGAGCATGAATGGCATTCATGTTCCCCTCTCTTTAAAGACAAAGGAGAAAGGTCAGACCATACAATAGCTGAAGATAGATGCTGATCACTGAGCAGTAATCGCACCATTGTAATTCAAGGTGTAAAGCAATTTGTCTCTAGCCAAATCTTTGAATCCAGGCTGACTTCAACCATGTCACGACTTCCGCCGAGGCTGCCCCCCCTCCTGGTTCGGGCAGGCTTCGGCGTTCGTCGTCACCGGAGTACTAGCTACTGCCGATCCCATTCTCATCACTCCACTTGTCATGTCTTGTCAATCACACACACCTGGTGCTCATTCCCCTAATTAGTATGTGTATAAGTGTTCCCTCTGTTCCCCTTGTCTTTGTGAGTGATTGTTTTGTTGTGAGAGCGTGTAGCTCGGTTGAGCTACATTTCACTGTGTTATTGCCAAGGTGGATGTTTTCCCTTGTACAGTTACGTTTGACGCTTGGGGCGTTTGATATATACAAACGGATTAAACTCTGGACTTCGGTATTTTACCTCCTGCGCCTGACTCCTTCTTTCACACCTCGTCACAAAATCACTCACCTGATCTGATATGGAGTCAGCAGGAGAAGACCGCATGCCTGGAGTTGTGGCAAGGGTCCAGGAGCATTCCTCGATGTTGGCCAGCTTGAGGGAAGCGATGGATTGGGTTCTACAGGTGGTAGAACGCCTGGAGAGGAGAGGATCCAATCTATCGAGACCAGCTGGTCAACCGGATCCAGCCACCTACACCCCAGCCCCTGGAGGGATCCAGATATCCCGGCCACCGGCATTTGACGGGACTGCAGCGCGTTGTAAGGGATTCCTACTCCAACTGGAGTTTTATTTCTCCAGCATCAGACCGGAGCCCCGGGAACGGGAGAAGGTATCCGTCCTCGATTCCTGCCTTTGTGGGAGAGCCTTGGAGTGGGCCAATGCGGTATGGAACGAGGGAGGTACCACGTTGGAGAACTACAGGGAGCTTGCTCGCCTCTTTCGGGACGTTTTTTGACTGGTTCATTTAAGGCAGGGGACGAGGACCGCTCAGGACTACGCGCTGGAGTTCCGGACGCTGGCAGCAGGCTCCGGGTGGAACGAGCGGGCCCTGATAGATCATTTCCGGTGCCACCTAATGGAGGACGTCTGACGGGAGCTAGCCTGCCGGGATGCCATGCTATCGTTCTCCAAACTGGTGGACATGGCCATCCGGCTGGACAATCTGCTAGCAGCCAGAGGATGTCCTGGTAGGGGTCTGCCCGTTCCCACTCCGGACGACTCTGACCCCGAGCAGATGAAGCTGGGGGGAGCCACCGGTCGAGAGAGCGCAGGAGGACAGCGACAGTGCCACTCTGATGGCACGAAGGGACAATTCACCTCACGTCGTAGTCAACGTTCTTTTGGGTCTGGAGGCGGTAGGCAGGGTACTCACGCATCACCCCAGGTAACGAACACCCAAACGTGTTCAGAGCCCTTTGCGGCACACTGTACTTTATCTATCTCCTTTCCAGATAACTTGGTAGGTTCCCAGTGTAAGGCGCTAGTCGATTCAGGCGCAGCTGGGAATTTTATGGACAGGGCATTTGCACACCGTCAAGGCATTTCATTGGTTCCCCTAACCATTCCACTCCCCATTAGAGCACTAGATAGTCGACCATTAGGGTCCGGGTTGGTTAAGGAAGTTACTGTACCAGTCACCATGATTACGCAGGAGACACATGTTGAGCAGATCACCTTTATGATTATTGATTCTCCTGCTTACCCTGTAGTCTTGGGTATCCCGTGGTTAGCCCTTCATAACCCCAATTTCTCATGGCCGCAGAGGGTTCTTACGGGGTGGTCACGTGAGTGTCTGGGTAGGTGTCTAGGTGTATCCGTTGGTGCGACCACGGTGGAAAGTCCAGACGGTACCCCCACCGTGCGCATTTCCCCCGAATACCATGATCTGGCGCTCGCGTTTTCCAAGACGCAAGAGACTAAATTACCACCTCATCGGGAGAGGGATTGCGCGATAAACCTTCGGGTAGACGCTTTACCTCCCAGGAGTCATGTGTATCCCCTGTCGCAGGCTGAAATGGAGGCTATGGAAATATATGTCAGCAAGTCCCTGCGCCAGGGGTATATACGTCCCTCCACTTCACCTGCCTCCTCAAGTTTCTTCTTTGTGAAGAAGAAAGATGGCGGTTTACGCCACTGAATAATGTGACGGTACGATTTAGTTATCCTCTTCCCCTCATTCCTTCAGTGATTGAGTCAATGCATGGGGCCCGTTTTTTCACCAAATTAGACCTCAAGAGTGCCTACAACCTGGTGCGTATTCAGGAAGGGGATGAGTGGAAAACAGCATTCAGCACAACCTCGGGGCATTATGAATACCTGGTGATGCCCTACGGTTTGATGAATGCTCCATCCGTTTTCCAGTCCTTTGTGAACGAGGTGTTTCAGGACATGCTTGGTCATGGTGTGGTGGTCTACATCGATGACATCCTGGTGTATTCCGCTACTCGCGCCGAGCATGTGTCCCTGGTTCGCAAATTACTGGTCCGACTGCTGGAAAATGATCTTTATGCCAAAGCAGAGAAGTGTGAGTTTTTCCAGCGGTCAATCTCCTTCCTCGGATATCGCATTACCACCACAGGTGTGGAGATGGAGGGAGATCGCATTGCAGCCGTGCGTAATTGGCCGACTCCAACCACAGTAAAGGAGGTGCAGCGCTTCCTTGGCTTTGCCAACTACTATCGAAGGTTTATTCTGGGTTTTGGCAAGGTCGCAGCTCCCATTACCTCCTTGTTGAAGGGTGGGCCGTCCCGGCTCCGCTGGTCTGCTGAGGCTGATTTGGCATTCAGTAAATTGCGGGGTCTGTTCACCTCAGCCCCAGCACTGGCTCACCCCGATCCATCACTACCGTTCGTAGTGGAGGTGGATGCGTCCGAGGTAGGGATAGGAGCTGTCTTATCCTAATGCTCGGGCACACCACCCAAGCTTCGCCCCTGTGCCTTCTTTTCTAAGAAGCTCAGCTCGGCGGAGCAGAACTACGGCGTTGGTGATCGGGAGCTGTTGGCTGTTGTCCGAGCTTTGACGGTGTGGAGACATTGGCTCGGAGGGGCAAAACACCCTTTCCTCGTCTGGACAGACCACCGTAACCTGGAGTACATTCGGGCAGCGAGGAGGCTGAATCCTCGCCAGGCCAGGTGGGCCCTCTTCTTCACCCGTTTTGATTTCACACTCTCATACATTCCAGGTACGAAGAACGTGAAGGCAGACGCACTGTCCCAGCTGTATGACACAGAGGAGAGGCCCAGAGACAACACCCCCATACTCCCGGCCTCATGGATTGTGGCGCCGGTAGTATGGGCGATGGACGCAGATATAGCGCAGGCATTACACACAGATCCATCTCCACCGCAGTGTCCAGCTGGGCTGCAGTACGTGCCTGCGCTTATCCGTGATCATCTGATCTACTGGGCACACACGTCACCCTCCTCTGGTCATGCAGGTATCGGTCGTACAATGCGCTGCCTGACCGAGAAGTACTGGTGGCCTACCTTGGCTAAGGACGTGAGGGTGTATGTTTCCTCATGCTCAGTGTGCGCCCAGAGTAAGGCACCTAGGCACCTCCCAGCGGGTAAGCTACAATCTTTACCAGTTCCACAACGACCATGGTCTCACCTGAGTATTGATTTTCTCACTGATCTTCCCAAGGTAACACCACGATCCTGGTCGTTGTGGACCGCTTTTTAAAGTCCTGCCACCTCCTTCCTCTGCCCGGTTTCCCCACGGCCCTACAAACTGCGGAGGCTCTGTTTACTCACGTCTTCCGGCACTACGGGGTACCAGACGATATAGTGTCCGACCGAGGTCCCCAGTTCACGTCTAGAGTCTGGAAGGCGTTCATGGAACGTCTGGGGGTCTCGGTCAGCCTGACCTCTGGTTTTCACCCCGAGAGCAATGGGCAGGTGGAAAGGGTGAATCAAGATGTGGGTAGTTTCCTGCGGACCTACTGTCAGGACCGGCCGGGGGAGTGGTCGGTGTTCCTACCATGGGCAGAATATGCTCAGAACTCTCTCTGCCACTCCTCCACTAACCTAACACCCTTCCAATGTGTTTTGGGGTACCAACCGGCCCTGGCACCGTGGCACCAGAGCCAGACCGAGGCTCCCGCAGTGGATGACTGGTTTCGGCGCGCGGAGGAGACTTGGGACGCTGCCCACGTTCGCCTCCAGCGCGCCTTGTGTCGTCAGAAGGCCAACGCTGACCGCCACCGCAGGGAGGTCCCGGTGTTCGTACCGGGGGATCGGGTCTGGCTCTCGACCCGGAATCTGCCCCTCCGCCTGCTCTGCCGGAAGCTGAGCCCGCAGTTTGTGGGGCCATTTAAAGTCCTGAGGAGAATAAACGAGGTGACATACAGGTTTTTACTCCCCCCTGATTACCGTATTAACCCCTCGTTTCATGTGTCTCTCCTCAGGCCGGTGGTAGCTGGTCCGAGGTACGGGAGGTTCCTCCACCATCCTGGATTTGAGGAGTCGGGTGGGGGGCCTTCAGTATCTCGTGGAGTGGGAGGGGTTCGGTCCGGAGGAACGGTGCTGGGTCCCAAGGCCCATCCTCAATCCCTCCCTGTTGAGGGATTTCCACTGTCGCCATCAGACTCGCCCTGCTCCGCGTACTCCTGGCCGTCCCTGAGGCCGGGGTTGACGCACTGCTGGAGCCGCACGTCGGGGGGGTACTGTCACGACTTCCGCCGAGGCTGCCCCCCCTCCTGGTTCGGGCAGGCTTCGGCGTTCGTCGTCACCGGAGTACTAGCTACTGCCGATCCCATTCTCATCACTCCACTTGTCATGTCTTGTCAATCACACACACCTGGTGCTCATTCCCCTAATTAGTATGTGTATAAGTGTTCCCTCTGTTCCTCTTGTCTTTGTGAGTGATTGTTTTGTTGTTGTGAGAGCATGTAGCTCGGTTGAGCTACATTTCACTGTGTTATTGCCAAGGTGGATGTTTTCCCTTGTACAGTTACGTTTGACGCTTGGGGCATTTGATATATACAAACGGATTAAACTCTGGACTTCAGTATTTTACCTCCTGCGCCTGACTCCTTCTTTCACACCTCGTCACAAACCATACAAAGTAATGCACAAGGCTTGGTTTTCTGCTTCTTGAAAGTCTAAAGCATTAAAAGCATTGCTCAAGCTTACACATAAAAAAACACAACATGAAAATATTTACTCTGCTTATTGTTATCATTGAATAGCTGCAGCCCTGAATGCACTAATGAAAACTGCCAAAGGTTACTTTGCTTTAAAAATACTGTGTGCATTTTGTTCCTTCTCCCTGTAGTGTCGAGCTGTGAGCAAGTGATGCTGCTGTGTTCATGGGTCGTTCCATTTTTCAGTCACTTTTTGACCGCACCCATTTTGATTCGAACTAAACCTTCCCTACATGTTTGCGCATGGTAGAAACGGCCAGAGAGTTTCTTTTTGGACCTGTATGCCTAAACATTCAGGAGATAGAGGTGCTCAAAGTTGACCCATTTTGCATACTCCACCCTACCATGAGACATCCATGTCTTCTTCACTGAAAATATAAATGGTTGAGTTTGATATCATCTGAACGCTTACAAACAGGCTTGTCAAACTTTTTTATAATTTCTTGGAGAAAACAAAAAATGCCTTTAATGAAAATCATCTAAAAAGGCGTAAACTCTGATTTTGGTCATGTTAATGCTAAGACCATTGCACTGTGTAAATGGGTAGAGAGGGCTTCCCGCAGTACCAATCAACTGTGTCAAACAACTCTGTCAGTAATCTTCAGCGATTCCTGAGGATTAGTCTGTCATTACCATCTGCCACATGGACCCTCTCACACACAAATAATAAAGATCTGCTCACCCCGGTGTTGCGTAAATTGTAGTTTTAGGTGACTCCTAATTGTTTGCTATATTATTTGATCGAATTGGACTTTTCATTGATGTTTTCTTAATCAGAATGACAGTACTGTATTTCCATTAATATTATATTCCATTCCATTAGAGTTGCATTAAAAACCCTCTGATTCCGGTTGCCAAAAACCAAAACAAACTTGTTGTAATTGTAAGTAGGTTAAGTACTTTACTCCTAAAATGGGTTTTACGAGACCCTTTCCCATTTTATTTGAATCAAGCAAGATGATGATTAACTATGTTAACTGAGAGTGTATTTTATGTTTTGTATTATATTTCTATGTAATTATCTTTAATAGTTTAAATACATTTTTTAAAGGGCATGCTTAACTTTTGGTCCCAGAGTTTATTATGACTAGCTCTAGCTTGATTCAATTGAGATAATGATGCAAACGTATTAAAGTCTAAAATAGTAAAATATTGCATAATGCCTTGAAAGTATGAAGTAAGTAAACTAAGATCTGTTAGGCTGCGACTTTTTCTTACTTTTTCCCTCAAGTGCTTTGGGCTTTTTGGTATTTTTATTTATTGTAGACAGACAACGGTGCATGTGAGGATATGAGGGACAGAATAGAGTGGGTCTTACCCTTAATGGACTTATGCATATAAATATCGAACTACTGAAAGTACAAACACACTTGTAGATCTGGTTTCAGGAACTGTGTGGCATGGTATAGTACACGGAGCCGTAGGGGCTGCGATCACAAATAGATTACTATGACTGACATTAAAAACTCCACGTAGGACTGAATCTATTTCTTACCTTGTCCATGTGTGTTTGTCACCGCAGCAGCGAGAACCAACACCCTAACGATGACGTGTAATTGGTAGTCTCTTCTCATACACATGTCTACTGAAGTCGAAGTCCCTCTCCGCTCACAGAATACGTCCTTGCATTAAATACTTTCCGGAGCAAAATAAGCAAACGGAGAATAAAATGTCTGTGTTGTCTGTGAAACACAGAGAAAGCCGTGCTGCTTTTTCACTTACTTAGCAAGTCGAGCAATTAGCAGATCTGACAGGAATCAACTGAAATGCAGAGGCCGTTTAATTGTAACGCTCAGTAAGCGGATTGCTGGCTCTCTGTGCTGTCAGCACCTTCAAGACAGCTAGCACGCCGCGGAAGCTTCAGCACCATGGACAGCTCCTAGCGTCAGCAAACGGTACAACTTCCGCTTCATGGAAAAGTTACCACTCCGTATTTGGACTGTGCATTTGTAATGAGCAACAAATCACATGCCTTTTTTGTGGTTAGATATTTCAAAAATGTCAACAATTATAGGATATATGCATGCATATTATTGCTATAATTTTGAGAACTCGAAGATCAGCCTATATCAAAACTAAAAAGTGAGCAATAGCTACATGTGTTATAATTTCAATCATAGTAAGGGTGTTTTATATAACACATATAATAACTCATATTTTGCTCTGTAATATTTGCCCTCTGTCATCATCCATTCACTGAACACTAAAAAGGGCAACAAAAAATAAAGAGCAACCTTCATACAGTGCATTCGGAAAGTATTCAGACCCCTTGACATTTTCCACATTTTGTTAATTTACAGCCTTATTCTAAAATGGATCAAATTGTTTTTTCCCCCTCATCAATCTACACACAATTCCCCATAATAACAAAGCAAAAACAGGTTTTTATAAATATTTGCAAATGTAAAAAATAAAATAAGAAGAAAACTGGACTATAACATTTACATAAATATTAAGACCCTTTACTCAGTACTTTGTTGAAGCACTTTTGGCAGTGATTACCGCCTCGAGTCGTCTTGGGTATGACGCTACAAGCTTGGCACACCTGTATTTGGGGAGTTTCTCCCATTCTTCTCTGCAGATCCTTTCAAGCTCTGTCAGGTTGGATGGGGAGCGTCGCAGCACAGCTATTTTCAGGTCTCTCCAGAGATGTTCGATCGGGTTCAAGTCCGGGCTCTGGCTGGGCCACTCAAGCACATTGAGAGACTTGTCCCGAAGCCACTCCTGCGTTGTCTTGGCTGTGTGCTTAGGGTCGTTGTCCTGTTGCAAGGGGAACCGTCGCCCCAGTCTGAGGTCCTCAGCGCTCTGGAGCAGGTTTTCATCAAGAATCTCTCTGTACTTTGCTCCGTTCATCTTTCCCTCGATCCTGACTAGTCTCCCAGTCCCTGCTGCTGAAAAACGTATCCACAGCATGATGCTGCCACCACCATTTGGTTTCCTCCAGACGTGACGCTTGGCATTCAGGCCAAAGAGTTCAATCAGACCAGAGAATCTTGTTTCTCATGGTCTAAGAGTCCTTTAGGTGCCTTTTGGCAAACTCCAAGTGGGCTGTCATGTGCCTTTTACTGAGGAGTGGCTTCCATCTGGTCACTACCATAAAGGCCTGATTGGTGGAGTGCTGCAGAGATGGTTGTCCTTCTGGATGGTTCTCCCATCTCCACAGAGGAATTCTGGAGCTCTGTCAGAGTGACCATCGGGTTCTTGGTCAACTCCCTGACCAAGGCCCTTCTCCCCCGATTGCTCAGTTTGGCCAGGCGGCCAGCTCTAGAAAGAGTCTTGGTGGTTCCAAACTTCTTCCATTTAAGAATGATGGAGGCCACTGTGTTCTTGGGGACCTTCAATGCTGCAGGAAGTTTTTGGTACCTTTCCCCAGATCTGTTCCTGACACAATCCTATCTCGGAGCTCTACGGACAATTCCTTTGACCTCATGGCTTGGTTTTTGCTCTGACATGCACTGTCAATTTTGAGACCTTATATAGACAGGTGTGTGCCTTTCCAAATCATGTCCAATCAATTGAATTTACCACAGGTGGACTCCAATTAAGTGGTAGAAACATCTCAAGTATGATCAATGGAAACAGGATGCACCTGAGCTCAATTTCGAGTCTCATAGCAAACGTTCTGAATACTTATGTAAATAAGGTATTTCTAACCTATTTTTGCTTTGCCATTATGGGGTATTGCGTGTAGATTTATGAGGAAAACAATTAATTTAATCCATTTTAAAATAAGGCTGTAACGTAATAAAATGTGGAAAGATTCAAGGGGTCTGAATACTTTCCGAATGCACTGTATATGATGTAGATGTGTAGACTTCAGGCAGTTTTTTATCAATGATAAAGTATTGTTGTTGGTTAGCCTCTTGTCTTGATGGAGAATAGCAATGATGAAATAGTGAAATTCTGCATTTTAATGCAACTTGCCTGAGCCTCATTTGCCCTGTGTTATTGAATGTAGTCATAGCCTTCATACAGTAGTTCACTAGGTACTTCTTTTCATGCTCCTTTGGTGAGATGAGTTTATTTTTCATGTCTGTTTATAGCACCTCTGCCCTGAATCTGGTCTATAAACTGAATGGCTTAACACATCGATCGGAGTGAGAATCTCACCTTGGTTGTATTGAGCTCTGAAACATCACATGGATGGCATCATTACTCTGCATATGATATGCTCACTCAGCCTCAATGCTCCCTCCTAAAGTAACAGTGACCATGTGTTGGCAGATAAAGTAGTGCAGGAACTGAAATGGTGTACACGCAGCTACAGATGTAGGGTCTAATTTAATGAACCTGTTGCAGTTTAACTTTCCTGCAATGCAGGATATTTAAAGTTGCACTATGCAGAAATCGCTCCACCATTTCCTGGTTGCTAAAACTAATAGTTTGCCCAATTTCAGTTTGAGAAAAAGTAAGATAGTGTAGAGAATCATTGTACCATCTAAACCGCTGTGAAATATATTTTCCATAACCAAAAATATTGTTGTTTCAGCTGTTTGAAACTGGTGTACAAAACCGAAAGTAAAAGGCCCAAAAACAAAACCTAAGAACGGAAGCATAGAAATAGTGCACATATGTGACAAGTACTGAGGATACGAAGAGGCAGACGCAGGAATCAACAAGGAAAATATTTCATTAACAATGAAAAAGAGAATAACAAGGCGCGCGTAAACGACACAACGCTAACAATTACACACAACAATGACTGAACAGTCCAGGGGCCTGTTGCACAAAACTAGGATAAGGGATTAAGCCAGGATATCTTGGTGATCCTGGCTCAATTGATCCGTAATCCGGTTGCACTAAAGATGGATAGGGGGCAGGAGGATATGTTATGGTATAAATTACCATGGAGATTTATTCTGTGGAGCTAGCCTGCTCCAGACCAGGCTAAATTCCAGGATCTATTTAATCTCATCCCTAATGTCAGTCAGCAGTCACCACAAATGGAAACCAATAGTTATTTCACTGCTCACTATACATTGTTATCACATATAACTAGACCCACTGTCATTATTTAAACGTTTGTGATCATTAATTTCAATGATTTTGGATAAAAAATGATTTTTAGATGATGTTGCTATCATTAGATAATTTACAGTTTCCCATAGACTATAAGGCTATATATAAAATGATAGAATATTAGGGCCACAGAGGGGAAAAAAACACAAGTCATAATATTGTAACCAGTTGTTTTAAAGGAGGACAGTTGTTAAAATGACAGATGTGGGGCATTTCGTGAAATTGTACTTCAGTATGGTTTCATAAACAAAGACATGCTGATGTGCCAGAATATTAAGTATCACATTGTCATAAGTATCAAAACTGTAAAAACAATATGTAGCTTTTCTGCAGAAAGAACCAGCCTCATAAATTTATGACTTTATCCTTTTTCTTCAGTGTGGCCCTAGTACTCTGTCATATAAACAAATACACATTCCATATGAATATAAAAACACAATGTGTAACATTATGTTCCTTTATTGAATAAGGACAAAACAAAGCAGGTAAACCATCAGCTCCTTTCGAAACTGAAGTCACAGTGACTCTACAAGATGGAAAGCACAGAATCCAAGCATATTATACAAAATGATACATACACATTCAAAGGTCTGTATATAACACACCCTGCATGTCTGCACACTAAAATAAATGCAGGACAAATCCATACACATCAACTGAACAGACAAATGAATGGATGCAGTAGCCTCCCTGCAGCCTTGTATTACACACAGTATACCGCACAAACATCATAAGAGGCCAAATTCGTAAAAAAACGAACCCAAAAAAACCCAAATTCCTCTGCCACCGCAGGACATATTTAACCAAAATTGAAAGCACACATACTAACTAAAATAATTCAACACATATTGGTCCCTCAGCAGCCGACCACTGTCGTCATCAGGGAAGATTGCCGGATTGTCCCAGTCCATGGCTGGTGGCACTCTGGGGGCCCTCTCCTTCCTCAGGCAGGCCACATTGTGGAGGACAGCACAAGCCACAGTAATATCACATGCCCTAACAGGGCTGACCCTTAATTTGTGAAGGCAGTGAAAGCGTGCCTTCAGGAGGCCAAAGGTCATTTCAACTCTGGCCCTGGTCCTGGCATGGGCATGGTTGTAGGCCTGCTGTGCTTCCTGGGGGTCTGTGAAAGGTGTCAGGAGAAAAGGCTGGCAGCCATACCCCCTGTCTCCCAGCAACACACCAGAGAATTCACCTGTCAACACAAAATCTCATCATTACTACCTCATAAACACAGTGATATTCTTGACACAGCCATGATGGTTATAAATAGGGGTTGTGTGGCTTACCTTGTGATAGGCACTGATAGATTTCAGAGGCCCGAAAGATTCTGGAGTCATGGACTGAGCCAGGCCATTTTGCCACAACATTGCTGATCACACAGTCAGCATTGCAGACCATCTGAAATCATAAGATGAGGAATATTACACCAATCAATGCACATCACTGGCAATGCAGAGTGTTCGTCAATGGACAATATCAAAAAGTTATGTTCACCTGAACATTAATGCTGTGAAAGGATTTCCTATTCACAAAATCGGCCTCATGGGCACCTGAGGGGGCTTTTATCCTTATGTGTGTGCAGTCCACTGCACCAATGACATTGGGGAAACCTGTCACACAAAGTAATGAGTATCCTACTATGTGTTAACAGTTGTCCTGTAATTTGTAGATCCTCTTACCTGCAATCCTATAGAACTCCTCTTTGATGTCACAGAGTCTTCTGTGGCCAGGGAAGGAGATGAAGACATCTGCTAATGCTTTGATAGCCAGACACACACTCCTTATTGTGCGGCAAATTGTGGCCTTGTTCAGCTGTTCTGCATCCCCCACTGAGTACAGGAAGGCTCCACTAGCAAAAAAGCGCAAGGCCACACAAACCATTTGCTCCACACTCAGTGCATGGCTCCGTGCAGTGCGGTGCTTAATCCTGGGACCCAGTAGTCTGCATAGATACCTGATGCCATCTGCAGAAAACCTGTATCTTTCATATAGATGGTCATCAGGGAAGGCCAGTGGGTCCAACCGGTCCCTGAAGACCCTTTCTCGCCTGAAGGCTCTCCTCAGCACAAGTGCTTCTTCATCCACCACATCTCGCACGAATGGGCATGCCATTGTCAGAGCAGAAAGGAACACACAATTTTGGGCCTTCATATAGGCTAGTGGCCACACCTGGTGCTGGGGGGGTGGGCAAAAGAGGGCGATGCCTTATAACGATGACTTGGTTGTACTGATTGCTGGGAAAATAAAAAAAACCTTAGAAAGATGCCACCGTCCTGTGTGCTCACAATAAGAGCTCATATGTCATGGCTCACTTGACTTTACGAGAATATACCTAATTTTTATTTTGAGCTGTGTCATCTTCTTGGAGCTGGGGGAGGAAATAAAAATAATGATTAATACATTTGTGTTACAGTTAGCATACAGTGTACATTGAAGGCATATCTCACCTCCCTCTCAAGTTTTTTTATTTCAAGGTCCAGTTTCCTAATTGTCCTCTTTTTTATTTCGGACTCCAGTGCAAGATTTTCCATCTTTTTCTTCTTGTACTGAATGTCTATGTCTGCCAGTTCTATTTGGCGCCGGAGGTGGTTGCCATACAACTTTCTGATAGCTTGTGAGCTCTGTGAACACAATACAATTAGCGCAGCTGGAATTTGGCAGGATGTGGTGTCCTTTTATTAATACGCACTATGTTGCCAGGCTGGTTTTCCCACTGTATAGCATCTGGGTCCTGTAAAAGAAATTAGATTTTTTGATTTTGATGAGGACTCCTCACCATTGTAGAGTAAATAGTACTTTCACAGTCTTAACATGATACCTCATGCCTTCTGGAATCCAGAGAGATGGTCTCCTCCTCATCATCGTCTCCATCATGTGCTGTTGCTGCTGCACTGGGGCCTTCACCCTATCACATTTAATCGGATTCATATTGAAGCTAGTAGACAAGACATGCCAGGCCTACAGTATGCCTTTGATGGAGTACTCACTGGATCAGCATCATCTGGTGCTTGTGCTGGTGGCTCTAACAGGAACACAGTGCTGCCAGACACTGCAAGGCAATAGGTAAACCAAAGTCAGACAGTCCAAATTGATTCAATATGAATGTGGTTGTATCCCATGTAGAGATGGAAGGACATACCTTGAATGAAGCGGGTGGCATCTTGGGAGGAACCTATGCTCGTCTCTTTCCCCCCAGGGATCCCCTCTAAGACGGGCCTGCCTTTATTTAGCTCCAAGGCCATGTCCTCTGCTGGGGTAAGGTCAGCCTTTGGTGACCCACCACCCGTGCCTTGTCTGTGGGTATTCTTTTTCACTGCTAAAACAGTACAGACAATGTGTGAGCAGGCACCTTCTGGGTACAATATATGCTTGTGCTTTGTTAAATATTAGTCAGGGACCATACCATTCTGCAGAATGTTCTTGTATTTGATTTTGACCTGCTGCCATGTCCGTTTTGGCCCGTTCATGTTTAATCTACACACACACACACACACACACACACACACACACACACATACATTTAATGGAGTCACACTGCAAAAAATTACTTGGTATTTTTGTCTTGTTTTCAGTAAAAATATCAAAAAATTTATCATAGCTTTATACAGTGTGATGGAGTTACTTTACACAATTTCACTCATATCTGCAGTGCATTTCAATTAAAAATTTAACCGTTTCATAATTACAGTACAACTGCATTTTTGGAGATGTGAATTAAATATTTGAATTGTCATTGTGATGTTTCAGCGGAGCGGTGAGTGTGTAATTGTGCACTACTTACGCATTCAGGCGGTCTGCAATACTTTGCCACGCTTTTTCTCTTTGCTTTATCACTGTGGCGGTGTTGCCTTTCTTCTTAATTATATATTTTACCTCCTCGTATGCCTCCATGAGGATTTGTGCTTCCGACGGGGAAAAGTACGCGGCTCTAGTTGCCATGGTAAATCAGTTAATCTGTGATCTGTGGCGGGGTCTATTTGAGTGAGCCGTGAGCGCGCACCTATCCAGGATTGGTTTCACCTGGCTTAATGAATCCGTGTCTGCTCATCCTGGCTTGGTCTTTGTGCAACCAATTAAGCCTGGACGCACATGTTTTGGCTTCATTGAGCTCAGCTGAGTCATTTATCCCGGATGTCTTAATTCTACTTTTGTGCAACAGGCCCCAGGGCTATATAGTGGTGGTGATGAGATGATGAGGTGCAGGTGCGCTGGAGGTGATTAGGGTGCGTTGGGTTTCCATTCCTGTGTTGCCGAGGTGGTGCGCTCAGACCGGCTGGGTGTCCAAGGGGTCAGGGCCGGCTGGTACCCCAGGACGCATTGGAAGGGAGTGAGCCCCATGGAGGAGTGAACGGGGGAGTTCTGGGCATATTCTGCCCAGGGAAGAAACCTCCACCACTAACCCTGCCGGTCCTGACAGTGGCAACGAAGAAACCTCCCCAGCTCCTGGTTCAAGCGCTCCACCTGCCCATTTGACTGAGGCCTATACCCGGAAGTGAGGCTGGCCGTGGCCCCGATCTTCTCCAGGAAAGCCTTCCACACTCGGGAGGTGAATTGGGGGCCATGTTCCGAGACGATGGCCTCCGGAAGTCCATAGTGCCAGAAGACCTGTTTGAACAGGACCTCAGCAACCTGGAGAGCAGAAGGAAAAACCAGTCACCGTTATGGGAATGAAAAACAATGTTTGTGTGATAGGAGATGACGTAACTCTCAAGGAGCGGCGACGGGAGTCATACCGCCTAGATTGGGAGCCGCCTGGAGATCTGTGGTCCGTGATGGTGTGGGGGGTGCTGCCCACCTCCATGGGTGAGGACTCGGCGGCAGGGTTGCTTCCATAGCTCAGATGGGGTGAGCGTTGAGGCTCCGGGAGGTGTTGGGAACGCCGTCTGTCTCTCAACATGTCGTCAAGACAGATGGACGTGGCGATGAGGGTATCAAGGTCCATCTCGTCGTTCCGTCTTGATGTCCTCCCGCAAGCCTCTCCTGAAGGCCGTGCGCAGAGCACACTCATTCCAGCCAGAAGCCCCACCACCGTGCGAAGCTCAGAGCGTACTCGGACGCGGGCCCCTCTCCCTGTTGTAGCTGGAGGAGACGCTCACCCCAGTCCTTTCTCTCCGTCGGGTGATCAAACACCGCCCTGAACCGAGTGAGGAAGGTGGGGTAGGGATATGCTGCGGCCTCACCTCCTTCCCAGACTGCCGTGGCCAATCCAGCGCCTTTCCTTTAAGTAGCGAAATCACCAGCGCTATCCTGGCTTGGTCAGATGGATATGCCCCAGGCTGACGCGCCAGATAAAGTGAAACCTGTAACAGGAAGCCGCTACATTTAGTAGTTTTACCGTTATAGCGCTCCGGTAGGGCGATGGGTCCCTCAGAAGTTGGTGATAGCTCGAGAACAGATGGACTGGGTGCACTCGCCGCTCCCTGAGGTGGAACCGGAGCGCTGGGCAGATTATGCAGAGTTTGGAGCACTTCCTGCATGGCGGCGTTCAACTGGGCAAGCTGCTGCTGGTGCTGGTCGAGGCGCTGGGAAACTCCAGGAGGATTACCTGCTGCATCCATTTTCGTGAGAGGTGTGTGACGAGTACTGAGGATACGAAGAGGCAGGACGCAGATGCAGGAATCAACAAGGTAAAAGTTTACTTAACAATGAGAAAGAAAAAAAATAAAGGAGAGTAAGACAAGACTGGGAAGCAGGAACAACAGGATAACAGGGAGCAAGCAAGCAAGTCCCATCGTATCTCATGTACCAGGAATGCAAATTAGTGTTATTTCAGCATCATGCCTAACTGGAGACATTGTAGCCCTTTCCTGCAGTCAAATAACCTAGTGGCCTCATGGGTGGAATGTTGTTAATATGTTTCATAATTTCATAATTTATAAACATAAAAATAAATGCCGAAAATCCAGTGTTTCTAAGTCAAACGGTTTTGTTATATTTCAGTCTTCTGTGATGTATATAAAGTGTAAAATTGGGATGCAAACTCTAAATTGAAAACATTTCAACTCTAAATATGACATGGTACAGGTGTCGTCTTTCTTTTAAGCCCATAACCATGTGTGTGAGGTGTATACTTCTGTTTCAAAGTAGATTTGTTTAAGACTACCAAGAAATACTTTGTGTGACCCTGATTTAGCCCACTGCAGTAAAAGGTTAAACCAAATGTATCCATAATGCACATGGAGCTACATGTTTTTCCTCTCTCTGCTAGCTGCTCCACAACCATTTGTTTTAGACATTCCAGTCATTCTCTTTTATAAGTAAAGGTGGGATGTATCATGATGACTAGTCGGCGCCTGCCTACACCGTCACACCTCTTGCTTCGTAAACAACAGGTGTAGACTAACAGTGAAATGCTTACTTACGGGCCCTTCCCATCAATGCAGAAAAAAATTATAAATAGTAGAAAAGTAAAACGCGTTATAATAAAAGTTATAATAAATACAATGAGTAACATGGCTATATACACAGGGTACCAGTACTGAGTCGATGTGCAGTGATACGAGGTAATTGACGTAGATATGTACATATACAGTGACAGATAATAAAAAGTAGCAGCAGTGTATGTGATGAGTCAAAAAAGTTAGTGCAAAAAGAGTCAATGCAGATATTCCTGGTAGCTATTAGTTAACTATTTAACTAACTATTTAGCAGTCTTATGGCTTTGGGTAGAAGCTGTTCAGGGTCCTGTTTGTTCCAGACTTGGTGCATCGGTACCGCTTGCCGTGTGGTAGCAGAGAGAACAGTCTCTGACTTGGGTGGCTGGAGTCTTTGACAATTTTTAGGGCCTTCCTCTGACACCGCCTGCTATAGAGGTCCTGGATGGCAGGGAGCTCGGCCCCAGTGATGTACTGGGCCGTATGCATTACCGTCTGTAGTGCCTTGCAGTCGGATGCCAAGCAGTTGCCATACCAAGCTGTGATGCAGCCAGTCAAGACGCTCTCAATGGTGCAGCTGTATAACTTTTTGAGGATCCATGCAAAATCTTTTCAGAATCCTAAGGGGGAAGAGGCGTTGTAGTGCCCTCTTCACGACTGTGTTGGTGTATGTAGACCATGATAGATCATTAGTGATGTGGACACCGATGTGGATACTCACTAAGACCTCACTGGCTGGGAGTCTCTGCTGGGACTTACTGTATGTCTATTTCATTTCCTGTGGCTGTGTGATGGTAATGTATGTAAATTGAATGTCACGGTCATCGCAGAAACACCCCTCTGTCACTTTCTCGCTAAAATATTTTGACTCTGTCTCTCTCGGTTTGTCTCTCTCTCCCTTTGTCTCTCTCTCTCACCCCCCAGCCCCCACCTCCTTTCCCCCTTTCCGGCTGAGTCAGGCCTTCATTTGGAATGTGTGCCCCCCGTCAGTGAAGTTCACTGGCCCAGTTAAGCAGGCCAGAGGTCTTGCTTGGAGCCAGACATTTGCAGCCAATCCTTCATTTAGTTAATGGGCAGGCGGCCAAGGCAGCTGATGAAAACTAAGCCTGTGAAATGAAATGACCAATGTCTCGAGGTAATGAGCCGCATCAGTGGTGTGCTGTTACAAGCATTAAGGTAATCTTAGATGGCGTGACGTTAAAAGCATCTTGAGATAATTTATTGCATTGTTAAGGGCTTACAGTGTTTCATGTCACATGCAACTGACAAACAAAAGACGCAAACTGGATGCAATGTTTTAGATGTTTATTTGTACTGTTAGGCTTTCAGCCAAACAAGACAACAGGATGTCACATGATATCAGAGGGCCTCTTACTTTCCCACACAGAGTAGAATTAGAGACATCCAGTCAGTGATGTAGCAACATCATAGCCAGGGGATTCTTAAAAGCATGCTGGGGTAATCAGCTCCCATCACAATCATACCATAGAGCTGACCTACTGCAACCCCTTTTAGTTACACTTTCACTGAGTAATCATCAGCCATTTGGGCATTGTGCAGCAATCTATTTGCTCTAAATGAACAACCATGCATACAGATGTTCTCTATTCTGACTATGGTTATCATTAGCTTTTAACTAATTTGCTGTATTATTCCATGTGTTCCTTACATCAGCAACTTAGAGGAGACGTTCTTTTTGCCCAGTCCAGGGTTAAAAACTGCTGTGCGTCATTGAGTACCATTAAATGTATTGACTTTCTCCAGCTGGACAATATAAATGGGAACCAAGTCAACCTGAATAAGGCTAGATTAAAACAGCAGGTTACCCAACACTTCCCCCTAATTCAGCTGGGATGAGAAGTGAGAACACTCAGACTTAGGAAGTAAGAAGAAAGTGTTTCTGCCTTCTCCGCCTATATTCCCCAAATGAGGCCTACTCCAGTCTGCAGGGTCTAGGGCTCCAGGCCCCCGGCGGCAGGCTCTGTGTCCTTCCTCAGCTGCCAGCCATATTTGTCTCAATAAGCTGAAGTGCCCTCTCAGAGCCCTATTTAAGATTCCTTTCCCCCTGAATACATTTCCATTCGCCATGCAGGATAGATCACAAGTAGCTTCCTGATGAAGTCATTCTAGCTGCACGGACCATCTGGCAGAACAAAGGAATTGAATAATATTACCCCCCTAAAATGCTATCTATTTGCGATGCTATTCAGCAAGCACCAACACCGATTGATTCACCCATGCCTTGGGCTAGTGTTCGTGCCCTCGTTATGGGGTTTGTGTGATCTGGTTCTGGGGCCTTTTCCTGCGTTACCTTTTCCTGAACAGGGATGAACTTAGAGAAGTTATTTATAGAGCTCACACTGTGGGTTTTAGGGCATGAATCATCATGGAGCTGTATACAGTGCCAATGAAGGCAGTGTGATTGAGAGGAGGCAAGTCTTTTAACCCAAGCCTACGCACAGTATGGCTCCAGCAGGTTGAACAATAAGCCTCTGTTAATGGCTCTCAGTCGTTTTTAGCCAAAGACTGACTCGTAAGCTGGGACTGCTGAAGCACTGAAGAAACATAACCTAATCAAACATCTAGCTACATATTGAACTTCCATCCTCTCAGGCCAGAGGCACAATGTATGAATTAATGGTTGGATCAGAATCAGCGTTATATTCATATGGGACAGTTACTTAGAATTAAGTAAAACCACAAGTCCAAATCCCTATCTCTGTCCATGGCTAATTTAGGAAGGTGACCATTTTAGCTAGCTAGCTTGCCACCGGAGGACAACAACACAATGAGATGCAACAATTCAAGTTTTTTTCTGTCAATGACGTTTGGCTTGATGTGATGTGATTGATGTGAAGCCAAATCCAAACTGTCTTCCTTTGGCACTTTCTTTTTGGTGCTCCAGGACCATTCACAGTTGAGTTCACTCAGTTTAGCCCAACTCTGATTGGCTATTATTGTATTTAAAAAAATATTTACATTTACGTCATTTAGCAGACGCTCTTATCCAGAGCGACTTACAAATTGGTGCATTCAACTTATGATAGCCAGTGGGACAACCAACCAATTCATTTAAAAAATTTTTTTTTATTACTTTTATACTATTCCAGGTATATCAAGGGAGGCCAAATGCTCGCTGGTTTCCCTTGCATTCAATGCTACGAGTGGCAACAATATCATACTCTTTTTGACCAGACAGCGTCATATAAATGGGCAACACATACAGAGACAGAGGGGCGCTGTTTCACTCGCTTGGATGCTTTCTCCGCTGAGATACATTCAGCCTCTTGCGAATTGAAGGAAAATTCTGAAACACAGAGAGACGAAAGATACATTATCTAAAAAACATTTGTTTTTTTCTTGGTCAATTTTTAAAAAAAGCCTGGCATCCCTTGGCGCCATGAATAAACGCCACTGACACACACACACAGCCTTTGGGATGGTCAGTGACCTGACATTTTGTCCTTTACTATTATTTCTACTTCGTTCTAATATTGACATTTTCACACTCTCATGGTGCTCCCCTCCTCCTCCTCCTCCTACTGGGCCTTCCCCTCCTCCTACTGGGCCTCCTCCTCCTACTGGGCCTTCTCCTCCTACTGGGCCTTCTCCTCCTACTGGGCCTCCTCCTCCTCCTACTGGGCCTCCTCCTCCTCCTACTGGGCCTCCTCCTCCTCCTACTGGGCCTTCTCTTTGCATCAGTCAGACCGTATCTCATGGCATTAAACACCCTGAGACAGAACACTGCTCCAAGGCTGCAGCTTTTTATCAATGTGATCCCTCTCAGACATCAGCCAAGCATCTCAAGGCCAGTGGCTACTGTACCTGACAGGTGACAACAGCCTTACAGCTACACAGCATCCCCCCTATCCCCCACCACCATCTTTTCATAGTCTGATATACAGCGTATCTGTTGGGTCCCAATGTGTTTCCTCATGTCATTCTGACACACACTGGTCTGACGGCCTTCAGGACCACTCATATGTATGGGATCAGAGAAATGAAGGCTCTGACTCACTCAGACCAATGCAGCTCATGCCGCATTTAATTTCCCCTGCTCACCTTACATCTCTGCCAAGTGCTCTCCTCACCTTTCTCAATTCAACAGCTGTTTTCCACAAAGGGGCCGACTGCCTTTTGAGCAGCGGAGCTCTAGTCTGAATCACTGGCCTACTCTCAGACACAGACTTCCCTTTTTGGTAACACTAAGATGTGTACATTATGAGCATGGTATTAATGATTTATTACGTACCATAAAACATCTATTTCACTGCTACTGTGTTACCATCTCCTTTTAATGTCTTCCCTTCCTGCCTGCACTCCCCCTGACCCAAACTCAGCATACTAACATATGAATGCACACACACACTGACCATGACATCTATTCCTGACTATTTCTATTAGTTGGTAGATAGAGTGAGAGACCCTCAACTTCAGAAGGGCTTGTTTATGACTGTTATCTGGACTGAGTCACTATAGTGTAAATTATAGTGCAATATGTGTAGCCCTGACAGTCTGCATGGAGGTTCCACATATTGATTCCACACTGCAGTTAAAGCCAGCCCAATCGCTGCTGGAGTGCCTGCTGCTCAGTGCCCTACACGTCCTTCAGAGTATCCATCCATCCATCCAACCTCAGCCACACAAAAACCACCATAACATCTCACCCATGCACAGCTCCCTCATTTAACACACAGTTCTGTGAACATTCACAGTGCCTCACTGTTTAGCATACATAGAGGCAATTACATTTCCAATGACCCCCCATGGCCCTCACAGGGTACAACAGCAGCACTGCTGGCTGCCCTGTACCGTACCAGCACCATGCACAGACTGGCTGAGACTGAGAACACTGCATCCATCCACTGTTATTGGAAGTGAGTGCACAGACAGGGAGGTGATGATAGCAGATGCATGTGACCAGCTCTGAGAGGAAGGCTTATTTCTATCTGCCTATGAATATTTCAGTCAGCAGCAGTGTGTGTTATTATAGCTCCAGCCTGCGCCTCCCCTTGCCTTTACTACATGTGGCAGTGAATACTGTATACTCTACCCCCATGATTACTACTACAGTTAATACAGTTCACTGGAGGGAGGGGGAACTGTAATCACAGGGATATTAAATCAATCATTGGAGATGTTTTCATAAAACACATTTTACCCTTCAATGTGTTATGTTATTAAAATATCAGTGGTTAATCACTGCACTGTTATGTCTACGTAATCAATGCAACAATTCAAATGATGGATTATGTGTGAAATCCACTGGCATGGTCCGGTTTAATAACATACAGAATAATTATGCTAAGACAAATAGTATCAACAACTTAAGAAAGTAAACATGGATGGCAAAGGTACTTCCACTAACACCCTCTGCTGCAGTGATACAGGCATACTCTACAAGAACACCTGATACTGTAGTGTGTTCATACTTCTACAACCCAGGGCTCTCTGAATTTGTTCAGTAAAGCAAAGCGACTCAACTGAACTAACTGATAAGCCAGATAAACCTCTGACCATTTAGAAAGATCCCGTCATCCTGCTCCCTGGCCTAACAAACTAATTATTCCAGCGGTGCAGCTTCCTCAGCCATTGTCTCATTTATCAGTTAGAATGTGTATAGGCTGGGCCAGTCAGTCCTACCCTGTTGGGAGCGCATGCCTTCACATACTGTAGGTAGGCAGCATGCAGAAATGGACACATCAAATATTGTGGGATGCTGTACATTTCAACATATTGGATTTAAATTGCCTATAAGTGTCACGTCGGTTGTAAGGATGAAACCAATGCGCAGCGTAGCGAGTGAACATGACTTTAATTTGATAAAGAAACACACGACAAAACAAAACACGAACCGTGACGTCCTCAGTACACAGACTGAACATAGAACATTTGGAACAATAACCCACCACTAACACCAGAAACCTACATCTTAAATATGGCTCCCAATCAGAGATAACGAGCCGAACAGCTGACACTCGTTACCTCCGATTGGGAGTCAATGAATACAAACACGCACAATCACCCAACATAGAAATACAACAACCTAGACACCCCCACATAGAAATACACCCAAAACAAATGAACATGAACAACCCTGGCTCAAGAATAAAGGTCCGTGGAGCCAGAGTGTCACATTACCCCCCCCTAAAGGTGCGACCTCCGGGCGCACCAGCAACAGTCTAGGGGAGGGTCTGGGTGGGCGTCTGTCCCTGGTGGCGGCTCCGGCCCAGGTCGTGATCCCCACTCCACCTTAGTCACTCTCCGCTTACGTCTTCCCCTCCTCATGACCACCCCCCAACTAAACCCCACAGGATTAAGGGGCGGCACCGGACTAAGGGGCAGCACCGGACTAAGGGACAGTACCTGACTGAGGGGCAGCACCGGACTGAATGGCGGATCCTGGCTGGCTGGCTCTGGCGGATCCTGTCTGGCAGAAGGCTCTGGCTGATCCTGTCTGGCGGAAGGCTCTGGCTGATCCTGTCTGGCGGAAGGCTCTGGCTGATCCTGTCTGGCGGAAGGCTCTGGCTGATCCTGTCTGGCGGAAGGCTCTGGCTGATCCTGTCTGGCGGAAGGCTCTGGCTGATCCTGTCTGGCGGAGAGCTCTAGCGGCTCCGGTCTGGCGGACGGCTCTGTAGGCTCATGGCAGACGGGCGGCTTTGCAGGCTCAGTACCGACGGGCAGCTCCTGCGGCGCTTGGCAGACGGACAGTTCAGGCCCCGTTGGGCAGACGGCAGACTCTGGCCGTCTGAGGCGCATCGTAGGCCTGGTGCGTGGTGCCGGAACAGGAGGTACCGGGCTGAGGACACGCATCTCAGGGCTAGTGCGGGGAGAAGCAACAGGGCATGCTTGGCCCTGGGGACGCACCGTAGGCCTGATGCGTGGTGCCGGAACTGGAGGTACCGGGCTGAGGACACGCATCTCAGGGCTAGTGCGGGAAGCAGCAACAGGGTATGCTGGACCCTGGGGACGCACATAAGGGCTAGTGCGGAGAGCCGGAACAGGGCATGCTGGACCCTGGGGACTCTCATAAGGCCTAGTGCGGGGAGCAGGAACAGGCCGGGCTGGGCTGGCGACGCGCACCGTCTCCCTGGTGCGGGTGGCCGGAACAGGCCGGGCCGGGCTGGCGAAGCGCACCGTATCCCTGGTGCGTGGAGTAGGAACAGGCCGGGCTGGGCTGGCGAAGCGCACCGTATCCCTGGTGCGTGGAGTAGGAACAGGCCGAGCCGTACGGGGAACACACACTACTGGCTGCACCTCGGGACTAGGAACGGGCCGGACCGAACTGGTTACACACCCCAGTACCACATGCCGTGCCTCAACACTTTCCTTCCCTGCTTTACCCAGTAGCCCCCTTGTACTGGCGGCCATATCTGCCAACCTCTTGCACTCCTCCGGGCCGTACACCTTCTGCCCCGACGTCGTGAGCCCCCCCCCAAAAATTTTCTGGGGTTCTCTCCTCCCCGTGGACCAGGCATCTATCCTCCTCGCCAGACTCTCCAGACTCTCCATCCTCTGCTCCCAAGTCCAACATCTCTCCTCCTCACGCGGCTTGACCCAGTTAAAGTGGATATCCGCTAAAGTTGGAAAGGGCGTCGGCTCCTGGACACCCTGCTTGTTACGCCGCTTGGTCCTCTTGTGGTGGGTTATTCTGTCACGTCGGTTGTAAGGATGAAACCAATGCGCAGCGTAGCGAGTGAACATGACTTTAATTTGATAAAGAAACACACGACAAAACAAAACACGAACCGTGACGTCCTCAGTACACAGACTGAACATAGAACATTTGGAACAATAACCCACCACTAACACCAGAAACCTACATCTTAAATATGGCTCCCAATCAGAGATAACGAGCCGAACAGCTGACACTCGTTACCTCCGATTGGGAGTCAATGAATACAAACACGCACAATCACCCAACATAGAAATACAACAACCTAGACACCCCCACATAGAAATACACCCAAAACAAATGAACATGAACAACCCTGGCTCAAGAATAAAGGTCCGTGGAGCCAGAGTGTCACAATAAGATTGTATGAAGAAAATTTGATTTTATATGCTTTGGAATATATGTAATTTGCATTGCATTATTACATTTGCCAACACTAAATGTGTCTTGATATCCAGTTAGTTTTAATACAAGTAGGATAACTTCCATAACTCCAATTATAGTTAGCAAATCACAAGGGATATTCGTTCGCCAATTGTGGATCTCATCATTTCCACATAATGATTGTAGAGCAACACATGCCAAACCACTTTCCATGCCTGGACACCAACATCCATAATCACTCTGACAAAGGACTTCAACAAAGATGGAGCACACACAGGAGACAAACACACGTAGGGTGCTCATGGAAAGAAAGAGACCAAACTTTAAAATACATCAGGTAGATACATGGTGGCTTTAAAATACAGTGATAATAGATACATTTTTGCTTAATTTAAAATTACATTGAAAACAGGCATTTTAAAACTTCCTCCGGTACAGTACGTCCCTGTCTCAATAAGCCAAACACTGACTACGTAAATGCTCTCAATGCTGACTGTGTAAAAGTGCAAAAAGCCAGAGTAGATAGTGAATCATGATCTCTGATCCCTGGAGTCACCTTCCACAAGCTGACACCTGAGACACCAGACACAGCCAGACCCAACGCTTGTAACAACGAGGCAGTTTCATCCATTATTCATCAGCCTTTAGTTATTCATCAGACACGGACAAATATTAACCTGTGTGCAAGCAAGGGAGGTACATGAATATTCAACAGGCAGGGCTTATATTTTAACATGAACACAAATAAATAGCGTAACTTGTAAATGTCAGGTAATTAAGTCACATTTGGTCCAGCTCAACCAAGCTACCCTTTAAACTGCATTATCTCAGAAGGTGAGGTAAAACCCATAGAGTGGGAGAGTGAGCGGGCGTACTACCAGCCTGGATAGAACGCTCACAGGAGTCAACTTTCAGCTGGCAGATGGTGATTTTGGAGTGGCTGCAGGGGGCCTCCGCTCCTTAAGCACACCCTTCAAGTGTGTGAGTAGGCACATGCGTGTGTGCAAATACAGTGCCTTCAGAAATTATTCACACCTCTTGACTTTTTCCATATTTTGTTGTGTTAGAGCCTGAATTTAAAATTGATTAAATTTAGATTTAGTGTCCCTGGCCTATAATGTCAAAGTGGAATTATGTTTTTTAAAATGTTTACAAATTAATACAAATTGAAAGCTGAAATGTCTTGAGTCAATAAGTATTCAACCCCTTTATTATGGTGTACATGAGTTCTCTCCTTCCATGTGAGAATCAGAAAGCTGTGGCCCTTTGCTTTTGCCTGTTTTCCAATACCTGAAACCAAATTAGATGAGATATCAAAAATAACGTATTGTTTTTCATCACCCAATCACTCCCACGTTCAGTGGTGTAAAGTACTTTAAAGCACTACTGAAGTCGTTTTTGGGGGGTATACAGTGCATTCGGAAAGTATTCAGACCCCTTGACTTTTTCCACATTTTGTTACGTTACAGCCTTATTCTAATATGGATTAAATTGTTTATCCTCCCTCATCAACCTCCACACAATACCCCATAATAACAAAGCAAAAACAGGTTTTTTGACATTTTTGAATATTTATTAAAAATAAAATATCACATTTACATAAGTATTCAGACCCTTTACTCAGTACTTTGTTGAAGCACCTTTGGCAGCGATTACAGCCTTGAGTCTTCTTGGGTATAACGCTACAAGCTTGGCACACCTGTATTTGGGGAGTTTCTCCTATTCCTCTCTACAGATCCTCTCAAGCTCTGTCAGGTTGGATGGGGAGTGTCGCAGCACAGCTATTTTCAGGTCTATCTAGAGATGTTAGATCGGGTTCAAGTCCAGGCTCTGGCAGGGCCCCTCAAGCACATTTAGAGACTTGTCCCGAAGCCACTCCTGCATTGTCTTGGCTGTGTGCTTAGGGTCGTTGTCCTGTTGGAAGGTGACCCTTCACCCCAGTCTGAGGTCCTGAGCGCTCTGGAGCAGGTTTTCATCAAGGATCTCTCTGTACTTTGCTCCATTCAACTTTCCCTCGATCCTGACTAGTCTCCCAGTCCCTGCCGCTGAAAAACATCCCCACAGCATGATGCTGCCACCACCATGCTTCACCGTAGGGATGGTGCCAGGTTTCCTCCAGACGTGACCCTTGGCATTCAGGCCAAAGAGTTCAATCTTGGTTTCATCAGACCAGAGAATCTTGTTTTTCATGGTCTGAGAGTCCTTTAGGTGCCTTTTGGCAAACTCCAAGTGGGCTGTCATGTGCCTTTTACTGAGGAGTGGCCTCCGTCTGGCCACTCTACCATAAAGGCCTGATTGGTGGAAAGCTGCAGAGATGGTTGTCCTTCTGGAAGGTTCTCCCATCTCCACAGAGGAACTCTGGAGCTCTGTCAGAGTAGCCATCGGGTTCTTGGTCACCTCCCTGACCAAGGCCCATCTCCCCCGATTGCTCAGTTTGGCCGAGCGGCCAGCTCTTGGAAGAGTCTTGGTAGTTCAAAACTTCTTCCATTTAAGAATAATGGAAGCCACTGTGTTTTTGGGGACCTTCAATGCTGCAGACATTTTTGGTACCTTTCCCCAGATCTGTGCCTCGACACAATCCTGTCTCGTAGCTATACGGACAATTCTTTCGACCTCATGGCTTGGTTTTTGCGCTGACATGCACTGTAAACTCTGGGACCTTATATAGACAGGTGTGTGCCTTTCCAAATCATGTCGAATCAATTGAATTTACCACAGGTGGACTCCAATCAAGTTGTAGAAACATCTCAAGGATGATCAATGGAAACAGGATGCACCTGAGCTCAATTTCAAGTCTCATAGCAATATAAAAATAAAAAAATAAAAACTGTTTTCGCTTCATCATTATGGGGTATTGTGTGTAGATTGATGTTTATTATTTTAGAATAAAGCTGTAACTTAACAAAATGTGAAAAAAGTCAAGGGTCTGAATACTTTCCGAATGCACTGTATGTACTGTACTTTACTTTGCTATTTACAGTGGGGGGGAAAAGTATTTAGTCAGCCACCAATTGTGCAAGTTCTCCCACTTAAAAAGATGAGAGAGGCCTGTAATTTTCATCATAGGTACACGTCAACTATGACAGACAAATTGAGATATTTTTTTCCAGAAAATCACATTGTAGGATTTTTAATGAATTTATTTGCAAATTATGGTGGAAAATAAGTATTTGGTCACCTACAAACAAGCAAGATTTCTGGCTCTCACAGACCTGTAACTTCTTCTTTAAGAGGCTCCTCTGTCCTCCACTCGTTACCTGTATTAATGGCACCTGTTTGAACTTGTTATCAGTATAAAAGACACCTGTCCACAACCTCAAACAGTCACACTCCAAACTCCACTATGGCCAAGACCAAAGAGCTGTCAAAGGACACCAGAAACAAAATTGTAGACCTGCACCAGGCTGGGAAGACTGAATCTGCAATAGGTAAGCAGCTTGGTTTGAAGAAATCAACTGTGGGAGCAATTATTAGGAAATGGAAGACATACAAGACCACTGATAATCTTCCTCGATCTGGGGCTCCACGCAAGATCTCACCCCGTGGGGTCAAAATGATCACAAGAATGGTGAGCAAAAATCCCAGAACCACACGGGAAGACCTAGTGAATGACCTGCAGAGAGCTGGGACCAAAGTAACAAAGCCTACCATCAGTAACACACTACGCCGCCAGGGACTCAAATCCTGCAGTGCCAGACGTGTCCCCCTGCTTAAGCCAGTACATGTCCAGGCCCGTCTGAAGTTTGCTAGAGTGCATTTGGATGATCCAGAAGAGGATTGGGAGAATGTCATATGGTCAGATGAAACCAAAATAGAACTTTTTGGTAAAAACTCAACTCGTCGTGTTTGGAGGACAAAGAATGCTGAGTTGCATCCAAAGAACACCATACCTACTGTGAAGCATGGTGGTGGAAACATCATGCTTTGGGGCTGTTTTTCTGCAAAGGGACCAGGACGACTGATCCGTATAAAGGAAAGAATGAATGGGGCCATGTATCGTGAGATTTTGAGTGAAAACCTCCTTCCATCAACAAGGGCATTGAAGATGAAACGTGGCTGGGTCTTTCAGCATGACAATGATCCCAAACACACCGCCCGGGCAACGAAGGAGTGGCTTCGTAAGAAGCATTTCTAGGTCCTAGAGTGGCCTAGCCAGTCTCCAGATCTCAACCCCATAGAAAATCTTTGGAGGGAGTTGAAAGTCTGTGTTGCCCAGCGACAGCCCCAAAACATCACTGTTCTAGAGGAGATCTGCATGGAGGAATGGGCCAAAATACCAGCAACAGTGTGTGAAAACCTTGTGAAGACTTACAGAAAACGTTTGACCTGTGTCATTGCCAACAAAGGGTATATAACAAAGTATTGACAAAACTTTTGTTATTGACCAAATACTTATTTTCCACCATAATTTGCAAATAAATTCATTAAAAATCCTACAATGTGATTTTCTGGAAAAAAAATTCTCATTTTGTCTGTCATAGTTGACGTGTACCTATTATGATAAATTACAGGCCTCTCTCATCTTTTTAAGTGGGAGAACTTGCACAATTGGTGGCTGACTAAATACTTTTTTCCCCCACTGTATATTTTTGACAACCTTTGCTTTTACTTCACTACATTACTAAAGAAAATAATATACTTTTTACTCCATACATTTTTCCCTGACACCCAAAAGTACTCGTTACATTTTGAATGCTTAGCAGGACAGGGAAATGGTTGTATATCTGAATGTTGGAGTGTGCCCCTGGCTATCCGTAAATTAAAAAAATACAAGAAAATTGTGCCATCTGGTGAAGTTATTTATACTTTTACTTTTGATACTTAAGTATAATTTAGCAATTACTTTTACTTTTGATACTTAAGTATATGTAAAACCAAATCCTTTAAGGCTTTTACCCAAGCAGTATTTTACTGGGTGACTTTCACTTTTACTTGAGTCATTTTCTATTAAGGTATCTTTACTTTTACTCAAGTATGACAATTGGGGACTTTTGCCACCACTGCCCACATTACAATGAAACTGCAATCAAACAAACAGTGGGGAAAACACTTGAGAGTTTGCAACTGGGTAGTTTGTTGTGAGAGTAAAGCCAGCCAGCCAATGCTCTACCAGTTATTCCCCTCTATGGTGAATACTTAGATGTAGAACTAATTGGAATGCCTGAGTGTAATATCAGTGTGTGTGTGTGTGTGTGTGTGTGTGGGGGGGGGGGGGGGTGCGTGTGTGTGTATGATTGATGATGGAGCCAATGTGTGAAAACCCTGCAATTTGCGCAGGTGAACAACAACCGCACTAAACAACAACAATCAAAGTGTCTAGTAATGTCTCATGAATAAATCAAAGTGAATCTGCATGCTGACACTGCTCTTTCACCTGTTTGATTTGTAATTAGATTTTGTTTCTTTATGTGCTGACTGTAAATGTGTATGATGCAAATCTCAATGTTATGATGATGGTAAACATTCTGACTGTGTGTTGTAGCTTTAATGCTGTGAGAGCGGTAATTGCAAGTTCATAAAGTATATCTCATAAATAAAGCTGTGTATGTTGGCCTATATGGAGAATAATATCAGTGTCCTTTTGACTTTAAATCATTGTGACGTTCTAGCAATGGGTGTGAAATAACATCTCACTGTTTTGAAAATTTAAGAGAATCGAGAATCACAGTTCGTCTTTTGATAAATCAGCTGTGTCAGAGAGAGACGGCCTCTAAAAAGGAGCTGCCACATAACAGATGTAGTTCGAATCAGTTCTTCACAAAGATAAGATCAATGTTCACGGTGTCATATCATATTCTCCAACTATTCTTTATGTTCTGACAGTTTCTTTGCTGCTGAGAGTCTGAGACAAGATCAGATGAATCCAGTCAAATCCCTATATTCTAATATCTTCCATACACAATACATCTATTATATCATCCCAGTTGTGTAAATTACCCTCCAATTATCCAAAGAGTGATGTGGTGCAAAGGGTCAGCAATAACAGGCTCATTTGTAAATAATTGTAGAACTTTGGCCAGATGATCATGGAGGTGGAGAGGTACAGTAGGTGAGTACATTTACATTTACGTCATTTAGCAGACGCTCTTATCCAGAGCGACTTACAAATTGGTGCATTCACCTTTTTTTTCTTTGGGGTGGGGTAAGGGGGGGGTAGAATGATTACTTTATCCTATCCCAGGTATTCCTTAAAGAGGTGGGGTTTCAAGTGTCTCCGGAAGGTGGTGAATGACTCCGCTGTCCTGGCGTCGTGAGGGAGCTTGCTCCACCATTGGGGTGCCAGAGCAGCGAACAGTTTTGACTGGGCTGAGCGGGAACTGTGCTTTCGCAGAGGTAGGGTGGCCAGCAGGCCAGAGGTGGATGAACGCAATGCCCTCGTTTGGGTGTAGGGACTGATCAGAGCCTGAAGGTTCGGAGGTGCCGTTCCCCTCACAGCTCCGTAGGCAAGCACCATGGTCTTGTAGCAGATGTGGGCTTCAACTGGAAGCCAGTGGAGTGTGCGGAGGAGCGGGGTGACGTGAGAGAACTTGGGAAGGTTGAACACCAGACGGGCTGCGGCGTTCTGGATGAGTTGTAGGGGTTTAATGGCACAGGCAGGGAGCCCAGCCAACAGCGAGTTGCAGTAATCCAGACGGGAGATGACAAGTGCCTGGATTAGGACCTGTGCCGCTTCCTGTGTAAGGCAGGGTCGTACTCTGCGAATGTTTTAGAGCATGAACCTACAGGATCGGGTCACCGCCTTGATGTTAGCGGAGAACGACAGGGTGTTGTCCAGGGTCACGCCAAGGCTCTTTGCACTCTGGGAGGAGGACACAACGGAGTTGTCAACCGTGATGGCGAGATCATGGAACGGGCAGTCCTTCCCCGGGAGGAAGAGCAGCTCCGTCTTGCCGAGGTTCAGCTTGAGGTGGTGATCTGTCATCCACACTGATATGTCTGCCAGACATGCAGAGATGCAATTCGCCACCTGGTTATCAGAAGGGGGAAAGGAGAATATTAATTGTGTGTCATCTGCGTAGCAATGATAAGAGAGGCCATGTGAGGATATGACAGAGCCAAGTGACTTGGTGTATAGTGAGAATAGGAGAGGGCCTAGAACTGAGCCCTGGGGGACACCAGTGGTGAGAGCACGTGGTGCGGAGACAGATTCTCGCCACGCCACCTGGTAGGAGCGACCTGTGAGGTAGGACGCAATCCAAGAGTGAGCCGCGCCGGAGATGCCCAACTCGGAGAGGGTGGAGAGGAGGATCTGATGGTTCACAGTATCAAAGGCAGCAGATAGGTCTAGAAGGACGAGAGCAGAGGAGAAAGAGTTAGCTTTAGCAGTGCGGAGAGCCTCCGTGACACAGAGAAGAGCAGTCTCAGTTGAATGACCAGTCTTGAAACCTGACTGGTTTGGCTCAAGAAGGTCATTCTGAGAGAGATAGCAAGAGAGTTGGCTAAAGACGGCACGCTCAAGAGTTTTGGAGAGAAAAGAAAGAAGGGATACTGGTCTGTAGTTGTTGACATCGGAGGGATTGAGTGTAGGTTTTTTGAGGAGGGGTGCAACTCTCGCTCTCTTGAAGACGGAAGGGACATAGCCAGCGGTCAAGGATGAGTTGATGAACGAGGTGAGGTAAGGGAGAAGGTCTCCGGAAATGGTCTGGAGAAGAGAGGAGGGGATAGGGTCAAGCGGGCAGGTTGTTGGGCGGCCGGCCGTCACAAGTTGCAAGATTTCATCTGGAGAGAGAGGGGAGAAAGAAGTCAAAGCATAGGGTAGGGCAGTGTGAGCAGGACCAGCGGTGTCATTTGACTTAACAAACGAGGATCGGATGTCGTCAATCTTCTTTTCAAAATGGTTGACGAAGTCATCCACAGAGAGGGAGGAGGGGGGGGGGGAGGAGGATTCAGCAGGGAGGAGAAGGTGGCAAAGAGCTTCCTAGGGTTAGAGGCAGGTGCTTGGAATTTAGAGTGGTAGAAAGTGGCTTTAGCAGCAGAGTGTCTAGTTTTCCTCCATTTACGCTCGGCTGCCCGGAGCACTGTTCTGTGAGCTCGCAATTAGTCGTCAAGCCACGGAGCAAGAGGGGAGGACCGAGCCGGCCGGGAGGATAGGGGACATAGAGAGTCAAAGGATGCAGAAAGGGAGGAGAGGAGGGTTGAGGAGGCAGAATCAGGAGATTAGAGGGAGAAGGATTGAGCAGAGGGAAGAGATGATAGGATGGAAGAGGAGAGAGTAGCGGGAGAGAGAGAGCGAAGGTTGCGACGGCGCATTACCATCTGAGTAGGGGCAGAGTGAGTAGTGTTGGAGGAGAGCAAGAGAGAAAAGGATACAAAGTAGTGGTCGGAGACTTGGAGGGGAGTTGCAGTGAGATTAGTAGAAGAACAGCATCTAGTAAAGATGAGGTCAAGCGTATTGCCTGCCTTGTGAGTAGGGGGGGACGGTGAGAGGGTGAGGTCAAAAGAGGAGAGGAGTGGAAAGAAGGAGGCAGAGAGAAATGAGTCAAAGGTAGATGTAGGGAGGTTAAAGTCACCCAGAACTGTGAGGGGTGAGCCCTCCTCAGGAAAGGAACTTATCAAGGCATCAAGCTCATTGATGAACTCTCCAAGGGAACCTGGAGGGCGATAAATGATAAGGATGTTAAGCTTGAATGGGATAGTGACTGTGACAGCATGGAATTCAAATGAGGACATAGACAGATGGGTCAGGGGAGAAAGAGAGAATGTCCACTTGGGAGAGATGAGGATTCCTTTGCCACCACCCCGCTGACCAGATGCTCTCGGGGTATGCGAGAACACATGGTCAGACGAGGAGAGAGCAGTAGGAGTAGCAGTGTTTTCTGTGGTAAAACATGTTTCCGTCAGCGCCAAGAAGTCGAGGGACTGGAGGGTAGCATAGGCTGAGATGAACTCTGCCTTGTTGGCCGCAGAACGGCAGTTCCAGAGACTGCCGGAGACCTGGAACTCCACGTGGGTCGTGCGTGCAGGACCACCAGGTTAGAGTGGCAGCAGCCACGCGGTGTGAGGCGTTTGTATAGCCTGTGTGGTGAGGAGAGAACAGGGATAGACAGACACATAGTTGACAGGCTACAGAAAATGGCTACAATAATGCAAAGGAGATCGGAATGAAATGAACTAAACATCTGGGAAAGCGAGAGAGCGGGGCCTCCCTCACTTACGTTTCACTGAAACACTCCCAACTTCCACTTTAGAAATTATAATTGTTGGAAACTACAGCGGTTCAATGTTTTCTAGGAATAGACTAACTTAGTTTATTCAGCTAGCTAACTTGGTACAGTATTCTTCCGTGAAAACCGTCCAGGGCACCGAATCCTATGACGCCATAGCCAACTAGCATGCCAGCCTCCAATAACACGGTTTAGCACGAATACTCGGTTACAACAAACCACCAGTGTGTTAACACGCCAAGCAGATCATTCGTGTCCGTGTCTAACGTTGTGTAAAGTTTTGGGTTAGTTTTGACAGTTAGTTAGCTAGAATAGTTAGCATACTAGCTAGCCATTGCTCTCTGCCAACAAAAAACCCCTCCTCCCACGGCACGAACACACAGAGAGAGCCAAGCTAACGTTAACTAGTCACCCATGTCCCGAATTCCCTTGAACGACTCTGGTTACCAGTATGTAAAAACAAAACACAAATGTAGGTTATAACTTACCCTTAGTAGCTACTGTTAGCCAGTTAAGTGCAAAGCTAGCCACTGAATCAATTCAGCCAGTTTGCGTCTGTTCGCTAGGTCATTCCAGCTATTGTTTAGTTAGCTATCCAGGTAGCAACAAGCTAGCTACATTTCGAGTACAGTAGCTACTAACTACCTAACGTTAACGCTTCAGATAATGAGGTTAGAAAAACAGCTGAATGGTAGGCAGCTAGCTGGCATAATTACAGGTACTCTTAAGCGTGAAATAACATTGGAAACAACTATCCACAGTTGCTAATAGTTACCAGTAGCTACCCGCTAGCTAGTCCAGGTAGTGGGTTAGCTAGCCTCGTGCTTCACCGGACTCAGCCGAATACAACACTTAACTACAATAATGACCTACGATAACTACCTAGATAAACTACCTACAATACCTAACTACAATCTAAATACATGGTTTATGCTTTACTCAACACCATATAAGCCAAGCTTACCTCCCGCCAGAGAGAGACACAACCTCGCCCCACGACTCCGACGAGTAGAGAGGTAAACACTCATTACAGTGCTGTGTTGTACCACCACTGTGTTGTACCACCACTACCAGGTATCAGAGACAATGTCAGCTCAGCAGGATTACAACTGAATCGTTATGTAGCTCAATTGGTAGAGCATGGCGTTTGCAACGGCAGGGTTGTGGGTTCGATTCCCACGGGGGGCCAGTATGAAAAAATAATAATGTATGCACTCACTAACTGTAAGTCGCTCTGGATAAGAGCGTCTGCTAAATGACTAAAAATGTAAAATGTAAAATGTTATAGGAGCAGGGATCCAAGGCTCCTTCACCGCGTATCACCTGGCTAAAAACAACAAGATAACTATTTTGCTGGAGCAGGTCTGTAACTAACTCATTATCCACCCAATGAGTCCAGTCTTGTAGCTGTACATTTGGGCCCTGAGTGTTTCTACAAGTAAACTAGTGTATTTAGCCTACAATTGGAACAAGACTACAGGTTGGATAGCGATAAAAGAGAAACCCACATACAGTATAACACAAGTTGTTTGTAAGGCAGCAGCTATCAATACTTTCTGCAACTGATGGAAAAAATAATTGATCAATGTTGCTATTTGAATGGATAGCCAATCGGAATGTTCTCTTAAAATAACAGCCAACCCTTAGCTGCAGATGGCAGAAGGTGGACAGATGTGTTAAATAAAACAATCTGTGCCTCATAATAATGGATAATTTGCAAGACAATAACATGCCACATTAATTTCACACTAATTTAATTAGTTACAATTAAAATGGTTTATTGAATTGTATTCTTATTGTCTATGGTCTAATATTTCAACTCATTGTAGTGTGTACACATCTGACATTGCTCAACTGACAGTAACATGCAGTAAGTATAAAATGATTTAACGTTGCAGGATACGCACAAAGCTACAAAACAATATCAGTTTACTAGTGATACCTTTTCCTCATCACTGGCCATTGAGTACAACAGACAACAATAGGAACCATATACAGTGGGGGAAAAAAGTATTTAGTCAGCCACCAATTGTGCAAGTTCTCCCACTTAAAAAGATGAGAGAGGCCTGTAATTTTCTTCATAGGTACACGTCAACTATGACAGACAAAATGAGATTTTTTTTTCCAGAAAATCACATTGTAGGATTTTTAATGAATTTATTTGCTAATTATGGTGGAAATAAGTATTTGGTCAATAACAAAAGTTTCTCAATACTTTGTTATATACCCTTTGTTGGCAATGACACAGGTCAAACGTTTTCTGAAGTCTTCACAAGGTTTTCACACACTGTTGCTGGTATTTTGGCCCATTCCTCCATGCAGATCTCCTCTAGAGCAGTGATGTTTTGGGGCTGTCGCTGGGCAACACGGACTTTCAACTCCCTCCAAAGATTTTCTATGGGGTTGAGATCTGGAGACTGGCTAGGCCACTCCAGGACCTTGAAATGCTTCTTACGAAGCCACTCCTTCGTTGCCCGGGCGGTGTGTTTAGGATCATTGTCATGCTGAAAGACCCAGCCACGTTTCATCTTCAATGCCCTTGCTGATGGAAGGAGGTTTTCACTCAAAATCTCACGATACATGGCCCCATTCATTCTTTCCTTTACACGGATCAGTCGTCCTGGTCCCTTTGCAGAAAAACAGCCCCAAAGCATGATGTTTCCACCCTCATGCTTCACAGTAGGTATGGTGTTCTTTGGATGCAACTCAGCATTCTTTGTCCTCCAAACACGACGAGTTGAGTTTTTACCAAAAAGTTCTATTTTGGTTTCATCTGACCATATGACATTCTCCCAATCCTCTTCTGGATCATCCAAATGCACTCTAGCAAACTTCAGACGGGCCTGGACATGTACTGGCTTAAGCAGGGGGACACGTCTGGCACTGCAGGATTTGAGTCCCTGGCGGCGTAGTGTGTTACTGATGGTAGGCTTTGTTACTTTGGTCCCAGCTCTCTGCAGGTCATTCGCTAGGTCCCCCCGTGTGGTTCTGGGATTTTTGCTCATCGTTCTTGTGATCATTTTGAACCCACGGGGTGAGATCTTGCGTGGAGCCCCAGATCGAGGGAGATTATCAGTGGTCTTGTATGTCTTCCATTTCCTAATAATTGCTCCCGCAGTTGATTTCTTCAAACCAAGCTGCTTACCTATTGCAGATTCAGTCTTCCCAGCCTGGTGCAGGTCTACAATTTTGTTTCTGGTGTCCTTTGACAGCTCTTTGGTCTTGGCCATAGTGGAGTTTGGAGTGTGACTGTTTGAGGTTGTGGACAGGTGTCTTTTATACTGATAACAAGTTCAAACAGGTGCCATTAATACAGGTAACGAGTGGAGGACAAGAGGAGCCTCTTAAAGAAGAAGTTACAGGTCTGTGAGAGCCAGAAATCTTGCTTGTTTGTAGGTGACCAAATACTTATTTTCCACCATAATTTGCAAATAAATTCATTAAAAATCCTACAATGTCATTTTCTGGATTTTTTTTCTCAATTTGTCTGTCATAGTTGACGTGTACCTATGATGAAAATGACAGGCCTCTCATCTTTTTAAGTGGGAGAACTTGCACAATTGGTGGCTGACTAAATACTTTTTTTCCCCACTGTACTGTAATATAGAGCCAAATTGACATTATAGTGTCATTCTCCAGTTCCTCCTGCCCATAGAGATACTATTAAATTACTAGAGGGGATATGTAATAAACCCTCAAAGTTCCAGAATTGGGTGAAAATGGCAGTCATATTGGTCAGGGAGAAATCCAAACCAGTCTAATTGGAATGAATGGCAGTAGAGGCATAATCCAGATTTTACTTATGCAGGACAATACAAGTATGGCATGTAATATATTAGACATTGTGTTATATAATTATTGTCAACCTAAAATATTGTCAGAATTATAAATACAGTTTATACAGGTTGTATACCCATTGTCTGTATAAATAGCCTCTAAAATATATGTTAACAGACCATAAATGTCTCAATTTTAGTTTTCTTGGAAAGTGCTATTATATGATACAATATCAGTAATTGTTGCATTTACAACTTATCTAAGTCCTATCATCAACAGATTTTAGCCAGTGTATGGCTGTGTATTGACTGCATTGTTTGAATGCAATGTTGCCATATTGGCAGTTCATTTGAAAAAATTTATAGAATTATTCCTCTAAAACTGGCTGGCTAGCTAGCTAACAAACATACAGTGTGAGAGTGTGATTTGAAGGAATCAGGCGCAGGAGGGTAAATCACAGAATACAGAGTTTATTCCGTAGTACACAGTTACGCTAGATAGCATCAACAGTCCAGTGCGCAAAACAGGCGCACTGTAACAAATACAGGCACACGGGAAAATATACCCCGGCAATACAAAGTACAGGTAGCTCCACCGAGCTACACTCATCTCACATGAAACAATCACCCACAAGGACAAGGGGGCAGAGGGAACATTTATACATGTACTAATGAGGGGAATATGAACCAGGTGTGTGTAATTGACAAGACAAGACAAATGGAATAATGAGATATGGAGCGGCAGTGGCTAGAAGGCCGGTGACGACGAATGCCGAAGCCTGCCCAAACAAAGAGGGGAGGCAGCTTCGGAGGAAGTCGTGACATACAGCGCAGATAAATTCTTCAAATTCATTATTTGACACAATATCTTACACAATATCTTACCATGGTAAACCATGGTTGACCAACTCCCTGACCAAAATGGTGTACCTTTATCCAATCACAAGAAGGTTAATGTCCATTCTAGTATTCTAATTCCTAATTCTATGCTCCTGCCCCACTGTTCCTATGGTCAGACCAGGATCATCCGGAAGGCTTATGAACAGGAATACACCCACATGATGGAGGAGTGCTACCAGCTCTGAGCAAAACTGGAGGCCGGGGCTAATGTCACACTATTCAGGTACACTGCTGCTACTTCATCTTAATGTAGGAAATTATGAAGAAGGAAAGCCTGTTCCTCATTATACTGTTATGCCAGGGCCCTGAACTGAGCCTGTTTATTTACATGAGTAGATATGACTGGAGAGAGTTCACTCATGTCAGAAATAAGAGATTGAGGAATTTGGCCAGTGCAATAATAGTTGTATTGATAGGAAATGAATAGTTCAGTCAGAGCCAAAAGTGCAATGAGCATTTATGCCATGTCATTATTTTTACTAGGCACTGTAGGCAGGATTTGGACTTCCAGCAGTTCAGGAGCACCCTGGAGAGGAACCAGGTTCCCACAGAGACCCTGGGACCAGAGGAGTTCAGCCAGAGAGAGGAACCAGGTTTCCACAGAGACCCTGGGACCAGAGAAGTTCAGCCAGAGAGAGGAACCAGGTTCCCACAGAGTGCCCTGAACTGAGCCTATTTTTTACTCTGTGTTTATTGACATGAGTAGATATGACAGGAGAAAGTTCACTCATGTCACCGTGAGGCGGTTCTCACTGGACTAGACTTAGCAACACACAAACCAAAGCTGATAGGACACCTTTCCAGCTCACTGACCTATCACAGGGATCTGGTGAGGTTATGTTAGAGTGGGAGGGATTATTGTCTGAGGGGGAAAGAACTGTGAAATGACACACTACAAAACTGGCAAGAAAAACAGTGAAATATGCAGTTTGATTTAATAGACTATAGCGGGTCAACTGATTTCCATCCTGCATTTGAACCCCAGCATGAATCCCTCTCAGTGCAGTTTAAGGCATATGCAGGATGATATAAGGGCTGAGGCGTGGGCCTTACTGCAGGGATGTCCTTGACCTTTAACTTTAAAAACCATTGAGACAATGAAAGATAGAGGTGGGGGGGCTGTGTAAATCTTGGTGAGCGATACCAGGTTCCTGGATTGTATTTCACCGGCCTAATGGATCCTTCAGTGAGGAGGATGGATGAGTGCTTTGCCTGCGGGGGCTGAGGCCTGGCTGAGTCTAGCTGAGCCAGCTTGGCTGGGTGCCCTCTGTCAGCCCCCGGACACAGTGCCCATCACTCAGGGCCAGGTGGGCCGCAGATCATATTTACACCCACCCAGTGGAGCAGGGGTCAGGGGGAGGAGAGGGGCTGATGAATGGAGCAGTCTCCTGGCCGGGGCGCTGCACATGCATCACAGAGGGCCAATCGCACCGGGTGCACCAGAGAAAACAGCAGTCATACATCGCACCGGAGACCATCCATCACCCAGACCATTCAATTAGAGGCAGCCTCTCAGAGGCCTGCAGCCCAGCCACCCTGGGTGGCCCAACTGCACAACAAGGCCCTCTCCATACAGTACACTGAGATGCATGATATACTGTACTGTCTGCACTTGTAACAAACTTGCATAAAACACAAACTTGTCAGAAATAAGAGATTGAGCAATTTGGCCAGTGCAGTAATAATGGTATTGATTGGAAATTAATAGTTCCGTCAGAGCCAAAAGTGCAATAAGCATTTATGCCATGTCATTATTTTTACTAGGCACTGTAAGCAGGATGCTTTAATAACTGCCTCAGGTAACAGTAAACATTTTCTCTTGATGATACACAAACATCTACACACTTGAGGACTTCATTTGTTTCTTCCCATCCCACTCCCAGGTGTACTGGTATCCTGGTGAAGGGCCCTGAGGATGATGTGGACTTCAGGAGTTCAGGAGCACCCTGGAGAGGAACCAGTTTCCCACAGAGACCCTGGGACCAGAGGAGTTCAGCCAAATAGAGGAACCAGGTTCCCACAGAGACCCTGGAACCAGTGGAGTTCAGCCAGAGGCTCCCCCAGGTCAACCTGCTGGCAGGGGAGGGGGCCCTCATAGACACCACAGCTGGGGTCCTGTATGCAGACCGGGCCCTCAGGGCAGCACAGGTACAGGAAGGGCCCCTGAAGCAACCTTTGTTCAACACCTAATGACCCTGCAGAGAGGTTCAGACCTCTTGGTGTAATGACATACACTGCATAGTCAGACACAGGGCAGTAACATGCTCTGGGGGAGTTCAGGAGCACCCTGGAGAGGAACCAGGTTCCCACAGAGACCCTGGGACCAGAGGAGTTCAGCCAGAGAGAGGAACCAGGTTTCCACAGAGACCCTGGGACCAGAGGAGTTCAGTCAAAGAGAGGAACCAGTTTCCCACAGAGACCATGGAACCAGTGGAGTTCAGCCAGAGGCTCCCCCAGGTCAACCTGCTGGCAGGGGAGGGGGCCCTCATAGACACCACAGCTGGGGTCCTGTATGCAGACCGGGCACTCAGGGCAGCACAGGTACAGGAAGGGCCCCTGAAGCAACCTTTGTTCAACACCTAATGACCCTGCAGAGAGGTTCAGACCTCTTGGTGTAATGACATACACTGCATAGTCAGACACAGGGCAGTAACATGCTCTGGGGGAGTTCAGGAGCACCCTGGAGAGGAACCAGGTTCCCACAGAGACCCTGGGACCAGAGGAGTTCAGTCAAAGAGAGGAACCAGTTTCCCACAGAGACCCTGGAACCAGTGGAGTTCAGCCAGAGGCTCCCCCAGGTCAACCTGCTGGCAGGGGAGGGGGCCCTCATAGACACCACAGCTGGGGTCCTGTATGCAGACCGGGCACTCAGGGCAGCACAGGTACAGGAAGGGCCCCTGAAGCAACCTTTGTTCAACACCTAATGACCCTGCAGAGAGGTTCAGACCTCTTGGTGTAATGACATACACTGCATAGTCAGACACAGGGCAGTAACATGCTCTGGGGGAGCTGGACGGTCCGTCTCCAGAATAAATAACTCTACTTGTTCTCCCTTACCCTCAGCAGGGCCATGATTGAAAACACTTTCTATATTTCTGTAACTAAGAGGATTTATAATCACATCTCCCAGGTCTTACTGCAGGAGAGCAGACCCTTAGTCTAGGGAAAACATGAGACAATTAGAGTCACAAGGGCTTGAACATACAGAGAGGTTGACTACATGAATGTAAACTATGGAATACAAGACTATAGAAAGACTACCAGACAAGCTATAGAAAGCTGTAGAAATACCAACTAACTGCAGCACAACTAACTCCAGAGGAAGCTGTATAGGGAGAGTGTGTTCCCTCTGAGGAAGGTCTGTTAAATGTGTCTGCCCCGGGCACATATGGCATCAGCAGCCACTTCCCCTGCTTCGTCCAGATGGGAGTGGAGGGAGCGCAGTACCACTTCTATGGCCTTCCCTCCAATGAGTACCCAGGCCTGATGAAGGTGAGGAACACTGAGACACGCCCTGGATACAGAAAGTATCACTTACTAACACTGAATAGTGCAGCAACTATTAGAGTGCCATTTCCCTGGACAAAATGACTGCTGTCCTATGGAGGGGAAAGGCTACAGCAACACTCCTTCCCACTGTAATCAGATCCCTATTGTGAGGCGTGAATACACAGAGGACACTATTTGAGGGCTTTGAGGGTAAAGTCTTTCCTCTTTAAGCACACTATTGTAGAGAGTGTGAATGACCCTTGTTATCACCTAAAAGCAAGTCATTTTCATTGGAGAAAAATCTCCAAGGATGCACAGGTATTTAAAAATAGCTTTATGCTGTTTATTAATTCAATGGTGCTATTGGCGTTGTGTTCCTCAGAACTGCTACCACATGGGGCAGTGAGATGAAACACAAGGAGTGGGACAGACAGACGGACAGGACGGATATCCACCTCTTGTCCCAGTTTGTGTCCCTCTACCTCCCTGGACTGGAGCCAGAACCAGCCCTGGTGGAGAGCAGCCTGTACATAGTCAGACTACTGCTGTCTCTGTACTACAGTTAACCACAGCTAAAATGAACTAACCAATTCACTAGATGGATTAATCCTCACTAATCTAACTAGAGATGTTGCTGTCTGACTAAACCATCACTATCATTAGTAATGGCTATTTTCAGAACGCAGAGAGAGGCTATCAACAACAACTGTTGAATATGTTAATTCTAACAGCAATGTTCTGTTGAGTGACTCAATTGAGTGTGAAACACAAGTTGCGTTCAACAATCCAGTTTGGATTCATATAATTAGGATGAGAGCATGTGGCAAACTCTGAGAGACTCTAAACAACATTATTGAAGAGAGAACACTGAGGGACACATTTTCAGTAGTGGTTTAACAATGTGCTTCAACTATAGCCGCGGGAAGATGTTTGGGGGCGTGCGGTGGAATTTTGTTTTTGCCCGCGCTACAGACGGCTATATCAGTCCGCAAATTCAGGACTTGTAAAGGCCCATTGCACTACTTTCGTGAGAAAAAAAGAGGTGGTGCAGCACACTCAGCACCCCTACTTCCCACAGCTATAGTTTCAACAATAACCAGGTTTCCAGCCAACCTTTTTATGCAAGTAAAGCAGAGCCTCCGGAAAACATGTGGCGAGACAGCATTTTTCCTAGCACTTCACACCACTTTCAAAGCAAAAGCACCGACTGGCCCAGTAACTTCTCAGCATATTTTTGCATTCCAGTATATTATTTACCTGCTCTGTTGCAGCCTACCATTGAAAACCATTGAAGACTACATGCAGAAAAGTCGTGCTATTTGTATTTGAGCAATATGATTGGCCATTAATCAAGGAACACTATGCTCCTGTAAGTCACAAATTCTCGAGCAGTACAGAAGTAGATGGCTACATGTACGGTCACACAGCACACGTGAGATGTCCTGAGAAAAAATAAGTGCCCATCAATCTACTCACTGAGCTTATTTATTTTAAGGAAAGTGATTTACAAAAGTAAACCTTGAATAGTTAACATACTAGCAATATGCTGGCTACTGTTGATACTCTGCAAAAAGAAAGCAAAGAAAATGCACTTTAGCATTTGTCTTGGCTAGCCTAGGCTACTGTAGCCAGGTCAGAGGGCCGATTAGAATATGCTGAGCCACGGGGCACCGGTCTATGGCTCGTGACGTGAAAGGGTAAAAGGATCACCCTTCTCTAATCAAACAGTAATCTGTGCCGCTCGGTCATGTTGTTAACAAGGCAGCATGGTGCAACGTCCAGAAACATAAAACATCTATTTTCCAAAAAAATTCCATATATGTAAAGCGTTTTTATCAAAAGCAATCACTTTTGCATGTGAAAACACAGAATCCTACTAATTGAGCAGACACATGGCTCATGCCTGGGAGGCAGCCCGGTTCCAAAACTTCCACCAGGTGCAAAACACGCCTACCTGTGCGCTCGAGACAGATTAATCGAATCCCCTCAATATTGCTTTTGGAACACAATTGTCTTAAAGAGGCAGTGTCCTATATTGAGACGTAACATTTTTTATCTAAATGACATACTTTAGAAACAAACATTTATGCAATTAATCCAATGCTAAATTATAATGAACAAAAATATAAGCACAACATGTAAAGTGTTGGTCCCATGTTTCATGAGCTGAAGTAAAAGATCCCAGAAATTGTCCACACGCACAAAAAGCTTAATTCTCTCAAATTTGTTTACATCCCTGTTAGTCAGCCTTTCTCCTTTGCCAATATATAGTTAATCCACCTGACAGGTGTGGCATATCAAGAAGCTTATTAAACAGAATGATCATTACACAGGTGCACCTTGTGCTGGGAAACTAAAAGGCCACTCTAAAATGTACAATTTTGTAACACAACACAATACCACAGATGTCTCAAGTTTTGAGGGGAGTGTTCAATTGGCATGCTCACTGCAGGAATGTCCACCAGAGCTGTTGCATAAACCGCCTCCAACGTCATTTTTGAGAATTTGGCAGTACATCCAACCGGCCTCAAAACTACAGACCAGGTGTAACCACGCCAGCCCAGGACCTCCACATCAGGCTTCATCACCTACGGGATCGTCTGAGACCAGCCACCCGGACAGCTGATGAAACTGTGGGTTTGCACAACCGAAGAATTTCTGCACAAACTTTCAGAGACCATCTCAGCGAAGCTCATCTGCGTGCTCGTCGTCCTCACCAGGGTCTTGGCCTGACTGCAGTTCGCCGTCATAACTGACATCAGTTGGCAAATGTTCACCTTCGATGGCCACTGGCACGCTGGAGAAGTGTGCTCTTCACGGATGAATTCCGGTTTCAACTGTGCCGGGCAAATGCAAATGGCAGATGTGTGAGTGAGCGGTTTGCTGATGTCAACGTTGAGAACAGAGTGCCCCATGGTGGCGGTGGGGTTATGGTATGGGCAGATATAAGCAAACACAATTGCATTTTATCGATGGCAATTTGAATGCACAGAGATACCGTGACGAGATCTTGAGGCCCATTGTCGTGCCATTCATCTGCTGCCATCACCTCATGTGACGCAAGGATCTGTACACAATTCCTGGAAGCCGAAAATGTCCCAGTTCTTCCATGGCCTGCATACTCACCAGACATTTCACCTATTGAGCAAGTTTGGGATGCTCTGGATCGATGTGTACGACAGCGTGTTCCAGTTCCTGCCTGATCAACTCTATGCGAAGGAGATGTGTCGCGCTGCATGAGGCAAATGGTGGTCACACCAGATACTGACTGGTTTTCTGATCCACGCCCCTACCTTTTTATTAAGGTATCTGTGACTAACAGATGCATATCTGTATTCCCAGTCATGTGTAATCCATAGATTAGGGCCTAATTAATTGACTGATTTCCTTATATGAACTGTAACTCAGTAAAATCTTTGAAAATGAGACATGTTAAGTTTATTTTTGTTCAGTTATTAAACAGCTTTTTAATACAGTGAGGGGGAAAAGTATTTGATCCCCTGCTGATTTTGTACGTTTGCCCACTGACAAAGAAATGATCAGTCTATACTTTTAATGGTAGATTTATTTGAACAGTGAGAGACAGAATAACAACAACAAAATCCAGAAAAACACATGTCAAAAATGTTATAAATTTATTTGCATTTTAAATGAGGGAAATAAGTATTTGACCCACTCTCAATCAGAAAGATTTCTGGCTCCCAGGTGTCTTTTATACAGGTAACGAGCTGAGATTAGGAGCACACTCTTAAAGGGAGTGCTCCTAATCTCAGTTTGTTACCTGTATAAAAGACACCTGTCCACAGAAGCAATCAATCAATCAGATTCCAAATTCTCCACCATGGTCAAGACCAAAGAGCTCTCCAAGGATGTCAGGGACAAGATTGTAGACCTACACAAGGCTGGAATGGGCTACAAGACCATCACCAAGCAGCTTGGTGAGAAGGTGACAACAGTTGGTGCGATTATTCGCAAATGGAAGAAACACAAAAGAACTGTCAATCTCCCTCGGCCTGGGGCTCCATGCAAGATCTCACCTCGTGGAATTGCAATGATCATGAGAATGGTGAGGAATCAGCCCAGAACTACATGGGAGGATCTTGTCAATGATCTCAAGGCAGCTGTGACCATAGTCACCAAGAAAACAATTGGTAACACACTACGCTGTGAAGGACTGAAATCCTGCAGCGCCCACAAGGTCCCCCTGCTCAAGAAAGCACATATACATGCCCGTCTGAAGTTTGCCAATGAACATCTGAATGATTCAGAGGAGAACTGGGTGAGTGTTGTGGTCAGATGAGACTAAAATGGAGCTCTTTGGCATCAACTCAACTTGCCGTGTTTGGAGGAGGAGGAATGCTGCCTATGACCCCAAGAACACCATCCCCACCGTCAAACATGGAGGTGGAAACATTATGCTTTGGGGGTGTTTTTCTGCTAAGGGGACAGGACAACTTCACCGCATCAAAGGGACGATGGACGGGGCCATGTACCGTCAAATCTTGGGTGAGAACCTTCTTCCCTGAGCCAGGGCATTGAAAATGGGTCGTGGATGGGTATTCCAGCATGACAATGACCCAAAACACACGGCCAAGGCAACAAAGCAGTGGCTCAAGAAGAAGCACATTAAGGTCCTGGAGTGGCCTAGCCAGTCTCCAGACCTTCATCCCATAGAAAATCTGTGGAGGGAGCTGAAGGTTTGAGTTGCCAAACATCAGCCTCGAAACGTTAATGACTTGGAGAAGATCTGCAAAGAAGAGTGGGACAAAATCCCTCCTGAGATGTGTGCAAACCTGGTGGCCAACTACAAGAAACGTCTGACCTCTGTTATTGCCAACAAGGGTTTTGCCACCAAGTACTAAGTCATGTTTTGCAGAGGGGTCAAATACTTATTTCCCTCATGAAAATGCAAATCAATTTATAACATTTTGTTGTTGTTATTCTGTCTCTCACTGTTCAAATAAACCTACCATTAAAATTATAGACTGATCATTTCTTGGTCAGTGGGCAAACATACAAAATCAGCAGGGGATCAAATACTTTTTTCCCCTCACTGTAGATATCATAAAAACCAAAATATAGCCTATATAAACTGAGTATACCAAAAATTAGCAACACCCCCCCCCCCCCCCCATGTTGACTTCCCACAGTTGTGTCAAGTTGGCTGGCTGTCCTTTGGGTGGTGGACCATTCTTGATACACATGGGAAACTGTTGAGTGTGAAAAACCCAGCAGCGTTGCAGTTCTTGACACAGACTGGTGCGCCTGGCACCTACTACCATACCCCGTTCAAAGGCATCTTTTGTCTTGCCCATTTACCCTTTGAATGGCACACATAAACAATGTCTCAAGGCTTAAAAATCCTTCTTTAACCTGTCTCCTCCTCTTCATCTACACTGATTGAAGTGGATTTAACAAATTACATCAATAAGGGATCATGGCTTTCACCTGGATTCACCTGGTCAGTCTATGTCATGGAAAGAGCAGGTGTTCTTATTGTTTGGTATACTCAGTGTAGAGAGAAGGCATGTTAACCTATAGGCCAGAAGTCAGGCCAGGGGTATTCAACTCTTACCCTACAAGGTCCAGAGCCTATTGGTTTTCTGTTCTACCTGATAATTAATTGCACCCACCTGGTGCCCCAGGTCTAAATCAGTCCCTGATTAGAGGGGAACATCTATGCATAGTCACTTTACCCCTACCTACATATTTTTACATTTTAGTCATTTAGCAGATGCTCTTATCCAGAGTGCATACATAATTTTTTTTCATACTGGACCCCCGTGGGAATCGAACCCACAACCCTGGCGTTGCAAACGCCATGCTCTACCAACTGAGCTACACGGGACTAGGTGTACAAATTACCTTGACTAACCTGTACCCCCGCACATTGACTCTGTACCGGTACCCCCTGTATATAGCCTCGTTATCGTTATTGTTATTGTATTGTGTTATTTTTTATTTTATTTTATTTTCTACTTTAGTTTATTTAGTAAATATTTTCTTAACGCTATTTCTTGAACTGCATTGTTGGTTAAGGGCTTGTAAGTACAGTGCCTTGCAAAAGTATTCATCCCCCTGGGAGTTTTTCCTATTTTGTTGCATTACAACCTGTAATTTAAATTGATTTTTATTTGGATTTCATGTAATGGACATACACAAAATAGTCGAAATTGGTGAAGTGAAATGAAAAAAATAACTTGTTTCAAAAAATTCTAAAAAATAAATTATGGAAAAGTGGTGCGAGCATATGTATTCACCCCCTTTGCTATGAAGCCCCTAAATAAGATCTGGTGCAACCAATTACCTTAAGAAGTCACATAATTATTTAAATAAAGTCCACCTGTGTGCAATCTAGGTGTCACATGATCTCAGTATATATACACCTGTTCTGAAAGGCCCCAGAGTCTGCAACACCACTAAGCAAGTACCACCAAGCAAGCGGCACCATGAAGACCAAGGAGCTCTCCAAACAGGTCCAGGACAAAGTTGTGGAGAAGTACAGATCAGGGTTGGGTTATAAAAAAATATCTGAAACTTTGAACATCCCACGGAGCACCATTAAATCCATTATTAAAAAATTGAAAGAATATGGCACCACAACAAACCTGCCAAGAGAGGGCCGCCCACCAAAACTCACGGACCAGGCAAGGAGGGCATTAATCAGAGAGGCAACAAAAATACCAAAGATAATCCTGAAGGAGCTGCAAAGCTCCACAGCGGAGATTGGAGGATCTGTCCATAGGACCACTTTAAGCCATACACTCCACAGAGCTGGGCTTCACGGAAGAGTGGCCAGAAAATAACCATTGCTTAAAGAAATAAATAGGCAAACATGTTTGGTGTTCGCCAAAAGGCATGTGGGAGACTCCCCAAACATATGGAAGAAGGTACTCTGGTCAGATGAGACTAAAATTGAGCTTTTTGGACATCAAGGAAAACGCTATGTCTGGCACAAACCCAACACCTCTCATCACCCCGAGAACACCATCCCCACAGTGAAGCATGGTGGTGGCAACATCATGCTGTGGGGATGTTTTCCATCGGCAGGGACTGGGAAACTGGTCAGATTTGAAGGAATGATGGATGGCGCTAAATACAGGGAAATTCTTGAGGGAAACCTGTTTCAGTCTTCCAGAGATTTGAGACTGGGACGGCAGTTCACCTTCCAGCAGGACAATGACCCTAAGCATATTGCTAAAGCAACACTCAAGTGGTTTAAGGGGAAACATTTAAATGTAATGGAATGGCCTAGTCAAAGCCCAGACCTCAATCCAATTGAGAATCTGTGGTATGACTTAAAGATTGCTGTACACCAGCGGAACCCATCTAACTTGAAGGAGCTGGAGCAGTTTTGTCTTGAAGAATGGGCATAAATCCCAGTGGCTACATGTGCCAAGCTTATAGAGACATATTCCCAAGAGACATGCAGCTGTAATTGCTGCTAAAGGTGGCTCTACAAAGTATTGACTTTGTGGGAGTGAATAGTTATGCACGCTCAAGTTCTGTTTTTTTGTATTATTTCTTGTTTGTTTCACAAGAAAAAATATTTTGCATCTTCAAAATGGTAGGCATGTTGTGTAAATCAAATGATACAAACCCCCCCAAAATCCATTTTAATTCCAGGTTGTAAGGCAACAAAATAGGAAAAATGCCAAGGGGGGTGAATACTTTCGCAAGCCACTGTAAGCATTTCACAGTAAGATCTACACCTGTTGTATTCGGCGCATGTGACAAATGCAATTTGATTTGAACAATGAAAAAAAGCAGTGGAACTGGCTTCAAGGTTCAGAGTTGAATGAGGGCTGTAGGTCCTGCATGACCACAATGCATTTAAAAACTACACCATGTCCAGTGCAGTAGAAATGCTGTTCGAGCCAGTAGACTTTTGGCCAAAAAAGCTAATGTTGGACCCTGTCATAGCCTACGAATAGGACCAAGAGTTTTACCTGACCAGGTCATAAGATCAGGAAAAACTCCAGGCCTCAGAAAAGACACGTACAAATTTTGCCACACCACTTTCGAACCTGTGGCGCATGTGGTGCCACCTCTGGAGTAAAGTACTGTATAAGTCAGATAAATAATGTCAGGACAGGCCTGATGGAAACAAGAAATTTGACAGTAAACTGGGGGGGGGGGGGGGGGGGGTTCAGGACATGGAAATTTAACCGCAGAAGCATGTCATCACGCACAGCATTTTACCCGCAACAAGTAAATCTGATGGAAACACATCTCTGGTGGGAAAATATGAATATTGTTTTTATGCGTATTTTATAATATTCACGTGAAAATTTGTCGCCAATTGGATGGAAACCTAGCTATTGACTCATCATTTTATTGATTTACGCTTGTAAATAAAATGAAGATAAATGCACTGTAAGGTAAGGAGACTTTAACAGGAGTATGCTTGCTCTCTGATTGCCTGCAGGTTACACCAGACCATCACTTTGTTCTAGATCGCCACCCTCACCACGGCAACATCGTCATTGGAGCAGGATTCTTAGGTATGTTTACAGGAGTCCCTATCTATTCACCTCTCATGGTCATGGTACTGTGTTCTTACATCCCTCCACAATATATATTTGCACATTCCAGCACTGAGAGACCATATCAAAACCTACAGCCAAATGGCCACCCTGCTGAAAGCCAGTTTTGTAGCCTGGCAGCGTCCCTTTGGATAATGGCACAGTGTAATAATCCAATCTGAAAGCCCATTGACTATATGTGTGTGTGTGTGTGTGTATACATACATATATATATACATATACACACACACACACATACACTACCGTTGAAAAGTTTGGGGTCACTTAGAAATGTCCTTGTCCATACATGAAATGAGTTTGAATAGGAAATATAGCAAAATGCATAGGAAATGTAGTCATTGACAAGGTTAGACATAATGCTTTTTAATATAAATAATAATTGTGTCCTTCAAACTTTGCTTTTGTCAAAGAATCCTCAATTTGCAGCAATTACAGCCTTGAAGAACTTTGGCATTCTAGTTGTCAATTTGTTGAGGTAATCTGAAGAGATGTCACCCCATTCTTCCTGGAGCACCTCCCACAAGTTGGATTGGCTTGAGGGGCAATTCTTACATACCATTCGTTCAAGCTGCTCCCACAACAGCTCGATAGGGTTGAGATCCAGTGACTGCTGGCCACTCCATTATAGACAGAATACCAGCTGACTGCTTCTTCCCTAAATAGTTATTGCATAGTTTGGAGCTGTGCTTTGGGTCATTGTCCTGTTGTAGGAGTTAATTGGCTCCAATCAAGCGCCGTCCACAGGGTATGGCATGGCGTTGCAAAATGGAGTGATAGCCTTCCTTCTTCAAGATCCCTTTTACCCTGTACAAATCTCCCACTTCACCACCACCAAAGCACCCCCAGACCTTCACATTGCCTCCACCATCCTTGACAGATGGCATCAAGCACTCCTCCAACATCTTTGCATTTGGTCTGCGTCTCACAAATGTTCTTCTTTGTGATCCGAACACCTCAAACTTCGATTAGTCTGTCCATTACACTTTTTTCCAATCTTCCTCAGTCCAGTGTCTGTGTTCTTTTGCCCATCTTAATCTTTTCTTTTTATTGGCCAGTCTGAGATATGGCTTTTCTTTGCAACTCTGCCTAGAAGGTCAGCATCCCAGAGTCGCCTCTTCGCTGTTGACGTTGAGACTGGTGTTTTGTGGGTACTATTTAATGAAGCTGCCAGTTGAGGACCTGTGAGGCGTCTGTTTCTCAAACTAGACACTAATGTATTTGTCGTCTTGCTCAGTTGTGCACCGGGGCCTCCCACTCCTCTTTCTATTCTGGTTAGAGCCAGTTTGCGCTGTTCTGTGAAGGGAGTAGTACACAGCGTTGTACGAGATCTTCAGTTTCTTGGCAATTCCTCACATGGAATAACCTTCATTTCTCAGAACAAGAATAGACTGATGCGTTTCAGAAGAAAGTTATTTGTTTCTGGCCATTTTGAGCCTGTAATTGAACCCACAATTGCTGATGCTCCAGATACTCAAATAGTCTCAAGAAGGCCAGTTTTATTGCCTCTTTAATCAGCACAACAGTTTTCAGCTGTGCTAACATAATTGCAAAATGGTTTTCTAATGATCAGTTAGCCTTTTAAAATGATAAACTTGGATTAGCAAACACAAATTGCCATTGGAACACAGGACTGATGGTTGCTGATAATGGGCCTCTGTGCTGATTTTTTATGGAATATCTACATAGGCGTAGTTTCCAGCTACAATAGCCCCCCCCAGAATGTCTTCCATCTGTTCAGTGATTGTTTTCAATTAAAATGGTCAAGAATAAACAAAAACAGCTTTTTATCAAAGAGCAATTTCTCAAGCAATAATTTTGCTAGGACTGTCTGCGAGTGGTCTGAGTGGGTAGGGGAAAACTGAAAACCAGCTGTTATTGGCAGAGAGGTTTGGAACTCTCTTTCTTATTGGTCTATTATCTCATTTTATCACCTGTTGATATCACCAGGCAGGCCAAAACTCCATCCCACCAAAACATGCTGAAATTTCAGGTGGTCTTTTCAAAACAGCTCTTACACTAAAAGGGCATTACCATCATTTTCACAATTTCATAGTATTATTCCAACATCATAGTGTGGAAATATATATAAAACACAGAATAATCACGCTTTTGACTGCACTGGGCCTTTAATCAATGTATAGCTCCGACCCGTACAACTTGGGGGTTTGGAACTCCACCAAGCTATGCCACAGTCCTGGCGTGGTGACAAAGCTATTCATCTTGCGATGCATTGTCTTACATGTAACCATTTTATGTCTCTGTATCTAGTATGAAGGAAGTTAGAGGTAGTTTCAAGAGCCAATGTTAACTAGCGTTAGCACAATGACTGGAAGTCTACGGGTATCAGCTAGCGCTAGTTAGCAACTTCCTTTAAACTGCACAGAGAGACATAACGTTTTTATACACAAGGTTATCTGACTCTGGGGAAGTAGATAAAGGACCTCATTGCCTAAATCCCAAAGTATCCCTTTAAGCTAATTGATTGCACCCAAACTGGCCATTTTAATTTATAGGATTCAGATAATATTCAATAAATATAGTACCCAACATCTGATTTGTACGAAACTTCTTCCTACCAAAGAGTAAGACATGTGGAATCCCAAAATATTGTCAAAAGCCACCCACGGACCCCCCACACCCCATGCCAATCCCACCCCAACAACCAGTATCAGTTCTCTGTTTGACAAGTAGTATGAAGCTCCAGCTTGGAGTATTGCTTCTCTGTACTATTCCCATACTATTCTCCATACTATTCCCTGCTGATGTTCTTTCTCCCTTGTGCAATCAATTAGCTTAATGTCTCATAGATCAAATTATATTTCAGCAAAATAATGTTTAAGGAATGCTAATCGTATCTGTTACTAACTACAGAAACGATTTCAGAACAATCTGAGATGGTGGGTGTCGAAATCCTCTTTCTTGTGCTTTTTGAGGTGGAACGACCCTTTATTCATCTAAAAGGTTTACATGCTAGGTTCATGTTATCTAATTAATCTGATTTGAAACATTCTACCACACTGTACTTACAAAGTATGAAATATATTATACTGGTTTGCAATGAGAAATGAGAAAGATATAGTAGGGCAAAATTCCAGGAAGGAATTATTGGGTTGTGTGCTACCTTACAGTGCATTCGGAAAGTATCCAGACCCCTTGACTTCTTCCACATTTTGTTACGTTACAGCCTTATTCTACAATGGATTAAATTGTTTTTTTCCCCTCATCAATCTACACACAATACTCCATAATGACAAAGCAAAAACATGTTTTTAGAAATGTTTGCAAATGTCAAAAAATTAATAATGAAATATTACATTTACATAAGTATTCAGACCCTTAACTCAGTACTTTGTTGAAGCACCTTTGGCAGCAATTACAGCCTCAAGTCTTCTTGGGTATGACGCTACAAGCTTGGCACACCTGTATTTGGGGAGTTTCTCCCATTCTTCTCTGTAGATCCTCTCAAGCTCTGTCAGGTTGGATGGGCAGTGTCGCTGCAGAGCTATTTTCAGGTCTCTCCAGGGATGTTAGATCGGGTTGAAGTCCGGCTCTTGCTGAGCCACTCAATGACATTCAGTCATTGCTGAGCCACTCAATGACATGTCCCGAAGACACTCCTGTGTTGTCTTGGCTGTGTGCTTAGGGTTGTTGTCCTATTGGAAGGTGAACCTTCGCCCCAGTCTGAGGTCCTGAGCGCTCTGGAGCAGGTTTTCATCAAGGATCTCTCTGTACTTTTCTTTGTTAATCTTTCCCTCAATCCTGACTAGTCTCCCAGTACCTGCCGCTGAAAAACATCCCCACAGCATGATGCTGCCACCACCACGCTTCACCGTAGGGATGGTGCCAGGTTTCTTCCAGATGTGACGTTTGGCATTCAGGCCAAAGAGTTCAATCTTGGTTTCATCAGACTAGAGAATCTTGTTTCTCATGGTCTGAGAGTCCTTTAGGTGCCTTTTGGCAAACTCCAAGCGGGCTGTCATGTGCCTTTTACTGAGGAGCAACTTCCGTCTGGCCACTCTAGCATAAAGACCTGATTGGTGGAGTGCTGCAGAGATGGTTGTCCTTCTGGAAGGTTCTCCCATCGCCACAGAGGAACTCTGGAGCTCTGTCAGAGTGACCATTGGGTCCTTGGTCACCTCCCTGACATTTACATTTTTACATTTTAGTCATTTTAGCAGACGCTCTTATCCAGAGTGACTTACAGTTAGTGAGTGAGCTACACGGCGCCCTTCTCTCCCGATTGCTCAGTTTGGCCGGGCGGGTAGCACTAGGAAGAGTCTTGGTGGTTCCAAACTTCTTCCATTTAAGAATGATGGAGGCCACTGTGTTCTTGGGGACCTTCAATGCTGCAAAACATTTTTGGTACCCTTCCCCAGATCTGTGACTCGACACAATCCTGTCTCTGAGCTCTACGGACAATTCCTTCGACCTCATGGCTTGGTTTTTGCTCTGACATGCACTGTCAATTTTGGGACCTTATATAGACAGGTGTGTGCCTTTCCAATTCATGTCCAATCAAGTTGTAAAATGATCAATGGAAACAGGATGCACCTGAGCTCAATTTCAAATCTCATTGCAAAGGATCTGAATACTTATGTAAATAAGGTATTTCAGTTTTTTATTTTAAATTTATAATAGATTTGGAAAAATAAATAAAAACCTGTTTTCACTTTGTCATTATGGGGTATTGTGTATAGATTGAGTATTTTTATTTATTTAATCCATTTTAGAATAGGGCTGTAATGTAACAAAATGTGTTAAAAGTGAAGGTGACTGAATACTTTCTGAATGAACTGTTTATCTAACATCACTGACTGCAGGCCTGAATAGTAATGAATCCGTCAGGATCAGACAAAATAGATTCTGCTAGCCCTATTGCGTATCCTCTCTCATTCTCTTGTTGTACCCTCTATCCCTCCTTCCCTATCTCTGTGTGACACTGTATGCCTGTCATGGCCGGGACCTGTTCCCTTAGGTCTGCCTCCTCTCACCTCAATAAGATTAATGTATTTTGGGGACAGCACAATCACCCTTTCAGTGGTCCTCTCCTCTCCTCCCCTCACCTTCCAAACGCCTCTGTCCTCTTATCTGCTTGAACAGCTATTCTTATAGAAAAGTGAGAGACAGAAAAGAGTGAAGAAATTGAATGAGGTGAAGTGTGAAAAAATACTATTACCTGATTATAGTTATTAAGCAATTCAAGGTCTCCCACATCCTCCATAATGTTCTCATTCTGTAGAGCCTTTTGTTCGTAAAATATTTACTCTTAATTCTACACAGATTTTTCTTTAGACACTATTACTGTATATGCACATTTTGGACTGACATAAGGTCACTGAACTCTTTATTTCCCCAGGTCATGGTTTCAAGTTTGGCCCAGTCGTTGGGAAGATGCTGTGTGAGCTGAGCCTTGGACAGATGACCTCTCACCTTTCAAAATCCAGCGGTTCCAGTCCAACCCCAAATCCTCTTTATAGAACTAATCACAAAGGGGGGAATTCCGACCCAAGTTAAGTGTGCGTAAATGGAAAGTAATTCATTTTTATGCACTTTTCTCTCTATGCGTATTCTGACCTTGAACTTAAGCATGAGAATAGCATGCTATTCACCTACTATTCATTTGGGGTGGAGATCAAATAAATGAAGGTGTGGCAGAGGTGTGTCTACAGATACACCGTTTTCGAACATTACTTAATTCCCTTATAATTCCACCACCTTTAGACGCAAGGAAACCATGAATAAGGTCACGCGAACCTGCCGGTTCCAAGTGGAAAAAGAATCTACTTTATTTTTTTCGATAGAATCTCCATTCGCTGTAATTGATAAATTGATATGAGCTATTGATAAGAGCTAGGTAAATTGGTAATCTGTTTGGGGAAGGGGATTGTAAATAAACATAGCCTAGCAATTGCTTTAGACAATTTTTCCTTATGTGGAAATTTCATCCTTGCAAGTTATAAGGCCAGCATTTCATAAACTTCACTGTATAAAAAGGTGATATAGTATGTTGTTATGCTTCAGTTTGCTGCCATATGACTGGTTTCACATTTGTCTCCAGCAATCATAAGGTAAAATAGATCTAAAACAATTATAATGTATATTTACAATATCCTTATCCAAACGGCTTACTAATTTACCTAGCTCTTATCCATTTGTAAATAACAGTGCATGGAGAATGGTGTTATTTCTATGGAACTGACAGGTTGCTTGACTTTATTCATCGTTTCATCGCGGGTAAAGGTGGAGGAATTCTTAAGGAATTAAGCCAAGTTCAGAATACGGCATATCTATAGACACACCTCCACCACACCTTCATTTCTTTGATCTCCACCCCAAACGAATAGCGGGTGAATAGCATGCTATTCTCATGCTTAAATTCAAGGTCAGAATACACAGAGAGAAAAGTGCATAAAAAGGGAATTACGTTCCATTTGGCGTGCTTAACTTGGGTCGGAATTCCCCTCAAAGTAAACAACTGGAATCCGTAGGAAGTATTGATCCACTATGTTTAATCTGACCACAGACTGACAAGTTCCAATGTGAACATTGTTATGAAAGCGGAGTATCCAAGTGAATATGATTAGAATACCACCTCTTTGTGAATGATGCAAAATACCATAAGGACTACTGTCCCACTAGGAAAAAACTGGTTGAATCAACGTTGTTTCCACGTCATTTCAACCAAGAAATTCAATGTGTATCATAGGTTTTCAATCCTTGCCTTGGCACTCCCTTTGATTTTCTCCCCCAGTGTTTCTCCCTGTAGTGACAATCCCCTCATAAAGCAAACACATTATTAAAACGTCATCAGCTGTGAAGCCATTAGTCTTCTGCCTTGGCAGCTAACTGCTAGCCCAGTAATCACCGTACCTGTTCTCTCTGTAAACATTTTATCACTAATCAGCCAGACACACAATGACCAAAGTTCATCAGCTTCAACTGAGAAATTATACAATGAGTACATCACTGGGATATTTATTCACAGAGCTGGAAATGAATTTGTATTGATTGAGCCAGCCACATAAAAAGGCCATTACACCAGCAGCACAGGGCTAAATCCATGCCTCTCCCTAAGCAGGAGCAGAGACTGCAGGAACAGAAGGAGACAAGCATTACATTACATTACACCATTTACATGAGTCATTCTCCGGACAAATTAATTTGTCGGGTGATTTCATCATTTGGGCCATTTTTACACCTCATGCATTCTGCTGCCTTCAGCTGTTAGTTTGATGTTTTATTTTGGAACAGTTGGATCTCTACAATGAGCTAGCCTTATATTAAAATAGCAAGCTGAAATCGAGCTTCAGTAGATGGGGTGATTTGAAACAGGCAACACATAAGATAATACTAATGACAAAACACCCACATTCAGAAGAGCACCTGCAACACACTTCAAACTCGAGTCTATGGTCCTGCTTTTCTGACTGTGTTCAGCATGTAACGAAAAGCCTTTAGAAACTCATCAGATCTGTGACTTCTAATGCTCTTAGCATAAATTATTCCCAAACACAAGAGCAGGAAGATGGGTCAATGAGCATAAATTCCTATGAGCACATTTAGCCAATTTAGCTAATTCCATCATCGCTTATCTTGCTGCACTCCTGTCCTCTATTCAAACAGAATTTGACAAAGTGAGATTCACGGCTGCTTTTAGGGAAACAAGAATGCAACGTTTAAGGGTTTCTTTCCAGCTTTTCAACGCCATATTTCGTGGTGGCCTAGATTACTTATGATTTATACAACAAGGACGTTTGAAATGAAACACAGGCATAGTAAATGCAAGGTGTCAACAGGTAACTATGACAACACCTTGTTTTCAAGTGGAGAAAGAACAATGGGTGTGAAATCACTTAGAAGGGAGTGGGGGCTCACATTGGTGCCAAAATGATATAATATAATAATAATATAATAATAATATATAATATAATATGCCATTTAGCAGACGCTTTTATCCAAAGTGACTTACAGTCATGCGTGCATATATATATATTTTTGTGTATGGGTGGTCCCGGGGATCGAACCCACTACCTTAGCGTTACAAGCGCCGTGCTCTACCAGCTGAGCTACAGAGGACCACATGATAGATTGACATTCACTTCTTTACCTTCTGATTTGAAATATTTCATATAGAGTTCAAGATCACAGACCTGGCCAGTGGGGGAAAAATGCATGAGCTATACTGAAAAGTCAGAAGACAAACAACACTTCCCTGCAGCATGGGTTACATGAAAATGCAATGAAAAAAATCACTGTATGCATTACTGCATGTGGAGGTTTGTGCATCATACATTTTAAGGAAAGTCTAAGCAAAGTTACACCAAAGCAAAGTTAAAAAAGCAAAACATTGATACTCATGAATGTTGCCAATAGGGAGACAGAGAGGGCAGGTGAGATTAGACAACAGGAATAGAATCACAGCACAGCGGTGAAACCAGCGGCCATATTTAGAAGTGTAATGAGCTTGGTGCTTTCGGGAGAATGTGAAAGTGTCAGATGGTTTTTCTACAGCTTCTCACTGTCAGAGGGCCTTTAGGGAGGATTTCTCGCTCCCTCTTTTCAATCCCTAAGACAGAGCAAGCTGCTCTGGGAAACATCCTGAGACCTCATCACAGAGGCACAGCACTTCCACTTTGGCAGGGACACAGAGCATGGCAGGAGTGTTTTGGCCACCTGCATGCTTGCAGTTGCAGTAAAGAGCTCCAGTGCTGAATTTGGTTGGAGACATAACAGCGTTCACTTTTTTCCACCCAAAGGGTTTTAATGATTCTGTTTCTGGCTCACAGTAAGCTTGAATATAGCTGTGTGGTAAGAAAAAATGGAATCAAATAGTTTCTCCTATACAGGCGATATCATTGAATCACCCACACACAGAGGGGAAATGCTTGTATTGTTCCCCAGGCCCTGTAAAGACCTATGCAAAATATAAACATTGTTTGAGCCTACCTCTGAGCCCTCTGACAAATCCCACTACTGTGCAGTGTTCATTAGAGTGGAAATGATGTGCAAACAAAGGCAAGCGACCAAAGCAACACTCCACTGAGTCTTTTCATCTCAGAATTGCAAACGAATGCAGCTTCCTCACCTGGCTCCTGAAGGCGGTATCCCAGCGCCTCCAATCATCCTGTTATTGACAGAAGGTTGCCTGCAGGAAACTGTGAGCACTAAGCACAGAGGATGAGGCCTGAGTTAAGACACATCTCCTCTGCCTGCCGGTACCTTGGCGGGCCGCACCATCCAAGGTCAAAATGTGGAAATGTCCCCTGATCAAATGGAATGCCACACACCAACACCTGCTGGGTAAGATACTAATCCACTATTTTTAAGTGACATCACACTTTAGGATGAATGAACCCAATCTCCTGGGTGGACGTGGACAGCATTCTAGACCCAGCCAAATGCAATGTCTGAATAGGGCAAGTGTGGCCGCATATCGACTCATTGTAACAGAGAGCTATGTGGGGCCATGACAGCGAGTGAAACTCCAACAACAGTGATGGTAAACAGCTAAAGAGCTCAGTAAAAACACCAATGCCTGCCATTGTTAGGGTGACGCCTCCCTGCTCCATTGAGTTGTGTAACAACGTTACCGCCAAATAAGTAAATCAGGAGGAGAATTTAATCTGCCATTCAGTGGAAAGGCTTTAAAGCTAGAATCCTTAATTTAAACAATAACAAAGTGGTCACCCCACCTCTGTTTTGGTATATAGCTGAGGGATGGGCCCAGATAAATGTAACCACTCAAATTCATTGATAGAGCTATGGATGCAAGGACTGACCATCCACGAAAATTATACACTGCTCAAAAAAATAAAGGGAACACTTAAACAACACAATGTAACTCCAAGTCAATCATACTTCTGTGAAATCAAACTGTCCACTTAGGAAGCAACACTGATTGACAATAAATGTCACATGCTGTTGTGCAAATGGAATAGACAACAGGTGGAAATTATAGGCAATTAGCAAGACACCCCCAATAAAGAAGTGGTTCTGCAGGTGGTGACCACAGACCACTTCTCAGTTCCTATGCTTCCTGGCTGATGTTTTGGTCACTTTTGAATGCTGGCGGTGCTTTCACTCTAGTGGTAGCATGAGACGGAGTCTACAACCCACACAAGTGGCTCAGGTAGTGCAGCTCATCCAGGATGGCACATCAATGCGAGCTGTGGCAAGAAGGTTTGCTGTGTCTGTCAGCGTAGTGTCCGGAGCATGGAGGCGCTACCAGGAGACAGGCCAGTACATCAGGAGACGTGGAGGAGGCCGTAGGAGGGCAACAACCCAGCAGCAGGACCGCTACCTCTGCCTTTGTGCAAGGAGGAGCAGGAGGAGCACTGCCAGAGCCCTGCAAAATGACCTCCAGCAGGCCACAAATGTGCCTGTGTCTGCTCAAACGGTCAGAAACAGACTCCATGAGGGTGGTATGAGGGCCCGACGTCCACAGGTGGGGGTTGTGCTTACAGCCCAACACCGTGCAGGACGTTTGGCATTTGCCAGAGAACACCAAGATTGGCAAATTCGCCACTGGCGCCCTGTGCTCTTCACAGATGAAAGCAGGTTCACACTGAGCACATGTGACAGACATGACAGAGTCTGGAGACGCCGTGGAGAACGTTCTGCTGCCTGCAACATCCTCCAGCATGACCGGTTTGGCGGTGGGTCAGTCATGGTGTGGGGTGGCATTTCTTTGGGGGGCCGCACAGCCCTCCATCTGCTCGCCAGAGGTAGCCTGACTGCCATTAGGTACCGAGATGAGATCCTCAGACCCCTTGTGAGACCATATGCTGGTGCGGTTGGCCCTGGGTTCCTCCTAATGCAAGACAATGCTAGACCTCATGTGGCTGGAGTGTGTCAGCAGTTCCTGCAAGAGGAAGGCATTGATGCTATGGACTGGCCCGCCCGTTCCCCAGACCTGAATCCAATTGAGCACATCTGGGACATCATGTCTCGCTCCATCCACCAACGCCACGTTGCACCACAGACTGTCCAGGAGTTGGCGGATGCTTTAGTCCAGGTCTGGGAGGAGATCCCTCAGGAGACCATCCGCCACCTCATCAGGAGCATGCCCAGGCGTTGTAGGGAGGTCATACAGGCACGTGGCGGCCACACACACTACTGAGCCTCATTTTGACTTGTTTTAAGGACATTACATCAAAGTTTGATTAGCCTGTAGTGTGGTTTTCCACTTTAATTTTGAGGGTGACTCCAAATCCAGACCTCCATGGGTTGATAAATTTGATTTCCATTGATAATTTCTGTGTGATTTTGTTGTCAGCACATTCAACTATGTAAAGAAAAAAGTATTTAATAAGATTATTTAATTCATTCAGATCTAGGATGTGTTGTTTAAGTGTTCCCTTTATTGTTTTGAGCAGTGTAGTTTGAGACATGTTTTGAGGCTATACAGTGTGTTTACATTTACATTGTTTACAAACATTGTAGTAAAACAAGCTTAAATTTTGGGTTCTCATGGGGTATGACAGTTGAACTAAGCTCCTGAGGCATTTATAAGTGATATTTTTCAAGAATCAATGGTTATATATCTTTCATTTCTAAGTCCATAAATGTATGTAGCAACTAAGAATTCTAGTTTTAAGGAAAGAAAGACTCACGCAGTCAGATTACTGGGGAAATTCCCCATCGTAGGGGGCAGCACAGAACGGTTCGTGGTGAGGAATAGAGGATTACAGATTGGGTGGATGGGGGATTCTAGATAGTAAACAGGGGATTCTAGATAGTAAACAGGGGATTCTAGATAGTAAACAGGGGATTCTAGATACAGTGGGGGAAAAAAGTATTTAGTCAGCCACCAATTGTGCAAGTTCTCCCACTTAAAAAGATGAGAGAGGCCTGTAATTTTCATCATAGGTACACGTCAACTATGACAGACAAAATGAGAAAAAAAATCCTGAAAATCACATTGTAGGATTCTTAATGAATTTATTTGCAAATTATGGTGGAAAATAAGTATTTGGTCACCTACAAACAAGCAAGATTTCTGGCTCTCACAGACCTGTAACTTCTTCTTTAAGAGGCTCCTCTGTCCTCCACTCGTTACCTGTATTAATGGCACCTGTTTGAACTTGTTATCAGTATAAAAGACACCTGTCCACAACCTCAAACAGTCACACTCCAAACTCCACTATGGCCAAGACCAAAGAGCTGTCAAAGGACACCAGAAACAAAACTGTAGACCTGCACCAGGCTGGGAAGACTGAATCTGCAATAGGTAAGCAGCTTGCTTTGAAGAAATCAACTGTGGGAGCAATTATTAGGAAATGGAAGACATACAAGACCACTGATAATCTCCCTCGATCTGGGGCTCCACGCAAGATCTCACCCCGTGGGGTCAAAATGATCACAAGAACGGTGAGCAAAAATCCCAGAACCACACGGGGGGACCTAGTGAATGACCTGCAGAGAGCTGGGACCAAAGTAACAAAGCCTAACATCAGTAACACACTACGCCGCCAGGGACTCAAATCCTGCAGTGCCAGACGTGTCCCCCTGCTTAAGCCAGTACATGTCCAGGCCCGTCTGAAGTTTGCTAGAGTGCATTTGGATGATCCAGAAGAGGATTGGGAGAATGTCATATGGTCAGATGAAACCAAAATATAACTTTTTGGTAAAAACTCAACTCGTCGTGTTTGGAGGACAAAGAATGCTGAGTTGCATCCAAAGAACACCATACCTACTGTGAAGCATGGGGGTGGAAACATCATGCTTTGGGGCTGTTTTTCTGCAAAGGGACCAGGACGACTGATCCGTGTAAAGGAAAGAATGAATGGGGCCATGTATCGTGAGATTTTTAGTGAAAACCTCCTTCCATCAGCAAGGGCATTGAAGATGAAACGTGGCTGGGTCTTTCAGCATGACAATGATCCCAAACACACCGCCCGAGCAACGAAGGAGTGACTTCGTAAGAAGCATTTCAAGGTCCTGGAGTGGCCTAGCCAGTCTGCAGATCTCAACCCCATAGAAAATCTTTGGAGGGAGTTGAAAGTCCATGTTGCCCAGCGACAGCCCCAAAACATCACTGCTCTAGAGGAGATCTGCATGGAGGAATGGGCCAAAATACCAGCAACAGTGTGTGAAAACCTTGTGAAGACTTACAGAAAACGTTTGACCGGTGTCATTGCCAACAAAGGATATTTAACAAAGTATTGAGAAACTTTTATTATTGACCAAATACTTATTTTCCACCATAATTTGCAAATAAATTCATTAAAAATCCTACAATGTGATTTTCTGGAGAAAAAAATTCTCATTTTGTCTGTCATAGTTGACGTGTACCTATGATGTAAATTACAGGCCTCTCTCATCTTTTTAAGTGGGAGAACTTGCACAATTGGTGGCTGACTAAATACTGTACTAAACAGGGGATTCTAGATAGTAAACGGGATTGTAGATAGTAAACAGGGGATTCTAGATCGTAAACAGGGGATTCTAGATCGTAAACAGGGGATTCTAGATCGTAAACAGGGAATTTGTTAGGTTGAACGTCAACAAGTGTAGTAAACTATAGTAATCCATTACTTAGCATCTACAGTACCCGTCGAAAGTTTGGACACACCTACTCATTCAAGGGTTTTTCTTTATTTTTACTATTTTATACATTGTAGAATTATAGTGGAGACATCAACACTATGAAATAACACATATGGAATCATGTAGTAACCAAAAAAGCGTTAAACAAATCAAAATATATTTGAGATTCTTCAAAGTAGCCACCCTTTGCCTTGATGACAGCTTTGCACACTCTTGGCATTCTGCTTCATAAGGTAGTCACCTAAAATGCATTTCAATTAACATTAACTACTCCTGAGTGGCGCAGTGGTCTAAGGCACTGCATCGCAGTGCTAACTGTGCCACTAGAGATCCTGGTTCGAATCCAGGCTCTGTCGCAGCCGGCCGCGACCGGGAGAATCATGGGCGGCGCACAATTGGCCCAGCGTCGTCCAGGGTAGGGGAGGGAATGGCCAGCAGGGATGTAGCTCAGTTGATAGAGCATGGCATTTGCAACGCCAGGGTTGTGGGTTCGTTTCCCAGGGGGGGGCCAGTATAAAAAATATAAATGTATTCACTAACTGTAAGTCGCTCTGGATAAGAGCGTCTGCTAAATGACTAAAATGTAAAATGTTAACAGGTGTGCCTTGTTAATTTGTGGAATTTCTTTCCTTCTTAATGCGTATGTGCCAATCAGTTGTGTTGTGACAAGGTAGGGATGGTATACAGAAGATGGCCCTATTTGGTAAAAGACCAAGTCCATATTATGGCAAGAACAGCTCAAATAAGCAAAGAGAAACGACAGACCATCATTACTTTAAGACATGAAGGTCAGTCAATCTGGAAAATTTCAAGAACTTTGAAAGTTTCTTCAAGTGCAGTCGCAAAAACCATCAAGTGCTTTGATGAAACTGGCTCTCATGAGGACCGCCACAGGAAAGGAAGACCCAGAGATACCTCTGCTGCAGAGGATAAGTTCATTAGAGTTAACTGCACCTCAGATTGCAGCCCAAATAAATGCTTCACAGAGTTCAAGTAACAGAAAAAGCAATTTCTCAGACTGGCCAATAAAAAGAAAAGATTAAGATGGGCAGTCTGAGATATGGCTTTTTCTTTGCAACTCTGCCTAGAAGGTCAGCATCCCGGAGTCGCCTCTTCACTGTTGACGTTGAGACTGGTGTTTTGCGGGTACTATTTAATGAAGCTGCCAGTTGAGGACCTGTGAGGCGCCTGTTTCTCAAACTAGACACTAATGTATTTGTCGTCTTGCTCAGTTGTGCACCGGGGCCTCCCACTCCTCATTCTATTCTGGTTAGAGCCAGTTTGCGCTGCTCTGTGAAGGGAGTAGTACACAGCGTTGTACGAGATCTTCAGTTTCTTGGAAATTTCTCACATGGATTAGCCTTCATTTCTCAGAACAAGAATAGACTGATGAGTTTCAGAAGAAATACATTTGTTTCTGGACATTTTGAGCCTGTAATCAAACCCACAATTGCTGATGCTCCAGATACTTAACTAGTCTCAAGAAGGCCAGTTTTATTGCCTCTTTAATCAGCACAACAGTTTTCAGCTGTGCTAACATAATTGCAAAAGGGTTTTCTAATGATCAATTAGCCTTTTAAAATGATAAACTTGGATTAGCAAACACAAATTGCCATTGGAACACAGGACTGATGATTGCTGATAATGGGCCTCTGTACGCCTATGTAGATATTCCATTAGAAATCAGCCGTTTACAACATTAACAATGTCTACACTGTATTTCTGATCAATTTGATGTTATTTTAATGGACAAAAAAATTGCTTTTCTTTCGAAAACAAGGACATTTCTAAGTGACCCCAAACTTTTGAACGGTAGTGTAGGTAGAGTTAAAGTGACTTTGCATAGATAATAAACAAAGAGTGGCAGCAGCTTAAAATATGGGGTCGGTGGGGAGGAGGGGGACAACACAAATAGTCTGGGTAGCCATTTAATTAGCTTATGGCTTGGAGTAGAAGCTGTTAAGAATCCTTTTGGACCTACACTTGGTGCTCTAGTACCGCTTGCCATGCAGCAGCACAGAGAACAGTCTATGACTAGGGTGGCTGGAGTCTTTGACAATTTTTAGTGCCTGGTGTGGTCCTCTGTAGCTCAGCTGGTAGAGCACGGCGCTTGTAACGGAAAGGTAGTGGGTTCAATCCCCGGGACCACCCATACACAAAAATGTATGCACGCATGACTGTAAGTCGCTTTGGATAAAAGCGTCTGCTAAATGGCATATTATTATTATTATTCCTCTGACACCGCCTGGTATAGAGATCCTGGATGGCAGGAAGCTTGGCCCCAGTGATGTACTGGGCCGTACGCACTACCCTCTGTAGTGCCTTGCGGTCAGAGTCCGAGCAGTTGCCATACCAGGCAGGGATGCAACCAGTCAGGATGCTCTCGATGGTGCAGCTGTAGAACTTTTTGAGGATCTGAGGACCCATACCAAATCTTTTCAGTCTCCTGAGGGGGAATAGGCTTTGTCGTGCCCTCTTCACGACTGTCTTGGTGTGTTTGGACCATGATAGTTTGTTGGTGATGTCGACAACAAGGAACTTGAAGCTCTCAACCTGCTCCACTACAGCCCCGTCGATGAGAATGGGGGTGTGCTTGGTCCGCCTTTTCCTGTAGTCCACAATCATCTCCTTTGTCTTGATCACGTTGAGGGAGAGGTTGTTATCCTGTCACAACACGGCCAGGTCTCTGACCTCTTCCCTATAGGCTGTCTCATCGTTGTCGGTGATCAGGCCTACCACTGTTGTTTTGTTGGCAAACTTAATGATGGTGTTGGAGTCGCGCCTGGCCATGCAGTCATGGGTGAACAGGGAGTACAGGAGGGGACTGAGCACGCACCCCTGAGGGGCCCCCGTGTTGAGGATCAGCGTGGCAGATGTGTTGTTACCTACCCTTACCACCTGGGGGCAGCCCGTCAGGAAGTCCAGGATCCAGGGAGTTGTTTAGTCCCAGGGTCCTTAGCTTAGTGATGAGCTTTGAGGGCACTATGGTGTTGAACGCTGAGCTGTAGTCAATGAATAGCATTCTCACGTAGATGTTCCTTTTGTCCAGGTGGGAAAGGGCAGTGTGGAGTGCAATAGAGATTTCATCATCTGTGGATCTGTTGGGGTGGTATGCAAATTGGAGTGTGTCTAGGGTTTCTGGGATAATGGTGTTGATGTGAGCCATGACCAGCCTCTCAAAGCACTTCATGGCTACATACGTGAGTGCTACGGGTCTGTAGTCATTTAGGCAGGTTACCTTAGTGTTCTTGGACACTATGGTGGTCTGCTTGAAACATGTTGGTATTACAGACTCAGTCAGGGACAGGTTGAAAATATCAGTGAAGACACTTGCAAGTTGGTCAGCGCATTCTCGGAGTACACGTCCTGGTAATCCGTCTGTGAATGTTGACCTGTTTAAAGGTCTTACTCACATTGGCTACGGAGAGCGTGATCACACAGTCGTCCGGAACAGCTGATGCTCTCATACATGCTTCAGTGTTGCTTGCCTCGAAGCGAGCATAGAAATAATTTAGCTCGTCTGGTAGGCTCGTGTCACTGGGCAGCTCGCGGCTATACATCCCTTTGTAGTCTGTAATAGTTTGCAAGCCCTGCCACATCCGACGAGCGTCGGAGCCGGTGTAGTACGATTCAATCTTAGTCCTGTATTGACGCTTTGCCTGTTTGATGGTTCGTCAGAGGGCATAGCGGGATTTCTTATAAGCGTCCAGGTTAGAGTCCCGATCCTAGAAGGCGGCAGCTCTACCCTTTAGCTCAGTGCGGATTTTGCCTGTAATCCATGGCTTCTGGTTGGGGTATGTACGTACAGTCGCTGTGGGGACGACGTCATCGATGCACTTATTGATGAAGCCAGTGACTGATGTGGTGTACTCCTCAATGCCATCGGAAAAATCCCAGAACATATTCCAGTCTGTGCTAGCAAAACAGTCCTGTAGCTTAGCATCTGTGTCATTTGACCACTTCTTTATTGACCGAGTCACTGGTGCTTCCTGCTTTAATTTTTGCTTGTAAGTAGGAATCAGGAGGATAGAATTATGGTCAGATTTGCCAAATGGAGGGCGAGAGAGAGCTTTGTACGCATCTCTGTGTGTGGAGTAAAGGTGGTCTAGAGTTTTTTTTCCCTCTGGTTGCACATTTAACATGCTGGTAGAAATTAGGTAAAACGGATGTAAGTTTCCCTGCATTAAAGTCCCCGGCCACTAGGAGCTCCGCCTCTGGATGAGCGTTTTCCTGTTTGCTTATGGCCTTATACAGCTCATCGAGTGCGGTCTACAAAAAATATAGATGAAAACTCTCTTGGTAAATAGTGTGGTCTACAGCTTATCATGAGATACTCTACCTCAGATGAGCAAAACCTTGAGACTTCCTTAATATTAGATTTTGTGCACCAGCTGTTGTTTACAAATATACACAGACCGTCACCCCTTGTCTTACCGGAGGTGGCTGTTCTATCTTGCCGATGCAGCGTAAACCCCGCCAGCTGTATGTTAACCATGTCGTCGTTCAGCCACAACTCGTGAAACATAAGATATTACAGTTTTGAATGTCCCGTTGGTAGGATATTTGTGATCTTAGCTCGTCTATTTTGTTATCCAATGATTGTACGTTGGTTAATAGGACTGATGGTAGAGGCAGATTACCCACTCGCCGTCGGATCCTTAAAAAGGCACCCCAACCTACGTCCCCGATATCTCTGTCTCTTTCTCCTGCGAATGATGGGGATTTGGGCCTTGTCACGTGTCTGAAGTAAATCCTTCACGTCCGACTCGTTAAAGAAAAAAGCTTTGTCCAGTACGAGGTAATCGCTGTCCTGATATCCAGAAGCTCTTTTCGGTCATAAGAGAAGCACAGACCAAAGTTATATTTCTAAGATACAGTTGAAGTCGGAAGTTTACATACACTTAGGTTAAAGTCATTAAAACTTGTTTTTCAACCACTCCACACATTTCTTGTTAACAAACTATAGTTTTGGCAAGTCGTTTAGGACATCTACTTTGTGCATAACAAGTAATTTTTCCAACAATTGTTTACAGACAGATTATTTCACTTATAATTCACTGTATCACAATTCCAGTGGGTCAGAAGTTTACATACATTAAGTTGACTGTGCTTTTAAACAGCTTGGAAAATTCCAGGAAATTATGTCATGGCTTTAGAAGCTATTGATAGGCTAATTGACATCATTTGAGTCAATTGGAGGTGTACCTGTGGATGTATTTCAAGGCCTACCTTCAAACTCAGTTCCTCTTTGCTTGACATAATGGGAAAATCAAAAGAAATCAGCCAAGACCTCAGAAAAAACATTGGAGACCTAGTCTGGTTCATCCTTGGGAGCAATTTCCAAACACCTGAAGGTATCACGTTCATCTGTACAAACAATAGTATGCAAGTATAAACACCATGGGACCACGCAGCTGTCATACCGCTCAGGAAGGAGACGCGTTCTGTCTCCTAGAGATGAACATACTTTGGTGTGAAAAGTGCAAATCGATCCCAGGACAACAGTAAAGGACCTTGTGAAGATGTTGGAGGAAACAGGTACAAAAGTATCTATATCCACAGTAAAACGAGTCCTATATCGACATAACCTGAAAGGCCGCTCAGCAAGAAAGAAGCCACTGCTCCAAAACCGCCATAAAAAAACCAGACTACGGTTTGCAACGGCACATGGGGACAAAGATCGTACTTTTTGGAGAAATGTCCTCTGGTCTGATTATACAAAAATAGAACTGTTTGGCCATAATGACCATCGTTATGTTTGGAGGAAAAAGGGGGTTGCTTGCAAGCTGAAGAACACCATCCCAACTGTGAAGCACGGGGGTGGCAGCATCATGCTGTGGGGGTGCTTTGCTTCAGGAGGGACTGGTGCACTTCACAAAATAGATGGCATCATGAGGATGGAAAATTATGTGGATATATTGAAGCAGCATCTCAAGACATTAGTCAGGAAGTTAAAGCTTTGTCGCAAATGGGTCTTCCAAATGGACAATTCCCCAAGCATACTTCCAAAGTTGTGGCAAAATGGCTTAAGGACAACAAAGTCAAGGTATTGGAGTGGCCATCACAATGCCCTGACCTCAATCCTATAGAAAATGTGTGGGCAGAACTAAAAAAGTGTGTGCGAGCAAGGAAGCCTACAAACCTGACTCAGTTACACCAGCTCTGTCAGGAGAAATGGGCCAAACTTCACCCAACTTATTGTGGGAAGCTTGTGGAAGGCTACCCGAAACGTTTGAACCAAGTTAAACAATTTAAAGGCAATGCTACCAAATACTAATTGAGTGTATGTAAACTTCTGACCCACTGGGAATGTGATGAAAGAAATAAAAGCTGAAATAAATCACTCTACTATTATTCTGACATTTCACATTCTTAAAATAAAGTGGTGATCCTAACTGACCTAAAACAGGGAATTCTTACTAGGATTAAATGTCAGCAATTGTGAAAAATTGAGTTTAAATGCATTTGGCTAAGGTGTATGTAAACTTCCGACTTCAACTGTAGCTGCTGGGATGGTGTAAATAAAACTAGGCTGCATTACACACTTCAATGGATATTCCAACCCTGAGCCCTGGCCTGCTCTGGCTGATCAAAACCTTTTTTGTGTGCTGCCTAACCAATGGCTGTGCTGTGTAGGCCTACAGTGGCAGATCAGGAAGAGAGTCAAAGGCTTCTTCTGAAAATAACTTTTGATTAGGCCTAGTCCGAAAAACACCTATATCCTATGTTCTGTTCAGTTCAGTTTGAGAAGGAGAGCGCGAAGATGAGGAGGAGGCCCGGAGGTCAACTTTGATAGCTTGCTACTACTATAATTGATTTGATTAAAAACAATGTTTCTAGCCCATGATGTAGGCCTATTTATCAGCGTTATTGACCTCACAATAAGCCAGATTCGAGTAATTTATAGTGCCTTCAGAAAGTATTCATACCCTTGACTTATTCCACATTTTGTTGTGTTACAGCCTGAATTCAAAATGGATTGCATAGATTTTTTTCTCTCACCCATCAGAAGTCTCATTTACAGTGTAGATTTGTCCTTGTGTTTTAGGTTATTGTCCTGCTGAAAGGTGAATTAATCTCCCAGTGTTTGGTGGAAAGAAGACTGAACCAGGTTTTCCTCTAGGAAAACTGACTGAGGGACCTTACAGATAATTGTATGTGTGGGATACAGAGATGGGGTAGTTATTTAAAAATCAGGTTAACCACTATTATTGAACACTGATTGAGTCCATGCAACTTATTATGCAATTTGTTAAGCACATTTTTACTCCTTAACTTAATTAGGCTTGCCATAACAAAGGGGTTGAATACTTATTGACTCAAGACATTTCAGCTGATTTTTTATATTAATTTCAAACAATTTCTACAAACAAAATTCCACTTTGACATTATGGGGTACTGTGTGTTGATCAGTGACACAAATGTAATATTCAGACTAACACAAAATGTGGAAAAAGTAAAGGGGTGTGAATACTTTCTGAAAGCACTATACATTGTGGTGTTGAAACTTGAAGCAGCAGCTGCGGCACAATCAATCGGAAATGGACAGCTCATGGTGCTGAAAGTAGGCATAATTAATTTCTAACAACAAGAGGGCTTTGTGTTGTTGCCTATTTTTTCCTATTTAAGAAATGAGGTAGGCATACCTGTGTTGACAAACGAAATTAGGCTATATGCTGCTATATCCATAGATTTGTCGGTCAATTCCTCCACCCACCATGCACTCTTTAAATAGCCTACATCCCTGTCAGTGAAGGGCTGATAAGTTCAAACCAAGACTCGAATTGAGAGGGTATGACATAGGCCTACCTTTTATTAAAGAACATTTAAAAAAAATCAAAAACACAGGACTACCCCTTAGTTAGCTTAAGATAAGAAAATAAAACAGATCTGATTATGTAAAGTAATCTATAACAGCGCTTTGGTCCGTGATGCTTTATGCTAGAAACAAGCTGTAAAATGCCCAGGAAAGATGTGACTGATGCATATGGGTATATCAGCGTTTCTTTTATTTGACATTCAGAGGCTGAGTTACAACCTCCTATAGCCAAGGAGATACATTTTTGCTTTTGCTTGGGAGTGATCTAATTGTCACTATCAATTGATTAAGCTATTTACTTTCTGTACAACAGAAGATGTTGAAACCAAGACCGCTTTTAGGGAAACACGTGACCTTCTCTGGTTGGGTTAAGCCACAGAAGAAGAGTAGCCAGCAGTTAAAGATTACATTTTTCTGCTAGACCTACTCTGTCTGGGGTGGAAAGGTAAGCCTAACTTTTGAAAGTACCATGCTCAGATTCCTAAGATGTCACAGATTTAATTATTTGCAAACAGGGCCAGTTTCGTTGCAACAAGACACACTGATTTGGCATTGGAGAAATCTGATTAGATAAACACATTAGGCCCATTTCTCAGTCCATTCTTAGCCTGTAATTTCAGTAGTTTGTGTGGTATTAAAAAGGATTCTGCTAATATGTAAAATGACATAGAATTGCATGAAATGTTTATAAAAAGGGATATTTTTTCCTCTGACCTGCAAATACGAGGAGATTTATGCAATGCTTTTACTATAAAGGATATCTTTCAACCACTACTCTTGTCCACGGTGGTCTGCGAACCCACAACCTTCTGGCCCGCAACCCTGTGCAAAATTCCTGCGTTGCCATGTAATGCTTAAAGTACGAAAGAACATGTTCTAAAGCTGTACAGGCTCTGGTGTGTCCAAGAAGTGAGGGTAAACGGTAGGCATGTTTTCTGCTATCCACTTAATGTTTTAGTTATTATTTTGGGTATAGGGGAGGGTCACTTATTTTTTAAGCGTTCAGGGAGGGTTTAGGTCAAATATATTTTGCTGAAGGGAGGGCCATCCATTTTCATTTCTGAGTGGTCCGATTTTCTCCATGTAACCCTTATTATAAATAAACGTTCACTCCCTTAGTCTTACATTTTGTTTACCGGTATAAGCTAGTTGCATAGTTCGTTAACAACACGACAGTGAGTGTGAGCAGTGTTCAGACATTTGCTGTGGTTGTGTCTGGTTGTAATTATTCATTTCAATAAAGTGTTTGTTTTCTCTCTCCTCTCCAGGGGAAAGATGGATGGTATGATCAAGTGATGCACTTGAGATGAGAAAAACATTTCTGTCAAGCACATCAGTAAAATGGTCCTGCTGTTGTCAATAAATAGCTCATCCTTATTTCCATTAAAAACATTTCCATAGGATGATGAATTCTGCTCCAAACTATAACCGTATTACCATTCCACCACGCAATAAGACACAATGTTACTGAAAACAAACACCTGCATTTATTTACATTAAAACTAAAGCAAAAAATAATTCCTATCACAAGTGGTAAATTGTTCAATATGATGAAAATAAACAAACCAGTTTGAAAAGCTATGATAAATCATACAATCATTTCAAACATTTTATATATTACGTGTGTAAAGCCAAAAATGCCTCTTAAGATGCAAACATAAATTGTATTTAACAAATCACTACTCAGAAGCATTGACATCAAATTGTCCTGTGTTCCATATTAATATTCGTATCTAATGCATAGACAAACTGGAAATGGAAAAAGATATGCAGAGTTATGCTCCCACTGAGAAGATATGCAAAATAGTCTGTCCCACACTTTAAACATGTCCTTCCAATGCACATGAACAGACAGGAGCAATGGAAACATGGACACATGAAAACACCCTTGTGGACATGCACGCACGCATGCGCACACTACATAGAGATACATAATTTGCATATTTATTATTGAAAATTCATAAGTTCACATTAAACTAAAGCATAGCATTGTCACTCAGTAAGGCCAAATTCATTCCATGAAATTAGCGCCTTTTGCATCCTTGATATTTTATGTAGAAATTGTACACCAATATTGCATTTCTAAAAGCCTGTTGTATTAATTGAAGTGCCCTTTAATATAGATAACATGGAGAATTCAATAAATCAGATTTTTATATGTAAAAAACAATTTAATCATTTTGACATGTCCCTCAGTGCACCCTCTGAGATATTAGACCGCTTAATCCCAAAATATCTAAACATTTTCACCATCGTTGTTAAGCCCTAGTTATTTTGTTGTTTTGACAAAAAGTCATTTCTGAAGAATATTGTTTATTTCATGTGATTAGTGATTTGTTTACATCTGTCCCTCATTTTAAAAGTTATTTTTTACAACCAAATCTCTATTTTCTATGTACATGGCATGTTATAAAACATGAACAAAGGCTCCAAAAACACCAAAATATATCCTTTTAGAAACGACAAAGCTCTCAGTATAGTGACACAGGTCTTTAGATGCTGTACACATGAAATTGTGTCATTCTTTACTTTATCCGCACTGTTATATTCCCTTTTGTGCGACTCAAGCCATTTCCCCTATCCAGCGGTTCCATTCTCTGTGTAGCCTGATGCTACAGGTAACTGCCAAAAGAAAGAAAACACCAATATAAAAAGTGTCTTAATAGGGCGTTGGGCAACCACGAGCTGCCTGAAAAGCTTAAATGCGCCTTGGCATAGATTCTACAAGTGGCTGGAACTTCCTGTGTGGAAGCACCCCATGCTTTCAATAGACTATATACTTTGTTTCACTCATTTACTCACGTGTTTCCTTTATTTTGTAGAAGGTACCGAGCGGTATCGCTCGAGTCACAACAAAATGGAATAGATCATTGCGGATTCGAAAATGACTTATTTGGGTATTTTTGGAGCCTTTGTTTATGTGTTTTGTGGGCCCACCTACTACACAACGAGGATGAGAAAGTGATTTGCTGTTTGGGGTAAGTTTCTCAAAAACATGTGAAATCACAAAAAGGTGTCTGGACCTGTCTATAACATGCCATTTACAATCAAAAATAAAGATCTGGTTGTAAAAAAGAAAAATATGTCTCCTTTAAAGTCAACCCTGCTATGTGAACTGAACTCTCATTTTAATGTGGTGAAACTATTCATTTTCTTATATTTTATTCTAAAGAAACATTGAACACCTAATAGTCAAACCATAGTGTAAAAGCAGGTGAGCTGGTTCTACTCTTTTTGGCCATGTTCTGGTGTTTTGTGGTGGAAAAGTGAACGGGTTGAACATAACATGTCAACTCTGTTACCGGTAGACAGGCTAGACATTTAACAATTATACTTTTTTTGTGAAGCTTACTTTCAATTGCCCCTCCCTGTTGCACACAACAAACGTCCATTCCTCCTGTCACAAAGGCTGTTTTAACATTAAATTGTCAACCCTTTTACTTTAATTTGGCACTTAGTCACTTACTAGTCATTTCTTTTCATTTACCCTCTTGACATGTTGTTTATGAAGGTGCATGTGCTCTTTATGACAGAATGTTAAAATTAGGTGTTACACTACTCAAAAGGCAACCAATTAGTGGAACGACACAGGTTTATCCTACATGAGAAAATTCATCATGGGATTATATCAGAACTTCTGTTGCAAACATGCTTTTTTCCCAGTGAGGGACAGGGAGCTTATAGCACTTAGGGCAATTTGCCTCATAAAACCAATTATTTCCCCTGATATCCAGTGCATGTATATCTTGATAACTAAGGAAAGAGAACAAGATCCCTAGAAAGCCCCTGTCATAGCAGATAGTAAATGCATTCCCTTTGAAAACCAACAGACATGACACGAGGAGACAAATGCATGGCTGAGCTTCAAACGAGCCAGACCAAAACCATTACAGCATCAACTACTGTATGCAAATGTACCAGATCCAATGCATGTGACATAAAGCACAATCCCCTCACAGCAGCTCTCCCTCCCATTCTCTAAGAACCATAAAAAATCTAAACAGTATTGAAGCAAGATAAATACTTGAGTGTCTTTCTTTCTTCTATACACTGATATTGGCTAAATATTCCTTGAAGCGCAAGAGCAGATACAGTCCAAACACATGTAGAGGAGACAAATGCATTTCTAAGTGGTAAGGAGGATATGCTGGAGTGTCAGGCGTATGGACCTGCAGTGAGAAGTCAGGTTGTAGGGGAGACAGCCTGCTACAGTTCTTTGAATAAACCACAAGCTCTCCAGCCCTCAAACAGAGATGACAACAGGAGCTTAAAGATGCACTCCGGGATCCAAATTCATAACATATTGCACGAATTGGATTCGTAACGTATCACACAAATTGCAAAATTCGTAACATATCACATGATGACGTACTACCCAAAAAACAGGGACCACTATTGGCTCGTGAGCACCACATTATACAAAAGTTTGAGAATGTATCTTGAAGTTAGCCTATGAAAAGCAGTTATCTTAAATAAGCCAGTGGTGATAAACTCTACAGATAGCTCTTAAAATATGTCAGTGGTGCTAAGCTCTATTTATATCACTTCAAAGCTGTAGAGCTGAGGTGGACAATATGTTGTGAGAGATGTTGTGAGAGATTGTTATTTTCAAAGCTCTTAGTAGCAAGCGAAAATGGCTATACCACGTTTTATTTCAATAGAACCACGATGAGTTGTATGTGCACTCTAACTTTCCCCTGCCCTTGCCTCTGGTGCTAGCTAGCATTGCTCACTGATGTTCATATGAGGATGTATGGGGGAGGGGTATTATGAGTATATAAAGGATGGTATATCAGTCTCTGGTGTGTTCGTGTAGGATGGTGGTGGAAACGAGAGATGTAGCATTAGTCTCTGTTACGATGTGGACTCTGCCAGCTTTGCATCACTGTCACATTCCTTCAGGGACTGTCTGCTGGAACCCCGCTCCTTCTCATCCTCTTCACTGAGGTGTCTCCGGTACAGAGGAGGGCTGTGGGAGGAGAGAGAGGGCTTTATATAGGAGAAACACTGCTGAACTGAACCCTGGCTGAAAACTATGGGTGTTTGAGATCTGTAGAGGTCACAGGTCACATATCAAGTTTCCTCCAGGGGTCAGGGTCAGGGTCAGCAGTATAAGCTGCTCCAATAGCAGTGCAGCACAATGACCCTTTCCACTGTATCAATCAATACTGCAGCAAAGATCATGCAGTGCTGCCAAGGGCCAAACAAACCAAAACACTGGATTTCAAGGTCAGAACATATGCCTGTGTTTAACATTTTTGACAGTGTTATTTTCATTTCTCTGGAAGCTTTGTAACAGCCATTTGGTGAGGTGGAAGGATAGAGTGAAAATAGAAAGGGTTTAAGGTCAGCATGGTTAGGGTTCAGGCTTTCATAACCCTGACTCAGGGCTAAAGTAGAGTTCAGTGTTTACTTTCAACATCATAACGAAACAAAGACAAAGCAGTGGTACAGTAAATATACTATGATGACTCTGCAGGAAAGCTGGGTAACTTCACATCTATAGTCAAAGTGACACTGCCCACATTTCTATAATTCTCATGCTGTTAAAGAAACTGACCATTTTGTTGTATTTATTTTTCTCATTTTGTTTTATTTTTCTCAACACTGTTGTTGTTGTTTTATTGTACTTTTTTTATAAAAAAAATAAATGCATTGTTGGTTAAGGGCTGTAAGTAAGCATTTCACGGTAATGTCTACACCTATTGTATTCGGCGCATGTGGCAAATAAAATTTTATTTTATTTGACCTACGGTATGTAAATAGTTACCATTAATGTAGCATATTAAATACATGGTGGCTATATGCAGTAATCCGTGTTCATGTTCAATTAGGTGTATAGTTATGTCTTGTTGAGGCCTGGAGGGACCACATTTAAAGTGGTCGTGCTTGATGGATGGTTGTGTACCAGGGCTTGTGCTGTACTGCAGTCATTAATCACATGGGCACCTAGCTGTCTATTAGTTTGTACACCAACATGCATTTAGCATTCAAAACATCACCATGCATCACGTTCAGGGAGAAATTTATATTTACATGCACAGCCAATTACAGTGGGGAGAACAAGTATTTGATACACTGCCGATTTTGCAGGTTTTCCTACTTACAAAGCATGTAGAGGTCTGTAATTTTTATCATAGGTACACTTCAACTGTGAGAGACGGAATCTAAAACAAAAATCCAGAAAATCACATTGTATGATTTTTAAGTAATTAATTTGCATTTTATTGCATGACATAAGTATTTGATACATCAGAAAAGCATAACTTAATATTTGTTACAGAAACCTTTGTTTGCAATTACAGAGATCATACATTTCTTGTAGGTCTTGACCAGGTTTGCACACACTGCAGCAGGGATTTTGGCCCACTCCTCCATACAGACCTTCTCCAGATCCTTCAGGTTTCGGGGCTGTCGCTGGGCAATACGGACTTTCAGCTCCCTCCAAAGATTTTCTATTGGGTTCAGGTCTGGAGACTGGCTAGGCCACTCCAGGACCTTGAGATGCTTCTTACGGAGCCACTCCTTAGTTGCCCTGGCTGTGTGTTTTAGGTCATTGTCATGCTGGAAGACCCAGCCACGACCCATCTGCAATGCTCTTACTGAGGGAAGGAGGTTGTTGGCCAAGATCTCGCGATACATGGCCCCATCCATCCTCCCCTCAATACGGTGCAGTCGTCCTGTCCCCTTTGCAGAAAAGCATCCCCAAAGAATGATGTTTCCACCTCCATGCTTCACGGTTGGGATGGTGTTCTTGGGGTTGTACTCATCCTTCTTCCTCCAAACACGGCGAGTGGAGTTTAGACCAAAAAGCTAAATTTTTGTCTCATCAGACCACATGACCTTCTCCCATTCCTCCTCTGGATCATCCAGATGGTCATTGGCAAACTTCAGACGGGCCTGGACATGCGCTGGCTTGAGCAGGGGGACCTTGCGTGCGCTGCAGGATTTTAATCCATGACGGCGTAGTGTGTTACTAATGGTTTTCTTTGAGACTGTGGTCCCAGCTCTCTTCAGGTCATTGACCAGGTCCTGCCGTGTAGTTCTGGGCTGATCCCTCACCTTCCTCATGATCATTTATGCCCCACGAGGTGAGATCTTGCATGGAGCCCCAGTCCGAGGGTAATTGACCGTCATCTTGAACTTCTTCCATTTTCTAATAATTGCGCCAACAGTTGTTGCCTTCTCACCAAGCTGCTTGCCTATTGTCCTGTAGCCCATCCCAGCCTTGTGCAGGTCTACAATTTTATCCCTGATGTCCTTACACAGCTCTCTGGTCTTGGCCATTGTGGAGAGGTTGGAGTCTGTTTGATTGAGTGTGTGGACAGGTGTCTTTTATACAGGTAACGAGTTCAAACAGGTGCAATTAATACAGGTAATGAGTGGAGAACTGGAGGGCTTCTTGAAGAAAAACTAACAGGTCTGTGAGAGCCGGAATTCTTACTGGTTGGTAGGTGATCAAATACTTATGTCATGCAATAAAATGCTAATTAATTACTTAAAAATCATACAATGTGATTTTCTGGATTTTTGTTTTAGATTCAGTCTCTCACAGTTGAAGTGTACCTATGATAAAAATTACAGACCTCTACATGCTTTGTAAGTAGGAAAACCTGCAAAATCGGCAGTGTATCAAATACTTGTTCTCCCCACTGTATGTGTCCCGTTTTATATGCTTAGAGATGGGGAACCTTTTGCCACAAAGTATGTTTCATCTAAGCAATTGTCATGAGTCATCTTTACTCCTCAAAAAGAAATGCATTATTCTGTGGTATTTCACATCTACCTGGACCCACATTGAGTTGATGAACACTTATTTACATTATAGTCATTTAGCAGAAGCTCTTACCCAGAGCGACTTACGGTAGCAATTAGGGTTAAGTGCCTTGCTCAAGGGCACAGACAGATTTCTTACCTAGTCAGCTCGGGGATTCGAACCAGCGACCTTTTGGTTACTTGCCCAATGCTCTTAACTGCTAGGCTACCTGCCGCTAGGCTACCTTCAAGTTCATACCTGGCATGAACTTGTATCAAATGAATAAATACGTAATCAAACAAGGTTAACATGTTAATAATGTTGCTGTAAAGTCAACAGGTTTGGTTAGAGTCACACCATGCTTTCACTCCATTCCCAGGCATAACCTGGGCCAGGGGCTTTAGTCACTATAAGGATTGTAGAAATACTTCATCACTGTGCTGTCCAACTTTTCTTCTTCTTCTCGTCCTTCTTACTTTGGGGTCTCTGTTCAGCGCCCCCTTCCTCATCTGAGGCAGGGCGGGCTGGACCTCTCTTCACACTGTTGGAGCTGCGGTAGGAGTCAGTTGAGGCCGAGCTGGAGGAAGAGGACACCGAAGAGGAGGCTTCAGACTCGCTGTCCTCCTTCCTGGAGCCCTTCCTGGACTTCTTGCCTTTCTTCGTGGAGCTCCTCCTGTTGTGACGGTCGTCTTGAGTCTGAGTACCTCTTCTTCTTGGCCTTGCCTCTGTGGGAGCTGGAGCTAGTGGTGCTGCAGGAGCTGAAGCTGCTGGAAGACCTGGTGCTTTAGTCCACCGCCGAGCCAGACACTGAGCGACGCACACTGGACGCACTACGGCCCAGACCCTAATCATCCCCGTTCACACTGTGCAAACTCTTCATCATCCTCCTCTTCCTTCTTCTCCTCCTCTTCTTCTTCTTCTTCGTCTAGTTTGCTGCGTTTGAACTTGATGGGCTTGAAGCTGAGGACCTAGTTGATGGCCTTCTCCAGGTCAGGGTCAAGGTAGTTGCGGTGGGTGACAGCCTTAACATCGGAGGTGTCTGGGGGGTTGTTGTCAGAGGAGCGGGGCCGGGGTGGAGACGCTGCAGCCCAGGCAGCAGGGGCTGTAGGCAGAGGTTCCCTGACTGAAGGCCATGCTCAGAGCATCATCATTGTTGTCGTCGTCCATGTGCAGGCCGAACTCACTAAGCCAGCTGCTGCGGGCCACAGATATACGAGAGTCAGCCTTGCTCACGCTGCCTGGGCTGTAGCCCCCAGAGCGCCTGCTCATGCTGGGGCTGACCGAGGTCCTGTACGAGTCGCGTCGCCCGTCGTCCTTCCAGGAGGTGCTACGTCGCAGGCCACGGGGGCTGGTACGGTTCACACTGGTGATGCTGCTAATGGTGGACATATTGTCATCATCCATGTTCGGCATGCTTCTACGGGTGGACCTGCTGGGGGCCAGGAAGGACACCATGGAGTCCTTGTCAAGGTCAGGGCTGTGTGGGGCCCAGCAGCACTCCAGAACCTTCCTGGCCCTGCTGGTGGCCTCAGAGTAGGCCTGAGAGATGACCGAGCCATGATCATCATCTTGGGACTTATTTTAGGAGCTGACCGACATGCTATCGTCCTGGTCTGTGGACTTAGACTTGGCTTAGGGTTAGACTTGACTTAGACTTGGCCTTGCATAGGGAGGAGCGGTCCAGGGTGTTGGACTGTTCCTTCAGCGTACTGAAGAGGGAGCTCTCATCCCCCTGGCCTCCGATGGAGTCTTTCAGGATGGAGCACTTCCTGTAGCTAAGGGAACTCATCACAGACACCGACCTGCTGTCTACTTCTTTGCCTTCCTTGCTCCCACCTTTCATCTCCCTACCCTCTTTCCCTTCCTTGGCATCTACATTCACTGCATTTCTAAGAGGCCATGAGGAGGAGGGTGTAGGAAACATGGACACCATGGAAACAATCAATAGAGATACATGAAAGAAACAGAGAGAAAACAGATGAGAATTTAGAGACTTGAGAGAGAAATTATTAAATTAAAGCGAGTCTAATAAGGAAAGTTAGGTTGTGAGTTGATTTACTAAAGCTCATCAAAGAGAGCAGGTATATACGGGGCTAACCTGTGCTGTCTGCCAGGGGGGAGGAGATGTGTTCATCTCAGGCAGAGCAGAGAGGGGGGGCATTTAGCAGGCATGCCAGCTGGCCATGGGCCACTTCAATAAATCTGACAGGCAGCACAGCGCCCACTTCCCTCTTCCCTCTGCCTGCTGTCATTAGAGGGATGATAGGGAGGCAGAGAGAGATGACACCTAATCTCATGAAATACTTACCCTTCCATTCCACCCTGCCTCAGGTAATCCTGGGCTCTTTAGCTCTCAGCAGGGTAAACGCATAAAGGATGGGAATGAGGAGGCCTGCACTGCTCTATCAGGGACCAGCCAGAATGAAGGGGGGTGATATCATAATGAAGAGCCTGAGGACTGAGGAGGATGATAAACAGACCGACAGACAGAGAAACACACACACAGAGACAGACAGGACAACACAACACTGACCTGGAGCTCTTCAAACTGCGCTCTTCTGAAAGGGTCTTGGTGGAGCCCTTATTCTTGGACAGCCAGGACTTGACACCGTCCACACGGTCCTCCACCTCTGAGTCCGTGTCCGACTCGTCACCACTGTGAGAAAGAGACCGAAGGAGAGCAAACAGTGTTATGTTGTTGTTGTTGGCAGGAGGCAGAGCTGTTTGAGCCCAGTGAGGGCTATTGCACAGGAAGTACAATACAGAGATGACTCACACACACAGACCAATCAAAGGTTTTGAATGTCATAACATAACAGCTCTCTAATGCAGTTAGTCAAACAGCAGATCATGGTAGCAATAAACTGTGGTTAGAGCAATGTAAAGGCAGGCAAGGTTTAGGGAGACAACAGCAGCCTATTGACTTCGAGCAATGACAGATCCATATGCACCCATTCGCAAACTAGTTTACCAGTCAAAAGTGTTGTACTCCTACTTCCTGAATATTAATCAAAATATCTATCACGAAGCTAAAGTTATGCCAAATTAAATACGTTTAATTAAAAAACTAAAACAAAGCTAATTTGAAAGCAAGAATAAACAGCTATTAGTTAATTGGTGCATCCATAAATATGGGTACAGTGGCAGGAGTGCCGCCGGAGAAGATGGCTGCCGTTTTACAGCCCTCTCACAACATTCACAAGGCCGCAGGGCCAGACGGATTACCAGGACGTGTACTCCGAGCATGCGCTGACCAACTGGCAAGTGTCTGCACTGACATTTTCAACACGTCCCTGACTGAGTCTGTAATACCAACATGTTTCAAGCAGACCACCATAGTCCCTGTGCCCAAGAACACTAAGGTAACCTGCCTAAATGACTACCGACCCGTAGCACTCACGTCTATAGCCATGAAGTGCTTTGAAAGGCTGGTCATGGCTCACATCAACACCATTATTCCAGAAACCCTAGACCCTAATTTGCATACCGCCCCAACAGATCCACAGATGATGCAATCTCTATTGCACTCCACACTGCCCTTTCACACCTGTACAAGGGGAACACCTACGTGAGAATGCTATTCATTCACTACAGCTCAGCGTTCAACACCATAGTGTCCTCAAAGCTCATCACTAAGCTAAGGACCCTGGGACTAAACACCTCCCTCTGCAACTGGATCCTGGACTTCCTGACGGGCCACCCCCAGGTGGTAAGGGTAGGTAACAACACACCTGCCACACTGATCCTCAACACGGGGGCCCCTCAGGGGTGCGTGCTCAGTCCCCTCCTGTACTCCCTGTTCACCCATGACTGCATGGCCAAGCACGACTCCAACACCATCATTATGTTTGCCGACGACACAACAGTGGTAGGCCTGATCACCGACAACAATGAGAGAGCCTATAGGGAGGAGGTCAGAGACCTGGCCGTGTGGTGCCAGGATAACAACCTCTCCCTCAATGTGATCAAGACAAAGGAGATGATTGTGGACTACAGGAGGAAAAAAAAAAGAGGACCGAGCACACCCCCATTCTCATCGACGGGGCTGTAGTGGAACAGGTTGAGAGCTTCAAGTTCCTTGGTGTCCACATCACCAACAAACTATCATGGTCCAAACACACCAAGACAGTCGTGAAGAGGGCACGACAAAGCCTATTCCCCCTCAGGAGACTGAAAAGATTTGGCATGGGTCCTCAGATCCTCAAAAAGTTCTACAGCTGCACCATCGAGAGCATCCTGACTGGTTGCATCACCGCCTGGTATGGCAACTGCTCGGCCTCCGACCGCAAGGCACTACAGAGGGTAGTGCGTACGGCCCAGTACATCACTGGGGACAAGCTTCCTGCTATCCAGGACCTCTATACCAGGCGGAGTCAGAGGAAGGCCCTAAAAATTGTCAGACTCCAGCCACCCTAATCATAGACTGTTCTCTCTGCTACCACACGGCAAGTGGTACCGGAGCGCCAAGTCTAGTTCCAAAAGGCTTCTCAACAGCTTCTACCCCAAAGCCATAAGAGTCCTGAACAGCTAAATAATGGCTACCCGGACTATTTGCACTGCCCCCACCCCATCCCCCTCTTTTCCGCTGCTGCTACTCTGTTTATTATTTATGCATAGTCACTTTAACTCTACCCACATATTCCCTCAACTAGCCAGTGCCCCCGCACATTGACTCTGTACCGGTACTCCCCTGTATATAGCCTCCCTACTGTTATTTTATTTTACTGCTGCTCTTTAGTTATTTGCTTTTATGTTTTTTATTTTACTTTTTCTTTAAAAAACTGCATTGTTGGTTAAGGGCTTGTAAGTAAGCATTTCACTAATGTCTACACCTGTGGTATTCGGCGCATGTGGCAAATAACATTTGATTTGATTTGAGTGCTCTCTCTTCCCGTTAAGTGTATAATCTCTTACGACGGGGGCGGTCGAGCGAAACAACTCGTGGTGCCTCCGAGCAGAGCAGAATGCAAATGAATGGAGCTCATGAAGGCGTAATTAACTCGGTGGCCATAGGCAGGCTGTTAAGGCCTCTGTGGTGTGTGGCTGAGCGTGGCCTGTTGATGTAGATTGTTATTGGGGCTGAGCCGATGACAGCCCTCTAGCCCTGGGCTTGACAATAACAAGCAGTAAACAGAGACTGGAGGGAACCCAAGGAGAAAGTATATTAGATCACGCCTCGGAAAGGTCGGCAGGCACATTTCAATCCAGATTCATCTGTTCCTCACTCCCAGAGGTGAAGCATCTCTGCCTCAGCATTATGCATCTGTTTGCCTCAGGGAGAGGAAGAGAGAGGGGAGGAGGGGAGAGGGAGGGCACCCACAGGGGCTAAATACTTAGATTATGAACAAACATGTCTGAGAACCATTAAACCTAGCAGTGTTCATTAGTTTATAGTAACAGAATGAGCTATAAAGGAACATCCTCAAAGAACACACACTGCAGTTGAGGAGCAATTTACATTTTAGTCATTTAGCAGACACTCTTATCCAGAGCGACTTACAGTTAGTGAGTGCATACATGTTTTGTTTTTTTCATACTGGCCCCCCGTGGGAATAATTTGGATCATAACCAACAGGCAGTGTCTGATGTCAATCAATACAACAATTTTCAGTTTCTGTTGTGACGTGACATCAATACAAATTCCAAAGCAAGGCACAGATCTCCTTCGTTCTTTGACTAGCTTATCTGGTAAGACTGGGACAGAATGCAAAAGTGCCAACATAGTGCATCATATTCAAAGAGGTCTCCAATGACGGCCTTCTTTAATGGTATAGTTAAATGGTATAGACCGCTGGGCTGCATCCCCCTGCTCACATATTTACATATTTATTAGCAATATGTTGCTCAGGGCAAGGCGATCTATCACACGTTCAATCAAGTCTCCATGGAGAACAAAGTGTTTTTGTTGCCTCCTCTCTACCTGCATGGGGACAGAGACAGTCTCACGGACTGGATGGAGAGACCGCTTTGGGGGAGAGGAATAGAGCCAAATCTGGCCATTGCGGCAGTCTGTGGACATCAACATTCGCTACCTTATTAGATTCAGTCACTCAGGGTCTCTCTCATTTTCAATGTACATTTACATCATTTAGCAGACGCTCTTACCCAGAGCGACTTACAAATTGGTGCATTCAACTTATGATAGCCAGTGGGACCACCACTTTTTTTTCATTTTTTTTTTATGGGGGGGTGGGGGAGGGAGGGGTAGAAGGATTACTTTTATACTATTCCAGGTATTCCTTAAAGAGGTAGAGTTTAAAGTGTCTCCGGAAGGTGGTCAGTGACTCCGCTGTCCTGGCGTCGTGGGAGAGCTTGTTCCACCATTGGGGTGCCAGAGCAGCGAATAGCTTTGACTGGGCTGAGCGGGAACTGTGCTTCCGTAGAGGTAGGGGGGCTAGCAGGCCAGAGGTGGATGAACGTAGTGCCCTCGTTTGGGTGTAGGGTCTGATCAGAGCCTGAAGGTAAGGAAGTGCCGTTCCCCTCACAGCTCCGTAGGCAAGCACCATGGTCTTGTAGTAGATGCAAGCCTCAACTGGAAGCCAGTGGAGTGTGCGGAGGAGCGGGGTGACATGAGAGAACTTGGGAAGGTTGAACACCAGACAGGCTGCAGCGTTCTGGATAAGTTGTAGGGGTTTAATGGCACAGGCAGGGAGCCCAACCAACAGTGAGTTGCAGTAATCCAGACGGGAGATGACAAGTGCCTGGATTAGGACCTGTGCCGCTTTCTGTGTGAGGTAGTGTCGTACTCTGCAAATGTTGTAGAGCATGAACCTGCAGGATCGGGTCACCGCTTTGATGTTAGCGGAGAACGACAGGGTGTTGTCCAGGGTCACGCCAAGGTTCTTTGCACTCTGGGAGGAGGACACAATGGAGTTGTCAACCGTGATGGCGAGATCATGGAGCGGGCAGTCCGTCTTGCCGAAGAGCAGCTCCGTCTTGCCGAGGTTCAGCTTGAGGTGGTGATCCGACATCCACACTGATATGTCTGCCAGACATGCAGAGATGCGATTCGCCACCTGGTTATCAGAAGGGAAAGGAGAAAATTAATTGTGTGTCATCTGCGTAGCAATGATAGGAGAGACCATGTGAGGATATGACAGAGCCATGTGACTTGGTGTATAGAGAGAATAGGAGAGGGCCTAGAACTGAGCCCTGGGGGACACCAGTGGTGAGAGCACGTGGTGCGGAGACAGATTCTCGCCACGCCACCTGGTAGGAGCGACCTGTCAGGTAAGACGCAATCCAAGAGTGAGCAGCGCCGGAGATGCCCAACTCGGAGAGGGTGGAGAGGAGGATCTGATGGTTCACAGTATCAAAGGCAGCAGATAGGTCTAGAAGGACGAGAGCAGAGGAGAGAGAGTTGGCTTTAGCAGTGCGGAGAGCCTCCGTGACACAGAGAAGAGCAGTCTCAGTTGAATGACCAGTCTTGAAACCTGACTGGTTTGGATCAAGAAGGTCATTCTGAGAGAGATGGCAGGAGAGTTGGCTAGAGACGGCACGCTCAAGAGTTTTGGAGAGAAAAGAAAGAAGGGATACTGGTCTGTAGTTGTTGACATCGGAGGGATCGAGTGTAGGTTTTTTGAGGAGGGGTGCAACTCTCGCTCTCTTGAAGACGGAAGGGACATGGCCAGCGGTCAAGGATGAGTTGATGAGCGAGGTGAGGTAAGGGAGAAGGTCTCAGGAAATGGTCTGGAGAAGAGAGGGGATAGGGTCAAACGGGCAGGTTGTTGGGCGGCCGGCCGTCACCAGTCGCAAGATTTCATCTGGCGAGAGAGGGGAGAAAGAAGTCAAAGCATAGGGTAGGGCAGTGTGAGCAGGACTAGCGGTGTCATTCCAGCCGTGTGCCGACCACGGCCTCGGGGACGACCAGGAGGACGCGGAGCAGGGCGCGCGGGATGGTCCCGGTGGAACTCCGACAGGAGAGATGGGTCTAGGATGTCCCTCCGCGGTACCCAGCACCGCTCCTCCGGGCCGTACCCCTCCCACTCCACGAGATACTGGAGACCCCCCATCCGGCGTCTTGAGTCCAAGATGGACCGAACGGTGTACGCCGGAGCCCCCTCGATGTCCAGTGGGGGCGGAGGAGTCTCCCCTATCTCATTGTCCTGGAGTGGACCAGCTACCACCGGCCTGAGAAGAGACACATGGAACGAGGGGTTAATATTCTTATACTCAACAGGTAGATGTAACCTATAACACACCTCGTTCAATCTTCTCAGGACTTTAAAGGGCCCCACAAACCGCCGACCCAGCTTCCGGCAGGGCAGGCGGAGGGGTAGGTTTCTGGTAGAGAGCCAGACTCGATCTCCGGGTGCGTACACCGGCCCCTCACTGCGGTGGAGATCGGCGCTCGCCTTGTGACGAAGGACGGCCCGCTGCAGGTGAACGTGGGCAGCGTTCCACGTCTCTTCCGAGCGCCTCATCCAATCATCCACCGCAGGGGCCTCGATCTGGCTCTGCTGCCAAGGTGCCAGAACCGGCTGGTAACCTAACACACATTGGAAGGGGGTTAGGTTGGTAGAGGAGTGGCGGAGAGAGTTCTGGGCCATCTCGGCCCAGGGAATGTACCGTGCCCACTCCTCCGGCCGGCCCTGGCAATACGACCTCAGAAACCTACCCACATCCTGGTTGACACGTTCTACCTGCCCGTTACTCTCCGGGTGGTACCCTGAGGTAAGGCTAACCGAGACCCCCAAACGCTCCATGAACGCTCTCCAAACACGGGAGGTAAACTGGGGGCCTCGATCAGACACTATATCCTCGGGTACCCCGTAATGCCGGAAGACGTGGGTAAATAGGGCCTCAGCGGTCTGTAGGGCAGTAGGAAGACCCGACATAGGGAGAAGACGACAGGCCTTAGAGAACCGGTCCACAACGACCAGGATGGTGTTATTCCCCTGAGAGAGGGGAAGGTCTGTCACAAAATCCACCGAGAGGTGGGACCATGGTCGTTGTGGAACGGGCAGGGGTTGTAACTTACCCCTGGGCAGGTGTCTGGGCGCCTTACACTGGGCGCACACCGAGCAGGAGGAGACATAAACCCTCACATCCCTAGCCAAAGTAGGCCACCAGTATTTAGTGCTAAGGCAATGCACTGTCCGGCCAATACCCGGATGTCCAGAGGAGGGTGACGTGTGAGCCCAGTAAATGAGTCGATCCCGAATCTCGAGCGGAACGTACTTCCGACCCTCAGGACACTGTGGAGGGCTGGGGTCGGTACGCAACGCTCGCTCGATTTCGGCATCGTCCTCCCACACCACCGGTGCCACAAGGCAAGACTCCGGTAGTATGGGAGTAGGCTCAACGGACCTCTCCTCCGTGTCATACCGCCGGGACAGCGCATCTGCCTTACCATTCTGGGACCCAGGGATGTACGTGATTTTAAATACGAACCTGGTGAGAAACATACTCCATCGAGCCTGGCGAGGGTTCAGTCTCCTCGCTGCCCGGATGTACTCCAGGTTCCGATAGTCAGTCAAAATGAGGAAAGGGTGTTGAGCCCCCTCAAGCCAATGCCTCCACACCTTAAGGGCTTGAACTACAGCTAACAGCTCCCTGTCCCCAACATCATAGTTACGCTCCGCCGGGCTGAGCTTTTTTGAGTAAAAAGCACAGGGGCGGAGTTTAGGTGGCGTGCCGGACCGTTGAGAGAGAACGGCCCCTATACCAGCCTCAGACGCATCTACCTCAACCTGAAAGGGTAATGCGGGATCCGGATGCGCCAGCACCGGAGCCGACGTAAACAGGTCCTTCAGTCTCCTAAAGGCCCTGTCCGCATCAGCTGACCACTGCAGGCGCACCGGACCCCCTTTCAGAAGGGACGTGATGGGAGCTGCCACCTGTCCAAAACCCTGGATAAACCTCCGGTAGTAATTCGCAAAGCCCAAGAACTGCTGCACCTCTTTTACAGTGGTTGGAGTTTGCCAATTACGCACAGCGGACACACAATCCACCTCCATTCTCACCCCTGACGCGGACAACCGATAACCCAAAAAGGAGACCGACTCCTGGAAAAACAGACATTTCTCTGCCTTGACATATAGGTCGTGCTCCAACAGCCTCCTCAATACACGACGCACCAGGGTTATATGCTCGGGTCGGGTAGACGAGTACACCAGAATGTCATCAATGTACACGACCACCCCTTGTCCCTGCATATCCCGGAAAATGTCATCTACGAAGGATTGGAAGACTGATGGAGCATTCATCAACCCATATGGTGATACCTGACGTGGTACTAAACGCTGTCTTCCATTCGTCGCCCTCCCTAATGCGCACCAAGTTATACGCGCTCCTGAGATCCAATTTTGTGAAAAACCGCGCTCCATGCAATGACTCTGTCATGGTCGCAATCAGAGGGAGTGGATAACTGTATTTCACAGTAATCTGATTGAGACCATGGTAATCAATGCACGGGCGCAACCCTCCATCTTTCTTCTTCACAAAAAAGAAGCTTGAGGAGGCGGGAGAAATGGAGGGCCGAATGTATCCCTGTCTCAAAGATTCGGCTATGTAAGTCTCCATAGCTTTTCTCTCCTCTTGAGACAAAGGATACACGTGGCTCCGTGGGAGCACTGCTCCTGCCTGGAGATCAATCGCACAATCCCCCTGTCTATGAGGAGGCAACTGCGTCGCCCTAGTTTTACTAAACACGAGAGCTAAATCCCCATATTCAGGCGGAATGTGCAGTGCGGGCACTTGGTTTGGACTTTCCACCGAAGTCGCCCCCACGGAAACACCCAGACATCGCCCCTCGCACTGAGCAGACCACCCTTCGAGAGCCCTCTGTTGCCACGAAATAGCAGGGTTATGGGTGCTTAACCAGGGAATTCCCAGCACCACTGGGTACGCAGGAGAGTCGATCAGATACAGCTGTATAGTCTCTTCATGACCCCCCTGCGCACACATCCTAAGTGGTGCTGTGATCTCCCTAATCAACCCCGACCCCAACGGGCGGCTATCTAAGGCATGAACGGGAAAAGGTTTGTCAACAGGTAGGAGAGGGATCCCTAAATCTAAACAAAACTTCCGATCAACAAAATTCCCAGCTGCGCCTGAATCTACTAGCGCCTTATGCTGGGAATGAGGTGCAACCTGTGGAAAACACACAGGTATACAAAAGTGCGCAACAGAAAGATCTGGGTAAGTGGGACGTCTACTCACCTGGGAGGCCCCCCCAGTGCGTGGCCTGTTGTCTTCTCCCCCGGAGAACCCTCCCCAGCACCTGGCCGCAGTGTGCCCTCCACGACCGCACTTGGTGCAGGAGACAGGCCCCCTTGGGCTCCTCCTCCTCCTTTCTCTAGCGCCGGCACCCCCGAGCTCCATAGGGCTCGGCTCGGAGGTGCCGGAGGGCGGAATGGACGGACCCCCCTCGGGACATCCACGGGTGGCCAGCAGGGTGTCCAGACGGATGGACATATCGACCAACTGGTCGAAGGTGAGATGGGTATCCCTGCAGGCCAACTCACGTTGAACGTCCTCCCGTAGGCTACATCGAAAATGGTCGATGAGGGCCCGTTCACTCCACCCTGCGTCCGCCGCTAGAGTCCGGAACTCTAGAGCAAACGCCTGTGCGCTCCTCCTCCCCTGTCTAAGGTGGACTAGACGCACCCCCGCCGCTTTGCCCTCAGGTGGATGGTCGAACACGGCCTTGAAGCGGCGGGAGAACTCGGCGTAGGAGATGGTGTTGGCGTCCATCTTCCTCCACTCGGCGTTAGCCCACTCCAACGCCTTGCCCGTGAGACAGGAGATGAGGGCGGAAACGCTCTCGTGTCCCGAGGGCACCGGGTGTACAGTGGCCAGGTAGAGCTCCACCTGCAGGAGGAACCCCTGACACCCGGCAGCTGTTCCGTCATACGCCCTCGGGAGCGAGAGCCGAATCCCCCTGGGTTCCGGACCTGGGACTGGTGGACCGGCCGATGGGGTTGGCAGGGTAGGTGGAGGTGTGGGTACCCCGCTGGCCTCCCATCGGTGCAGGGTGTTGATGACATCCTGTAGAGCGGTCCCCAGTTGTCGTATCTAGTCATCTTGGCCGCGAACATGCTCCTCGAGCGACTCAGGCGTAACTGCAGATCCTGCTGATTCCATTCTGGTGTGTGATTCTGTCATGGGGTGCTGAAGGTGGGTGTGGTGCATGAATCAAGCGCAGGACGCAGAAGCTCAGTCCAAAAGACTTTAGTGCAATATTCACGTAGAAAATAAGCACAATAAGCCCGAAGGCGAAATAACGGCGCACACAGGCGTCAAACAAACGGCGCACTAACATGTGCGAAAAACCTCTCCAAAACACTGGAGGGAAGTACGTAGCTCCAACACAAAACAGAAGAGCAATCACACACAAAGACAAACACACACAACGAGAACTAAATAGGACACTAACGAGGACTAACAAGACACAGGTGTACAACATCAAGACAAAACCAAACGAACATGAAACATAGATCGGTGGCAGCTAGTACTCCGGAGACGACGACCGCCGAAGCCTGCCCGAACCAGGAGGAGGAGCAGGCTCGGCCGAAACCGTGACACAAAGCTTTATGGGAAAGATAATTTAAGGACTGACACCCACATAGTCTACACGGCAAAACTACTCTTTCCCACAGACACACAAACACCTGCACTGGAGCAGCTGTGGGACAGACAGAGGCGGCTTGTAATCAAGTGCTTTGCAAATGGTGTCACACAATTTATGTCCTTGGCCTCACACCACTTGCTAAGCAGCGCTGAGGCTCCAGGGAGCACCGGATTTAGAGCTCGACATTAATGGCTTCTGACAATCGGTCTCCACTGGTTGTATATCGCCGTTACACATACTTATATACATCATAAAGCTCCTATGGATTGTTCCTGTCTACCGTACTCTGCACATAGATCGTCTTGGTCCCAGCATCTCAGAGACAGTTCCACTAAATCCATGTCATTTGAGCACTGTGTACACACACAGACTCACATACGGTACTGTACACTCATCAAGGATTGGTTTTGTGTGATCTTCCTATGACCATGACAGGATACATTGGACAAAGAACTGCCTGAAATAGAATAGTGCACTGGAAAGATGACATACTTTCCTCTTTTAATGTTTAAAGTGCTTCTCAGAAAACATGGAAAAAGATGTTCAAACGTTTCAGACCTTTTCATTATTCTTTATCCCTTTTACTCGCACACAAAAATCAATCCTACCATTGTCACCTTTTTACTGAAGCAATTACTACATTTAAAGAACAAATGAGAACACTAATCCGTCTGAACATTCCCTTCACAATTCACTGACAAATCAATTATTCCATTATTGTTTATCTCGCTGCTATTACATACAGATCAAAGGTGGGGACAAATTTGCTCCTAAGTAACCATGGGTATTCACTTTATTTTCTCTTGAGCATCTAAGTGAGGAATCCACAGGCTTGACGCTAACATACAAAGACAGTGCACTGTGCTGATTCACATGAGCTGCCTGTCTGTCTGCTGGCAAATGAATGAATAACAATAAGAGGAATTGAATCACAGGGCAGGGAAGTGTTCTCTATTGGAACAAGCAATTAGAAGTTAATACTGATACAAATAATGCATGCTGAGAAAATGAACTGCTAACTAACTACAAATCACACTCTTTCATCCAAAATAGTGATGCACATTTGCATTTTTTTATCAAAACATGACGAGCTACAACTGGAATAGGAATGTTAACTTTAATTATGGGTCTTTAGAATGAATGCTTAACCAGAAACAGACTTTTATGTCGAAGTCGAAAGTGAGTAAGCTAGACCATATTAAACAAGCAGCTCAACCAGACTCTACAGAGAGCGAACCTACCCTACCTACAAAGACTATAGGGCGATTCCATGCCAGCAGAAAATATTTTTTGGTATCTCAGATTGTTCGGGCAAATCTCACATAGAAACTTCATTTGGAGGAAGGATGTTTGACATGCTTTTTACATTATCACAAACGATTTGAGAAAATCTTATTTGAGAAAATGTTAGGCCCTTTTTAGACCTATACATGTCTCCCGTAAGACTATGATCTATGAACATGATACAGACATCTAGGTGTCATTATGCTCCTTATAGTGTGCTCTAAAATACGGATCACTACTCTGAGCTTTTAACACAATGCACATTAGTGATATCTGCTGGTAATCAATAAAAGCAGTGTTCAATGCAGTTTTAAGAAAAGGGAAAAAAAGTGTTAAGTAAAAAATTGATAAGTAAAAAACAGTAGGGAGGCTATATACAGGGGGTACCGGTACATAGTTAATGTGCGGGGTTACCAGTTAGTCGAGGTAATTGAGGTAATATGTACATTTGGGTAGAGTTAAAGTGACTATGCATAGATAATAAACAGAGTAGCAGCAGCGTAAAAGAGGGGGTGGGGTGGGGGGGCAATGCAAATAGTCCGGGTAGCCATAATTGTTCAGGAGTCTTATGGCTTGGGGGTAGAAGCTGTTAAGAAGCCTTTTGGACCTAGACTTGGCACTCCGGTACCACTTGCCGTGTGGTAGCAGAGAGAACATCTATGACTAGGGTGGCTGGAGTCTGACAATTTGTAGGACCTTCCTCTGACACCGCCTGGTATATAGGTCCTGGATGGCAGGAAGCTTGGCCCCAGTGATGTACTGGGCCATACGCACTACCCTCTGTAGTGCCTTGCGGTCGGAGGCTGAGCAGTTGCCATACCAGGCCGTGATGCAACCAGTCAGGGTGCTCTCGATGGTGCAGCTGTAGAACCTTTTGAGGATCTGAGGACCATTGCCAAATCTTTTCAGTCTCCTGAGGGGGAATACGCTTTGACGTGCCCTCTTCACAACTGTCTTGGTGTGTTTGGACCATGATAGTTTGTTGGTGATGTGGACACCAAGGAACTTGAAGCTCTCAACCTGTTCCACAACAGCCCTGTCGATGAGAATGGGGGCGTACTCAGTCCTATTTTTATTTCCTGTAGTCCACAATCATCTCTTTTGTCTTGATCACGCTGAGGGAGAGGTTGTTATCCTGGCACCACACGGCCAGGTCTCTGACCTCCTCCCTATAGGCTCTCTCATTGTTGTCGGTGATCATGCCTACCAATGTTGTGTCGTCGGCAAACTTAATGATGGTGTTGGAGTCGTGCCTGGCCATGCAGTCATGGGTGAACAGGAAGTAACGGAGGGGACTGAGCACACACCCCTGAGGGGACCCCGTGTTGAGGATCAGCGTGGCAGATGTGTTGTTACCTACCCTTACCACCTGGGGGTGGCCCGTCAGGAAGTCCAGGATCCAGTTGCAGAGGGAGGTGTTTAGTCCCAGGATCCTTAGCTTAGTGATGAGCTTTGAGGACACTATGGTGTTGAACGCTGAGCTGTAGTGAATGAATAGCATTCTCACGTAGGTGTTCCTCTGGTCCAGGTGGGAAAGGGCAGTGTGGAGTGCCATAGAGATTGCATCATCTGTGGATCTGTTGGGGCGGTATGCAAATTGGAGTGGGTCTAGGGTTTCTGGAATAATGGTGTTGATGTGAGCCATGACCAGCCTTTCAAAGCACTTCATGGCTACAGACGTGAGTGCTACGGGTCGGTAGTCATTTAGGCAGGTTACCTTAGTGTTCTTGGGCACAGGGACTATGGTGGTCTGCTTGAAACATGTTGGTATTACAGTCAGGGACATGTTGAAAATGTCAGTGAAGACACTTGCCAGTTGTTCAGCGCATGCTCGGAGTACACGTCCTGGTAATCTGTCTGGCCCTGCGGCCTTGTGAATGTTGACCTGCTTAAAAGTCTTACTCACATCGGCTACGGAGAGCGTGATCACAGTCATCCGGAACAGCTGATGCTCTCAAGCATGCTTCAGTGTTGCTTGCCTCGAAGCGAGCATAGAAGTAATTTAGCTCGTCTGGTAGGCTTGTGTCACTGGGCAGCTCGCGGCTGTGCTTCCCTTTGTAGTTTGCAATAGTTTGCAAGCCCTACCACATCCGACGAGCGTCGGAGCCAGTGTAGTACGATTCAGTCTTAGTCCTGTATTGACTCTTTGCCTGTTTGATGTTTCGTCGGAGGGCATAGCGGGATTTCTTATAAGCGTAAAGGTTAGAGTCCCGCTCCTTGAAAGCGGCAGCTCTACCCTTTAGCTCAGTGCGGATGTTGCCTGTTATCCATGGCTTCTGGTTGGGGTATGTACGTACGGTCACTGTGGGGACGATGTCATCGATGAACTTATTGATGAAGCCAGTGACTGATGTGGTATACTCCTCAATGCTATCGGAAGAATCCCGGAACATATTCCAGTCTGTTCTAGCAAAACAGTCCTGTAGCTTAGCATCTGCGTCATCGGACGACTTCCTTATTAACCGAGTCACTGGTGCTTCCTGCTTTAGTTTTTGCTTATAAGCAGGAATCAGGAGGATAGAGTTATGGTCAGATTTGCCAAATGGAGGGCGAGGGAGAGATTTGTATGCGTCTATGTGTGTGGAGTAAAGATGGTCTAGAGTTTTTTTCCTCTGGTTGCACATTTAATATGCTGGTAGAAATGAGGTAGAGCGGATTTAAGTTTCCCTGCATTAAAGTCCCCGGCCACTAGGAGCGCTGCTTCTGGATGAGCATTTTCCTATTTACTTATGGCCTTATACAGCTCATTGAGTGCAATCTTAGTGCAAGCATCGGTTTGTGGTGGTAAATAGACAGCTACGAAAAAATCTTGGTAAATAGTGGGGTCTTCAGCTTATCATGAGATTCTCTACCTCAGGCAAGCAAAACCTCGAGACTTCCTTAGTATTAGATTTTATGCACCAGCTGTTACAAATATACACAGACCGCCACCCCTTGTCTTACCAGAGTCAGCCGTTCTATCCTGCCGATGTAGCGAATATCCCACCATATGTATGTTATCCATGTCGTCGTTCAGCCACGACTCAGTGGAACATAAGGTATTACAGTTTTTAATGTGCCGTTGGTAGGATAACCTTAATCTTAGGTCGTCCAATTTATTTTCAAATGATTGAACATTGGCTAATAGGATTGATGGAAGAAGCAGTTTACTCGCTCGCCGTCGGATTCTTACAAGGCACCCCGACCTACGTCCACGATCCATCTCTTTCTCATGCGAATGACGGGGATTTGGGACTTGTCGGGTGTCTGTAGAATATCCTTTGCATCCGACTTATTGAAGAAAATATCTTCGTCCAATACGAGGTGAGTAATCGGTGTCCTGATATCCAGAAGCTCTTTTTGGTCATAAGAGATGGTGGCAGAAACATTATGTACAGAAAGAATTACAAATAACGCGAAAAAAACACATACTAGTACAATTGGTTAGAGCGCTGTAATACATCAGCCATCTTTTCCGGCGCCATTCTATCTACCGCCATAAAAAGTCAAACAAAATCGTGTGCTATCTAGTCCGACAATTAATCCATAGATTAAAGGGGAAACCTAGTTCGTTTCTAGTAATCTCTCCTCCTTCATTCGTCTTCTGTGGACTTTATATATTTTTAATTTCACCTTTATTTAACCAGGTAAGCCAGTTGAGAAGAAGTTCTCATTTACAACTGCGACCTGGCCAAGATAAAGCAAAGCAGTGCTAAAAACAACACAGAGTTACATATGGGGTAAACAAAACATAAAGTCAAAAATACAACAGAAAATATATACAGTGTGTGCGAATAATATAATAATAATATAATAATAATATGCCATTTAGCAGACGCTTTTATCCAAAGCGACTTACAGTCGTGCGTGCATACATTTTTGTGTATGGGTGGTCCCGGGGATCGAACCCACTACCTTGGCGTTACAAGCGCCGTGCTCTACCAGCTGAGCTACAGAGGACCACAATGTAGTAAGTTATGGAGGTATGGCAATAAATAGGCCATAGTGCAAAAGAGTTACAATTTCGTATTAACACTGGAATGATAGATGTGCAAAAGATGATGTGCAAATAGACATACTGGGGTGCAAATTTGCAAAATAAATAACAATATGGGGATGAGGTAGTTGGGTGGGCTAATTTCAGAAAGGCTGTGTACAGGTGCAGTGATCGGTAAGCTGCTCTGACAACTGACGCTTAAAGTTAGTGAGGGAGATAAGAGTCTTCAGCTTCAGAGATTTTTGCAGTTCGTTCCAGTCATTGGTAGCAGAGAACTGGAAGGAATGACGGCCAAAGGAGGTGTTGGCTTTGGGATGACCAGTGAGATATACCTGCTGGAGCGCAGACTACGGGTGGGTCTTGCTATGGTGACCAGTGAGCTAAGATAAGACAGGGATTTGCCTAGCATTGATTTATAGATGACCTGGAGCCAGTGGGTTTGGCGACGAATATGTAGTGAGGGCCAGCCAACAAGAGCGTACAGGTCACAATGGTGGGTAGTATATGGGGCTTTGGTGACAAAACGGATGGCACTGTGATAGACTACATCCAATTTGCTGCGTAGAGTGTTGGAGGCTATTTTGTAAATGACATCGCCGAAGTCAAGGATCGGTAGGATAGTCAGTTTTACGAGGGCATGTTTGGCAGCATGAGTGAAGGAGGCTTTGTTGCGAAATAGGAAGCCGATTCTAGCTCTAACTTTGGATTGGAGATGCTTAATGTGAGTCTGGAAGGAGAGTTTACAGTCTAACCAGACACCTATGTATTTGTAGTTGTCCACATACTCTAGGTCAGACCCGCCGAGAGTAGTGATTCTAGTTGGGTGGGCGGGTGCAAGCAGCGTTCGGTTGAAGAGCATGCATTTAGTTTTACTAGTGTTTAAGAGCAGTTGGAGGCTACAGAAGGAGTGTTGTATGGCGTTGAAGCTCGTTTGGAGGTTTGTTAACACAGTGTCCAATGAAGGGCCTGATGTATACAAAATGGTGTCGTCCGCATAGAGGTGGATCCAAGAGTCACCATCAGCCAGAGTGACATGATATACACAGAATAGAGTCGGCCCGAGAATTGAACCCTGTGGCACCCCCATAGAGACGGCCAGAGGTCCAGACAACAGGCCCTCCGATTTGACACATTGAACTCTATCTGAGAAGTAGTTGGTGAACCAGGCGAGGCAGTCATTAGAGAAACAAAGGCTATTTAGTCTGCCAATAAGAATAAGAATGCGGTGGTTGACAGAGTCGAAAGCCTTGGCCAGGTCGATGAAGACGGCTGCGCAGTACTGTCTTTTATCGATCGCGTTTATTATATTGTTTAGGACCTTGAGCGTGGCTGAGGTGCACCCATGACCAGCTCGGAAACCAGATTGCATAGCGGAGAAGGTACGGTGGGATTCGAAATGGTCGGTGATGTGTTTGTTAACTTGGCTTTCAAATACTTTCGAAAGGCAGGGCAGGATGGATATAGGTCTATAACAGTTTGGATCTAGAGTGTCACCCCCTTTGAAGAGGGGGATGACCGCGGCAGCTTTCCAATCTCTGGGGATCTCAGACGTTACGAAAGAGAGGTTGAACAGGCTAGTAATAGGGGTTGCGACAATTTCGGCGGCTAATTTTAGAAAGAAAGGGTCCAGATTGTCTAGCCCAGCTGATTTGTAGGGGTCCAGACTTTTCAGCTCTTTCAGAACATCAGCTGTCTGAATTTGTGTGAAGGAGAAGCGGGGGGCATGGCCAGCTGTAGCAAAATGGTTGTTGAAATTCTCTATTGTAGAAGATTTATCTGTGGTGACAGTGTTTCCTAGCCTCAGTGCAGTGGGAGGAGGTGCTCTTATTTTCCATGGACTTTAGTGTCCCAAAACCTTTTGGAGTTAGTGCTACAGGATGCACATTTCTGTTTGAAAAAGCTAGCCTTTGCTTTCCTAACTGATTGTGTATATTGGTTCCTGACTTCCCTAAAACGTTGCATATCGCGGGGGCTGTTCGATGCTAATGCAGTACGCCACAGGATGTTTTTGTGCTGGTCAAGGGCAGTCAAGTCTGAGGAGAACCAGGGGCTATATCTGTTCTTAGTTCTGAATTTTTTGAATGTGGCATGCTTATTTAAGATGAAGAGGAAAGCACTTTTAAAGAACAACCAGGCATCCTCTACTGACGGAATGAGGTCAATATCCATCCAGGATACCCAGGCCAGGTCAATTAGAAAGGCCTGCTCGGTAAAGTGTTTTAGGGAGCATTTGACAGTGTTGAGGGGTGGTCGTTTAACCGCGGACCCATTACGGACGCAGGCAATAAGGCAGTGATCGCTGAGAGCCTGGTTGAAGACAGCGGAGGTGTATTTAGAGGGTACATTTGTCAGGATGATATCTATGAGTGTGCCCATGTTTACAGATTTAGGGTTGTACCTGGTAGGTTTGTTGATCATTTGTGTGAGATTGAGGGCATCTAGTTTAGATTGTAGGTTGGCCGGGGTGTTAAGCATATCCCAGTTTAGGTCACCAAGCACTACGAACTCTGAGGATAGATGGGGGGCAATCAGTTCACATATGGTGTCCAGGGCACAGCTCGGGGCTGAGGGGGGTCTGTAGCAAGCGGCAACAGTGAGAGACATTTCTGGAAAGGTGGATTTTTAGAAGTAGAAGCTCAAACTGTTTGGGCACAGACCTGGATAGTATGATAGAGCTCTGCGGCTCTCTCTACAGTAGATTGCAACCCCACCCCCTTTGGCAGTTCTATCGAGACGGAAAATGTTGTAGTTGGGGATGGACATTTCAGAATTTTTGGTGGCCTTCCTAAGCCAGGATTCAGACACTGCTAGAACATCAGGGTTGGCGGAGTGTGCTAACGCAGTGAATAACTCAAACTTAGGGAGGAGGCTTCGGATGTTAACGTGCAAGAAACCAAGGCTTTTACGATTACAGAAGTCAACAAATGATAACGCCTGGGGAGTAGGAGTGATACTGGGGGCTACAGGGCCTGGGTTAACCTCTACATCACCAGAGGAACAGAGGAGGAGTAGAATAAGGATACGGCTAAAGGCTTTAAGTACTGGTCTTCTAGTACGTTGGGTACAGAGAATAAAAGGGGCAGATTCAGGGCATTATGTACAGAAAAGGATATGGAAGGATATGAGTACAGTGGAGGTAAACCTAAGCGTTGGGTAACAATGAAAGAGATAGCATCACTGGAGGCACCGATTGAGTCGGTCTCCGTGTGTATGGGGGGTGGGACAAAGGAGCTATCTAAGGCAGGTTTAGCTGGGCTGGGGGATCTACAGTGAAATAGTACAATAAGAAATAACCGAAACAGCAATAAGCAAGGCATATTGACATGGGAGAGAGGCATAAAACAATCACAGGTGTAATTCGAGAGAGCTAAGACAACAGCTGGTAATGGCGACAAAGTTTGGGCTGAGGCTAAACATAAACAGGATGCGGTACCGTAAAAAGGAACAGTCCAGCAGGCATCAGCTGTATAGCTGAGTTATCATAAGGTCCGGTGAACAGCAATAGGAGTTCGGGGGCTGCTATAGCACTAGTGAGCAAGAGGCCACGGCTAGCGTGTGCTAGCAGGCCGGGGCTAGCAGATGGATCTTCGTGGTCGACGTCGTAACGGGAAGCCTGTTGTAACCACATCAGACGATTTCGTCGGCAGACCAGTCGTGTTGGATCGGCGGGGCTCCGTGTCAACACTAGGAGGTCAAGTCCGGTTGACAGAGAGGTAGATAGCCGGGAGATGGGCCTGGCTCAAGGATAGCTCAGGGCTGATTAGCCAACCACAACGTCCATTTGGTTGCAGCTAGCTAGTAGCGATGAATCCGGTGTTAAAGGTCCAGTGATTCAGTGATTCCGGCAGAAAAACAGATATGTTCTGGGTTGATAACGCGCTGTGCAGACAGTGAAGACTGGCCGAATAATAGTCCAGGCTAGAGCTGGCTGGTAGGTAGTGCAGGCCACGGACAATGGTGAAAAACCGCTAACGGTGGCTAATAGCAAGTAGCTAGTTAGCTGGCTACTCCCGTCCGGTAGACAGAGAGGTAGATAGCCGGGATATGGGCCTGGCTCTAGGCTAGCTCAAGGCTAACTGCTGCTTGCATCGGGGGCAGTGGTGATTAGCCAAACAGCAACATCCATTCGGTTGCGGCTAGCTAGTTGCGATCCGGTGATTAATGTCCAGTGATTCAATTATTCCGGCAGAAAAATCAGATGTTCTGGGTGAAAACCGCTAACGGTGGCTAATAGCAAGTAGCTAGTTAGCTGGCTAGCTAGTTTCAACTGGAGATTCTAGATAAAAGGTAAGTCAATAATAGAATCCGTTCCACATTGAGTGAGGCGGGTTGCAGGAAAGTATATTTTGTAGAAGGATGAAAAGTGTGATAGGGAAATATGTACGAAAAATACAAAAAATACAAACAAAAACAGGCTATTTACAGACACACAACAAAGAACACGACCGCACTGCTACGCCATCTTGGATATGGCGGTTGGCAACCAACTTTAAGGTGCATTATCACCACCAACTGGATATGGACCTCAGTTAATTTTTCAATCACCCACGAGGGTATATGCTCCAAAAAAACAATGAGGAGATGGGAGAGGTGGGACATGCAGAGCGTCAAGCATCAAAAATAGAACCAAGTTCTATTTTAGCGCCTGGCTACGCAGACGCTCATTGACACGCGCAAGTCCCACCTCTCCCATCTCCTCAGTGGTTTTTAGGAGCATATTTCCATGTAGGTGATTGAAAAAGGAACTGAGGTCCACAGTCCAGTTGGTGGTGGTAATGCACCTTAAATCTGGTTGCCAACCGCAAAAAGACGACGAAGTAGAGAACACACGATTTTGTGTGACTCAAAATTGGGTAAAATTCTACAAAGATCCAGAAAAAAAGGACCTTGTGCATTTCAGGTAAAATACCAACCCAATGTTTATATCCCAGGACAAATTAGCTAGCAACAGCAAGCTAGCTAGCTAAATGTCCATGAATGTTTCATGTGTTTCGACCTGTCCCCAAATTAATACAGTTGGTTCAGAGTTCATTTTGATGGATGTACAAAATCAACATGCACGCGATGGTGAACGCACACGCGTGCCTGGTCTAGTCAGCATGTTAGTCACAAGTCTAGTAGCCTACAATCAGTTACCAGAGCAGGTTCACACCTTCCATCATGCTTCCCTTTTTTTTGTTGCTGTGAATCCAATTTATTTGCTATCAAAAATGGTGAATCTATGGCATTATTTAGGATGCTTAAGACAGAAGCTTATACTTTACTAAATACAACTAATTGTTTGAACAATGTGCAGAAAGTGTGGTGTCAAATAAAACGATTTTCAAAATAATATCACTTCGCAGGGATTCGACCCCATTCCCTGTTGTCTGTGAATGGTTCTGGTCCCCGAGACCCCGACTCTACCTGTTAGGGATACCGTTCAAGTGATGCTACATGAAAAAATCCTTACTACATTGGAAGTACGGTGTCCAATAGAGGTTGGTGTTTGAAAGCAACTTGGAATCGAAGACACTGGAACCACGGCGAAATCAGTGGGATTTTGCATTTTTCAACACACTGTTTGAAAAACCACATGATCAAACTAAGCTTCAAGACGTCATTGATCACATGATAATGTTTATTTGAAACGAGCATTGGAGCTCCGTTATCAATCATCCCATCACTATAAATGTATATGTATAAAATTGATCACCTCATTAAAAGTACCAGAGAGCCGACTCTGGAAATTTGACGTTTGAAAAGTATATGGTTACAAACAATGTAAAGAAATTATTTTATTTAGTTTATTTAACCTTTATTTAACTAGGCAAGTCAGTGAAGAACAAATTCTTATTTACAATGACGGCCTACCCCGGCCAAACCCGGATGACGCTGGGCCAATTATGTGCCGCCATATTGGACTCAATCACGGCCAGATTGTGATACAGCCTGGAATCGAACCAGGGTCTGTAGTGACGCCTCTAGCACTGAAATGCAGTGCCTTAGACCGCTGTGCCACTCGGGAATGAACACTTGTATTTCAGAATCTACATATCTACATACCCCATATTTGAGAGAACACTAAGGAGTATGACACCATTAGGAGGCATATATCGGTTTAAAAAGGGCCTGAAATGACCAATTTCATCATGATTTTCTCAAAAATAATTTGTAATACAATATTAAACATCCTTCCTCCAAATGAAGTTACAATCTGAGAATTGCCAGAACAATCTGAAATACCAAAAATATTTTCCGCTCCCGCCTGGAGTGGAATTGCCCTTGTGTTATTAATAGGTTGTACTGTAGAGAAAAGTAACAATGCTCTTAAACGCAATGAAATGAGTTAATAGGTTGGTTATTGAAAGTATTAAATGCATGCATGTAGAATGGCATGTCACATAACACAGGATGCAGGGCAGAGGTCCATGGTTGTTGTGTAAACAGGACAATGGCTAATGATATTTCATGGGAAAGTGATGCAGTATCTTCAGGTATTCTATTTGTTTTTAATTTTCCACAGCGGTGAGAATCCCTCAAACAGTAAGATAGAGACGTTAACCTTACAGTAATTTGAACCAAGTTCCTTCTGCTCAAAATGTCATCATAAACAGCAGAAGTGCAATGTCTCCTGAATACAGCACCATTCTCTTGTGTGGCAGTGATTTTAAAACCAGGAAATCAAACAATACTGAGAAAAATAATGGATGCATTGTCCATTCTCACGTTTTGTTCTTTCGTTTCTGATACTTTGTCACCATGCCTTGTAAACTGGCCGATTAGTGGGAGAGGAAACAACAAAAAAAGGGGAAAAGAGAGAAACAGAAAATAAGAAATACAGCCAACAGATTGTGAAAAATAACAACCCGGGGATGTAGTGTGCCTCAGGATAGATGGAGCTACATTGTTCGCGAAAAGAGGACAATAAGCCTGAAAACAACTGCTGCAGAAAATCTGATGAACATCATCCATACTGCACAGTTTTGGGCATTGATTCAGAATACCAACTCACTCATTCTCTCTCTGACCCCATTGTTTTAAAAGGGAAGAGGGAGTCTAAACTCATTCTCAGAGGCCATGTATGGCTGCCATGTTTACTTCAGTGGTGCTCAGAGGTAGTGTAACCCTGAATCTGCCCATAAAGAGACCTCAGCAGGCAGCTAAACAAGTGGAAAAACATTTAGCACAGGGGAGCAGATTAAACCAGGATCATTGACCAATAGCTGAGAGGATACAATAGCTGAGAGGAGAAAAGAGAGGGAAGAGAGAGGAAAGAGAGAAAAGAAGAGAAGAATGTGGAGAAACTACAAAATCTGGTCAAAATAATGAACAGGTGTTTTCTGACAATTTTATTACTAAGATAAACCATCCTTCAGGAGAGAGGGAGGGACCTACTTGTTTATGAGGTCATCTTCTCCGTCGCTGTTGACCATCTCGTCCTCGATGGCAGCTTGCAGGTCTCCGATCCTCTTGAAGGCCAGTTTGAGGTCCGCCTGCAGGCTCTGATTGGCTGCTTCCAGACTCTCTATGTCCATGTCCTATTGGGTCAGGATGACACAGAACTAGTGACCGTCACCCCAAAACGCTTGCCCCACCCCACAAATGTGGACTGCACGCTCTTCCTTACCAGCTCGTGCTTCTTGCGGCTGGCCTCAGCCTCCTTCTTGGACAGCTCAGCCATCTCCTCTTTGATGTCCCTCATCTGTCTCTGCATGCGTTTGTTCTGCTCCTTCTCCCTGTTCTCGCCGTTCCCGCGGTGGTCTCTCTCCTCTGTCATCTTCTCCAGGTTCTCCTTAAGACGGCCCGTCAGGCTCTGGGGACGAGGAGACGGAACCGGGTCAGAACTTTCTAGAACCTCATTGAACACACAGCTGAGACGTCCTGCATAGGTGCCGGAACAAATTTCACTTTGAAGTTTGTGGTTAATGTAGTTGGAGAAGGGTTAAATTGAGGCCACTGAGAATTTCAATTGAGCCCAGGTGTGAAGAAATCACAGCTGGCCAGAGAAAGATAGTATGGCTGTCGTAAAATTTGGTCAATGACCCAAATGTGGCCTCACAGCTTTCCCTCTACCTCCCACATACAAGCCCCTCTCTCTCACTTGCTCACACACACACACAAACAAAACTCTCCCTCCCTCCTTTTCCCACCCCCTCGCTACCTCCCTTTACCTTCCTCTCTCTCTCCCATTCCCTCTCTACCTCCCTCGTCTCACCTCCAGGCGTTTGATCTGGGTCCTCTCGTACTCTAACTTGGTCTCCAGCTCGCGGATCTTGGCCTCCTGCCTGCTTACCAGGGACTTCTCCACCATTGACTGCTCCTGGAACTCCAGCTGGCTATGCAGGGATTGCATCTGGAGGGGGGCAATACACACAGAAGAGTACTATTTACACCGCTCTGAACACCCCCACTCTGCCCTACACAACAGACCTCTCTCTTCTCTAATCAATACTAGGCCGCCATACTTTTACAACAGATGAGTGTTTATGGCAAAAATAAATACATTCTCCTCTTCCCTTCATCTGCATTGTGAATAGCATCTCTCCCAGCTGAATTTATGGGAATCTAGCCAGCATTATTGTTGCCCTACATGCTATGCGTATCTAATGTTAATATCCAATAAGCCAAGGATAACATAACCCCAGTAGCCTGTAATGGCCAGAAGGAGAGGTGGAGAACCAGGCCTGAATAACGATCACAGATTCCACTACACAGCTTTGTGGAGGGGAAGAAGATCAATGCTTTGCAAACTTGTTCCATCTTAAGACTTTTCTCATAACTGATAAGAGGATGAAAGAGATACACTAAATAAAAGTACCCAAAATGCACCAGGGCTACTAATGAGGAGCTTTGCATCTGATAGGAGGATTTGGAGCTGGCCTTTCATGTGATTAAAGAACACAGTGTTCCTATCATAGTGGATCTGTTAATCACTACAGGGCTACAGGATTTAGATGGCTATCTATTGCTGCCTTTGGTGGCAGCTCTTAAAACCCCCTTACAGCCAGCAGTGTTAGCGGTAAGATCAGGCACTAAGCACACAGACAGAGCTCTGAGCCTCTCCAGGTAAAGGTCAAGGTAATAGTGTAGGACAACATGTATGACTGTGCTGAGGGCATGTTGTCCTCTGAGCGGCTGACGAATGTGCAGGACTCCAGTCACCCGAGCCAGTCTGATGACCCTCTTAACATCTGGCAAACAGTATCGGCGCATCGGGTCTCAGACCAACAGGCTCCGAGACCGCTTCTACCACCAGGCCATCAGACTGGTGAACAGCTAACCCTAGCTGTGTACCTGCTCAGACCTGCATCTTAGACTATTTGCATTGACTATCCACACATCCAACCCGTACACACAAGCATACACACACAGTCAACGCTGCTGTTCCATTTATTAAACTGCAGACAAAGACACTATCCACTTTATATTTGTAAACACAGTCATACTCGATGTTACACATTCATAATTTATACTGAATATCCTATTATTGTGTACATATCAGCTTTATTCTTTTTCTTACTACTTACTTCTACTTGTTATTTTAGATTTGATTGATTGACATTCTACTGCACTGTTGAGGGAGCCTGAAAGTAAGCATTTCACTGCACTGTTTATACCTGCTGTGAACTGTGTATGTGACGAATAACATTTGATTTTATTTGTAGATAGGTGTGACAGGGATGGGTAGAGGGGGATAGGTGGGGGACATTCAGTGGGATCGGGGTTCCCCTGGCGGGCAGCCATGGCAGTTTGTGTTGTAATGTGTACCTTGTCCTGGATCTCCTGCTTCTCTTTCATGGCTTCCTCCAGCTGGGCCTGCAGGTCACTGATCTGGGCCAGGTCTCTGGCAGACTGACATCACAAACGCACAAGAGACAGTTACAGTAGTTTCTTATGTGGAATGGTAACATTGAACGTAGGTATTTCTTCTTAGGAGGTGGGTTAATATCCAATAGTAAAGTATTCCAAATAATATATATTGTCGCAATCTTATTATAATTAATATAATCTCTTGTGGAACAGATTTAATCTCTCTGAATGCTATTTAGTGGCATTTATCTCTAACGTCCCAATAAAGTAGCTGAGAGGGATGTATGTGCCATAGTTACAGTGCAGGTCTATAGAAAAGAGGGTGTGTGGGTGTTGGGGGCAGGGTTACCTGGGAGGCGGCAGCCTTGTGTTTCTTCATCAGCTCGTTCATGTCCTCCTGGTCCTCCTCCATACGAGACTGCAGGTCGTTCTTCTCCCTCTGCAGACGTGACACCTGCTCCTCAAGCTGAGAGAGAGGGGGGAGAAAGAGAGAGAGAGAGAGCAAGAGACAGAAAGGCAAACTTTAGCACCTAATATTAAGCTGTTTTTCAACCAGAGCCAGTGAAAGTAATCAATGGCCATCAGCTGGTCAGTCCCAGACCCAATAAGTATTGAATGGCCATCAGCTGGCCAGTCCCAGACCCAAGCAGTGTTGAATGGCCATCAGCTGGCCAGTCCCAGACCCAAGCAGTGTTGAATGGCCATCAGCTGGCCAGTCCCAGACCCAAGCAGTGTTGAATGGCCATCAGCTGGCCAGTCCCAAGCAGTGTTGAATGGCCATCAGCTGGCCAGTCCCAGATCCAAGCAGTGTTGAATGGCCATCAGCTGGCCAGTCCCAGACCCAAGCAGTGTTGAATGGCCATCTAAATGGATATCAACCCGTGGCCTGGCCCTGGTGGTGGATTAGTGTGATTTACTATAAAACCTGATTGGGTCATTTAGGCCTTCAGACAGACCTGTGTGGCCAAAGCACCATGTATTGGCACTAGTGTCCTAAGGCAGATCATCCGATCTTCTCTGAAGGGAAAGACACCTGTAGGCTCGGCCCTAATTTATGTGCTCTCTGTCACCTGGAAAACAAAGGACAATGCCCAAGGACTAGTCAGCCCTTTCCCCTCTGAGGGGGCCAAAATGTATCTCTGTTACAGTATACAGAGGACTGACTACTGTGATAGAATGTATGGTAGCTATCTGAAACTTGTTCACTGAGGAGACTCTGATGCTATCTATATGGATGTATGATCTTTGTGGTAATTTGTATCTGTACAGGGTGAACTCTGAATTACTCCATTATGCCTAATGCTTGCTTGTATATTTTAATTATCTTTATGGCGTCAGATAAACATTTTAAGTCAAGTGTGATGTATATATAATTTACTGTATATTCACATATACAATATTACTGCCCACTACACACCCAGCCTCTCAGTATGCCTTCCCAAACTAGAGACATTTAGAAGACCTTTCATAGCCATAAACGCACCAATTAGCAGTTCAGACTACAGGGCCGTCATGACTTTCTGCCCTCCCCAGAGGACCACAAGTGTCACTCTCCTCCCATAATTTTCTCTAAATCACAGAGAGCACTCTCCTGGGGAGACGATTATGGAACGGATTAATGAGGACAAAAAATATAAACAGTTAATTAATCCATTAGCACATAACCGAGAAATGCAACATTTCCAGAAAAAAATACTTATCATTTCAATGTTCCATGATGGTGGGGAAAGATGTGTACATTTTCATGGCAGTGTTTTTACACAATATTAAAATAGTCTGCCGTGTGTGAAAGGGGGAGTAAAAGATGCAACAGGCTCGCCTGCTGTTTCTAATAACACTGTGGTTTGTTTTTGTTGTGCCATCTAAAACGTGATAAAACGCTGTAATTACACAAGGTCATTTGGTGTGTAGTGTTGCAGAGATTACAGGTTTGAACCTCCACTCTTTGTCTCTACACAATGAACACCTGGCTGAGACACACAGAGGGCTGTAGGAGGGAGACTCGTGGTGTATACAACAGTGGACTAATGAAATAAACACCAAAATATAGTTTTTGAGGGGTATTTTCCTTTAAAAGGAAATGGAAATGCAGCACACTGATGTGCACGTCCTCCGTACTCTGTGTGCAGTTCACAGTAGGCATTAGGCAGCTATAATGGTAGGGACTCCTCTCAAAACGATCTTGGCAACGGAAGGATCTCACTCACCGACATCTTGACTTTGACCACATCCTCCATCTGGATGTGCAGGTCCTCGATCTCCATCTCCATGCCCTTACGAGACTTCACCGCCGCCGCACATGTGAACTCGGACTCCTCCAGCTGTGAAGGGAGATATAGCAGGAGGGAGAAGAGAGGGGGAGAGAGGATTACAAGGTGAGGGTCAGGGCGAAAAGCTAAATCAGGATCTTCCGAAATCAGAAAACTCAACACCCTGTCCTTGATCAGGAGAGCAAGCGCAATTCATTTTGACAGGATCATTTGTAGTGGTAGAGCTGTCAGAATGTCACTAAAGTACCAGATTGACATGATGATAATAAGATGGGCCATTTAGCGTAATGTATGGTGGTGTACCTGGTTTTTGAGCTGGGCGGTCTCTCTCTTGCTGGGGGCGTTGTTCTTCAGGTGGTCCAGCATGATCTGGGCGTCAGCCAGCAGCACTTTGGTGTGTTTCAGGTCCTTCCTCAGCCTCTTCTCTGTCTCCACGTCCCTGCAGCCCACCTAGAGTAGAACCCCTAAACAGTAACTACTGGGTTCACCATGAGCTCCCACCTCACAGCAAACTATCAGAGCCCATTACAAGACACAGAGGTAGATCTTGTTGTGATGAACTTGTGGGACATAATAATCAGTATTCCCAGACAACATCAAGGTTAAAGTGGTGGGCACACATATTCACGGCTCGCCCACACACACGAAAAAATGCACTACACACGCAACACACACCAGACCTCGGTTCAAATTGACCTTGGTTCAAATTGAAATAGGACCTTTCAATTACTTTCAAAGACATTTAGAAATACTCAAAAACAAACTATTTTCAAATACAAATATTAAAATATTCCCATGCATTTGAACCCAGGTCTCTTTGGTATTTCAAATAATCTATTTGGAAATAAGGATTTGAAAATATTTTCAAATCGTGTGCTATTTATACGAAATTATTTGAAAATACTTTCAAATACTTCCAATAGAAGTAGCTGATTCGGGCCACATTATTTGAAAACTCAAATACACATAGAACAAGTATTTAAATAACAAATAATCAAATTCAAAGGTATTTATTGGTCACATGCATCGTAAACAACAGGTGTAGACTAACAGTGAAATGCTTACTTACGGGTCCATTTCCAACAATGCAGAGTTAAGATAAAAAATATATATAAAATTGAAAGTGACACAAGGAATAAATACACTGTGAATAACGAATAAAAATACCATGGCTAGAAAATAACATGTTTATATACAGGGAGTACCAGTATCGAGACGATGTCCAGGTGTACGAGGTAATTGAGATAGCTATGTATTGTACATATAGGTAGGGGTGAAGTGACTAGGCAACGGGATAGATAGACAGTAGCAGCAGCATATGTGAAAGTGTGTGTGTGTGTGTTGGGGTGTCAGTGTAAGTATGTGTGAGTGTGTGGGTAGAGTCCAGTGTGTGTGTGCATAGAATCAGTGCAAGAGAGTTGGTGCAAAAAAGGGAAAATGAAGGTAGTCCGGGTAACCATTTGATTAGCTAAATAGCAGTCTTGTTTAGAAGTCTTATGGCTTGGGGGTAGAAGCTGTTCAGAGTCCTGTTGGTTCCAGACTTGATGCATTGGTACCGCTTGCCATGCAGTAGCAGAGAGCACAGTCTGGGCCTTCCTCTTACACCGCCTGGTATAGAGGTCCTGGATGGCAGGGAGCTCGGCCTCAGTGATGTACTGGGTCGTACACACTACCCTCTGTAGCGCCTTGCGGTCGGATTCCAAGCAGTTGCCATAAAAGTGGTGATGCAACCAGTCAAGATGCTCTCGATGTTGCAGCTTTAGAACTTTTTCAGGATCTGAGGGCCCATGCCAAATCTTTTCAGCCTCCGGAGGGGGAAGAGGCATTGTTGTGCCTTCTTCACGACTGTGTTGGTGTGTTTGGACCATGATAGATCCTTAGTGATGTGGATACAGAGGAACTTGAAGCTTTCGACCTGCTCCACTACAGCCCAGTCGATGTGAATGGGGGCGTGGTCGGCCCTCCATTTCCTGTAGTCCACGATCAGCTCCTTTGTCTTACTGACATTGAGGGAGAGGTTGTTATCCTGGCACCACACTGCCAGGTCTCTGACCTCCTCCCTATAGGCTGTCTCGTCGTCTTCAGTGATCAGACCTACCACCGTTGTGTCCTCCGCAAACTTAATGATGGAGTTGGAGTCGTACGGAGGGGACTAAGCGCACACCCTTGAAGGGCCCCCGTGTTGAGGGTCAGTGTGGCGGATGAGTTGTTGCCTACCCTCACCACCTTGGGGCTGCCTGTCAGGAAGTGTCCAAGATCTAGTTGCAGAGGGAAGTGTTCAGTCCCAGGGACCTTAGCTTAGTGATGAGCTTTGAAGGCATTATTGTGTTGAATGCTGAGCTGTAGTCAATGAACAGCATTCTCACGTAGGTGCTCCTTTTGTCCAAGTGGGAAGGGCAGTGTGGAGTGCAATAGCGATTGTGTCATCTGTGGATCTGTTGGGGCAGTATGCGAATTGAAGTGGCTCCAGGGTATCTGGGATAATGGTGTTGATGTGAACCATGACCAGCCTTTCAAAGTATTTCATGGCTACAGATGTGAGTGCTACGGGGCGATAGTCATTTAGACAGGTTACACTTTCGCATTCTTGGGCACAGGGACTATGGTGGTCTTCTTGAAATGTTTAGGTATTACAGACTGGGTCAGGAAGAGGTTGAACATGTCAGTAAAGACACTTGCCAGCTGGTCAGCGCATGCTCTGAGTACACGCCCTGATAATCTATCTGGCCCTGTTTGAAGGTCTTACATCGGCTACGGAGAATGATAAGGTTTGAACATTAACACCCGCCAAATGTGGGTCAATTTTGTCATTGGCGGGTAAGAATGTCTATTTCACCAGCCACGTTGGCAGGTGGTCACATAGAGCATTTGGGAACATTCCTTTTTTTTTATCCAAAGGCCACATGTAGAAGTTGGTCGAATTGACAAGAAAGGCTACTAAAGTGTGACTTTGTCCTCATGTTTTTTGGCCAGTTGGTTGTTTTTCAATGTTAGTTTGAGTTCGCTGCAACTGTCTGCTGCTAGGAAGACGTTCCAGTCAGAGATTTCTTTAATCACAGACCAGCAAGTGCCCAAGTTACCATGGTAAAGGGGCAGCTGAACATTTTTGTCTCACCTAATGATTGTGCTTGATTGAGCATGGATCACTCCTAAAAACGTTGTAATTTCTTATAATTAAAACACACAAATACTTTAATTTGTTCTCCTAGATATATTTGTGTGCTTCTACATTTCTACTTAGAAGCACATCATGTACTCCTTGTAAAAAATGTCAGCGTAGAGCCCTGAACTATAATAATAAATAAGCCACATCACTCAGCCTTTTGTGGATGGGTAGGCATTTTGTTGATTCTTGATGTTCAGTTGTAGAAGCAACACACCCCTTTACTTATTACTAGTAATACATTTCTTGTTTTAGAAAAACAAAGCATGCTCATCCGTTTATTTTGTATGTTTTTGGTGTAATTATGGGGCAAAACAAATGACGGTTGGTAAAACAAATTTGAGTGGCTGGTAGATTTCTTTAAATCTACCTGCCACAGTGGCTGGTGGACCAAAAGGTTAATTTCCCACCCTTAGCATGATCACACAGTCGTCCGGAACAGCATCTCTCGCATAGTTCAGTGTTGCTTGCCTCGAAGGGAGCATAGAAGGCATTTAAATTTGTCTGGTAGACTCGTATCACTGGGCACTCATGGCTGGGTTTCCCTTTGTAATCCGTGATAGTTTGCAACCCTGTCACATCCGACGAGCATCAGATCCGGTGTAGTAGGATTTGACATTAGTCCTGTATTGACGCTTTGGCTGTTTGATGATTCGTCGGAGGGTGTAGCGGGATTTCTTATAAGCGCCCAGGTTAGTGTCCCACTCCTTGAAAGCAACAGCTCTAGCTTTTAGCTCAGTGCGGATGTTGCCTGTAATCCATGGCTTCTGGTTGGGATATGTACATACGGTCACTGTGGGGACGACATCTTCAATGCACTTATTAATGAAGCCGGTGACTGATATAGTAAACTCCTCAACAATATCGGATGAAGCCCAGAACATATTCCAGTCTGTGCTAGAAATACAGTCCTGTAGCTTAGCATCCGCTTCATCGGACGACTTCCGAATTGAGCGAGTCACTGGTACTTCCTGTTGAAGTTTTTGCTTGTAAGTAGGAAATCAGGAGGATAGCATTCTAGTCAGATTTCCCAAATGGAGGGTGAGGGAGCGTTTTGTATGCGTTTCTGTGTGTGGAGTAAAGGTGATCTAGAGTTCCCTGTAGTTGCACAGGTGACAAGCTGGTAGAAATGAGGTAAAACGAATGTCAGCTTCCCTGCATTAAGTCTCCCTGCATTAAAGCCTTAGTGCCAGCATCTGTTTGTGGTGGTAAGTAGACAGGGAAGAAAATTATAGATGAAAACTCTCTTGGTACAGCTTATCATGAGGTATTCTAACTCACGCGAGCAGAACCTTGAGACTTCCTTAATATTAGAGGTTGTGCACCAGCTGTTGTTAACAAAGAAACACACACCTGCCCTTAAGTTTACGAGACGCTGCTGTTCCGTCCTGCCGATGCATAGAAAAAACAGCTAGATTTATATTAACCGTGTCCTCGTTCAGCCACGACTCTGTGAAAGACAGGATATTACAGTTCTTCAGGTCCCATTGATAGGATAGTCTGGAACGGAGCTCGTCCAGTTTGTTCTCCAGTGATTGTACATTCGGCAATAGAACAGAGGGTAGAGGGGGTTTATTTACTCTCCTCCATAGTTTCGTCAGGCTGCCCCCAAGTCAGCCTCTATATCTCTGTCTTTTCCTCTTCAGAGTGTCGGGGATTAGGACCTGGTCCTGGGTGAGCAGTGTGTCGGGGATTAGGACCTGGTCCTGGGTGAGCAGTATGTCCAGTGCGGCCGAGTCATTGAAGTAGAATTATTCATTCAAATCGAGGTTAGTGATTGCTGTTCTGATGTCCAGAAGCTCTTTTCGGTCATAGGAAACGATGGGGGAAATATTATATCCAACCCATGTGACAACATTTGTACAACATTTGAACCCATGTGTGACGCACACACACAGTGGTCAGTGACAGTGTGATGGTGTACCTGGTCCTGGGCAGACAGTAGCTTGGCCTCCAGCGCTCTCCTCTCACGCAGGACTTTTTGCTTGTCATCATACTCCTCCTCCAGCTGTACCTCCATCTGCTTCAGCTGTAGGATGGACAGACCGACAAGACAAGACAGGAGGGAGGTCAGTAGACTCAGGACAGGAACTACACAGTCATTGGGACAGGCTGACAGATGACCATCACTGCAGTGTCACCCACCAACATCTATCACACCACATGTTGTCCTCATAGGTCTAAGGTTAGAGGGCCAGATCAATGTCATACTACATGTGGCATTATATGTCTGACTGTCAATGTGAAATTACTGTGTGTAAGAAGTTCCCTGCAAATGTGTAATTCTAGAAGTATGTCCTCAAAACGTTCCAAACAACATGTCAAGTCGACAGCCATTACCAGATCTGGTTGTCATGCCATGACTGAATTCAGAGTGTAGTGTAATTTGACACATGATTGCCTACACATTTAATGTGTGTGTTTGTTGACGTGCCGGTCAGAGCTGTTTGCTGTATACGTGACATGGGTTGGCATGTTGTTACTCTAAAGTGGTGAGGTTATGCATAGGTGATAAAATCACAAATAGGCCTGCTGTGGAAAATACATCAGTCACATATTATGTGCATCCGTCCTACCTTCTTACTGCAGGACTGCCTGATCTCCTCCACCTCCTCATCCTTGCCATCGATGTCTTTGGAGTGGGTCTGCCTCAGACTCACCATCTCCATCTCCAGACGCAGCTTGGCCTGAAGGACACACACACAAACAAATAGACAGTTCTAGACCGAAAACTTCTATATGGGCTCTGTATTCTTCCTTTCTTCACCTGCTCCAGCATCTGGATGGTCCCAGCCTGTTCGTCCAGCTCCTCCTCCTGGTCGTTGACCTTGGCCTCCAGGTCGCGGAGCGTCTTCTTGGTCTTGGACAGCGACGCATCGTCCTTGGACTCCTGGGAGGACAGGTCCTGTAGCTCCACCTCCAGATGCTCCACCTTCAGCTGGACGGCACACAGGTCCATGTCCTTGTCCTGAAGGCAGGCAGGCAGGGGGCAGCACAGAGACATGGACACTCAAAGGACTCCTGGACTAGGCCAGACATAGAGAGGACATGGACTCCCCAGGGGGAACGATTACATTGTGATCTATCATCTGTGTCCAGGTTGTACCTGCAGCTGCTGGCGCAGACTGAACAGCTCCCCGGTCATCATGTCTCTCTCCCGGCCCAGCTTCTCTCTCTGTGTCCTCTCGCTCAGCACTTCGTCCTGGGACTGGCTCTGCTCCAAGTCAAACCTGCAACACATAACACTACTGACAAGCCTTCATACACAGACCTCTCCTTCACTCTCCACTGAGTTCGGTCTTACAGACAAACCCAATAAATCATCAATATTACAGATCATTTTCATCCAATAGGTTGTTGGATGCTATGAATGAAGTAGAAGATTTGATGACGCAAGCAACAACACTTTCAGTCTAAGATCAAATATTTAAGCAGGCCCATTTGTTGAATTAAATCACTTAGAACTTAATTCACTGCAATAAGAGGAACCATTTCACCTCCTCTCATCCCACTGAGGACTATTACTAAGAGTACAGCCTCCATTCTAGACTCATTATCAGCACTCAGCTTTAAATGTTAACAGTGGGCTGTTAATTTACAATAGCATTCTCATCATGACCATAATGTTCTATTCAAATGTCTGGGGCAGCCACACTTAGGAGTGTTCAACTGCATTGTGAAGTGTTCTAACTGTCAGGTCCCTTAATTCTCTTCTTTCTTCTCTAAGAGAAGCGGTCCTCGGCTTTGCACAGCTGAAAATGATTACTCCCACAGAGCATCTTCAATTAGCCCCAGGGGAGAGATCACGTTCTGCCACAGCACAAACCTCTCAAGTGCTAAAAGTCTGACTCATTTTCTCAGCTAATGCAATTACACAGATTACAGCCTGTCTCTATTCTCTGTTCAAATGAAGAAATGTTTATTTGTCTCCTGGGTAGGTCAGCTAGTGTATGTAAGAACATTTCAGGAGACAAAAGAAACAGGTTTCTCACTTCTCACTCTTCTGGATGGTAAGGCATCTAGTGCTGTATGTGTCCAAATGGAAATTTCTTTGAAAATTATTTATATAGTAATTGTTCTAAAACCAGAGCTGTTGAATGAAGGCTTTGCTCTTGTGTATTAGTGTGTGTGTGCGCGCGTGTGCCTGCGAGTGGGTGCGTGTACATACTTCCTCTGTTTCTTCTCCAGGTCGTGGTTGCGGCTCTGCTGGCCCTCCAGGTGCAGCTTGGTGTCCTGCAGCTCAGCCGTCAGTCTGCTACACTTCTTCTTCAGCTGCTGCACAGAGCGCTGCACCTCATCGTTGTCCGCCTGCAGGTCCGTCAGCTACACACACACACACACACACACACACACGTATGAATGTTATGATGCATATGAACATAACTCCGGTGAATATGTGCACCAGAGTAATACATGGTAAGGCCAGAATGAGTGTAACACCCAGGCCATACCCTCCTCTCCAGAGTTCTTTTACTCTGCTGCTCCGTCTCCAGCTTGTCTTCAAACTCCCGCTGAAGTCTCTTCTTGGTGAACTCAGTCTCCCGGATGGCTCGGTCGTACTTCAGACGCCACTCTCCTCCTGTGGGACAGACCAGTGACAGTACATAAGGTCAGGGAGTGACCGAGACAGACCATGTGACATTTGGAGTGACCGATCCTCTAATGCTGGACTGGCTGACTGAACGAGGCTCAACGCTGCTGAGGATCATTAGGATTTAGAAGATTTGCAGTGTCTCTCACATACACATGTTGCCAATAACAGACAAACTTTTCTTCTACCAAACTCTTCATCATGACTTGACAATACAAGTGGAAAAAGCTTCAAGAAACTCAACAAGGGAACAAGAATATCCCTGAAGATATCGTCTCAAGGTAAGATGACATTCAAAGTTCATCAACTACCAGTAAATACTTTTAAAGATTGACCGGACACCATTGAAACAGACTATAGAATCTGTAAGGGTTTAGTGGAGAGGCAGAACCTAATATGGCATATAGAGCTCTAACTGGGCCCAGAGCAGTGGCTGTCAGAGCCTATCTACACTAGAGCAGTGGAGACTAGAGGCGTGTCCAGGTTCATTTCTCAGATGTTTGAGAGGCTCTCCATTCCCCCTTCACACAGGAACACTGTAGCTTTCCACTACGAACAGACATTTGCATATATATAGCATATTGACAGCTTCAAGGGGCCACCGGCTCTGATCCACAATATTATTTTCTCATTTATCTGAAACCTTCAAACTCTGGCTTTATTCCTGAGGGTGTGGGGGCTGGGTACTCGATCGCCTTGATTTAGGGACAAAGAGACTCAAGGACAATAAACTCACAGCATGATGCCTCGGTAAATGCAGAAGGAGATCAGAGAGAAAGAGAGAAAGGACTAAGGCCTGACAGTGGGCATCTTAATCCCACACCTGTAAATCCATAGAAGATGGGCCAATTCATGGGCAATTTATGTCATTATGCAACTTTTGACCCAATTCTCCTACTGTATGTAGTCTCAAATAATGTACTACTGATGAGTCACACAACACCCTTCATATTACCAGCTTGGAACTATTAAATACCATGGGCCACTTTCTAAGCTGTGTCTGTTTGCCTCTGAAAAAACAGAAGTTGCAATTTACATCCTAGTCTTTACTATGTAATACATGGGTATCCTCTTTTACAAGTAGTCAAATGCATTTCCTTTCCTCAGCCATAATTACAACTGAATAGTCGCCATGCCTACAGTGAGTTTTGTGTAGATAGTCATTAGGCATCAGAAGAACTCACCTGAATCGTCATCATCGTCCACGTCCCCGTTGAGCTCTGCTGTTCTGATGAGACGAGCCTCTATCACCTCTATCTCCATACACTCCATCTGCTTCTTCATCAAGTCAAACATAGCCTAAGGTAGACAGAATATTGAATATTCCCTCTACTAAATATTACGTCCATGCACCAACTTACATGTCCTATTACTTAGGCTCACTGAGAAAAAAAATTGACTAGTCAACAGTAGGTTAAGTACAGCTCCTCAAGAGTGAGTGAGTGCGCATGTGTCGGTCTGTACCTGTAGGTCCTTTATGTCTTTCTCCAGTTTCAGTCTCTCAGACGTCTCGGTCTCCAGCAGCTGGGAATCCGACTCTCCAGTGTTCCTCTCGTCTGCAAGCTCCGCTGACAACTCTGAGATCTGGAGGAACACACAGCAGTCAATGTATATGCCCCATGGCCCGGCCTACTCACCATAAAAAGGCTTCCTTATGAAGCCTGAGAGTGATATCCTCAGACTACTTTTCTTATCACAGACGGAGTCAAACAATGAACAACGGTGGACTGTTTGAGTTGATAACCTGACACAGCTTCTGGTGAATAAAGCCAGTATGACTGAGCTAGGGCTGTGGCGGTCACAAAATGTAATCAGCCGGTGATTGTCAAGCAAATAACTGTCGGTCTCAGGGTAATTTACCATTAATTTAACAAACACACTTAGCATCTCCTGGCTTCCACACATAGCCTATAAGCCACTGATGCAGACCTTTGGAACATTACATTTTAAAAAGTCTAATAAATCCATGTAATATAGCTTACACCTTCACAATAAATCCATTATTTATTTTAGACAGGTCTAAAGAAGCATGATATGAAGAAAATGTAGTCTATTTCAGAAGAACAGAATAGCATTCTCTGAGTTGTCCTTATGTTAGGTGCTGATGTGGCTATGCCAAATGGCTGTGGGCTACACTAGTTCATTTAGCAGACAAAATGTGCTTAGAATTCCGTGGCATTATTTTATAGTATGAAGAATACAATTTAACAAAACAGAATAAAATATAAATATTTTCTCCAAACGATTTGAGGGAGTGCGCACATGCAGCTATTCTGTGTTGAGCAGTTAACAAAGAAATAGGTACTCCTATATGCTTAAGTTAGAGTTATTAATGTAACTTTAGTTGTTCTACAAACGTTGGGCTATATGTTTAGATTTTTAATACATTTTAAAGCTGCATGATGCGACTAATGATGATCTTCATTCAAATCGGGGATGCAACTGTGCGATTCCTTATCCAATTCCGAGGTGCATATTGAAGATATTGGAAGAACTGTCCACATTTACTTTTCATCAGCCAACAAGATGAGTAAGCCTAATGAACATCAAAAGCACTAGCCTATGTCAATCTACTATCCCCCATAGTAAAAAAAATCTACCTATTTTATTCTGTGCAAGAAGTAAATATTCCAAACATAGTCTGGGACAGTTGTGGGATGCAATAGATCCCACATTAATACAAACACTAACATATAAAAAAAAAAACATTTTTTACGCAATATGGCTGACACAACAGATCAGAACGTTTAGCTTAAAATGTTGATAAACTATTAGGCTATTTCTTCACATTATAAGCGCAGCAATGTGCACATGGCAGTAGGCTATAAGCGGGTATGTTCCATTAGCGGGAAAACACCATTATCAAAAGTGACCGCAAATGCGATTATGCATATAAATGCTTTTATTGTAAAGGTGCATTTTTATGTTGAAAATTATCTTCCCCAAACATCAAACTCACGCGCTGCTTATGTATGCCAGTTAGGCTCTAAATCCCTTGTAAAGCTTAATTTTAAGACATTTTTGGCCACTTATCAAGACATATAGGCCTATGGGCTAGGTTACATGAGGTGTGCGACTATGATTCACAAGTGATAATATATCATATATAATTCACAAGTGATAGGCAAATATTGTCACCCATCAGACTATTCTTGATTTAATCTTGTCTTTACATATACTAAATAATGTGTGAAATTTGCTTTGATTTAGAATGGACAATTATCATGCACCTGTCTAGAAACAGGGGCGGCGGGAAAGAATAAATGTCATCTATGCACTTAAATGGAGGGCGCCTTTCCCGTGGTTCATTTTCATGCCAGCCAGGTAGGCTATACTCCTGTTTTAAAGATAAGCAATGTGCTTAATATTAGGAAAGTTGAGAATTAACTATAGTAGGCCTAGCCTACAGAAAGCTGATGGGATCCTCCTCTATTTAGTAGAGGCCATCACTCTGTTTCCTCATGCAATTGTCCCCTGTAGCTCAGTTGGTAGAGCATGGCGCTTGCAACGCCAGGGTTGTGGGTTCGTTTCCCACGGGGGGCCAGTATGAAAATGTATGCACTCACTAACTGTAAGTCGCTCTGGATAAGAGCGTCTGCTAAATGACAAATGTAAAATGTAAAAATGTAATTGCATAGCTTATAGAAATGTTGCGCAACATAAACTCATGGGCTCTCATGAAGTGTTTGATTCGATTTTCGAACACATTTGCATTGATGTCAGAGTGATTAGAGGGACAATAGAGTGCTGAGTACCAGGCAGTAAGCAAGTTTGGTAGGCTTCTAATGACCATCAGCAGCTTGGAGAAGCATAATTACCGTGACTAAAAGGTCACGTGGAATTTGACTCCCTTCATGACTCGTGACCGCCGGTGTGGCGGTAATACGTCAGGTAATACGGTCACCGCAACAGCCCTAGACTGAGCTACTGTATACCACTTCTGCAGCAAATGCTCTCCCAGAAAGCAGTGCATAGAAGAAAGGCCCCAGGAGATTCACCCTGCTCTCCAGTCGATCACTGTTCAGTCTCAGTTCGTTTCTCTCTTTCTCAGTCTTCTCCAGCTTCCCCTTTAGATGCTGGATCTCCTCCTGGAAGAGAACATACAGTACAATGAAAATTATAAGAATGGGAAAGAGACAGTAGAAACAGCTGAGGTAGCCATGTTGGAATCCTATGCAACACTAAGGAGATATTCATCACTCCCAGCTGACATCATACAGCAATTCTGGAGACTTGAATCAGATTTGCAGTGGGTGTGAGGTTGGATGGCTAAACAGGCTAACATGTATAGTACAGAGAGAGACACTCACGTCTTTTCCTCGGATCTGTTCCTCTGTGAGCTGCACCTCAATGAGGGGCCGTACGGTGGTAAACAGCTTCCACCAGGGCCAGCCCTTCACTCCTTTGTTCTTTGTGATGTTCTTCTGGATGCAGCGGATGGCCAGGTCATGGGTCTGGTCAGCACACAGAGAGAAAGAGTGGGTGTGACCATACTGGTCTGTACTGTATGGGGCTGAGAGTGGGAATACAGAGGAGTGAGTGGAAGCATAATGCAGTACAGTGCAGAGGTAGTGCTGCAGAGCCATCTCTACTAGGCCTACAGAGTACAGAGATCGTCAGTGTGTTGCGTGGATCTCTGGTCTTAACTGTAGAGAATGAATATCTCATCAGATTAGTATTATCAGTCTAAAGTCCAATGTGATTCACTCTCGCTGAACCCCACATGTATATTGAATAACGTGCCATTTCTGATCTTGAGAAACCCTAGCCCTATTAGCCTCCATGTTCTTGACACACAGAATTGATGGAATCCCATATTGTTTTGCAGAATCGACTAACCAACCAGGCCTCGTCAGTCAGCCTTCTCTGGAGGGTTGCTACTACAGAGCATGTTCCAAGGCTGGAAGCTCTTTTGATTAATTAAATCAATACATCTTGGCAGCCGATTCCAAGTGTTACACGATTTCCATGCGGCTTGTGCCGGAGCATCTCTAGTAACGGCAGATTATGGCAAAACCCAATTAGAGCAACACAATATTCTCAGCATTCCACCCCGAAGGCCAATTAGGATTTGTCACACCATGAAAGCCGAAACACAATGCTACATTCAGCAAATCTGAGACAGACACATTCAACAGGACTCATTTGTGATGTTTAGACCATAATGAATAAGGCAAACAGAAGATTAGGCCACTTGTAAGACGAGAATAAACACAAGGCTATTCATATTGAGAGGGTATGTCTGTCTACTGTATATCAGTCTGGAGAGAGGATGTGAATCCTGGGCCAAGATTCAGACAATAATCTAGGACTAGGGGTGGATGTCATTTGCAGGGTGATAGCTTTGGTTTGTTGGGTCTTTCTCCTTGCCCGAGGTGTGGGTGTGCCTGTGCGTGAGTGTGTGTGTGTGTGGTGAGCATGCATACATGCACTGTGCATGTGAAGACTGAGCACTAATTGACTGTGCAGGAGAAGCACCAGCCCACGCCACCTGCTTCCACTCAGCACCGCTCTCCCAGACTTAAAACAAGCGCTTCATTAAGAAGCCCATCGGCTGCTCTGTTCAATTGCCCCTGGCTCCCAGAGGTATATGTCAGGAAAGAGAACACACAATGGAACACTGGGCTGTGTGTGTTTCAAAAGAAAACATCCTGTTTTCCATATGCCCCCTCCACTACGAGGGAAAGAGGAGAAAGGCATACACGTTCAAAGATAAATTGTTACTTCTGAAAAGGATGTTACAGTGCCTTGCAAAAGTATTCATCCCACTTGGCATTTTTCCTATTTTGTTGCATTATAACCTGTAATTTAAATTGATTTTTTATTTGGATTTCATGTAATGGACATACACAAAATAGTCCAAATTGGTCAAGTGAAATGAAAAAGATAACGGAAAAGTGGTGCGTGCATATGTATTCACCCCCTTTGCTATGAAGCCCCTAAATAAGATCAGGTGCAACCAATTACCTTCAGAAGTCACATAATTAGTTAAATAAAGTCCACCTGTGTGCAATCTAAGTGTCTCATGATCTCAGTATATACACTGCTCAAAAAAATAAAGGGAACACTTAAACAACACATCCTAGATCTGAATGAATGAAATAATCTTATTAAAATACTTTTTTCTTTACATAGTTGAATGTGCTGACAACAAAATCACACAAAAATTATCAATGGAAATCAAATTTATCAACCCATGGCGGTCTGGATTTGGAGTCACCCTCAAAATTAAAGTGGAAAACCACACTACAGGCTGATCCAACTTTGATGTAATGTCCTTAAAACAAGTCAAAATGAGGCTCAGTAGTGTGTGTGGCCTCCACGTGCCTGTATGACCTCCCTACAACGCCTGGGCATGCTCCTGATGAGGTGGCGGATGGTCTCCTGAGGGATCTCCTCCCAGACCTGGACTAAAGCATCTGCCAACTCCTGGACAGTCTGTGATGCAACGTGGCATTGGTGGATGGAGCGAGACATGATGTCCCAGATGTGCTCAATTGGATTCAGGTCTGGGGAACGGGCGGTCCATAGCATCAATGCCTTCCTCTTGCAGGAACTGCTGACACACTCCAGCCACATGAGGTCTAGCATTGTCTTGCATTAGGAGGAACCCAGGGCCAACCGCACCAGCATATGGTCTCACAAGGGGTCTGAGGATCTCATCTCGGTACCTAATGGCAGTCAGGCTACCTCTGGCGAGCACATGGAGGGCTGTGCGGCCCCCCAAAGAAATGCCACCCCACACCATGACTGACCCACTGCCAAACCGGTCATGCTGGAGGATGTTGCAGGCAGCAGAACGTTCTCCACGGCGTCTCCAGACTCTGTCACGTCTGTCACATGTGCTCAGTGTGAACCTGCTTTCATCTGTGAAGAGCACAGGGTGCCAGTGGCGAATTTGCCAATCTTGGTGTTCTCTGGCAAATGCCAAACGTCCTGCACAGTGTTGGGCTGTAAGCACAACCCCCACCTGTGGACGTCGGGCCCTCATACCACCCTCATTGAGTCTGTTTCTGACCGTTTGAGCAGACACATGCACATTTATGGCCCGCTGGAGGTCATTTTGCAGGGCTCTGGCAGTGCTCCACCTGCTCTTCCTTGCACAAAGGTGGAGGTAGCGGTCCTGCTGCTGGGTTGTTGCCCTCCTACGGCCTCCTCCACATCTCCTGATGTACTGGCCTGTCTCCTGGTATCGCCTCCATGCTCTGGACACTACGCTGACAGACACAGCAAACCTTCTTGCCACAGCTCGCATTGATGTGCCATCCTGGATGAGCTGCACTACCTGAGCCACTTGTGTGGGTTGTAGACTCCGTCTCATGCTACCACTAGAGTGAAAGCACCGCCAGCATTCAAAAGTGACCAAAACATCAGCCAGGAAGCATAGGAACTGAGAAGTGGTCTGTGGTCACCACCTGCAGAACCACTTCTTTATTGGGGGTGTCTTGCTAATTGCCTATAATTTCCACCTGTTGTCTATTCCATTTGCACAACAGCATGTGACATTTATTGTCAATCAGTGTTGCTTCCTGAGTGGACAGTTTGATTTCACAGAGGTGTGATTGACTTGGAGTTACATTGTGTTGTTTAAGTGTTCCCTTTATTTTTTTGAGCAGTGTATATACACACCTGTTCTGAAAGGCCCCAGAGTCTGCAACACCACTAAGCAAGGGGCACCACCAAGCATGCGGCACCATGAAGACCCAGGAGATCTCCAAACAGGTCAGGGACAAAGTTGTGGAGTAGTACAGATCAGGGTTGGGTTATAAAGAAATATCTGAAACTTTGAACATCCCACAGAGCACTATTAAATCCATTATTTAAAAATTGAAAGAATATGGCACCACAACAAACCTGCCAAGAGAGGTCCGCCCACCAAAACTCACGGACTAGGCAAGGAGGGCATTAATCAGAGGCAGAGACCAAAGATAACCCTGAAGGAGCTGCAAAGCTCCACAGCGGAGATTGGAGTATCTGTCCATAGGACCACTTTAAGCCGTACACGCCACAGAGCTGGGCTTTATGGAAGAGTGGCCAGAAAATAACCATTGCTTAAAGAAAAATATAAGCAAACACGTTTGGTGTTCGCCAAAAGGCATGTGGGAGATTCCCCAAACATATGGAAGAAGGTACTTTGGTCAGATGAGACTAAAATTGAACTTTTTGGCCATCAAGGAAAACGCTATGTCTAGCGCAAACCCAACACCACTCATCACCCCGAGAACACCATCCCCACAGTGAAGCATGGTGGTGGCAGCATCATGCTGTGAGGATGTTTTTCCATCGGCAGGGACTGGGAAACTGGTCAGAATTGAAGGAATGATGGATGGCGCTAATTACAGGGAAATTCTTGAGGGAAACCTGTTTCAGTCTTCCAGATATTTGAGACTGGGACGGCGGTTCACCTTCCAGCAGGACAATGACCCTAAGTATACTGCTAAAGCAACACTTGAGTGGTTTAAGGGGAAACATTTAAATGTATTGGAATGGCCTAGTAAATGCCCAGACCTCAATCCAATTGAGAATCTGTGGTATGACTTAAAGATTGCTGTACACCAGCGGAACCCATCCAACTTGAAGGAGCTGGAGCAATTTTGCCTTGAAGAATGGGCAGAAATTCCAGTGGCTAGATGTGCCAAGCTTATAGAGACATACCCCAAGAGACTTGCAGCTGTAATTGCTGCAAAAGGTGCCTCTACAAAGTATTGACTTGGGGGGGGGTGAATAGTTATGCACGCTCAAGTTCTGTTTTTTTGTCTTATTTATTGTTTGTTTCACAAGAAAAAATACTTTGCATCTTCAAAGTGGTAGGCATGTTGTGTAAATCAAAATGATACAAACACCCCAAATATCAATTTTCATTCCAGCTTGTAAGGCAACAAAATAGGAAAAATGCCAAGGGGGTTGAATACTTTCGCAAGCCAATGTACAGTGGGGGAAAAAAGTATTTAGTCAGCCACCAATTGTGCAAGTTCTCCTACTTAAAAAGATGAGAGAGGCCTGTAATTTTCATCATAGGTACACGTCAACTATGACAGACAAAATGAGAAGAAAAAAATCCAGAAAATCACATTGTAGGATTTTTTATGAATTTATTTGCAAATTATGTTGGAAAATAAGTATTTGGTCAATAACAAAAGTTTCACAATATTTAGTTATATACCCTTTGTTGGCAATGACACAGGTCAAACGTTTTCTGTAAGTCTTCACAAGGTTTTCACACACTGTTGCTGGTATTTTGGCCCATTCCTCCATGCAGATCTCCCCTAGAGCAGTGATGTTTTGGGGCTGTCGTTGGGCAACACGGACTTTCAACTCCCTCCAAAGATTTTCTATGGGGTTGAGATCTGGAGACTGGCTAGGCCACTCCAGGACCTTGAAATGCTTCTTACGAAGCCACTCCTTCATTGCCCGGGCGGTGTGTTTGGGATCATTGTCATGCTGAAAGACCCAGCCACGTTTCATCTTCAATGCCCTTGCTGATGGAAGAAGGTTTTCACTCAAAATCTCACGATACATGGCCCCATTCATTCTTTCCTTTACACTGATCAGTCGTCCTGGTCCCTTTGCAGAAAAACAGCCCCAAAGCATGATGTTTCCACCCCCATGCTTCACAGTAGGTATGGTGTTCTTTGGATGCAACTCAGCATTCTTTGTCCTCCAAACACGACGAGTTGAGTTTTTACCAAAAAGTTCTATTTTGGTTTCATCTGACCATATGACATTCTCCCAATCCTCTTCTGGATCATCCAAATGCACTCTAGCAAACTTCAGACGGGCCTGGACATGTACTGGCTTAAGCAGGGGGACACGTCTGGCACTGCAGGATTTGAGTCCCTGGCGGCGTAGTGTTTTACTGATGGTAGGCTTTGTTACTTTGGTCCCAGCTCTCTGCAGGTCATTCACTAGGTCCCCCCATGTGGTTCTGGGATTTTTGCTCACCGTTCTTGTGATCATTTTGAACCCACGGGGTGAGATCTTGCGTGGAGCCCCAGATCGAGGTAGATTATCAGTGGTCTTGTATGTCTTACATTTCCTAATAATTGCTCCCACAGTTGATTTCTTCAAACCAAGCTGCTTACCTATTGAAGATTCAGTCTTCCCAGCCTGGTGCAGGTCTACAATTTTGTTTCTGGTGTCCTTTGACAGCTCTTTGGTCTTGGCCATAGTGGAGTTTGGAGTGTGACTGTTTGAGGTTGTGGACAGGTGTCTTTTATACTGATAACAAGTTCAAACAGGTGCCATTAATACAGGTAACGAGTGGAGGACAGAGGAGCCTCTTAAAGAAGAAGTTACAGGTCTGTGAGAGCCAGAAATCTTGCTTGTTTGTAGGTGACCAAATACTTATTTTCCACCATAATTTGCAAATAAATTCATAAAAAATCATACAATGTGACTTTCTGGAAAAAAAATTCTCAATTTTTCTGTCATAGTTGATGTGTACCTATGATGAAAATTACAGGCCTCTCATCTTTTTAAGTGGGAGAACTTGCACAATTGGTGGCTGACTAAATACTTTTTTCCCCCACTGTATGTACTGTATTTGTAATGAAGTCACACTGGGACTTCAAAAAAGCTCTGAAAGTCATGATTAATCAATCAACTTACAGGACATTATATGGCATCAACCACCATGTTTCTAAGTATGTTTGCCAGCCTGACATTTCTGTTTGAACTACAACCGTATGGATTCAGACGTGTGTGACTTCAGAAGTTGTGCTCATCTCAGTTGCCGCTGCCATAGAACACATTCCTAACACCCTCAGTGTATTTCCATCTAACCATGGCATTTCTGTTAAGAACGGATACGTCATACACTGAAAGTGGAATCATGGAAGCCTAATCAAATTTCATGAACGGGGAAGACAGAGTGAGAGCACTAGTGGGTTTTTATTATACAATCATTATTATAAAACAGGCCTCTGGATAGAGACACTCAGTTAATCTTCCTGCAGGAGAGGGAGGGAGAAGGGAGGGAGGGTAAGGGGACCCGACACAGTAATATACCACTTCATCGCATTCCTCCAATTACACTGGTCTTGGGCTGGTGCATTTGGAATAACTACTTTTTTACCTACTGCATATATTTGCCATTCAGGTGATTTTCAGGGCAGACCGAGAAATGCAAATGGCCTAGTCTATCATCATTATCACACTGACTAAACCAGACAGACTCTTAAGGTTTCCAATGAAAACCCATTGTTTTATAGGTAATCTAGGTCTATGACTTTATTATGTTACAGATGAACTGTACATTATCTAAAAAGTTAATAGAAGGTGCAATCAGGTAAAAAACCTGGTGAACAATGAACCACTAAACCAAGAATTACTCAAACAAATAAATCTTTAGACTGGAATAGAAATAACTGTTGATACACTGATATGAAACAACCACTCTTAACCAGATGAAATCAGAGAACCTTAGCCCTCATACTACATCTCACCACACAAAAACCTGAAATTTAGTTCAGAGACAAAGATTTTACAAGAAAAAATATATTGAATCTTATTATTTTTCTCCCCAATTTTGTCATATCCAATTCCGATCTTGTCTCATCTCTGCAACTCCCCAACGGGCTCGGGAGAGGTGAAGGTTGAGTCTTGCATCCTCCGAAACATGACCCGCCAAACCGCGCTCCTTACCACCCGCCCGCTTAACCTGGAAGCCAGCCGCACCAATGTGTCGGAGGAAACACCGTTCAGCTGACGACCGAAGTCAGCCTGCAGGCGCCCGGCCCGCCACAAGGAGTCGCTAGAGCAGGATGAGCCAAGTAAAGCCCCCCCGGTCAAACCTTAACCCGGACGATACTGGGCCAATTGTGCGCCGCCCTATGGGACTCCCGGTCTCGGCCAGTTGTGACACAGCCTGGGATCGAACCCGGGTCTGTAGTGAAGCCTCAAGCACTGCGATGCAGTGCCTTAGACCGCTGTGCCACACGGGAGGCAGAATCGTATCTTTCTATTGAGGAAACAGAGAAGGCATTCAGAAAAACAATAGGCGAGCAGTCTTAATGGATTTAGTAATGGTACAGTTAGCCTTCACACAGTTCCTCAGTGCAGATTTCCTGCCCTTTCCAACTGATTAAATGGCGCTCCTCTCCCTCAGCATGCCTCAGTCTCTGAACGATGCCCTTTGAACTTCATAAGAGAAAAACATTGGGCTTTTCCAGGTTCCTATTTCCACCACATTCCCATTACGCAAAAGCTGCTTATGTCTACCTAATTTCTACCAGCATGTTAGACCATCTTTACTCCACACTCTAGACCATCTTTACTCCACACACAGAGACACATACAAAGCTCTCCCTCGCCCTCCATTTAGCAAATCTGACCATAACTCTATCCTCCTGATTCCTGCTTATAAGCAAAAACTAAAGCAGGAAGCACCAGTGACTCGGTTAATAAAAAAGTGGTCAGACGACGCAGATGCTAAGCTACAGGACTGTTTTGCTAGCACAGACTGGAACATGTTCTGAGATTCTTCAGATAGCATTGAGGAGTACACCACATCAGTCACTGGCTTCATCAATAAGTGCATCGATGATGTCGTCCCCACAGTGACCGTATGTACATACCCCAACCAGAAGCCATGGATTACAGGCAACATCCGCACTGAGCTAAAGGGTAGAGCTGCCGCTTTCAAGGAGCGGGACTCTAACCCGGACGCTTATAAGAAATCCCGCTATGCCCTCCGACGAACCATCAAACAGGCAAAGAGTCAATACAGGACTGAGATTGAATCGTACTACACCGGCTCTGACGCTCGTCGGATGTGGCAGGGCTTGAAAACTATTACAGACTACAAAAGGAAGCACAGCCGCGAGCTGCCCAGTGACACAAGACTTCCAGACAAGCTAAACCACTTCTATGCTCGCTTCGAGGCAAGCAACACTGAAGCATGCATGAGAGCACCAGCTGTTCCGGATGACTATGTGATCACGCTCTCCGTAGCCAATGTGAGTAAGACTTTTAAGCAGGTCAACATTCACAGACGGATTACCAGGACGTGTACTCCGAGCATGTGCTGACCAACTGGCAAGTGTCTTCACTGATATTTTCAACATGTCCCTGACTGAGTCTGTAATACCAACATGTTTCAAGCAGACCACCATAGTCCCTGTGCACAAGGACACTAAGATAACCTGCCTAAATGACTACCAACCCTTGGCACTGACAGCTGTAGCCATGAAGTGGGGTAAGCAGGTAGCTTAGTGGGTAAGAGCGTTGTGCCAGTAACCGAAAGGTCGCTGGTTCTAATCCCCGAGCCGACTAGGTGAAAAATCTGTCGATGTGCCCTTAAGCAAGGCACTTAACCCTAATTGCTCCTGTAAGTCGCTCTGGATAAGAGCATCTGCTAAATGACTAAAATGTAAATGTAAATGTAAGTGCTTTGAAAGGCTGGTCATGGCTCACATCAACACCATTATCCCAGAAACCCTAGACCCACTCCAATTTGCATACCGCCCCAACAGATCCACAGATGATGCAATCTCTCAGGGGTGCGTGCTCAGTCCCCTCCTGTACTCCCTGTTCACCCATGACTGCATGGCCAGGCACAACTCCAACACCATCATTAAGTTTGCTGATGACACAACAGCGGTAGGCCTGATCACCGACAACGATGAGACAGCCTATAGGGAGGAGGTCAGAGACCTGGCCGTGTGGTGCCAGGATAACAACCTCTCCCTCAGACAAAGGAGATGATTGTGGACTACAGGGAAAAAAAAGAGGACTGAGCACGCCCCCATTCTCATCGACGGGGCTTTAGTGGAACAGGTTGAGAGCTTTAAGTTCCTTGGTGTCCACATCACCAACAAACTATCATGGTCCAAACACACCAAGATAGTCGTGAAGAGGGCACGACAAAGCCTATTCCCCCTCAGGAGACTGAAAAGATTTGGCATGGGTCCTCAGATCCTCAAAAAATTATACAGCTGCACCATCGAGAGCATCCTGACTGGTTGCATCACCGCCTGGTATGGCAACTGCTCGTCCTCTGACCGCAAGGCACTACAGAGGGTAGTGCGTACGGCCCAGTACATCACTGGGGCCAAACTTCCTGCCATCCAGGACCTCTATACCAGGCGGTGTCAGAGGAAGGCCCTAAAAATTGTCAAAGACTCCAGCCACCCTAGTCATAGACTGTTCTCTCTGCTACTGCACAGCCAGCGGTACCGAAGTGCCAAGTCTAGGTCCAACAGCTTCTACCCCCAAGCCATAAGACTCCTGAACAGCTAATCATGGCTACCCTGACTATTTGCACTGCCCCCCCACCCCCACCCCATATTTTTACACTGCTGCTACTCTGTTAATTATTTATGCATAGTCACTTTAACTCTACCCACATGTACATATTACTCCAACTACCTCAACTAGCCGGTGCCCCCGCACATTGACTCTGCACTGGTACCCCCCTGTATATATAGCCTCCCTACTGTTATTTTATTTTACTTCTGCTCTTTTTTTCCCTCAACACTTTTTTGTTGTTGTTTTATTTTACTTTTTTATAAAAAAATAAATGCACTGTTGGTTAAGGGCTGTAAGTAAGCATTTCACTGCAATGTCTGCACCTGTTGTATTCGGCGCATGTGGCCAATAAAATGTGATTTGATTTGATCATAAAAATAAATGAATAAAAAGATTCACAACTCTTTAATAGATGCAGTGATAACAAAAATGGCTAAACTAGCTATAAAACAATTCCCCTAGACCTACTTGGGAAGATATTGCAGCGTATGTCCGTTTCTCAGAAAGCTTAAAGCCATATTAGATTAGAGTTTAATAGTCACATGTACTGGGTTACAGATGTAATTACACGGTACAGTGAAATTGTTGAGCTCCAACAATGCAGGACAAAGTGAAATAAAACAAAAATAAAAATAGATAATAAAAAAAATTGAACTAACTACAAATAATAATACATTTCCATTGGGGAGGCGGGGGGGTCCGGGGAGCCAGGAGGGGGACAGGGGGAGCAAGTAGCTGACTAGTGGTGGCTATTCAGCAGCCTGATGGTCTGGGGGTAGTCTGAGTGATGGAAACGGGGAGAACAGGCCAAGGCTCGGGTGGCTGGGGTCCCAGATCTTCTTGACCTTCTTGCGACACCTGGTGTTGTAGGTGTCCTGGACGGCAGGCAGCGTGCACCCAATGGTGCGTTCGGCTGCATGTACCACCCTCTGTAGCACCTTGCAGTCCGCGGCGGTGGAGTTGCCATACCAGGCTGAGATGCAGCCCGACAGTATGCTCTCGATGGTGCTTCTGTATTACACTGTGAGGGCCCTCAGGGACAGGTCGAATTTCTTCAGCATCCCAAGGTTGAAGAGCCGCTGTCGTGCCTTCTTCACCACGGTGTCATTGTATGGATGCTGCCTGAAGACAATGAGTGTAAACAACGATGACTGATCTGTAAATGGTAGTGTAGGTGTGGAGGTGAAGGATAGGTCCAGCCAGTGAAGGTAGTGATGTCCTGTGGGTGGTTGTGTACCAGCCAGAGAGTTCAGGGCTGGCCAGACAGATGAAGACAGCCTCCTCACTTAGAGTGTAATCACACACAGTGGAGGAGAGGAGAGCTGCATTCCATACATCAGTTGCAGAGATGCTATCAGGGCCAGAGAGATGGCCCCATCTCATGGAGAGAGATAAATGGAGGGAGAAGTAGAGCTAGAATGGAGAAGAAGGAAACGCTAACACGTATGATAGGGTGTGATTGAGGGGGACATGTCACCCCGTAGCTGGTGCAGATGGTGACAGGGTGCATCAGGTAGGAGGAAGGGGGGATGGGGAGGGGTTAGGCTGATGGATTTACTAAGTCCTAGTTAGAGATTTACAGCAGAGGTAGCTGTAGTCCTATGGCAGAGCAAACATCCTCTAAAATTAGGAACAGGCTCCTTCACTCCACAGACTCCAAGGCAACCACATAGACCACAATCAACTTGTTTTCTGTCTCAAAATGATCATCTCAAAATGATTTATCAATGTAAATCATGGAAAATAAATAAAATTCTAACTATAAAACAGATTTTGATCATATTGGACAGTCACAGTCAATAGCCTTGACATACACAGTACATCTTTGTCTCCTTCCCTGCTTATGACTTTCTTCTCTGACAGGTACACTCCAAGAAGCAGCAGCTAGCTGGATGACCGTGAAGCCGTGGTGTAGTCATGCCTACCTTCCTCTTCCTGAAGGCCTGTCTGGCCAGGTATCCACTGCAGGCTGCTTGGAACAGGGTGATGTTGCGTCTGGTCTGCTCCTCCCTCTGCTCCTCCAGTTTCACCAAGGTCCCCGCTCTGAAGAACAACTGGGGACAAAAGAACACACCTTTTAGTTCATCATCAAAAAAAAGGGATATAGTCATGTTTGTTCAATTTCGGAGTGGATTCCAATCAATAATTTTGGCACATAACTGACCTCAAGAAAATATCTGCCTTTTTAGCACCTACTATACAAATATATTACATTAACTGGAAATATTATAATCCATTCATTGTAGTCTAAAGAAAAGGAGAGAAGGCAATCTATTGGGTGATGAAGTCGCTATCTCTGACAGTGTTAGCATTGTGTCCCTATTAGCTGGGTCAGAGGTGAAACAGATTTAAAAGGGCCAGTTGAAGTGCCATCACATGACATGCTCCTGTCATTCACACACACAGAGACATAATCACACCAGGGCTGTGTGAAGCAGTGTGAAGGCTGGTGGCAGTCAGTCAGCTGCTTAAGGCGAAGGACAGATAGTGATGGGAGAGCCGTTTCTATCCAAGGCCTCCGTAGCCAGGCTCCAGTGCTTTATAAATGACCAAACCTTCCTGGCATACATGAAAGAACCAGGAGGTGGAACTGACCTGAAGTTAAGGTGACCAGATTTTTGAAATTAAAATCAGGGGACATTTTTTTCTCTCGCTACGGGCATGGAACTATATTTAACTATCAATTTCCGCTTTAGATATAGTATATAGCCCGATATTGAGAAGAGGGCTACATACTGTACAATCATGTTAGAGGGACAATGTCATGAAATTGGCTTCAAAATCAAACTGATGTTTCTCTTTTGTCCTCTTAGAAAAACTCTCTCTACATAGGGTAATGGAAAGAAGAAAGAAGTGTCAGCCGTACTTTGTCCATACTGTAACCGTTTCTCCACCAGTGAGGAGATTTGTCTGGGTTCTATTATGATCAGAATGGAGACATTAAATGTGACACCATCTCGTTAGCCATGTGACTTCCAGTTGTGACAGTGTTTACCACAGCGAGAGTTGTGTGGACCCAGTGTCATGACAAGATTTGGTGCTGCTGTTAATTGGCATTCTGCTGGGGTCACTGCTGTTGCTAGGACGCCATTGGAATGCTTTGCGAAGCACCATCTTGGTGCTAATCTACTCCGGAGCCCAGATCAAACCCCAAAGGCAACTGCAGTGGTCTCCAAAATAATTACCATCTCTCCCATGTTGTAATTTGGTCCAGTAAATTACCAGCATCTGGGAGCATAGGAGCCATTGTTTCTCCCAACGTTGTTTCTCCTGATGTTCTTGTTGGCTTTGGGCCACTTCCCAACTGATGGGATTAAAAGTCCATCACCTGCCAGAAATGACTCCATATTGACATGAATACAAAGGAGACATGATTGTGTGTCTCACAGTGAGGCTGGAAGGCAGGCACGCCTCTCAGATCCATCCTCCTCAGCAAAGAGACTTCCAGGGCAGCCAACACTTGCCAGACAGTTCACACAATGACAAACACATTCCTCAAGGAGAAACACCTGGAAGGAGGAATCTATAGCTACAAATTAAGGAAACCTACTGTATGCAACATTCGGTTTTTGAGTTTCTATAACCCCTCTCACACAATATAATATAAACCGAGGTAGTTTTACCAGTGACTCATTCAAGGTGTGAGGTTTTACTGTGGTAGTAGTGGTACTCACCCTGCTCAGTCCCATGTGATAGCTGTTCTTCTCCAGGTCCAGGGACTCCAGCAGCTCCTCCACAGCCTGGAAACACACACAGATCAGTCACTGCCCCTCTACCCCCGGATTCTCCCTCTACAGCAGTCCCGCAGAGCTGACCACTGACACAGAGGATCCCAACAACCACTTCTCTTATCAGACAGAATCCTGAACTGTATTCCTTTCACATTCTCCCCTCACACCTCTGCCCCCAATCCCCACTCTCTCCTCCAGGACACAGAGCATGTGCAGGGAGAGAGGCAAATTAAAACTGACCAGACAGCTAGTCCTCCAGAATCCACCTGCTCCAGGCTCATCCCTCCTGACCCTGTGGTGGTCTCGGCCCCATAGCAGACTTGAACAAATACAGCCTCTGCAGAGAGGCACCGCCTGCAGCTCTCCCTCTGTGTTTCTGTCCATCTCCATGAGTCTCTCTGCCTTCCCCTTCCCTGTGTGGTGTGGACAGGTCTACTTGAGCCCCCAGCCTGAAAGCCCCCATCTAGATTACACTGTGAGAGGGGCTGCAGCCCAGAGCACTGAGGGTCTTTTGTCTGATGCTGTTTCAATAGAAACCCCGCTCCGAGAAGCTGACGCAGGGGAAATCTGCTTTTCTCTGTTTTTACCCACTTCGCTCACGCTCTCATGTTTATTCCCCACCGTTTCACTTCAGCCAGGCTCCTCTTGCAGGGGACCAAGACACAATTGACCCTCATTGATAGTTAACCTGAGAGTGGAACAGTCATTAGCAATCCTCCCTTCACAGGTTGGGTTACACTAAAACACTTTTAAAGGACCAGTGCAGTCAAGTGATTTCTCTGTGTTTTATATACATTTCCACACTATGAGTTTGTAATAATACTGTGAAAATGATAATGCCCTTTTAGTGTAAGAGCATTTTGAACAAACCGCCTGAGATTTCAACCTGTTTTAGTGGGATGGAGTTTTGGCCTGCCTGGTGACATCACCAATTAGTTAACAGACCAATCAGAAAGAGAGTTCCAAACCTCTCTGCCAATAAAAGCTAGTTTTCCACCTCCCCACTCAGACCACTCCCAGACAGTCCTAGCAAAATTCTTGCTTAAGAAATTGCTCTTTGCTAAGATACTTTGATTGATTTCAATGAAAATTGTCAAATAAACAAAAGTAAGGTACTTAATTGTTACCCAGAAATGATTTGATATTGAGATAAAAATGGCTGCAATAACCATTAGGCCCTCTCACCAGTCACATCTCACATAAACCAATGCAGTGGGGAGCTCCCTTCATAAGCAAATCATTAGGGCAAAACCACCCGCCAGACGGCCTCCAGGTTAGACAATATATTTCACAAAGTTGATAAGTGCAGTACCAAGTTTTGGGTATTTTGTTCAGCCTTAAACCCCAGTGCTTCCTGTCTCTGCTCCTTATTGATTAGACTTGGTAGTGAGTGGGATGCAGCTGTGGCTAAGTTGATTAGGTCATCACAATGGCCCTGATTAATAGAGGTTAATTCCTCTGTCAGTGGGCTACTGACAGCCACGGAGGAGATTGTCTATTCAGCTCATTAATATAACAATGCAGACCTCGGGTTGGCCTGAATCATATTATTTTCTCCAAACACACACACAGAAAAATAGACTCACCCTCTTCTCATCCTTCACCATGTAGTTGCGGCCAAGTTTCTTGTTCAGGTGTGGTGCCAGCACGTTGAAGCGGCGGCGGAACTCGGAGAAGACCATGTGATCAGGGTATCCTGTAAAGACAAGGACATCGGGGCAAGGTTATAAAGCTCTATTTTTCTTACATAAAGATTTATTTAAACACTGCTCTTTGTGAAGAACAGCAGTGTTCATCGTTTGGTTTGAGAGACCCTTCCAGACCTTTCTAGTCTAACATCCACAGCCTCCAGTCCAATCAGCTTTCTCACCTTGTCTGTAGATTCTGAGGGCGTCCAGCAGCTTGGAGCCGCGGAGCTGGGTCCGGAGCAGGGCCACATCCAGCTGCATCAGGCCAGAGTCTCCACTCTCCCCCTGGGCCTCCAACTCCGCTCTGCCCACCCGCAGGGCATCAGCATTGGGCAGCAGGCAGTGGATAAAGTGAACCCTGGACCTCCGCACAGTGTCCAGCAGAGCATCCTGCAGGAGAGAGGGGAGTTAGCTGGGACTCAAATGGTAACAGTGAGTGCTATGAGAGAGGACAAGGCCTCAACATGCATCGAGAGAGTAACCGGCCTAATCAGAGACCAAACCATTAATCATATGCAAAGGCTCCATACACTGGCTCTCACTAATGGATATAAACTAAAAAAAGAAACGTCCTCTCACTGTCAACTTAACATGTGTAAATATTTGTATGATCATAACATGATTCAACAACAGACATAAACTGAACAAGTTCCACAGACATGTGACTAACAGAAATTGAATAATGTGTCCCTGAACAAAGGGGGGGTCAAAATCAAAAGTAACAGTCAGTATCTGGTGTGGCCACCAGCTGCATTAAGTACTGCAGTGCATCTCCTCCTCATGGACTGCACCAGATTTGCCAGTTCTTGCTGTGAGATGTTACTCCACTCTTCCACCAAGGCACCTGCAAGTTCCCGGACATTTCTGGAGGGGAATGGCCCTAGCCCTCACCCTCCAATCCAACAGGTCCCAGACGTGCTCAATGGGATTGAGATCCGGGCTCTTCGCTGGCCATGGCAGAACACTGACATTCCTGTCTTGCAAGAAATCACGCACAGAACGAGCAGTATGGCTGGTGGCATTGTCATGCTGGAGGGTCATGTCAGGATGAGCCTGCAGGAAGGGTACCACATGAGGGAGGAGGATGTCTTCCCTGTAACGCACAGCGTTGAGATTGCCTGCTATGACAACAAGCTCAGTCCGACGATGCTCTGACACACCGCCCCAGACCATGACGGACCCTCCACCTCCAAATCGATCCCGCTCCAGAGTACTGGCCTCGGTGTAACGCTCATTCCTTTGACGATAAACGCGAATCCGACCATCACCCCTGGTGAGACAAAACCGCGACTTGTCAGTGAAGAGCACTTTTTGCCAGTCCTGTCTGGTCCAGCGACGGTGGGTTTGTGCCCATAGGCGACGTTGTTGCCAGTGATGTCTGGTGAGGACCTGCCTTACAACAGGCCTACAAGCCCTCAGTCCAGTCTCTCTCAGCCTATTGCGGACAGTCTGAGCACTGATGGAGGGATTGTGCATTCCTGGTATAACTCGGGCAGTTGTTGTTGCCATCCTGTACCTGTCCCGCAGGTGTAATGTTCGGATGTACCGATCCTGTGCAGGTGTTGTTACACATGGTCTGCCACTGCGAGGACGATCAGCTGTCCGTCCTGTCTCCCTGTAGCGCTGTCTTAGGCGTCTCACAGTACGGACATTGCAATTTATTGCCCTGGCCACATCTGCAGTCCTCATGCCTCCTTGCAGCATGCTTAAGGCACGTCCACGCAGATGAGCAGGGACCCTGGACATCTTTCTTTTGGTGTTTTTCAGAGTCAGTAGAAAGGCCTGTTTAGTGTCCTAAGTTTTCATAACTGTGACCTTAATTGCCTACCGTCTGTAAGCGGTTAGTGTCTTAACGACCGTTCCACAGGTGCATGTTCATTAATTGTTTATGGTTCAATCACAAGCATGGGAAACAGTGTTTAAACCCTTTATAATGAAGATCTGTGAAGTTATTTGGATTTTTTACAAATTATCTTTGAAAGACAGTGTCCTGAAAAAGGGACGTTTCTTTTTTTGCTGAGTTTAATAGTACATTTCATACATTAAGCAATCCGCCAGTGTTTTAATAAATGGTATAGTTAAGGAAAGTACTCTCAGGAGCAGGAAATCGAATGCCTAGGACCTACACGTGGATGTCTCCTAGCTCCTACGCTTTCAAGCTGTAATAATATGGTAAAAACACAGGAAGATGGATGATCTCCCAAACGCTATGCGAACACCTCTTCCGGAGGGAGGGTATATATTAGGTAGTGCTAATTAAATGACTCCTATTACTGAATCAGCCCATGGGTAGGATTCAAATGAGAGGCCCTGTGGCCCAACAACTTAGCTGGATATGCCCAGACTGTTACAGGAACAGAAGTGTAAATATGATTTTTTGGGAAGCCCTCTCGCTTTCCTTCTCTCCACCAGATCTGCCCCCTGCAGACGGCCCCCAGCCTCTTACCACTTGTAGTTTGATCTGGATGCAGTGGGACTTCTTCTTGACTGCCGCCACCCCAGTGGTGAAGGTCTTCCTCATGCTGGTGGCGCGCCGCAAGGTCAGCTGTGAAACACCCTCCATGCCCGCGATGGAGCCTGGCAGGATGGTGGCCCCGCCTCCTCGGCTCATAAAAAGACCACTGATGTTCTTCCTGGAAAGGAGAGACACCAATCAGGGTCAGACATGTCTGTTGCAAGCATTGCCAATCAAGCTAAAACATTATGTGGGTCTTACTTGTGGGAGTCCTGCAGGAGACTCCCTGCGTTGGTAGAGGCAGGGTTCTGTTTGGCATGGCTCAGCCAACCACGGGCGTCATACTCCACCCAGTCTGTCCCATGACTGTGGCCCAACAGGAAGTGATGTGGCTTCCCACTCTTCAGCAGCAAGGTGTGATCTGACAGGTAGTGAGGGAAAAGGAGTTGATAACCATTATGTATTTCAATGAATGTTTGCGTCTGTGGATGGATGTTTATATATGTGTGCATTGTGTGGCAATGAACATATATGAAGAAGAAAAACATACAAATATATTTATCATATCACCGGACATTGTATTTTCTATAAGGCACTTTATTTTTGTATATATATATATTTTTTTCAAAACACTATTTTAACTCAACATAGTGTGAAATGCACATATAAACAATATCCTAAATGTAGGCCCATTTTGCTGGGAGGCAATGAGGAGACTCGGGATCTTTCCCCCACGGCCCTTTCCCCCCCACACGTTTCCATGGCAATTCTATTGTTTTGGTATTTATTTGGATAGTGAAGCTAAAACTTTTTATTTGGCTCTATACTCCAGCATTTTGGATTTGAGATCAAATGTTTCATATGAGGCAACAGTATAGAATGCCACCTTTTATTTGAGGGTATTTTCATACATATCAGTTTTATCGTTTAGAAATGAAAGCACTTTATGGATCTAGTCCCCCCATTTGAAGATATAAGTATTTGGACAAATGCACATATGAGTATTGAAGTAGTCAACAGTGTAGTATTTGGTCCCATATTCCTAGCACGCAATGACTACGTCAGGCTTGTGACCGATTATGTTGTGGTGGCCAATAGAAATGAATGGTAAATAATGTACTGTGTCATTTTGGAGTCACTTTTATTTTAAATAAGAATAGAATATGTTTCTGAACACTTCTACATTAATGTGGATGCTACCATGATTAAGGGTAATCATGAATGAATCGTTAATAATAATAATAATAATAATAATAAGTGAGAAAGTTAGAGGCATAAATATCATGCCCCCCAAAAAATGCTAACCTCTTACCATTACCAATAAAAGGGGAGGTTAGCATTTTTTGGGGGGCATGATATTTATGCCTCTAACTTTCTTGTGTGTGTGTGTATGTGTGTGTGTGTGTGTGTGTGTGTGTGTGTGTGTGTGTGTGTGTGTGTGTGTGTGTGTGTGTGTGTGTGTGAGTGAGTGAGTGAGTGAGAGAGAGATAACAGATGTGACTGTTGTTGAGCTGTGCCTGAGTGATGAGCAACAGATTTGACTGTGTGTGTTCACCTTTGCGCTCTCCCTTGGCAGGGCCATAGTAGCTGAAGAGGCGTCCCAGTAGAGTATCCTCTGAACCCCCAGGCTGCAGAGCCTCCTCCTCCATCAGCCACAACAGGCCCCGCGCCTCATCAGTCCTCCGCTGGCACACACACATGCATACACTGGTCAGACATGCCTCTACCCAGTCCTTCGGATGGTTGTACAGTGCTTTCAGAAAGTATCCATACCCCTTGACTTATTCCACATTTTGTTGTGTTACAGCCTGAATTCAAACCCATCTACACACAATACCCCATAATGACAAATTGATAACCTGTTTTTAGGAGAAAAAATTAAATGCATAAATATCTAATTTACATCAGTATTCACACCCCTGAGTCAATATATGTTAGAATCACCTTTGGAAGCGATTCTTTCTGGGTAAGTCTTTAAGAGCTTTGCACACCTGGATAGTACAATATTTGCACATTATTATTTAAAAAAATTATTCAACGTCTGTCAAGTTGCTTGTTGATCATTTCTAGACAGCCATTTTCAAGCAGATTTCAGTCAAAACTGTAACTAGGCCACTCAGGAACATTCAATGTCGTCTTGGTAAGCAACTCCAGTGTATATTTGGCCTTGTGTTTTAGGTTATTGTCCTGCTAAAATATGAATTTGTCTCCCAGTGTCTGTTGGAAAGCCTGAACCATGTTTTCCTCTAGGACTTTGCCTGTGCTTAGCTCTATTCAGTTTATTTTTATCCCCAACAAAACTCCCTAGTCCTTGCCAATGACAAGCATACCCATAACATGATGCAGCCACCACCCATGCTTGAAAATATGAAGAGTGGTACTCAGTGATGTGTTGAATTTGCCCCAAACATAATGCTTTGTATTCAGGACATATTTTACCCACATTTTTGGCAGTTTTACTTTAGTGCCTTATTGCAAACAGGATGCATGTTTTGGAATATTTTTATTCTGTACAGGCTTCCTTCTTTTCACTCGGTCATGTAGGTTAGTATTGTGGAGTAACTACAATGTTGTTGATCCATCCTCAGTTTTCTCCTATCACAACCATTAAAATCTGTAACTGTTTTAAAGTCACCATTGGCCTCATGGTGAAATTCCGGAGCGGTTTCCTTCCTCTCCAGCAACTGAGTTAGGAAGGAGACCTGTACCTTTGTAGTGACTGGGTGTATTGATACACCATCCAAAGTGTAATTAATAACTTTACCATGCTCAAAGGTATATTCATTGTCTGCTTTTTTTCCTTTGTCATCCATCTACCAATAGGTGCCCTTCTTTGGGAGGCATTGGAAAACCTCCCTGTCTTTGTGGTTGAATCTGTGTTTGAAATCACTGCTCAACTGAGTGACCTTACAGATGATGTGGTCATTCAAAAATCATGTTAAACACTATTATTGCACACAGAGTGAGTCCATGCAACTTATTAAGCACATTTTTACTCCTGAACTTATTTAGGCTTGCCATTACAAAGGGGTTGAATACTTATTGACTCAAGCCAGTTCAGCTTTCCATTTTTAATTCATTTGTAAACATTTCTAAAAATATAATTCCACTTTGACATTATGGAGTATTGTGTGTAAGCCAGTGACACTAAATCTAAATTGAATCAATTTTTTAATTCAGGCTGTAACAACAAATTGTGGAAAAAGTCAAAAGGTTTCTGACCCTCTACTTTGTAGGAATCATTCTATAAGCCTTTGGAAATGTCGGCAAACCTTTTTGTTACAAGGCTTTTCACCTGTAATAGCACAGCACCTTTCCCAACTCTCTCCTGACTATATTTCCACAACAAACGATAACTAAAAACGGTGTGATTGAGTCAGCTGATCATATTTACCACCAAAATATTTCACTGACAACACAATGAAACACTGGCCATGTCCGAAATCTGTCTTGCCTACTACTTACTAAAACGACATACTGTGTACTAATCATACTACATACTATTTAGAACACACTGTTTAGTTATGCAATAAGCAACAAATATCAACATACTAGGCTGAGAATGCGTCATCTAATGCGCAATTGCATTCATTCCAACCATTCGTTCATTTTGGTATAGCGCGTCACTTATCATCTGTTGTCAAACACACGTGTCTCGAAAGACGATTTTCTTCCTCAAGTATGCAGCGAATTCTACTAGACGAAAAGCCGAAATTAGTATGACATCCTGGCATTTAATGCATACTCAAATTTCACATACTATAAAACGTTCTATTTTCGCATACCCAAAATGCCTACTATTTAGAATGCAGTACGGGTATTCGGACACAGCCACTGCTTTCAGATTAAGGCTTTTATTGAATAGCAACCACAAAAATACAGTCGTTTTTCATAAAGCAATTGCAGTAGTTTGTTTTCTGAGGTCCAGACGGCAGAGAGAGACAGGCCATTAGACATGACTCTCATTATGCCCAGTATCAGAGAAAGACCTCAGAGAGCACTGGAGCACTCAGGAAGCCTGCACTCCACACAGGCCACTTCAGCAATTATCACTAGAATGCCAGCCACAATTGAGCTTTTTGGTATAACTGAACTCTAACCCGTTTCTCTCTTGAAATGTCTCTTTCTAAATTAAAGAATATATACCCACTTACGGGCAGACTTATCAGTGTTATCACTGCTAGGCAAATCCCCGCCTTATCTTAGCTCATTGGTCACCATAGCAACACCCACCCGTAGTATGCGCTCCAGCAGGTATATCTCACTGGTCATCCCCAAAGCCAACACCTCCTTTCGCCGCCATTCCTTCCAGTTCTCTGCTGCCAATGACTGGAACAAACTGCAAAAATCTCTGAAGCTGGAGACACTTATCTCCCTCACAAACTTTAAGCATCAGTTGTCAGAGCAGCTCACCGATCACTGCACCTGTACACAGCCCATCTGTAATTAGCCCATCCAACTACCTCATCCCCATATTGTTATTTATTTTGCTCATTTGCACCCCAGTATCTCTATTTGCACATCATCTTCTGCACATCTATCACTCCAGTGTTAATACGAAATTGTAATTATTTTGCACTATGGCCTATTTATTGCCTTACCTCCATAACTTACTACATTTGCACACACTGTATATATATTTTCTATTGTGTTTTTGACTGTACGTTTTGTTTATCCCATATGTAACTCAAATTTTGCCATGGCTTATTCCGTGTTCTTATGCTGAGTGACTCAAACATAACAAAATCAATGGGGGCCCCATGCCATGACATTTTGGGGATTTTAGATTTTCCCTGACTGTCTAGTTTTATTTTGGTGGTTGTTAGTTCTCAAAGATGATCTTATAAATACATAGCTCCATTATCTTTTCTATATACTTTATATCTGGTTTTTCTATATACTGTATATCTGGTTTTAGTCGTTTAAGTTTACACGTTTTACCATCCCAACATTTTTATATAAATATATTTTTGGGGGGAGTGGTGGGAACGATTAATATAGGAGAAACACTGACACTTAATATTAGGGGATGATAATTAGTATTGTTGAATTCTTTGAACCTAGATATATCAAAAATAATCCCTCTGTCAGTTTGGACGCGCACACGCAGGCAGCCACGCACACCCACAAATACCTCTTCCTGGACCACTAAAAGCCTTCATAGCAAACAAACAGAGCCCAGTGAACCCATGGGTACTGACTTTTTAATGTCAGGGGACAACATTTGAAGAGTGTCAGTGTAAATTCAACTGTCAGCTTTCATCCTTGTGTCTCGACATGAACAGAGAGTGCTCTCTAATGGCGTGGGCTGTGCCATTCTTTTGCTTTGTCAGCCTTTAAAAAGGCTTTGGCCTTTTGCAGCCATCTGCTGTACACTGGTTCAGTGCTTTTGAAGACTGCTCCAGCAGGGCCAGGACCCCTTAAAAAGCAGAGCACTCAAAGCAACCAACCAGGAATTATTACACAGCTAGCTCTTACACTGTCAACACCGTGTCATTTCTGTTTCCATGGCACACACTTCACACACTGGAGGAGAAGCGAAAAAATGTTTTCTTCCACCAGAGTAAGTTTCCTAGTTTTTGTTTGCTGAATGAAATATCTTCCTTTTCCTTCACCTTTATTTCTGTTGATTCCTCTACGGAGGCATTCATATATTATATTAACCTCTTCTAAGGTGAAAAAAATTAACGGAACATTAAACTGAAAATTCTAAAATCTGCAAAAATTGATACAATAACGCTAGACTGACTAACTGTGAATCACAAAGGACTCATGAATGTAATTATAATATGCATAAAGGTGCACCGTGAAAACTATGGCCAGTCAGAGCGGCAGGGTGCCATGATTACAGAGATCTGGCAGTTCAAAGTACCAAGAGATTCATAAGGGAGTTAATGTTAGATAATGTTGCACTGGACTGTGCCAATATCAAAGAGAAATCCCATAGAAAGGTGAAGAGAGAACTCCTGTACAGCATGAAGCTGCCATGGTCATAGAAAGCAGGACATAGGGCCCTATTCATTCAAATTCTCTAACCGGGTAAACTCTGGTGTGAATATAGATATTGAAGGAGTGTACTTACCAGTGCTTGACTTGAAGCTTGGTCTACTGCAGCTACAGACAGAGATGTTCTGGGCTCCATGTCATCTAATGCAAGCTCTATGTTCTCCTAAGGGGGAACAGAGGGGATGATTAGGAACCAATGACAGTAACATAGATATGAAGAAAGGGTGCCAAGTTTTTTTGTTGTCTACTATAGGAATTAGTTCATTATGTTACTCATTATCAGATATAGTATATACATAGTAATAAAACTGTTATAAACTGCTCATAAACTGCTGATAAACAGCTACAGGCTATGAAAGTGAAACCATTGTGTTTTGTATAATGGGAGTGATTAGCCACACATCAGTTAGGACAGAGTTGTCAGGGATAATTCAGCCCTCTTATGACGGGTGTATAGACTAGCATTAGAGAGTAGATCTGCTGTGTGAAGAGAAGAGGCAGTTAAAGACAGAGGTGTTATTCTTCATCAGCCAGCGAGGCTCAGTAAGCAGCTCAACCCAGTTCACACAGCCAGTGATGAGTGAACTCACTTTGGGCCCGGCAGGGGAGGAGAGATGGCAATCATATGGGCCATTATATGGGCTCACGGTGTCACTGACAGTATTGATGAGGGGGTAGAAACCATGAAATCTATGAAGCTCTAATTTGCAATGGCTTACAGGAAGTAATAATGTGTCATCTTATGTCCGTATGTGAGAATGTATATTTGAATCCTTAAAAGTGTGTGTGTGTGTGTGTGTGTGTGTGTGTGTTTACGTATGTGTTAGTGTGTGTGTGTGTGTGTGTGTGTGTGTACTGTGCATATTAAGATACCTCTTTGTATCTCTCTAGCTCCTGTACAAAGGTGCGCTGATAGAACAGCATCTGCAGGCGCTCCTGGGTGTAGTTATGGCAGAGTTCTTCAAAGGTGGCTCCGCGCTCCCGCTTGGCCAGGCGAGGGTTCTGAAAGCCCGGGGTGTCCACGATGAGCAGGGAGCACAGAGAGTGCTGGCTGGTCTTCAGAGCACTGACACACACACACAGTCAGACCGAAAAAACATAACATCAAAACAACAAGTACAAGGCAGCAGAGCATAAACAGAGAACCAACTGTAGTGGCGCATGCCTGCGTCATCTCCCTCCATCTCTGGTAAAATGGTGACTAACCGGTTGATGAGGGAGACGAGGAGGGTGAAGATCTCTGAGTACAGCCCAGATGCCATGGCTTCTAAACACTCCATGGCTGTGGCCTTGGAACCTGGTAGGAGAATAGGTGAAAAGAGACAAATTCACAACAACGTCCCTGTCATCAGATCAGACAGCATACATAGCAACTGCAGAGGCACGGAATGCTCGGCTCACTCCAGTGAGTGTGACATTTTAAATGGGATAACTGCAGGAAACCAGCTAAACCTAGTGCTATTGCCCTTGAATCTCTGAGGTGGTAATAGAGGAAGACAGGTAAATCACAACCATGTCTGATGTGTGGCAACATTACTGTAACCTACTGGCTCTGTATTCTACTCACTAATCTAGGAAGGTTTAGACTGACTTGTCAGCAGTGCTCAGATCAAACCACACACAACATCCACATGTATGCCTCATGGCAGTGTGCATCTGGTAAACCTTTGTGTAGATGTGAAAGCTATCCCATGTCAGTAAGGTTTACCAGGTGCCCAGTGTCATGAGGCATGGATGTGGATGTTGTGTGGTTTGATCTGAGAACTTCTGACAAGTCTGAGTCTGGCCACAAAGCACAGTGTAATCTAGGAAGGTTCAGAGTACAGAGCCAGAATGATACAATAATCTACCATATCCAGGAATATAGCTACTGAGCTAAAGGTGGCTGGAGGGAGGTCACAGACAAGGTAAAATAAAGGCCAACTGTCCAGTTCTCCTGTGATACGGTTCTGACTGCCTATACAGTGAGGGAAAAAAGTATTTGATCCCCTGCTGATTTTGTACGTTTGCCCACTGACAATGAAATGATCAGTCTATAATTTTAATGGTAGGTTTATTTGAACAGTGAGAGACAGAATAACAACAAAAAAATCAAGAAAAACGCATGTCAAAAATGTTATAAATTGATTTGCATTTTAAATGAGGGAAATAAGTATTTGACCCCTCTGCAAACATGACTTAGTACTTGGTGGCAAAACCCTTGTTGGCAATCACAGAGGTCAGACGTTTCTTGTAGTTGGCCACCAAGTTTGCACACATCTCAGGAGGGATTTTGTCCCACTCCTCTTTGCAGATCTTCTCCAAGTCATTAAGGTTTCGAGGCTGACGTTTGGCAACTCGAACCTTCAGCTCCCTCCACAGATTTTCTATGGGATTAAGGTCTGGAGACTGGCTAGGCCACTCCAGGACCTTAATGTGCTTCCTCTTGAGCCATTCCTTTGTTGCCTTGGCCGTGTGTTTTGGGTCATTGTCATGCTAGAATACCCATCCACGATCCATTTTCAATGCCCTGGTTGAGGGAAGGAGGTTCTCACCCAAGATTTGACGGTTCATGGCCCCGTCCATCGTCCCTTTGATGCGGTGAAGTTGTCCTGTCCCCTTAGCAGAAAAACACCCCCAAAGCATAATGTTTCCACCTCCATGTTTGACGGTGGGGATGGTGTTCTTGGGGTCATAGGCAGCATTCCTCCTCCTCCAAACACGGCGAGTTGAGTTGATGCCAAAGAGCTCAATTTTGGTCTCATCTGACCACTACACTTTCACCCAGTTCTCCTCTGAATCGTTCAGATGTTCATTGGCAAACTTCAGACGGGCATGTATATGTGCTTTCTTGAGCAGGGGGACATTGCGGGCGCTGCAGGATTTCAGTCCTTCACGGCGTAGTGTGTTACCAATTGTTTTCTTGGTGACTATGGTCCCAGCTGCCTTGAGATCATTGACAAGATCCTCCTGTGTAGTTCTGGGCTGATTCCTCACCGTTCTCATGATCATTGCAACTCCACGAGGTGAGATCTTGCATGGAGCCCCAGGCCGAGGGAGATTGACAGTTATTTTGTGTTTCTTCCATTTGCGAATAATCGCACCAACTGTTGTCACCTTCTCACCAAGCTGCTTGGCGGTGGTCTTGTAGCCTATTCCAGCCTTGTGTAGGTCTACAATCTTGTCCCTGACATCCTTGGAGAGCTCTTTGGTCTTGGCCATGATGGAGAGTTTGGAATCTGATTGATTGATTGCTTCTGTGGACAGGTGTCTTTTATACAGGTAACAAACTGAGATTAGGAGCACTCCCTTTAAGAGTGTGCTCCTAATCTCAGCTCGTTACCTGTATAAAAGACACCTGGGAGCCAGAAATCTTTCTGATTGAGAGGGGGTCAAATACTTATTTCCCTCATTAAAATGCAAATCAATTTATAACATTTTTGATATGCGTTTTTCTGGATGTTTTTGTTGTTATTCTGTCTCTCACTGTTCAAATAAACCTACCATTAAAATTATAGACTGATCATTTCTTTGTCAGTGGGCAAATTTACAAAATCAGCAGGGGATCAAATAAGTTTTTCCCCTCACTGTATGTCCTTCACATTATGTGTGTCAACCCCTGATAAAACTCTCAGATACTGTACAATGAAATTAACATTTCAAGGGCAATGCATAAGGAAGACTTCTAAAATCGTCCTGAGATTTTTTTTATACCTACCCATCAATAACCACTCTGGGACTGTAGTCATTACTTAGATAAGCTTTAACATTCAGAGAAGCGTGTCGTGTCTCCTAGGTGATGAGCTGAGGGGCATGTGTGTGTGTGTGTGTGTGTTTAGTCCCAGGTGTACCTGAGGAGTCTCCTGGTGCATCGTCTGTCCCCTGACGTATAGAGCTGGCTCTGGGCAGGGTGCCCTTGGCCTGGTGCTTGAAGATGGAGGAGGAGAGCTCTTCTAGAGTGCAGCCCAGCAGGTAGGCAGCCTTCTGCGCCCACTCATGACGTGCAAATTGTTTCCTACCGGCTGAGACACACAGAAATACCATCATTATCTCCTCTGCCAACAACCATGGGGACAGTGTGTCTATCCACGACAGGAGACTGCAGTTACTGACAGAGGCGATGTGTGTCTGGGTCAAGTCGACCCTGCCCCAGGCTAACACAGCTGTGATAGTAGAAGAGCTAATAATAATAAACAACAACCTCATCAGGATAGTGAAATGTAGCCTACAAAGCACATTCAAGGTACTGTGCATCTAAATGGTATAAATTCAAAATTCTCCTACTTCTCTACAGTCCCATTAACTAAAAGCTTTTTTGCCGCTACCGTTTAACGTAGTTCTGAAAGATCTTACATTTTTCTCAATGTTATTTTTCTCACAGCTACAAGTCCTTCATCCAGACATCCACAGGAAATAATTACAGGGACTATCATTCTAAAGTATGAAGTTGCAGAAACACAAGCCTTGGTCTGCAAACCAAGTCTGGTGGATGGGTGATGAGAGTGAGTGGATAGAAGTGGGTTTTAATTTCAGTGCGGTATTGGAGAGGAACCTTCCCTCAGACACTTAAGAGGGCGACTGACTGGGGAACATCAGACATTTGCGCTTCTGACTGAGGCATAATGGGATCTCCCTGTTTCATCGTGCCTATGAGAGCATCCCATGCCACCGTGTTGTGACAAGCAAGAAGGTTGTGAAGACAATCAAAGAAAAAGACTGAGAACTTCATTAAAATGCTAATGACACCATGTCTGCATCACAGCGATAAATGCACAGAGGCAGAACATAACAATATGGAGAGGGTGTTTTTACCTTTGTCTGTGTCTGCAATGCAAGGGGAGCAGCATGCAACATGCAAGTAAGAACAGGTGGTTAGAACAGAACAACAGTTGGAGCAACAGTAGCAATGTATACAGTACATGAAAAGACAAACGCTCACACACACACACACATCACTCAAACAGCAGCAATGGGCACGCTTTAACAGGGTCTGACTAACACACTGCATTCAGGAGCTTCATTGGAAAACAATTTACAGAGAGTTGAGGAATAGAACAGCCCACACTTGTCAGAACACCCAATCAACCTCCCGTTCATTGTCAGATCTACTGATAGCAGGTGGATAGTCATGCACTTCTTCTGTGTTTTGACAGTGCAACTCATGATGAATAAATGTCTATGCTGCCCTCTGGTGTTACCTAGTCAAACTGCACTGCTTATCATTAGGGTGTTTCATCAAACCTCCAATGAACACACCAATTTCTAAACTCTTTATAATACTACAAAGATGTTGTAGTATTATAGGAGAGGGCAGCAAGTGTAAACAGATTTCCACCAAGTGGCAACTGACAGATTTTTTGGTCAATGATCTGACAGATTGTAACCCAGCAAATATGTATCTTTAGATTGGAGTTTATCAATTAACACTTCGGAGACAGAGAGGAAGAGAAGGTGATCAAAAGAGTAGAAGACACAAACACACCCAGAAGGGTGTTTGTTTGGGATCATTACCAATTTCCTCTATGACTGACACTGCAGAGAAGACAACATTAGACAATGTGAATAAGCATTCCAACTGCACACACATCCATTTTCATTACTACAGTGTAAACAATCCGTCTCGTTCTGGGCTGTCAGGCAAATAGAAATCAAACACACTGGGTTGTTCTCTGCGGAGGCACAGCAGCAAGCAGACATTGGGAGCTTTCCAATGACAAGGCATTTAGTCAGTTTAAGGCTGAAGTTGGGCTGGGACTTTGTTGCTTCTTGAGTTGGAACACTTAAAACTCATCAGTTGTCGCCCGACTGTCTCAAACTGACACCAACCATTTTGGTACTTGTGTTGCGCATGGCTGAACGGTAAAGGAACGCAATGAACATCTCTCCTGCAGATGGTAAAATGTGGAATTATTGAAAGTGCTCTTAGACTTCAGAACTGTCACAAATGTTCTCTGAATGTTCTCAGATCGAAAAGCTCCTTGAAACAAAAAGGCCCTGATAGATGGCAGCTACACCCAGTGTCTCTTTGCTTGGCTTTACTCTTTCAGATACACTATGCAAATGTATTCTATTTTTGTTGAATTCAGAAAACATGCATCTGTCATGTTAGTTGTAAGTGTTTCATGGAATTTAAATACAGAATGCAGCTCCATTATTAGCCTCTGAATTGAACATCTGACATTGTGTCAGAGTAGGCTCCTGGTGTGTACAGTTCTGCAGGTCTTACCCTTGGTGGCCCCTGCAGCCCCTAGGTGGTAGATGGCCCCCAGGACCAGCCAGAAGGCCCTCTGTTCCTCCCCACTGATGCCCAGGACCTTCATGGCTGCCTGCAGCTTGGTGAACTGCTGGGAGGCCCGCTGCTTGTCCTCAGACTGGGCAAGCATTGGGGGGAGAAACGACAGGTGTTAATATGGACTGTCTTTATTTTACCTTTATTTTAACAGTGAGTCCCATTGGGAGCCCTGCATCTTACAATTACACAACAAGTTACACATAGGAAATACAGCAGAAAATAAAATACAAAGAGAATACAAAAATAAAACACTTGCATAAAAAGCAGTGTGAGTCTATTCACACAACCAAATAAAACTTTCCTGACACAAGGTCTTTCCCACAAGGTTTTTGGGGACCTGGGTAGAGTTACCTTGGGTTGAGGCACGATTCCAAAAGCACTGTTTTCAGCAAAGTGGTTGAAGTGCAGCTTAGTCCTGGGAAGGCAATATGAGACAAGCTGTCATTCAGTCACAATGACAAGAGTATACCTGACAGAGCTACTCAAGAGTTTCTGACCTTCAAAACACACACTTTAAAGTAAATGGAGAGAGAGTAGAAAGATGGAGAGGTGAAAGGGAGAGAGGTGAGAGAGGGAGCGGAGAAAGAGAGAGTTTGGCAAAGGTGTAGGTCCACTCCACACAGAGGTCTGAGGAAAATGACAGCTTACTTGAGAGAGCTGTCAGCTCCAGCCATCATGTAGTAGAAGACGTTGAAGGTGGACTCTCCCTCTGGCCGCCTGGTCACTCTTAGCTTCTCTAGCAGCATGGTCTGAATGGAGGCCGAGGCCACCTGGCCAGCCTGGTCAACATCCAGGGACACGATGTGAGAGAAGCGACTGGCATTTTCGTTCATGGAGGTGGAGCTGTTCCCAAAGGCCTCCAGGATTGTGTAGACTGCCTGCCACTTCTCCGCTGGGAAACACACAGAAACAGGCCAAATAGAGAATAGCAGGCAAATAGTGGACTTGCAAATGAAAAATGTAAATAACTTGTTCCGTAACGTACTGCATATTCGTTCCCCTCAAAACCTACCAGAGAAGGTCTTGCCAGTGCTGCCAGCGATGGTGACCAGGTATTGGACCAGGTGTTGACAGTTGGTGGTCTTGCCGCTGCCGCTCTGCCCCAGTAGCACAATGGACTGGTCCTGACGCGTGGTCAACAGGTTCCTATAGGCTGACTGGGCCACGCCATAGATGTGAGGCGCTGTGTCCTCCCTCCTGCACCCCTTAAACATGTGCATCACCTGGAGAGAGAGAGAACTGAGTGTCATTCTCACCATATAAAGCCTCACCAATCAGCTTTAATATTGCAGATACATTGACAGAACCCACTCTAATTGTCTGCATCATTTCCAATCCTCCATATAGATAGATAAGCTAGATAAGATATATATATACACTGCTCAAAAAAATAAAGGGAACACTTAAACAACACATCCTAGATCTGAATGAATGAAATAATCTTATTAAATACTTTTTTCTTTACATAGTTGAATGTGCTGACAACAAAATCACACAAAAATTATTAATGGAAATCAAATTTATCAACCCATGGAGGTCTGGATTTGGAGTCACCCTCAAAATTAAAGTGGAAAACCACACTACAGGCTGATCCAACTTTGATGTAATGTCCTTAAAACAAGTCAAAATGAGGCTCAGTAGTGTGTGTGGCCTCCAAGTGCCTGTATGACCTCCCTACAACGCCTGGGCATGCTCCTGATGAGGTGGCGGATGGTCTCCTGAGGGATCTCCTCCCAGACCTGGACTAAAGCATCCGCCAACTCCTGGACAGTCTGTGGTGCAACGTGGCGTTGGTGGATGGAGCGAGACATGATGTCACAGATGTGCTCAATTGGATTCAGGTCTGGGGAACGGGCGGGCCAGTCCATTGCATCAATGCCTTCCTCTTGCAGGAACTGCTGACACACTCCAGCCACATGAGGTCTAGCATTGTCTTGCATTAGGAGGAACCCAGGGCCAACCGCACCAGCATATGGTCTCACAAGGGGTCTGAGGATCTCATCTCGGTACCTAATGGCAGTCAGGCTACCTCTGGCGAGCACATGGAGGGCTGTGCGGCCCCCCAAAGAAATGCCACCCCACACCATGACTGACCCACCGCCAAACCGGTCATGCTAGAGGATGTTGCAGGCAGCAGAACGTTCTCCACGGCGTCTCCAGACACTGTCACGTCTGTCACATGTGCTCAGTGTGAACCTGCTTTCATCTGTGAAGAGCACAGGGCGCCAGTGGTGAATTTGCCAATCTTGGTGTTCTCTGGCAAATGCCAAATGTCCTGCACGGTGTTGGGCTGTAAGCACAACCCCCACCTGTGGACGTCGGGCCCTCATACCACCCTCATGGAGTCTGTTTCTGACCGTTTGAGCAGACACATGCACATTTGTGGCCTGCTGGAGGTCATTTTGCAGGGCTCTGGCAGTGCTCCTCATGCTCCTCCTTGCACAAAGGCGGAGGTAGCGGTCCTGCTGCTGGGTTGTTGCCCTCCTACGGCCTCCTCCACGTCTCCTGATGTACTGGCCTGTCTCCTGGTAGCACCTCCATGCTCTGGACACTACACTGACAGACACAGCAAACCTTCTTGCCACAGCTCGCATTGATGTGCCATCCTGGACGAGCTGCACTACCTGAGCCACTTGTGTGGGTTGTAGACTCCGTCTCATGCTACCACTAGAGTGAAAGCACCGCCAGCATTCAAAAGTCACCAAAACATCAGCCAGGAAGCATAGGAACTGAGAAGTGGTCTGTGGTCACCACCTGCAGAACCACTTCTTTATTGGGGGTGTCTTGCTAATTGCCTATAATTTCCACCTGTTGTTTATTCCATTTGCACAACAGCATGTGACATTTATTGTCAATCAGTGTTGCTTCCTAAGTGGACAGTTTGATTTCACAGAAGTGTGATTGACTTGGAGTTACATTGTGTTGTTTAAGTGTTCCCTTTATTTTTTTGAGCAGTGTATATAATATATTTAAGCTGGGTAGGCACACTTTTTGGCTCAAGGGTTTTCAAGATTCAACGGAGGGCTGCACAGATTTTTCTATATTGTTTTTGGACTGATTTTTGTTTGTCAATCAATTTGCAGATCAGAAAAAGCACAGTCATTTTAAAATACACTGCTCAAAAAAATAAAGGGAACACTGGAATGGAATAGACAACAGGTGGAAATTATAGGCAATTAGCAAGACACCCCCAATAAAGGACTGGTTTTGCAGTGGTGACCACAGACCACTTCTCAGTTCCTATGCTTCCTGGCTGATGTTTTGGTCACTTTTGAATGCTGGCGGTGCTTTCACTCTAGTGGTAGCATGAGACGGAGTCTACAACCCACACAAATGGCTCAGGTAGTGCAGCTCATCCAGGATGGCACATCAATGCGAGCTGTGGCAAGAAGGTTTGCTGTGTCTGTCAGCGTAGTGTCCAGAGCATGGAGGCGCTACCAGGAGACAGGCCAGTACATCAGGAGACGTGGAGGAGGCCGTAGGAGGGCAACAACCCAGCAGCAGGACTGCTACCTCCGCCTTTGTGCAAGGAGGAGCAGGAGGAGCACTGCCAGGGCCCTGCAAAATGACCTCCAGCAGGCCACAAATGTGCATGTGTCTGCTCAAACGGTCAGAAACAGACTCCATGAGGGTGGTATGAGGGCCCGACGTCCACAGGTGGGGGTTGTGCTTACAGCCCAACACCGTGCAGGACGTTTGGCATTTGCCAGAGAACACCAAGATTAGCAAATTCGCCACTGGCGCCCTGTGCTCTTCACAGATGAAAGCAGGTTCACACTGAGCACATGTGACAGAGTCTGGAGACGCTGTGGAGAACGTTCTGCTGCCTGCAACATCCTCCAGCATGACCGGTTTGGCGGTGGGTCAGTCATGGTGTGGGGTGGCATTTCTTTGGGGGGCCGCACAGCCCTCCATGTGCTCGCCAGAGGTAGCCTGACTGCCATTAGGTACCGAGATGAGATCCTCAGACCCCTTGTGAGACCATATGCTGGTGCGGTTGGCCCTGGGTTCCTCCTAATGCAAGACAATGCTAGACCTCATGTGGCTGGAGTGTGTCAGCAGTTCCTGCAAGAGGAAGGCATTGATGCTATGGACTGGCGCGCCCGTTCCCCAGACCTGAATCCAATTGAGCACATCTGGGACATCATGTCTCGCTCCATCCACCAACGCCACGTTGCACCACAGACTGTCCAGGAGTTGGCGGATGCTTTAGTCCAGGTCTGGGAGGAGATCCCTCAGGAGACCATCCACCACCTCATCAGGAGCATGCCCAGGCGTTGTAGGGAGGTCATAGAGGCACGTGGAGGCCACACACACTACTGAGCCTCATTTTGACTTGTTTTAAGGACATTACATCAAAGTTGGATCAGCCTGTAGTGTGGTTTTCCACTTTAATTTTGAGGATGACTCCAAATCCAGACCTTCATGGGTTGATAAATTTGATTTCCATTGATAATTTTTGTGTGATTTGGTTGTCAGCACATTCAACTATGTAAAGAAAAAAGTATTTAATAAGATTATTTCATTCATTCAGATCTAGGATGTGTTATTTTAGTGTTCACTTTATTTTTTTGAGCAGTATATATATATATATTCCTTCTTTATCATTTTCCCCTAACCCTACCATCCCTCCCCAAATTGGAGTAAACTAATGGACAACAATACTTACAGCTTATACGTACTATATACATTTTACAGACACAGTATATTTTACATTAGTAATCTTTTATTCGTTTTTAGTCCCACCCTTCAGCCCGCCTCAACCCCTCCCATCTACAGTATCTCTGAAGACCATCCAGTTTTGATTTCTAATTGCCACATATTTTTCAACTGTGCTGTGATGTTTCACAAAAGTTCTGAACCTTTCAATTCTCCGAGTTTCTACAGTGTAAATTAAAGATGAACATTTTTACTAAGAGTATTATTATATTATTGATCGATTGACTACAGCTTTTCAAGTCACCCAGCAGTGCTATTTGCAGAGTTGGCTCCAGGTAAATGTTGCAATTATTCAGCAAATTCTGAACCTGCGACCAAAAACAAGCTACCTATGGGCAGTACCAAAACAAGTGATCTAATGATTCTGTCTCTTCGCAGCAAAATCTGCAGAGCTGGGATGGTTGTATCCCCCATATATATAACATTCTATTGGTTGCAAGAATGTTGTATAATAATTGAAATGGAAAAACTCTGGTGTACTTGCTACTCTCCTAGAAGATATCCCCTCCCCTATCCTGCTAACCCCAGGCTCCACCCAGAACAGTACCTTCTCAGAGTACATGGAGGGAGCGCTGATGGGGTTGATGACCACCATGTTGGGCCCAGCATGGGTGTGGATGAGGTTGCCCCCGTAGCGCTGGCGCAGGGAGTGCATCACACTGGACTCATTGAGGTACTGCAGCGAGGACAGGTCCTCCACACGGTCAAACGATGGAGGGTTTGCCTACACACATGGGTCAGAGTTCAAAGAGTTGATACACCACAGACTCTTCTCTTCAGATAATGACCCAATAAAAGTAAAAGGATCCAATAGGAGAACAATTCAATTAGGTGCACTACAGGGGCCAATCATCATGTACATTTTGATGAGTTTAGGTCTACCTTCTCCACATCATCCTCATCCACATCCAGCAACGAGCCGTCGCTCTCCAGTCTGATCTTGACTTTCCCCTCTGGCAGACTGCCTGGCTCCGTCTTCAACAGGGTCGCTGTGGTGACCAGTCAGAACAGTCAGTATCATTATGATCTACAGCCACTGATTATGTCACAGATCAAATGTTTGTCTAGGCTGCATGATGTGTTATATTGAACACATTTACAAAATCAATACAAATAAGGATTACTACTTCACTCAGATAAATCAACAGTTAATTGAATATGCTTAAATGTTGATCATATTGGGGTGAATGGCGGCGTTCATGTCTACTAACCCAAGGAGAATCCATCCTTGTGAACCAGCCATACTTTCTCGGTCCCGTACCAGGCCTTCTCAGCAGCTATCTGCTCCTCAGTCTTCACCTGTGAGAGAGCGGGCCCACAGACAGGGTTAGTACATTTCTAAAAGAGGAAAAGCTAGAAGGCAGGAGCAGAGGTGTATACCCAGAGAGATGAATGAGCTAGATGAATTAACACCAGTGAAGAGGTTGTCATCCTCAGTAACCGGACATCTTTGAACTGGAGGACAGGAACAGAACTGGGCTTTGCATTGCAGTGTCATCCTCTCCGTGAGGGAGGAGGAGTTTTGGGGTTTCAGCCCTTGTTCTTCCCCACGGAACACTTGACCCGACCACCCACTTCCCCTACCCTCTTACCTTGCAAACCCACACCTGGCCTCCAGAAAGCCCCTCATGGCCTACTAGGCAGGCCCCTGGTCCCTACTCTGTGTGTTACCCATCAGATCACTCCCTGCAACCAAACTACTGAGAATCCACTCTCACTGAAAGGATAGGGAGTCATGAATAAAGCATGCTACATAACCTAACACCATTACACAGCACAAGTTACACAGCACAACACATGACTGGACTGGCTGCACATCAGTACCACAGCACTTCACCACAAATATTCATGAAGAATGTGATAGAGATATAATACGAACAAACTAAACACACATCATATGACAATTAATCTGTGGACACATCATGCAATTTGAGTTTCTCAGGATCTGAAAATCATACTGAAAAGCAAGCCACATCACTAGACAAGAATACACTCTCACTGTAAACCTACTAGACAGGGTAGAATACTGAGGAACTCACTTCACCATCATCAGATAAAAAAGGGCTTAATAAGTCATGTATTTCAAGAGTTTCTCAATATTCTAATGGTTCATCACAGATACAAAATCCCAGCTGAGGATGTAGGCTCTGTGATTCACACACAACACATCCAGGGCAGAACTGAAGGAGATGCATGGGGTATTGCAGTCAGGCATAGCAGTGGGCAGACCTTGGGTTGAGAAGCGGCCATGTGGGCCACCTGCAGGAGGGACACGGGGTCCTGATCCACCAATGTCTGGAGGAGGGCAGGAAGAGGGGGTCAATCCAGAGGTCAGAGATCAACTTTGAGGACCATACTGCATGTTCAAACACTTGCCAACAGCCAAGTAACAAGTATCTTTTGTGAATTTGGGTGGAAGGTAGGATAACACATGCAGATGAAGAAAATAACTGACACCCACACATTGGCTGTGAAAAACAACAAAAGAAAGCACATGTTAATCCTTCTAGCTTTACCAGTCTATGTAACTATGTCCTGCAGAGGCCGTCTCTGTGGGAGAGGTTAGGTCATATTACTGGGACTTCCAGCAGTGCTTCACGGACAGAGGGAAAGAATTCAGTCCACAACAACATGGTGAGGGAATGAGTATGGGGTGCAGACAGAATCCCTGGTGGGTGAGACAGGGGTAGGGGACGGCGAGGTCAGTTAAAAGAGAGCACGAAACATGAGCACACACTCCGGCCAGGCCTTGTGTGAGGGCAGTGGGTGGGTGGCCATCCTAGGAAGAGGTGACAGGGGACGGACAGTACCTGAGAAGCCGCCACCGGATACGCACACAGCAACGAGGACAGCAGCAAGCAGAGATGCAACACAGATACACAAAGGGAGAGACAGAGAAGAAGAGATGAGACCGCAGAAGGAGGACTGAGGAGATATTTAAAAAACAGATCACAGAGTGTTTTTAGAGTGGATGTGACAGCTGGGATCTGGAATCAACAGGTTCAGTCGCAATCCAGCATTAAAAGAACACAATATCCTCCCCAAGTGGATAAAAACAGACTTCAACCTCAGGGGAAATGAACACCCATTTGTCAGAAAGTGAATGACAAAAGGACAGAATACATCAATGTAAGAACATAGACATTCCTGTGGATCGGGCAAATGAGGACCCACACAGGACCCTTATTCATATGAGCCCTTATCCATAGGACTAAGGAGAGCTCCTAAGCCATGATAGGAGGCCATATGACAGACTGACGTAGGCTATAAGCTCTAAGCTGAAAAGACATAACACTGATGCTGCTAGTCAGGGTTCCAATTACAACACCACAGGGCACCTCCATAATTCAAACCCTGCTGCTAGTGATCAACACCAGTTTGGGGCCACATGAGACAGTGCACCTGTCCCCATGCTGAAGCACAGAAGGGTGGCACGGACCCATGGCAAGGTAAGACTGGGTAATAGCACAGCAGAGCAGGCAGACATACAGGCTGAAAGAGAGAGGTGAAGTTACAGTAGAGCTAGCTCCGGTAAGGATCTTCCTCAGACGCCTGTGGTTCTCCTCTGTAGGGACCAGCTCCGGAACCTACAGTAGGTTACATCACCAACCCAGGTGAGTCCCCACCCAGACACACCAGAGTCTATTGATGCCATGGTTCTTCTAAAGGTTTGTTATGCACATCCTTTGGCCTAGCCCAGGTAACTTACTGTACGATGACTGTGAAAAGTATAATCAATAGGCATAATTCTTAATTGTGTTAATTTCACACACAGAACAGGTTAATAAGTGTTCAGTGCACATATCACAACCGCATGATCCATTGACTAATGTAATACTCTCTCTAGGCAGGCATTTGAAGGCAGGCACTCTGTACCTCTGGTTTCTTTACAGCCGATGAGCGAGGGGCAGGGACGAACCCTGGAAGAGGGGCCGGGCAAGAAGATTTTGTTTTGGGGCAAAAAGGGCCTGGAGGAGGGGCAAAAAGGTTGTTTTTTGGGACAGGGAAGAAACCTGGAGGGGGGCGAGGGAGTTGGCTTTGGGTGTGAACCCTATTGGATGTATGAGGGGGTTGAATTTGGGGGGAGCTGGGGTGGGAGGAACAGGGGTAGGAGGTGCAGGGGTAGGAGGAGTAGGAGTGGACATGGAGGTGGAGTGGCCTCCTCTGCTTTTTCCTCTGGAGGCTCCTGGCTCTCTACTTCCTTCTCCTCCTCTTTGTCCTCCTTGCGGTCCTGGGTGCGGGTGCTCCTTGGTCCTCCCTCGGCCCATCAGGCTGGCCAGGCCCATGGAGATGTTATCCTTCTCGCCGGAGAGGGGCGCAGTCTTGAGTAAAGACGTGGCAATAGGGGAAGCTTTAGCTGGCTCTGTGCTGGGGGCTTGAGGGTGCTCCTCCACCCCAGGCATTACCCTGCTCACCACCCTCCTAACAACCCTAACCACCTTCTTCCGGGTGGAACCCTGGTCCTCTGTGCTGTCCTGCTTGGAGGTGTTGGTGGCTGGTGGGTCAAGGCCTCCCATTGCACTGTCACTCCTGGTTGTGTCGCTGGTTGATGATGTCTCCAACTGTGGGTCACCACTTGCTTCTGTTTCAGCTTCCTCACCGTCAGACTGAACACACATATAGTAAAGAGGAGCCAATAGCAGAGATACTGTGTATCAGACCCAAACCTTTAGAGATGCTGTTCATAAAAGCATAATCAATTGTTCACTGGCCAAAGCCCATGTTATTTGTAGAGTGGCTGTGGCCATACTGTAGTTCTATTTACCAAGCAGCTGTCTACTCTACAGGAAGGACAGCTGTGTCAAACATCCAAACAGCAGACATGAACTGTATATCCCTTTAGTTTAGAACACTAGTATTTCACACTGTACTTTCCTACTTTTAAATCTTGAAAATATGTAAAAATGTGGCTACACAGAGATTAGCTATAATAATACCTCAAATCATAATGACTGGAAGAATTCCTTTCTCACAGATTGTCAACATCAGATTAAGTGTGGTTAACGTTGGCTTATACAGGTCCAACATTACAAAGACCTCTCTCAGATGGAATATGTGGATGAATGGCTCAGTGTTTGCCCAGTATTATTCTTCCTATAGTGTTTACTCTGTGACTACATCAAGGCCTGCAGATGACATCTCTACTGGTAATATGGTGTTCTATTGTATACCCAACTAAAGGCTTAGGAGATGCCTGTCTTCTGTGCTTCATCTCTGAAAAACACCCTGAGTCAATGACACGGGTGAGGAGAGTGCCACTTCTCTGAGAGAAGAAAAATCTGTGACCTCTAACAACCTAGAAGTAGGTCCCTTGAAGCGTTGACATTAAATGCAAAGATGATATTATCCAAAAGCACACAGCGACGTTACACTTACATCAGAGGCTGGCTTGGTTTCAACTTCAACCTACAAGAGAGGCGGATCAACCCCAGAAATGAAGCTTAGTCTACATGCAAGAACACCATGCATATCTCTATCACTAACATCCTTCCTCTGTCTAGAGACAAAATAATATCTCTTCAGCCTAAAGCTCAGCAGACAACAGCATTAGCAAATTATTAGAAAAACTGTCAACAATGTGCAGGAATCTACTGAAGGCATCGGTGCACACACAAAAGGTAAAACAAGACTTCCCTTTTGCCGAAAGAATGAAAAGCGCAAACTGTAAGTCATGGGCTGAGCTGGGAGAGTGGAGGTGACAGGAATGAGGGAGGAAAAGAGAGGGTGGGAGAGGGAGAGATAGACAGAAAGTGAGAAAGTGATAGAAAGTAGGAGAGGATATGAGGAAGGACTGATGACAGTGAGTGAGTGCTTAGGGATGGATGGTAGGGTAAGGGGACGAAGACTGGTGTCTTCACACTAGCTACTACCAACAGGGCAGTAGGAACATGCAGGCTGAGGCAGCACTGAGGACAGAAGACATAAGGAACAGGATGGAATGGATACATATGGTACAGGGAGACAAGGATACTTCAGGGAGACAGGACATCAGTTTACATTCACACTATGGAAATAGATCAACCTTTTGCAAATATTATTTTTCCTTCTAAAAAATAAAATTACAATAAATAGAATGACAGCTATAGTTATCATCATATGTTCAGACATTCTCCTCTGCTCTTATTTGACTACAGTACTATGCCCAGTGGTGATTTTAGCATTTCAATCTTGGTGGGGCAAACTCCCCTAAACATTTTTGGATGCCAGAAAAGCCCCTACACAACACTAAACAATACATTAATTGCACTATAACGGTGACAAACAGTGCCCACAAACTGTTAGGGCCTACAAAAAGCTGTCCCAATAGCAGAGTCCCAACAGCAGTCCCAACACCTTACCACTGCTACACCTGGCTATCAGCAGAGCCTTGTCTGGCAGCGAAACAGTTCATTCAGCCTCATTTACTGCCTTAAAAAAATGTTTACATTGCTGAGATGGCTGACTTGCTTAAACAAATGTGGTTTCTACTGACAATTGAGATGTACAAACTATGGCATAAGGGGACGACGAGCGGATAAGAGGCAATCAGTAATTTTGATTAAGACATTAATAAGCGAGATATATTGACTACGTCCGTCATAAGTATTTGTTCAGCACTTTTGAAATGTACAGCGACAGAATTCAGAACATGGGCCGTTCTTACAGTGTTCTCCCTGTACACCAAGTCAGGATAAATATATAAGCAGACAATGAAAGCTCTTACAATATTCAATGACATTTCTCTAAAAACAGACTATAGGCTAATGTGCACCACCAAGTCAGAACAGTAGGCGAAATTAAGAGGGGAAAAGAGAGGAAATAATTAGGGTGAGGCACATGGCCTATTAACAGCTTACTACACAACATACACTTAGTATTACTTTCTTAGCTACAGTATACATATCTCCCTGGCATATTACATTTACGCAGCAGCATACAATACATTTTTGGACTTACCTTGTAAGTATATATTTTATATTTGAGATTCTTCAAAGTAGCCACCCTTTGCCTTGATGACAGCTTTGCACACTCTTGGAATTCTCTCAACCAGCTTCATGAGGTAGTCACCTGGAATGCATTTCAATTAACAGGTGTGCCTTCTTAAAAGTTAATTTGTGGAATTTATTTCCTTCTTAATGGGTTTGAGCCAATCAGTTGTGTTGTGACAAGGTAGGGGTGGAATACAGAAGATAACCCTATTTGGTAAAAGACCAAGTCCATATTATAGCAAGAACAGCTCAAATAAGCAAAAAGAAATGACAGACCATCATTACTTTAAGACATCAAGGTCAGTCAATACGGAACATTTCAAGAACTTTGAAAGTTTCTTCAAGTGCAGTCGCAAAAACCATCAAAAGTTATGAAACTGGCTCTCATGAGGACCGCCACAGGAAAGGAAGACCCAGAGTTACCTCTGTTGCGGAGGATAAGTTCATTAGAGTTACCAGACTCTGAAATTGCAGCCCAAATAAATGCTTCACAGAGTTCAAGTATTGGTATTTGGTATTTTATTAGGATCCCATTAGCAGTTGCAAATGACCCCTCTTCCTGGGGTCCACACAAAACATGCCATAATACAGAACATTAATAGACAAGAACAGCTCAAGGACAGAACTACATACATTTGTTTAAAGGCACACGTAGCCTACATATCAACACATACACACAAACTATCTAGGTCAAATAAGGGAGAGGCGTTGTGCCGTGAGGTGTTGCTTTATCTGTTTTTTGAAACCAGGTTTGCTGTTTATTGGAGCAATAGGACATGGAACGGAGTTCCATGCAATAATGGCTAAATATAATACTGTACGCTTTCTTGAATTTTTCTGGATTTGGGGACTGTGAAAAGACCCCTGGTGGCATGTCTGGTGGGGTAAGTGTGTAAGTGTCAGCTGTGTGTAAGTTGACTATACAAACAATTTGGGATTTTCAACACATTAATGTTTCTCATAAAAATAAGAAGTGATGCAGTCAGTCTCTCCTCAACTCTTAGCCAAGAGAGACTGGCATGCATAGTATTTATATCAGCCCTCTGATTACAATGAAGAGCAAGACGTGCCGCTCTGTTTTGGGCCAGCTGCAGCTTAACTAGGTCTTTCCTTGCAGCACTGGAATACACGACTGGACAATAATCAAGATTAGACAAAACTAGAGCATGCAGAACTTGCTTTTTGGAGTGTGGTGTCAAAAAAGCAGAGCATCTCTTTATTACAGACAGACCTCTCCCCATCTTTACAACCAGTGAATCTATATGTTTTGACCAAGTTTACAATCTAAGGTAACACCAAGTAATTTAGTCTCCTCAACTTGTTCAACAGCCACACCATTCATTACCAGATTCAGCTGAGGTCTAGAACTTAGGGAATGATTTGTACAAAATACAATGCTCTTAGTTTTAGAGATGTTCGGGACCAGTTTATTAGTGGCCACCCATTCCAAAAACAGACTGCAACTCTTTGTTAAGGGTTTCAGTGATTTCATTAGCTGTGGTTGCTGATGCGTATATGGTTGAATCATCAGCATACATGGACACACATGCTTTGTTTAATGCCAGTGGCAGGTCATTTGTAGAAATAGAAAAGTGGGCCTAGAGAGCTGCCCTGTGGTACACCACACTTTACATGTTTGACAGAGAAGCTTCCATTAAAGAAAACCCTTTGAGTTATATTAGATAGATAGCTCTGAATCAACAATATGGCAGAGGTTGAAAAGCCATAACACATACGTTTTTTCAACAACAGGCTATAGTCAATAATATCAAAGGCGGCACTCAAATCTAACAATACAGCTCCCACAATCTTCTTATTATCAATTTCTTTCAACCAATCATCAGTCATCTGTGTCAGTGCAATACATGCGGAAAGTCTGTTGTACATTTTCTTTAGCAGAGAAATAGCATTGTATTTGGTCCCCCCCAAAAAAAATCCAACAGTTTGCTAAGAGCTGGCTGCAAGCTTATAGGTCTGCTGTTAGAACCAGTAAAGGCCATTTTACCATTCTTGGGTAGCAGAATTACTTTGGCTTCCCTCCAGGCCTGAGGACAAAGACTTTCCTCTAGGCTCAGATTAAAGATATGACAGATAGGAACAGCTATAGAGTCAGCTACCATCCTCAGTAGCTTTCCATCTAAGTTGTCAATGCCAGGAGGTTTGTCATTATTGATCGATAACAATAATTTTTCCACCTCTCCCACACTAACTTCACAATGCTTTTCTTTCATTATTAGTTTTTTTATGCATGAATACGATGGCTCACTGTTCATTGTTGGCATTTCCCGCCTAAGTTTGCCCACTTTGCCAATGAAGTAATCAATAAAATAATTGGCATCAAATGGTTTTGTGATGAATAAGCCATCTGATTCCATCATTCTTTATATCATTGATCTTGCCTTCATAATACAGTTTCGTCCTCTTTTTGTTGAGTTTAGTCACATAATTTCTCAATTTGCAGTAAGTCAACCAGTCAGATGTACAGTCAGACATATTAGCCACATCTCTTTCAACCATACAGTGTTTTAATTCCTCAATCAATGGAACCTTAACAGTTCTAAACAGTCAGTTTCCTAACAGGTGCATGTTTATCAATAATTGGAAGAAGCAATTTCATAAATGTATCAAGTGCAGCGTCTGGATGCTCCTTATTAATCACATCAAACCAACAAATATTTTTTACATCATCCACATATGAGTCACAGCAAAATCTTTTGTATGATCTCTTATATACTATTTTAGGCCCAGCTGTTGGAACTTTGGCTTTCCTGGATATAACCACTATATTGAGATCACTGCATCCAATGGGTACGGATACAGCTTCAGAACAAAGTTCTACAGTATTAGTACAAATGTGACCGATACATGTGGATGATCTTCTTCCTGTACTTTGTGCATGACAAGTAATTTTTCCAACAATTGTTTACAGACAGATTATTTCACTAAGTTGACTGTGCCTTTAAACAGCTTGGGAAATTCCAGAAAATGATGTCATGGCTTTAGAAGCTTCTGATAGGCTAATTGACATAATTTGAGTCAATTGGAGGTGTACATGTGGATGTATTTCAAGACCTACCTTCAAACCCAGTGCCTCTTTGCTTGACATCATGGGAAAATAAAATCAGCCAAAACCTCAGAAAAAAAATTGTAGACCTCCACAAGTCTGGTTCATCCTTGAGAGCAATTGCCAAACGCCTGAAGGTACCACGTTCATCTGTACAAACAATAATACGCAAGTATAAACACCATGGGACCACGCAGCCGTCATACCACTCAGGAAGGAAACGCGTTCTTTCTCCTAGAAATTCACGTACTTTGCTGTTGTTCTGGGATTGATTTGCACTTTTCGCATCAAAGGACCTTGTAAAGATGCTGGAGGAAACAGGTACAAAAGTATCTATATCCACAGTAAAATGAGTCCTATATCGACATAACCTGAAAGGCCGCTCAGCAAGGAAGAAGCCACTGCTTCTTTGGAGAAATGTCCTCTGGTCTGATGAAACAAAAATAGAACGGTTTGGCCATAATTACCATTGTTATGTTTGGAGGAAAAAGGGGACGTCTTGCAAGCCAAAGAACATCATCCCAACCGTGAAGCACCGGGGTGGCAGCATCATGCTGTGGGGGTGCTTTGCTGCAGGAGGGACTGGTGCACTTCACAAAATAGATGGCATCATGAGGAAGGAAAAATATGTGGATATATTGAAGCAACATCTCAAGACATCAGTCAGGAAGTTAAAGCTTGGTCGCAAATTGGTCTTCCAAATGGACAATGACCCCAAGCATACTTCCAAAGTTGTGGCAAAATGGCTTAAGGACAAAAAAGTTGAGTTATTGGAGTGGCCATCACAAAGCCCTGACCTCAATCCTATAGAAAATGTGTGGGCAGAACTGAAAAAGCATGTGCGAGCAAGGAGGCCTACAAACCTGACTCAGTTACACAAGCTCTGTCAGGAGGAATGGGCCAAAATTCACCCAACTTATTGTGGGAAGCTTGTGGAAGGCTACCCGAAATGTTTGACCCAAGTTAATTAGAATTTGGTAGCATTGCCTTTAAATTGTTTGAGTGCATGTAAACTTCTGACCCACTGGGAATGTGATGAAATAAATACAAGATGAAATAAATCACTCTACTATTATTCTGACATTTCACATTCCTAAAATAAAGTGGTGATCCGAACTGACCTAAGACAGGGAATTTTTACTAGGATTAAATGTCAGGAATTGTGAAAAACTGAGTTTAAATGTATTTGGCTAAGGTGTATGTAAACTTCTGACTTCAACTGTGTATTCATATGGGCTATTTTCAGCCCTTTCCTGGAAGCTCATCAGAGATAGACATAATACTGAAAAGAGCAAACACAGCAAGAGAAAAAATATATACATTCAGCAGTCCATTAATCAATTGGTGTGTGTGTGTGTGTGTGTGTGTGCGTGCTGTGGGGTTGAAGCCATAGTAAGACACCTTTAACATCAACTGTTCAGAGGAGACTGCGTGAATCAGGCCTTCATAGTTGAATTGCTGCAAAGAAACCACTACTAAAACGACACCAATAAGAAGAAGAGACTTGCTTGGGCCAAGAAACACGAGCAATGGACAATAGACCAGTGGAAATCTGTCCTTTGGTCTGATGAGTACAAATTTGACATTTTTGGTTCCAACCGCCGTGTCTTTGTGGGACGCAGAGTAGGTGAACGGATGAACTCCGCATGTGTGGTTCCCACTGTGAAGCATGGAGGAGAAGGTGTGATGGTGCTTTGCTGGTGACACTGTCTGTGATTTATTTAGAATTCAAGGCACACTTAACCAGCATGGCTACCACAGCATTCTGCAGCGATACGCCATCCCATCTGGTTTGGGCTTAGTGGGACTATCATTTGTTTTTCAACAGGACAATGACCAAACACACCTCCAAGCTGTGTAAGGGCTATTTGACCAAGAAGGAGAGTGATGGAGTGCTGCATCAGATGACCTGGCCTCCACAATCCCCTGACCTCAACCCAATTGAGATGGTTTGGGATGAGTTGGACCGCAGAGTGAAGGAAAAGCAGCCAACAAGTGCTCAGCATGTGGGAACTCATTCAAGACTGTTGGAAAAGCATTCCAGGTGAAGCTGGTTGAGAGAATGCCAAGAGAGTGCAAAGCTGTCATCAAGGCAAAGGGTGGCTACTTTGAAGAATCTAAATATAAAATCTATTTTGATTTGTTTAACTCTTTTTTGGTTACTACATTATTCCATATGTGTTATTTCATAGTGTTGATGTCACCACTATTATTATACAATGTAGAAAATAGTAAAAATAAAGAAAAACCCTTGTTCTAAAACTTTTAGTAGTGTGTGTGTATATATATATATATATATATATATATATATTTTAGTAGTGTGTATATATATATATATATATATATATATATATATATATATATATATATATATATATATATATATATATATATATATATATATATATATATATATATATATATATATATATACACATATACAGTGCCCTCCACAATTATTGGCACCCCTGTTTAAGATGTGGTCGAGGACTTCCAAAAATTCTCCTTTTTTTTTAAACAACATAGAACCCAAATGCAAAAAAAGAGAAAAATCCAACCTTTTATTTAAGTACATTACTTTGGTGTAAAAAAATAAAAATCACACATTTAGAAAAAAAAAAAACTTGAAATCATGTGTCCCACAATTATTGGCACCCCTGATGTTAATACTTTGTACAACCCCCTTTTGCCAACAAGACAGCACTTAATCTCCTCCTATAACATTTCACAAGATTGGAGAACACAGAGAGAGGGATCTTTGACCATTCTTCTTTGCACAATCTTTCTAGATCATCCAGTGTCCTGGGTCCTCTCTTATGCACTCTCCTCTTTAGCTCGCCCCACAGGTTTTCGATTGGGTTGAGGTCTGGGGACTGAGATGGCCATGGGAGGACCTTGAGTTTGTGACTGCTGAACCATTTTTGTGTAGATTTTGCCACATGTTTTGGATCATTATCCTGCTGAAAGACCCAATGACGACCCATCTTCAGCTTTCTGGCAGAGGCCATCAAGTTTTTATTTAAAATGTCCTGGTAGTTCAAAGCGTTCATAATGCCATGCACCCTAACAAGGTTACCAGGGCCTTTGGAAGAGAAACAGGCCCACAGCATCACAGATCCTCCACCATACTTCACGGTGGGCATGAGGTGCTTTTCGGCATACTCATCTTTTGTTTTACGCCAGACCCACTTAGAGTGTTTGTTGCCAAAAAGCTAAATCTTAGTCTCATCTGACCAAAGCACACGATCCCAGTTGAAGTCCCAGTGCCGCTTAGCAAACTCCAGACGTTTACGTTTGTGAGTGTTAGTGAGAAAAGGCTTTTTCCTTGCATGCCTCCCAAACAGCTTGTTGGCATGTAGAGAGCGTCTGATGGTTGTTTTGGAGACTTTGTGACCCCAAGATGCCACTCTTTGATGCAATTCTGTGACAGTGAGCTTAGGACTTTTTTTTACTTCTCTTACCATCCTCCTCACTGTGCGTTGTGGCAAGATAAACTTGGGACCTCTTCCAGCCTTGTTTGTCACTGTTCCAGTTGTTTTAAACTTCTTAATGATTCCTCTGACTGTAGATACGGGCAAGTTAAGGCGAGTGGCTATTTTCTTGTAGCCATTGCCTGACTTATGAAGGTCGACACAAATCTGCCTTACTTGAATGGTGTGTTCTATTGTCTTTGCCATGTTGACAAATGGGTAAGAGAATTAGGCCTCTGTGTCACGTCATATTTATACCCCAGGGAAACAGGAAGTCATGAATTACTAATTAAAAGTTCCTAGATACCCTGACCAACTTTAGCAACTACAGAAAAATATATTTTTTTAAAAATCAATTAAAATTTTCAGCGGAATTGTTAGGGGTGCCAATAATGGTGGGACACATGATTTTTTTTTCTAAATGTGTGATTTTTTTTTTTACCACCAAAGTAATGTACTTAAATAAAAGGTTGGATTTTTCTCTTTTTTTGCATTTGGGTTCTATGTTGTTTAAAAAGTCCTCGACCACATCTTAAACAGGGGTGCCAATAATAGTGGAGGGCACTGTATATGTGTGTGTATATATATATATATATATATATATATATATATATATATATATATATATAAAAAATATAAAAATAAAACACACACACACACACACACACACACACACACACAACTGACATTTCAGACTCAATTCCTTTTGTTCTATGTTAGGAGAGTTCAGAGCTAAAATGTCAGTGAATGGTTACCACTGGAGAATACCCTCGCTCACCAACAGACCTCAGATTTCTGTGTTAGTTGTAACGTTCCCTAAAGTAAAGAACATAGGATTTGCAAGCATTAAAAAGCTCAGTTCCATAAAGGAGAAAAAAGGCTACAGGCCAAAATAAAACCAAGCAAACAGTCATACAAACACAAAGAACATATGGATTAGTCTCATGTTGATGAGGCACTAAACAGATCTGTGGACCTGGCTATCCATGCTACCAGGTCAACCTCGACGGGCCTTCATTAGAGCATAATCAAATCTCCAATATTGTTTCATTCAAATTTGCCAATCAGCCAAGAACAATGTCAACAGCCCAAAACCAGCTCAAAACTATGGTGCATGACAACCACAGAGTGTGCAGTACAGAAAGTGGGCACACTGGGCATTCGTTATACTAGTTAAGCAGCAGAGCTGAAATGAGTGGTGCAGCAAGGAGTTTCACCATCCTGCCCTAGCTTTCATCAGACAGCGTCCACTCCTATTAATAATAGTTACAAGCAGCAGAGGAGGCCCTTCTGAGACGCAACTAGAGCCCTATTGGTCATGGTACACCAGACACACACACACTCCAAGCGGAACACACTACCAGGCCCACAGAGTCTGGGACACTCTTCCGTTAACTTGTGTGGTCTGGAGGCCCGATCAGTGATGTCTCCCTCACCAGATCAGGGCAGGGTTGGACGTGGGTTTGAGGAGAACATGGTAGCTAGTCCAGGTAGAGTAGGAGGTTAAGTAGAACCACACTGCCTGGAGATGTCACAGCCAGCACTGCAGGCAGGGCTGGGTTAGGGCTCTGTCTGGAACGCTGGGGAGGGAGACAGACGGAAAGGGGACAGCTTCTGGGATACAGAGGGGGCTATAAATAGCAGCACACAACAAGCACCATGATACTACCATGCCAATTACCATGGGCAAGTCCAGTGTTTCCACTATATTCATTTAGCAACAACGGGCCGCCGTTGCTAAATCTTTGCCGCCACTCCAAAAAAATATGATTTTAGAAAGTAATTTTCAGGATGGTAAAACGTTTTCAGTGTAAACTTAAAAGACTTAAACCAGAAAAAGTATGTAGAAAATATTATGAATGCATATCTCCATTAAGATCATCTTTCAGAACTAACAACCACCAAAATAAAAACTAGTTTTCCTAAAATGTAATGGCATGGGTCCCCCATTGATTTTGTTATGTTTCAGTCACTCCGATAGCATAAGAACATGGCATAAGTCACTGCAAAATGTTTAGAATTGCAGGAAATTTGCTTCAAAACTGCACAATTTGGTCTCTGTGGCCAAGAGGGCCTTTAAAATGTTAGGCCATAGACCGCGCCATTGGTTGCGTCCATTACTATGCCGCCGCCCCCCCCCCCCAACGCTAACTATACCATCACTGCTGAAAGAAATCCTAGGGGAAACGCTGAAGTCAAATCTCTTGGTCCTTTAGGGCCATGCACAGAAGAAGTAGGATAAAGACTGAGAACTACATTCATGAGGTGTCAAAACAACACAGGACCACAGCATTAAGGCTATTAACACTGCTGGTCCTGCTCACACTGCCCTACCCTATGCTTTGACTTCTTTCTCCCCTCTCTCTCCAGATAAAATCCTGCGACTTGTGACTGCAGGCCGCCCAACAACCTGCCCGCTTGACCCCATCCCCTCCTCCCTTCTCCAGACCATCTCCGGTGACCTTCTCCCCTACCTCACCTCGCTGATCAACTCATCCTTGACCGCTGGCCATGTCCCTTCCGTCTTCAAGAGAGCGAGAGTTGCTCCCCTCCTCAAAAAACCAACACTCGACCCCACTGATGTCAACAACTACAGACCAGTATCCCTTCTTTCTTTTCTTTCCAAAACTATTGAGCGTGCCGTCTTTAGCCAACTCTCTTGCTATCTCTCTCAGAATGACCTTCTTGATCCAAACCAATCAGGTTTCAGGACTGGTCATTCAACTGAGACTGCTCTTCTCTGTGTCACGGAGACTCTCCGCACTGCTAAAGCTAACTCTCTCTCCTCTGCTCTTGTCCTTCTAGACCTGTCTGCTGCCTTTGATACTGTGAACCATCAGATCCTCCTCTCCACCCTCTCCGAGATGGGCATCTCCGGCGCGGCTCACTCCTGGATTGCGTCCTACCTGACCGGTCGCTCCTACCAAGTGGCGTGGCGGGAAGCTGTCTCCGCACCACGTGCTCTCACCACTGGTGTCCCCCAGGGATCGGTTCTGGGCCCTCTCCTTTTCTCCCTATACACCAAGTCACTTGGCTCTGTCATATCCTCACATGGTCTCTCCTATCATTGCTACGCTGACGATACACAACTAATCTTCTCCTTTCCCCCTTCTGATAACCAGGTGGCGAATCGCATCTCTGCATGTCTGGCAGACATATCAGTATGGATGACGGATCACCACCTCAAGCTGAACCCTGGCAAGACGGAGCTGCTCTTCCTCCCGGGGAAGGACTGCCCGTTCCATGATCTCGCCATCACGGTTGACAACTCCGCTGTGTCCTCCTCCCAGAGTGCGAAGAGCCTAGGCGTGACCCTGGACAACACCCTGTCGTTCTCCGCCAACATCAAGGCGGTGACCCGCTCCTGCAGGTTCATGCTCTACAACATTCGGAGAGTGCGACCCTGCCTTACACAGGAAGCGGCGCAGGTCCTGGTCCAGGCACTTGTCATCTCCCGTCTGGACTACTGCAACTCGCTGTTGGCTGGGCTCCCTGCCTGTGCCATTAAACCCCTACAACTCATCCAGAATGCCGCAGCCCGTCTGGTGTTCAACCTTCCCAAGTTCTCTCACGTCACCCCCCTCCTCCGCACACTCCACTGGCTTCCAGTTGAAGCTCGCATCCGCTACAAGACCATGGTGCTTGCCTATGGAGCAGTGAGGGGAACGGCACCTCTGTACCTTCAGGCTCTGATCAGTCCCTACACCCAAACGAGGACATTGCGTTCATCCACCTCTGGCCTGCTGGCTCCCCTTCCTCTGCGGAAGCACAGCTCCCGCTCAGCCCAGTCAAAACTGTTCGCTGCTCTGGCACCCCAATGGTGGAACAAGCTCCCTCACGACGCCAGGACAGCGGAGTCACTCACCACCTTCCGGAGACATTTGAAACCCCACCTCTTTAAGGAATACCTGGGATAGGATAAAGTATTCCTTCTAACCCCCCCCCCCCCCAAATTGTAAAGTGGTTATCCCACTGGCTATAGGGTGAACGCACCAATTTGTGAGTCGCTCTGGCTAAGAGCGTCTGCTAAATGACGTTAATGTGCCCTTGAGCAAGGCACTTAACCCTAATTGCTCCTGTAAGTCGCTCTGGTTAAGAGCGTCTGCTAAATGACTAAAATGTAAATGTAATAAACACAACTGCAAGCATCAGTCATGCCAATGACTGAGCCAATGAAGAGCTCATCTTGATTTAGAATCATAAATTTGGACAAATTATGTATTCAGCATATAAAGGCATCAGAAAAGCCTTGATCAGTAGAGTTCACAGACCACCACTAGAGGGACATCGTACTTTACTTTTCATTCACTGAGTTTCACTTTGCTTCTAAAACCACAAGAGGGAGCTATAAGCACCAAAACATTTAGGTCCGCTTCTTAAATTCTAGGAAGGTATCAGTTAATCTACTGTCCCATATTGATAACAGTACGAATTTAGCCTGTGGCTGGGAAAAAAATATTACTGCAGAATAAAATGCCCTGTGAGAAAACCGGTGACACATAACACGTGGTCTACGCCTGGCCTGGAAGGAGAGTAGAGCGTTCAGCTTCTGATTGGGTGTGGTGGGCAGGGGGAGTGGCTGCAGGAGGACAACATGGAACTGCAGGCAGTGCAGACGTGCTAGATCAAGCTGGTGGAATCCAATCTGTCTGCTGTAACACAGCCTAGCCTGCTGATCCTTCCCCACAGTGTGTGTGTGTGTGTGTGTGTGTGTGTGTGTGTCTGAGCAAGAGCGTGACAGCGTGTGGCTGACGGTCTATACATGTTGAAACTGAAGCAGGACCCATGGGATTTATGAGATGAGATTCTGTCATGACAATGACCCAGACTATACAGTCACAGTAAATACAGACCTGATTACAACACTCATAGAAAGCAGGCCAAGAGTTAACATTATGCAGATGGGGAGTAGCCTACAAACAACCTGATCCCGCTCTGTTAGAAAGAGGTGTGAACACACGCAAGGCTGACAAATGACTTACGAGGAAGTGATTATCAAGCTCATTTAACGAGATGTAAATCAGCCTTTACTACAGGACCGTTAGATTATAACATGGCAAAGTGTTCTTGTATTCAGCTGGAGACAATAGTCATTTACCAGGAGGTGAAAAGACACTTCAACACGTTAAAACTGCCTCATCATCATTCGGGAGAGCAAAGTGTGCGTGGAAGCAGAAGGGAAATGGAAGCAGACAGACAGCAGGTCAATGGAAGATGACAGACCGGGAGAGCCTGAGAGGAGTGTCACAGAGACAGACGGGACAGTGTTGGAGACAAGGAGGTCACCGCCAACAGGCTATGGTCTCAGAGACATGCGAGGATACAAGAGGTACACCATGCTGCCCTCACTGCCACTAGGGACTCCATTGTGTCCCCTTCAGCCTGCCACTCAGGACACTGCACGACACCCATCACAGACATCTTCTCAGTCCACACGCACACCAACTCTCAAAACTCTCACACACTAACGCATGCACGTGCAGCATGGATTCATTCACTGGTCTGAATAGATGGGTGTGATGGAGACCATGGAGAGGAGGGAGGGAGAGGGGAACAGAGAGACCCACACACAGGGAAATAGAACAGATTCATCCCAAGGTGGACTACACTAGGGGTGGGACTGGGTGATAAAATCAATTACAACACCACATTTCACTCTCTCCACAGATAAGAGGGTTTCAGGGCAACAACAATAGCTTTAGACCATTCCAGACATAAAACACAGTGACGATTAAGAGCAATGGCAGCCGCTATCAGAAAGCTGAAAAACTGAGGGTGTGTCTGTTTAAGGACTGATGTCCAAACACAGCAGAAAGAGGAAGACTATGTCAATGAAATTCCTCAGCAGACAACCACACACAGCTTTGTTCATGAATGTTTGCCTGAGAGATATGAAACTGCAAATAAATCATTCCCTTCCTGATTTAAACTGGCTGGCCTATGTGAGAGGGCAATATGGCGCTTGACTGGCTACAGTGGTAGGGGTCATGACCTCAGGCTACAGCCTCTGTCCTATAATAAGAACACTCGTGTTAATCGCCTCTTAACAATGAGGAAGAACCTGGAGGAGTGGAAGAGAGGAGGAAGTGGTCACTGTGGTCACTGTAGTCCCGCCCCTCCAGTAAACCTGACAGCTCTATTATTAGCCGTGGAGCCCCGCCCATCTAATCCCAGCGTCTGTACTAATGCTGAGTGCTTACTGTGATAGCCTAGCATCGCCTCCCTGGGATGGGATATGTCATTGAACTGATTCAATGTGGATTTAACAAGTGACGTCAATAAGGGATCATAGCTTGTTAAATCCACTTTGACTCAGTGTAGATGAAGGGGAGGAGACAGGTTAAAGAAGGATTTTTCAGCCTTGAGACATGGATTCTGTATGTGTGCCATTTAGAGGGCGAATGGGCAAGACAAACGATTTAAGTGCCTTTGAACGAGGTATGGTAGTAGGTGCCAGGCGCACCGGTTTGTGTCAAGAACAGCAATGCTGCTGGGTTTTTCATGCTCAACAGTTTCCTGTGTGTATCAAGAATGGTCCACCACCCAAAGGACATCCAGCCAACTGGACACAACTGTGGGAAGCATTGGAGTCAACATGGGCCAGCATCCCTGTGGAATGCTTTCGACACATGGCAGAGTCCATGTCCTGACGAATTGAGGCTGTTCTGAGGGAAAAAGGGTTGGGGGTGTGCAACTCAATATTTGGAAGGTGTGACTAATGTTTGATACACTCCATACAATTTAAAATATTTTACTGAGTTACAGTTCATATGAGGAAATCAGTCAATTTAAATACATTCATTAGGCCCTAATCTATGGATTTCACATGACTGGGAATACAGATATGCATCTGTTAGTCACAGATACCTTAAAAAAAAGGTATGGGTGTGGATCAGAAAACCAGTCAGTATCTAGTGTGACCACCATCTGCCTCATGCAGCGCGACACATCTCCTTCGCATAGAGTTGATCAGGCTGTTGATTGTAGCCTGTGGAATGTTATCCCACTCCTCTTCAATGGCTGTGCGAAGTTGCTGTATATTGGCGGGAACTGGAACACGCTGTCGTACACGTTGGTCCAGAGCAGGCCATGGAAGAACTGGGACATTTTTAGCTTCCAGGAATTGTGTACAGATCCTTGTGGCATGGGGCTGTGCATTATCATGCTGAAACATGAGGTGATGGCGGTGGATGAATGGCACGACAATGGGCCTCAGGAACTCGTCACGGTATCTCTGTGCATTCAAATTGACATTGATAAAATCCAAATTGTGTTCGTTCTCCATAGCTTATGCCTGCCCATACCATAACCTCACCATGGGGCACTCTGTTCACAACGTTGACATCAGCAAACCACTTGCCCACACGACGCCATACAAGTGGTCTGCGGTTGGGAGGCCGGTTGGCTGTACTACCAAATTCTCAAAAACTGTTGGAGGCGGCTTATGGTTGAGAAATGAACATTCAATTCTCTAGCAACTGCTCTGGTGGACATTCCTGCAGACAGCATGCCAGTTGCACGCTCCCTCAAAACTTGAGACATCTGTGGCATTGTGTGATATAACTGCACATTTTAGTAGCCTTCTATTGTCCCCAGTACAAGATGCACCTGTGTAATGATCATGCTGTTTAATCAGCTTTGTGATATGCCACACCTGTCAGGTGGATGGATTATCTTGGCAATGGAGAAATGCTCACTAACAGTGATGTAAACAAATTTGTGCACAGAATTTGAGAGGAATAAGCTTTTTGTGCACATGGAACATTTCTGGGATTTTTTATTTCAGCTCATGAAACATGGGACCAACACTTTACATGTTTTATATTTTTGTTCAGTACACACACACACTATTGGAATTGTCCGGAGTCCAACGCATTTACACATGCACACACATTATCACCAGGTGTGTCTTGGTGTGCCACAGAGTGAGAGAGGAATGTCAGTCTGAGAAGCATGTGGGTCTTAGTGGTATTGACAGGGGACAGGCCTCATCTTGTCAGAGATGGTTGGCGCTTCCATTCCAAAATTACTTAGCATTCTCATAATCCCATAAAACAATAAAACACATAAAAACGTCCTCTCATAAGACAATACTCCTTAAGGAGCCAAGAACGTCCAGAATCCAAAATTAGTGTCAAATTCATTATAATTGTATGTGTTGTTCCAGCAAGTCAGTATTTCTATTGTGTTTGTACTTTGAACAGTTTAGAAAGGGTAGCAACAGTGAACAAACTAAGGGGAGGACACACTGATACACAGTACTGATAGGGAGCACAGACTGGTACTACTGAGTAAGGATCAGGTAGCTCACCATCACAACTAATCAGACAGTAACTGACAGCTATGTTGTCTTAATTCATTTAGACATCTGCCAAGATGGTCAAATTAAGCTACTGGTATGCTAACAAACTTGTAATAAAGACAATAACAAACAGAAGCTATTTTCCACTGTGTGGAAACTACAAATTATACTGGATGTTGTCTTTGTCCACACGTTACCTGCTAAGGTAGGGATTTAGTGTTTGACTCACAGTACATTCATGTCAGTGCATGCATGCATGCACTTCGATACCATCAAGCTGGCAAAAGATAAAATGCTAAATCCACCTTTATTCTCAGGATTTTCATAAAGCCCATTGCCATTGTTAAGAGGAAAACTCATGTCAAACAGCTGTAGCCATAATAGTATCTTCAGCAGTTCAATGCACTTTGGCCCAGTCAGCCCATTCAATCACATGAAAAACTGACACACTGTTCTTTAGCAATCATACAGTATTAACATTAACGTTTCTTATTTTCATACAGTCAATGATATGTTTACGTGCTCCTTTTTGACTATTCAATGAAAGTTTCATGTTTCAACACCACAATTGAAACCAGTCAGGTCACTGTGCAGCTCCTACCGCTGACTGACTATGTAATCCTTCCACACCTCACCTAGTCATTAGCATGTATGCTTACACACAGTAAGACCTTAGATCAAGAGCATTGTTCCAGCTCTTCCACCACCGTCTCCTTCCATTTAAAATCTAGAAGGCTGCACAGGAGAGCTAGCGCACAACTGTCATTTGATGCTTGGGTTGACTGTGTGAGCAGCGTTACAGTAGTCTGATGTAAACAACTGATCCAGCCACTGAAGAAAAGAAAGCAAATTCACATTGCTTTTTACTCTTACATCAACACAAAAGGGCATAACTGCTATGTTCATAGAGAGCTGGTCAATTAATCCTGGTACCTACAGTGGATTTAAATCAGTGACAGTAATGAATAGATTTCAACTGTTCCCAAGTGAACAATGTACAATGTTATCTATTTGAGAAGCAGAAGCTTCCAGAGTCTATGGAGGGAGCACCTCCTGACCCATCATCTTCACACAGAGAGCTTACAAGAGGACTGCCAGTGGCCACAGTGCAGTGCAGTGAAGTATGGCAGGCCTGTAAACAGGGCTATAGTAGTTTCCTGCTCACCATGTAGAGATGAGGGGCCTGCCGTCTGGACACAGCACCCAGCCCAGCACATGCACACCGGCTCAGTCCCTGTATGACAGGCAGGTCCCAGTCAGAACCCTGGTGACCTGAGGGCAGCGTAGGCCCAACAGCCACAGCTAGGGACCCAGCTAGGGACACACAGCTCCCAAAACAGGCCAGGAAACACACTGGCAGCTCTGGGGAAGAGAGGAAAACAGAAAGGGCAGCAGCTGGTCCCAGGCCCTGATGATCCATTACATAATCTAATTTGGTCCAAACATTCATTGAGGAGGCCATTCAGAAACTGGTTGTGTTACACAACAGGCTGTGAGCACTGGACATTAGTGGGCGTTAACATCCCAGTATATTAAACCCCAGAGGTGAAGCCTTGTCAGTGACAACTGTGTTGGAGGAAAATGTGTACTATCTGCTAACAGCTTCCAGCCTATGAGGGATGGTTTGGTATACAACCTAAATGCAAACCATCCAACGGTGGTGAGGCACACACACACACACACACACACACACACACAGGACACTTTGGTTGAAAATGTGTCGATGTACCCTTGAGCAAGGCACTTAACCCTAATTTGCTCCAGGGGAACCATACTACTATGGCTGACCCTGTAAAACAACACATTTTACTGCACCTATCCGGTGTTTGTGACAATAAAAAAATATAATTAAAAATGAAAGTAGTTTTTACACTACTGCTACTCGCTGTTTATTATCTATGCATTGTCACTTTACACCTACATCCATGTACAAATTACCTTGACTAACCTGTACCCCTGATCATTGACTCGGTACCGGTACCCCATGTATATAGCCTCATTATTGTGATTTTATAGTGATTTTTTTGTTTTTTACTTTAGTTTATTTAGTAAATATTTTCTTAACTCAATTTTCTTAAAATTGCATTGTTGGTTAAGGGCTTGTAAGTAAGCATTTCACGGTAAGGTCTACACCTGTTGTATTCGGCGCATGTGACAAATAAAATGTGATTGGATGTAAAAAAAAAAAATGTATGTATGTATGTATGTATGTTGGTTTGATGTGTATGAGGAAGTGAATCCAGATACAGCACTGGAAGTATTTATAAAATTATTCATGCCAATTGTTGACAAGCATGCACCTGTTAGGAAATTACTGTTATAGAACTGTTAGAGCCCCCTGGATTGATGAATTGAAATTGTTTGGTTCAAAAGAAATTATGCAAAAGAGGTGGCACACAAATCAACCTTCTCAGCTGATTGGTTGACATACTGTAAACTGAGAAATGTTGTGACTAAACTTGACCAAACAAAGAAATTACATAAAACATAATGCCTTAAATGATATCATGGGCAGAAAATCAAATTCATCTCAATCGTTCATTGAAGTTGATGGGTCATTTATAACAAACCCTTTTGATATTGGCAATCATTTCAATGACTATTTCATTAGTAAAGTGGAAAAAGTCAGAAGTGAAATGACAACATTGAACAGTGAACCATCATATTTATTTTATAAAATATCTACTAATGAAAGAATGATTTCGGTTTTGAATTTGGTCAAGTTAGTGTGAGAGGTGGAAAAACTATTGTTATCCATCAATAAAGATAAGCCACCAGGTATAGACAACCTTGATGGGAAACTATTGAGAATGGTAGTAGACTGTATTGCCACCCCTATTTGCTTTATCTTTAACCAAAGCCTAAAGGAGTGTATGTGTCAACAGGCGTGGAAGGAAGTTAAAGTCATTCCACTACCTAAAAATAGTAAAGCACACTTTGCTGGCTCTAACAACCACCCAATCAGTTTGTTGCCTGTTCTTAGTTAGCTGATGGAGAGAATTGTGTTTGACCAAATACAATGCTATTTGTATTTGGTCAGTATCAGAATGGGTGATTAATAATAAACTGGTCTTAAATACATCTAAAACTAAAAGCACTGTATATGGATCAAAATGTTCTAAGACCTAAACCTCAACTGGAGTTGTGCATAAAGGGTGTGACCATTGAGCAAGTTGATTAAGCTTACCTCCTAGGAGTAACATTGGTTGGTCAGATATCATGGTCAAGTCATATTGACAAAGTGGTTGGGATGATGGGGAGGGGTATGTCTGTTTTAAAAACCGTTTGACACAAAATTCAACTGTACTAGTTGTTCAGGCTCTGGTCTAGTCCCATCTTGATTACTGTCCGGTAATATGGTCAAGTGCAGCAAAGAAAGACCTAGCAAAGCTGCAGCTGGCTAAAAACAGACCAGCACACCTTGCCCTTAACTGCACAGAACTAACAACATGCATACCAGTCTTTCCTGGTTGAGGGTTGACGAGAGATTAACTGAATGTCTTCTAGATTTTATGAGAGATATTACTGTGATAAAAATTCCAGATTGTTATTCGATTATGCACACATTCAGCTCAGACACCCATACATACCCTACAAGACATGCCACCAGGGGACTCCTCAGTCCCAAAGTTCAAAACTAATTCACGGCAACGCACAGTATTATACAGAGCCATGATCACATAGAACTCCCATCTCTAATTACTCAAGCAAACAGCAAAAATTACCTTTAAAAAACATTAACATCTTATGGAACAGCAGGGGCTGTGAGGGGGCGCACACACACACTCTCAATACACACATTTTAGTTGTATTGTTTGTATTGTTTTGTTGTACTGTTTGTATATCATTGTATTTTAAATGTGTGTGACTGTTCTTGTCTCAGTGTTTAGTTACTTCTCATGTTTTGTGTTTTTTGTGGACCCCAGGAAGAGTAGCTGCTGCTTCTGCAAAAGCTAATGGGGATCCAAATAAAAAGAAACGCGTACACGGACTTTTCATACCGGCTTTTCACAAAACAGGCTCACTTGTTGAGCCCTCAAGACACAAACAGTATGTGAAGCTACATATGGGCTTTCATGTCACAAGCAGACAATGCAGTGGCGGTCGGTGCCGTTTATGATGAGGGAGGATGATAATTTTTTGAATGAGCATGGCCTTATTTCTATTACAGCATATTGGAGGACTGTCATTCATATTCCATTTACCCAGCTCAATGTAATAATCGATAGATTTAGGCTACTACATGATACTCAAATTTTCCCTGTACCCTTCATGAGGTTGCTACAACTTAGCCTATGAATGAAAGTTCACAACATACGTGCACAGGACAAGATAATTTTCAGTAATCAAGGTGACAGTGACACATTCAATACGACCTTGAACACTCTTACCTGCATCTAGCTGATCAATGGTGTAATCATTAGTCCAACAGTTGCAAATGAGAGTTTCTATTGGACAAATTCAGGTATGTTTATCCCCGTTACGTTAGCTTCCGTTTAAGAATTGTTTTAACAGAATCGGTGGAATGAATACACCCCTGATCACACGCAAACAGTTCACTTTCATAGCAGTCACATAAAAACACCATGATCCATTTGCTCGTATTATGTACAGTAATGGTCCTCTGTAGCCCGTGGTCCTCTGTAGCTCAGCTGGTAGAGCACGGCGCTTGTAATGCCAAGGTAGTGGGTTCGAACCCCGGGACCACCCATACACAAAAAAATGTATGCACGTATGACTGTAAGTCGCTTTGGATAAAAGCGTCTGCTAAATGGCATATTATTATTATTATATTATTACAGTAATACACACACACACACAACCAGTCAAAAGTTTGGACACCTCCTCATTCAAGGGTTTTTCTTTATTTTTACTATTTTCTACATTGTAGAATAATAGTGAAGACATCAAAACAATGAAATAACGCATATGGAATCATGTAGTAACCAAAAAAGTGTTAAAACAAATCAAAATATATTTTATATTTGAGATTCTTCAAATTGCCACCCTTTGCCTTGATGACAGCTTTGCACACTCTTGGCATTCTCTCAACCAGCTTCATGAGGTAGTCACCTGGAATGCAAAATCAGTTTGAGGGCTATCAACTAGGTAGCTAGTAATCAGATTTTTCTCTCACTCTCTCCGTGGCAATTTTTTTTCCTGTCAATATTTGTTAGAAAATCCCAGTGGATTGCATGATTGTGTATCCCTCTGATGTTCGAAAGCAATTTTATAATATAATATATAATATAATAAATATAATAATAATAAGCCATTTAGCAGACGCTTTTATCCAAAGCGACTTACATTTTCATGGGTGGATAACACTTTTACATGATCTGATGCTGTCAGAGGGTTCAAACTTTGTCAGAATGTTCCTACAACCTCTTCTGTTAATTGTATGCAGTTTTACAATGTTCTCGCTTATTCTTGGATTTATAACAATTTCAAACTTGACAACACAATGCCTTTTCCACATTTTGTTACGTTAGAGTTATTCTAAAATTGATTAAATTAATTGTTTCTCATCAAATCTACACACAATACCCCAAACGTGTTTAGATATTTCTGCACATTTATTACAAATAAAAAACAGAAATACCTTATTTACATAAGTATTCAGACCCCTTGCTATGAGACTCGAAATTGAGCTCAGGTGCATCCTGTTTCAATTGATCATCCATGAGATGTTTCTACAACTTGGAGTCCACCTGTGGAAATTTAATTGATTGGACATGATTTAGAAAGGCACACCTGTCTATATAAGGTCCCACAGTTGACAGTGCATGTCAGAGCAAAAACCAAGCCTTGAGGTCGAAGGAATTGTCCGTAGAGCTCAGAGACAGCATTGTGTCGAGGCACAGATTTGGGGAAGGGTACCAAAACATTTCTGCAGCATTGAAGGTCCCCAAGAACACAGTGGCCTCCATCATTCTTAAATGGAAGAAGTTTGGAACCACCAAGACTCTTCCTAGAGCTGGCCGCCCGGCCAAACTGAGCAATCGGGGGAGAAGGGCCTTGGTCAGGGAGGTGACCAAGAACTCAATGGTGACAGAGCTCCAGAGATCCTCTGTGGAGATGCGAGAAGCTTCCAGAAGGACAACCATCTCTGCAGCACTCTACCAGTCAGGCTTTTATGGTAAAGTGGCCAGACGGAAGCCACTCCTTAGTAAAAAAGGCACATGACAGCCCGCTTGGAGTTTGCCAAAAGGCACCTAACGGACTCACAGACCATGAGAAACAAGATTCTCTAGTCTGATGAAACTAAGATTGAACTCTTTGGCCTGAATGCCAAGCGTCACATCTGGAGGAAACCTGGCACCATCCCTACGGTGAAGCATGGTGGTGGCAGCATCATGTTGTGGGGATGTTTTTCAGCAGCAGGGACTGGGAGACTAGTCAGGATCGAGGGAAAGATGAACGGAGCAAAGTACAGAGAGATCCTTGATGAAAACCTGCTCCAGAGTGCTCAGGACCTCAGACTGGGGCGAAGGTTCACCTTCCAACAGGACAAAGACCCTAAGCACACAGCCAAGACAAAGCAGAGTGGCTTTGGGACAAGTCTCTGAATGTCCTTGAGTGGCTCAGCCAGAGCCCAGACTTGAACCCGATCGAACATCTCTGGAGAGACCTGAAAATAGTTGTGTAGCGGCGCTCCCCATCCAACCTGACAGAGCTTGAGAGGATCTGCAGAGAAGAATGGGAGAAACTCCCCAAATACAGGTGTGCCAAGCTTGTAGCGTCATACCCAGTAAGACTTGAGGCTGTAATCGCTGCCAAAGGTGCTTCAACAAAGTACTGAGTAAAAGGGTCTGAATACTTATGTGAATGTGATATTTCAGTTTTTTCTATTTTTAATACATTTGCAAAAATGTAAAACCCATTTTTGCTTTGTCATTATAGGGTATTGTTTGTAGATTGATGAGGAAAAAATACTATTTAATCCATTTTAGAATAAGGCTGTAACGTAACAAAATGTGTAAAAAGTCAAGGGTCTGAATACTTTCCGAATGCACTGTATATAAATTTCATGCTGCAAGAGCTCTGATAGGTTGGAGGACGTCCTCCAGAAGTTGTCATAATTACTGTGTAAGTCTATGGAAGGGGTGAGAACCATGAGCCTCCTAGGTTTTGTATTGAAGTCAATCTACCCAGAGAAGGACAGAAGTTAGCTGTCCTCCGGCTACACCATGGCGCTACCCTACAGAGTGCTGCTGAGGCTACTGTAGACCTTCATTTCAAAACAGTGTGTTTTAAAATCAACTATTTGGTGATGTGAATATATCTAGTATGATTTTATCTAAAAAGGATAACAATGTTTCACCATTTAGATTATGAAATTCACTGAGGAGGATGGTCCTCCCGTTCCTCCTCTGAGGAGCCTCAACTGATACAATGTCACCAGTTGATAGTGAGTGAGCCAATATCAGGTTTTATTGTCTGAAGATCAATGCAGGTGTATAATGTGGAAATACATGGGGTAGCCACTAGCTAGTAGGGCTGTCCCCAACAAAAAAAAAAATATTGGTCGACCAAGAGTAGTCTGTTCATTGGACCAATCGAGTCATCAACATTTTAAAATGGTATTTTTCCATATGTGTTTTAATCAAATCAAGCTTGTCTGATGCTTTAAGCGAAATGAAATAATTAAGACACACAAATGACTAGAGGGAGTCCGACCGCAATTGAGTTGATTGTGCCGGGCCTGGCTCAGACTTGATGCACTGTGTTAAGAAAAAGACAGCGAGTGACTGACTAGCACCCGTTGTCTCTCTCGCTCTCCTCCCTGCTTCATCGACCACCACAGAACATCTACATAATTACAGCCATTTCTGAAAAAAGTTATCGAAATCCCTACATTTGTTTAGGAAAAAAAACATTCCCTATTCTCTCAACCCTTGCGCTCTTTACGTGACACATGTATGCATGGCATGCACGTGACCAATAGGGCCTGACCTATAGCATATCATAGTCACATCAATAAATTGGTTATAAAAAAACTCTGCATCCATTTTGCTGTCACGTGTTACGGTGTTCAGAGGAAGTGACAAATAACCTCGAAACAGGATAATATTTACTGGTTGCTCAGGAGTTAAAATTGTAAGTCAGATGTGAGGAATAAATGTGACTAATTGTGGAAAATACTGGAGATCAAGAAAAAAAAAAGGTAAGGAGCAAGCGCTGCGTGCATATTATCTGTACCAAATAAGTGCTGTTAGATTACAATAATTTTTGACCATTTGGAACAACGTAAAACACTAAAATAATAAGCGTACCAGAGAGTCTGTTGTAAAGTTTTTTTGCTAAGTCTTTATTACATCAAAGACTAAAAACAGACGCATTCATTCGTGAATACAATTTTCTGAAATGGAACGGTTTCCATGCCAATGGATAATCATGTTTTCATTGATTGAGGGCAATTAAAGCCTGATCATTCTTGCACAAATAGCCACCCCATAAATCAACAAAATAGAGTTCTACAAACTGCAGCATTGACTTGATCTAGATCTTATTATAACCTATTAACAGAGCTGCTGGTTGGTTCTAGGTCACACTCTCATGCTATCATTTCTTACGGTTTGGTCATGATCAGTGATATCTGGGACACAGTTCCAGGGACAGGAATACTACTAAAAGAGGAGAGGGGGGTCCCTTCGCTGGGTACACACCATAGACCAATTAATCCCAGGCATCAATAGGCTCCTAAAGGTCTCTGGTTGCTCAGGTGTGTGGTGGGATGGGCAGTTTGAACACTCATTAAGACTGCACCATGTGAAGTATACACAACTGTTTCATGGAGCATCCAACAAAACAGTTTCTGACAGTCCTGTTCCTGTGACAAAGGAAAATCCACACTCCAGGTGTCAAACACTTTTACATTTCAACATCCTTTTGCAAAATGCCAATATGATGCAGAGTTACAGATCCTAACGGAGGTGCTCTGATGTGATGGTTCAGACCAAAGTCTATGGAGGAGCTAACAGAGGTTTAGAATGGAGACACATGGTTTTAATGAAACAGTCAAAGTAGAGCTCTCCCTCCCAGAGGACACCTCTCTGAATTGAATGAAGTGGTGAAACCTGAAAGGCAACCAGCTGAACTCAATCCAGTTAACAACTCCACTGTCAGAGGTTAAAACAGACATATACATATCTTCACAGATCTGAGTAGAGAAATTAGTCTGGCTGTCTCTTTCTTGCCAAGTTCCCTGCAGGTCAGGGATGGCTCAATAAAGAAGAAATTACCCAGTCAGAGTAGTGGCAGAAAAGGAAGAGAACTCAAGGTACCTCTCCTTGACACCCGCACACACCAGACTTCAGGAAATACTTGACATTTCCTCCCCACAGGAAAAACAGAATGGGATAGAATGAACGGCAGACTGAAATCCCAGAATTTTCTACCACTATATCAAAAGAGGATACCTCAGGGTAAATAAACACATAGGAGAAATGGACAATGAAAACGAATCGTTGGTAGTTCTGTGGGCTTTGGCATGAAACCACTCTAGTTATGTTCACATCAGGTTAGATTTTTATAAAATCATAATTTATTTGGTTGACATAAAATAATAGAATGGGTCAAAAAAAAAAGCAAGACTGTGGTGAGACAGCACATGTGATGAGTATATCGTAATGTTCACAGTTCCTTTATGGGTAAGCCTCTGAGCATCTGGTTGCCAGGTGTGTGCATCCTGCCTATCAAGCCTGAAACTGGTGGTGGCTATGGGAGAGTAACAGGAAACACAACCCCTTCATCGTTCACACTGCTTGTTTATGTGCAGTACAGTGTCAAAGTACAACATTCCCACCCACCCCCATCCATTTAAAGCTAGAGTCCTTAATTGAAACAATAACAAAGCGGGCACCGCACCTCTGTTTTGGTAAAAAGCTGAGGGATGGGAGAAATGTAACCACTCAAAATCATAGACAGAGCTATGGATGCAAGGACTGACCATCCATGGTAATCACAATTATAGTTTTAACCATGTTTTGAGGCTATACAGTGTTTACATTTACATTGTTTACAAACATTGGAGTAAAACAAGCTTATATTTTGGGTTCTGATGGGGTATGACAGTTGAACTAAGCTCATGAGGCATTTATAAGTAACTCTTTAATTATATATATATAGCCATTGATTCTTAATTTATAAGTTCAAAAATGGATGTAGCAACTACAGATTCTAGCTTTAACTAGAGGTGACCTGCTCACACTGGCAATATGAGCACATATTTTTTCAATCTTTACTAACGACTATACACGTCAGCTACTACAGCGACTGAAATGACTGCAACACTTAACAAAGAGCTGCAGTTAGTTTCAGTGGGTGGCAAGGAATAGGTTAGTCCTAAATATTTCAAAAACTAAAAGCATTGTAGTCGCTGGATTCCCTTGCCTTCAATGCTACGGGCGGCGGCAACAATGTCATACTCATTTCGACCAGACAGCATCAGATAGATGGCCTACACGTAGAGAGACAGAGGGGCGTTGGGGGGGGTTGTGAGATCTGGGTACACATATGGGTAGAACCTCAGAATCACCCTAGCAGCAGTGAACCAGAATACAGACTTCTGCTCAGTCTAGGGAATGGCAAAGGCTTGGACACCCTCCCCTGCTGCTACCGCTGTGTTTGTTTATGGAGCAAAGCAGCAAGAATCTCCAAGGTCCTTACTTGTGATGTCCCTATATCTCTACAGAACAAATGGGCATGCAATAGCCACTGCTTTCTTTTAGAATAGGCCCAAATAAGGAGGAATGAAAAGAGAATATTGATATTTTGCTGCAGAATCTTGTCAGTAAGTGTTGGAGGTGAGCAGGAGTGACAGACGAGTCCTACCAGAGCGATAACAGTAGAAAGACCTGCTACACAGGAACATGGGAGTGTGTATGGGGTTGAAAGGTTAGAAGTGGGAGGTTCAGGACCGAGCTTGTATCCATACTTCCAATTGCCACACTAACTCACTATAAAACAGAGCATAAAGTAATGACCAAAAGTCCATAAAATAATTATGAGAACCATAACAATATGCTTCTCTTTTAACTACTGCAGTGCAACTTGAGATTTTACAGACAACGTCAAACTGGACCTTCGCTTGTCATTTCATTTTTGTAGTCTTTGTGCTATTGTCCTACTCTCCAACTCGCCTTTGTTTGGTGTCAAAGGGGGAGGAGGAGGGGGGGTATGGAATTACATACCACACACACTGTACACTGTACAGCCTCTCAACAGGAGGCAGCTCCTCACACCAGGCATTTAGAAAAGAACGTGTCACCCTCTCTGTGACAAGACTGTGTAACCATGTAGTTAAGTGGTTACATAACAGAGGAAGGCATCCCTGCTGAAGAATGCCAAACATGAGAAAACACACTCATCTCTCTGATGCAGAGTGACAGAAGGTTCAGTATGGGTCTGTACAGCCATGCTTCAGATTCCCACGTGAGACAGAGTGGAAGGAAAGTAAACATTAGGCTAGTTTTCGTAATGTGCCCCTGAAAAAAGCAGTATTTAGTCATCAACTTGGTATACAGTGGGAAGAACAAGTATTTGATAACCTGCAAAATCGGCAGTGTTTCCTGCTTACGAAGCATGTAGAGGTCTGTCATTTTTATCATAGGTACACTTCAACTGTGAGACGGAATCTAAAACAAAAATCCAGAAAATCACATTGTATGATTTTTAAGTAATTAATTTGCATTTTATTGCATGACATAAGTATTTGATACATCAGAAAAGCAGAACTTAATATTTGGTACAGAAACCTTTGTTTGCAATTACAGACATCATACGTTTCATGTAGGTCTTGACCAGGTTTGCACACACTGCAGTAGGGATTTTGGCCCACTCCTCCAAACAGACCTTCTCCAGATCCTTCAGGTTTCGGGGCAGTCGCTGGGTAATACGGACTTTCAGCTCCCTCCAAAGATTTTCTATTGGGTTCAGGTCTGGAGACTGGCTAGGCCACTCCAGGACCTTGAGATGCTTCTTACGGAGCCACTCCTTAGTTGCCCTGGCTGTGTGTTTTGGGTCGTTGTCATGCTGGAAGACCCAGCCACGACCCATCTTCAATGCTCTTACTGAGGGAAGGAGGTTGTTGGCCAAGATCTTGCGATACATGGCCCCATCCATCCTCCCCTCAATACGGTGCAGTCGTCCTGTCCCCTTTGCAGAAAAGCATCCCCAAAGAATGATGTTTCCACCTCCATGCTTCACGTTTGGGATGGTGTTCTTGGGGTTGTACTCATCCTTCTTCTTCCTCCAAACACGGCGAGTGGAGTTTAGACCAAAAAGCTCTATTTTTGTCTCATCAGACCACATGACCTTCTCCCATTCCTCCTCTGGATCATCCAGATGGTCATTGGCAAACTTCATACGGGCCTGGACATGCGCTGGCTTGAGCAAGGGGACCTTGCGTGCGCTGCAGGATTTTAATCCATGACGGCGTAGTGTGTTACTAATGGTTTTCTTTGAGACTGTGGTCCCAGCTCTCTTCAGGTCATTGACCAGGTCCTGCCGTGTAGTTCTGGGCTGATCCCTCACCTTCTTCATGATCATTGATGCCCCACGAGGTGAGATCTTGCATGGAGCCCCAGACCGAGGGTGATTGATCGTCATCTTGAACTTCTTCCATTTTCTAATAATTGCGCCAACAGTTGTTGCCTTCTCACCAAGCTGCTTGCCTATTGTCCTGTAGCCCATCCCAGCCTTGTGCAGGTCTACAATTTTATCCCTGATGTCCTTACATAGCTCTCTGGTCTTGGCCATTGTGGAGAGGTTGGAGTCTGTTTGATTGAGTGTGTGGACAGGTGTCTTTTATACAGGTAACGAGTTCAAACAGGTGCAGTTAATACAGGTAATGAGTGGAGAACAGGAGGGCTTCTTAAAAAAAAACTAACAGGTCTGTGAGAGCCGGAATTCTTACTGGTTGGTAGGTGATCAAATACTTATGTCATGCAATAAAATGCAATTACTTAAAAATCATACAATGTGATTTTCTGGATTTTTGTTTTAGATTCTGTCTCTCACAGTTGAAGTGTACCTATGATAACAATTACAGACCTCTACATGCTTTGTAAGTAGGAAAACCTGCAAAATCGGCAGTGTATCAAATACTTGTTCTCCCCACAGAAAGAGAGTCAACTCTACTTGTCACACTCAGTTCAGTTCAGAGGCACGTTAGTGATAGAGTGTGGTAGATTTATGAAAAATAACGTGTTTAGATTATAAAATGTGCAGTGCAGCGGTCAACCTGTAAGATAATTAAATACCCACAATCATTAGGAAGGAATCAGCCTTTCCCAACAGAACCTTCACAAATTCTCATCACCAAAGACTCCACTGATATGTAGAATCTATTAGTGGCAGTATCTCTGCAACATGAATCTCGGAGAAACAGCAGCTCAGTCAGGCTGGTTCTTCAAATGGACTGCTATAACATTGTTGATAATTTTGAACAATCACGCTAAATTAGGTACTTACATTGTAGGCCTCCCTGCGGTTCCTCAGCCAGCAGCGGCTCAGCTCACTCAGCTCCACGATGGGCTGAACCTTCAGCCTCACAGAGTCCCCAGACTGACGGATCTTCTCCACAATCTCGTCCCGGTTCTTATTCTCCACGTTGTGCCCATTGATCTCCACCAACCTGTCTCCAGGCACCAGACCCAGTGCCAGGTCCTTGGTCCCGGCTCCAGGCTCAGCGAAGTGAACCATGCGGCGGTAGACCCCCCCATCAGGCCGCTGGTCCAACATGGTTGTGCGGCGCAAGGAGAAGCCAAAGTCTCCTGTGTTGCGGCGCTGCAGCTCCAGTTCCCTGGGCTCAGGCATGGGCGGTGCCAAGACGCCAGGCAGCCGCAGGTCTGCTGGGAAGGTCTTCTCCACCACCTCTGGGATATGAACCCTCTTACCAGCCCTGCCGTGGCCCTGGAGATGCAGATGGGAGCCATGTCTGTGGTGGTCAAACACCTTGTTCTCTATCTGGGGAGATGGTTGCGTTGAGCTTGGTGTGAAGGCCTCTGAGGCACTCTCCTCTTTGTTCTTCTGGGAGGAGAAGCGCTTCATGACCTGGCCCACCTGGGAGTTCTGCTTGGCCAGGCCGCCGAACTTGGCCGCTCGCTCCTTAACAGAGGAGTGATGGGGATCCTGTCCCCACTCCCCCTTGATGTCATCACTGGAGCTGGCGGCACTCATCTGGCCCAAATCCAGGACCATGCTGCCATGGTTGCTGAAGCGATCAGCATCTAGATCAGTAAGGCTGAGCTCTGTATTGCTGGCCACCTTGATAGGGATGGGGCTGGAGATCTCCAGCTTGCCTTTGTTGTCCCTCTTCGAGCCTCCTCGATGGAGGTTGAAGAAGCCCCGCCTCTGGCTCATTTCCTCCAGGCTATTCAACTCTGCCTGGGACATCCTCTCCTTTTTGTCCTTTTTGTCCTTCTTCCTCTCATCCTTGTCCTTGTCTTTCTTGATCAGATGGAACATATTTGGCTCCAAATAGCAACCCCCTCAAGGTTGGTTTGTGTAGGTTTAAACCAGGGGGGGTTACATATACAAGTGAAGTTTCAGTTCAGGCTTTCAACCCTGGTCATGGAAGCATCTGAGTGACAGTTTGGAATGTCATCAACAGAGGGGCCCTGAGGAGAGAGGATACAATAAAGTAAGTCTTTGGCCAGGCCATAATCCAACAATCATCCAGTACAATGGCAATGAGATATCATTACAGATCATGTGTCATGCCCATGGCTAAATACAATGACTCATCACAGAGAGTGTTTGTTACCTGGGAATGTCCAGGCTCATTTAACCCTTAAAGATAGTGTCTTATGCTGGAATATATTAAAGTAGCATTCTCCATACTACAGCAGATACAGAGTGATAGCTTGAACACACAAGAAACCTGTGAAATACCATTTATGTCATGCATGTTTATCCAGAACATAAGGGTGTGAGTCAGCTTTACAAAGCAATGCATTTCAATGTGTTAATTAACTTAAATCACCAAGGGCTAGGTAGAAGCAACCAGACACTGTTGTTGTAGTGAGGGTATCACGTGTTAGTATGAAAAAATGTATGCACTCACTAACTGTAAGTTGCTCTGGATAAGAGCGTCTGCTAAATGACTAAAATGTAAAATGTTAGAGGCTGCCTTTCATTAAATAACAATCTTGCTTCTTCTCTCTGTGAAACTTTTCAAAACCACTGCACTTACAAGTGATTTTAAGGGGACAATTTTCTAAAGCAGTTTATTATGGGGTTTCCTAAAGAAGTTGGTATGCTGATGTCTTTTGTAAGGTTCCATTGATGTGACACAAATAATACTTTCTGCAGGTTGTCAGTGGGAAGGATATGGCACTTAATAATGCAAAGACAGTGTGTCTCTGTGGCCCCTTCATAGAAAACGAATGTGTTCGAAGAAAAGGGACCAGTAGGAGTTCACTGTGTTTCTGAAGTATACCCCCTTTACACCAGTATAGTCCCAGTCCTGAGGAGCCAAAGAATGTGTGTTGGCTATCACAGCATAACAACTTATACATCCGTGTATGGATCATCATCATCTTCCAATCAGGTTGCCGATTCAAGAGCCATTCACTTCCTGACCACCTCACTCCAGCCCACCCACGCCCTACTGTTACACATCAAATCAAAATGTATTTGTCACATACACATGTTTAGCAGATGTTATTGTCGGAGGTGTCAGAGGAAGGCCCTAGAAATTGTCAAATACTCCAGCCACCCTAGTTATAGACTGTTCTCTCAGCTACCGCACGGCAAGCAGTACCGGAGCGCCAAGTCAATGCCCAAAAGGCTTCTCAACAGCTTCTACCCCCAAGCCATAAGACTCCTGAACAGCTAATCATGGCTACCCGGACTATTTGCATTGTTCCCCCCCACCCCCTCTTTTACGCTGCTGCTACTCTGTTTATTATCTATGCATAATCACTTTAACTCTACCCACATGTACATATTACCTCAATTAACCTGTGACCCCGCACATTGACTCTGTACCGGTACCCTCTGTATATAGCCTCCCTACTGTTGTTTTATTTTACTGCTGCTCTTTAATAATTTTTTATTTAAATGTTTTACTTAACACTTATTTATTTTACAACTGCATTGTTGGTTAAGGGCTTGTAAGTAAGCATTTCACTGTAAGGTCTACACCTGTTGTATTCGGCGCATGTTGCAAATAAAATTTGATTTGATTTATTTCGGGTGTAGCGAAATGCTTGTGTTTCTAGCTCCAACAGTGCAGTATATCTAACAATTCACAACAATACACACACCATCTAAAAGTAAAAGAATGGAATTAAGGAATATATAAACATCAGGATGAGCAATGTCGCCGTGGCATAGACTAAAATACAGTAGAATAGAATACAGTATATACACTCAGCAAAAAAAGAAACGTCCCTTTTTCAGGACCCTGTCTTTCAAAGATAATTCATAAAATTCCAAATAACTTCACAGATCTTCATTGTTAAGGGTTAAAACACTGTTTCCCCATGCTTGTTCAATTAACCATAAACAATTAATTAACATGCACCTGTGGAACGGTCGTTAAGACACTAACCGCTTACAGACGGTAGGCAATTAAGGTCACAGTTATGAAAACTTAGAACACTAAAGAGGCCTTTCTACTGACTCTGAAAAACACCAAAAGAAAGATGCCCAGGGTCCCTGCTCATCTGCGTGAACGTGCCTTAGGCATGCTGCAAGGAGGCATGAAGCCTGCAGATGTGGCCAATAAATTGCAATGCCGTCTGTGACGCCTAAGACAGCGCTACAGGGAGACAGGACGGACAGCTGATCGTCCTCGCAGTGGCAGACCACGTGTAACAACACCTGCACAGGATCGGTACATCCGAACATCACATCTGCGGGACAGGTACAGGATGGCAACAACAACTGCCCGAGTTACATCAGGAACGCACAATCCCTCCATCAGTGCTCAGACTGTCCGCAATAGGCTGAGAGAGGCTGGACTGAGGGCTTGTAGGCCTGTTGTAAGGCAGGTCCTCACCAGACATCACCGGCAACAACGTCGCCTATGGGCACAAACCCACCGTCGCTGGACCAGACAGTACTGTCAAAAAGTGCTCTTCACTGACGAGTCGCGGTTTTGTCTCACCAGGGGTGATGGTCGGATTCGCGTTTATCGTCGAAGGAATGAGCGTTACACCGAGGCCTGTACTCGGTAGCGAGATCGATTTGGAAGTGGAGGGTCCGTCATGGTCTGTTGCAGTGTGTCACAGCATCATTGGACTGAGCTTGTTGTCATTGCAGGCAATCCAACGCTGTGCGTTATAGGGAAGACATCCTCCTCCCTCATGTGGTACCCTTCCTGCAGGCTCATCCTGACATGACCCTCCAGCATGACAATGCCACCAGCCATACTGCTCGTTCTGTGTGTGATTTCCTGCAAAACAGGAATGTCCGTGTTCTGCCATGGCCAGCGAAGAGCCCGGATCTCAATCCCATTGAGCATGTCTGGGACCTGTTGGATCGGAGGGTGAGGGCTCGGACCATTCCCCCCAGAAATGTCTGGGAACTTGCAGGTGCCTTGGTGGAAGAGTGGGAAAACATCTCACAGCAAGAACTGGCAAATCTGGTGCAGTCCATCAGGAGGAGATGCACTGCAGTACTTAATGCAGCTGGTGGCCACACCAGATAAAGACTGTTACTTTTGACCCCCCTTCAGGGACACATTATTCAATTTCTGTTAGTCATGTCTGTGGAACTTGTTCAGTTTGTCTCAGTTGTTGAATCTTGTTATGTTCATACAAATATTTACACAAGTTTGCTGAAAATAAACGCAGTTGATAGTGAGAGGACGTTTCTTTTTTTGCTGAGTTTACATATGAGATTAGTAAAGCAAAAATATGTAAACATCAACTAAGCTACTGATCCTCCCGATGCGTTTCGTGCCTCATGGCACTGCATTGAGAAGCACATACATGCAAACACTGTGTAGAGTAGACCATCTAAATACAAACCGGTAATATCATAGTAGCCTATAATGTCTGCACGACGATAGCGTATGCGAGTCACTTGCCCTAGAAATATCCACAGTGGGAAATAAACAAATTAACGTAAATCAATGTAACCAGTTCGGTTACACCTGAAACATATTCCTAACTTACTTGATACATTGTCGCTGTCTACTCGTGTAGCCAATGCTGTGGAGAGGTTATTGTGGCGACTAGTCACAGCTTGGTCATAATGCGCTCCCTTTAAGCTACTTTGCCCTCATTATCACACCGGTGGCTTCAGATGACAAACAGTTTTATCGAGAGTAAAGATGTACACACCCGGGTCTATTTATGTATTTTATCAGGGGAATAGTAGGTTACTCACCACTCAGTGATATGCAGGTTTATAGTCGGGGAACAGTCCGATAAAGGGTTTAGCGAGATTGTCAGTAGCTTTTCACCAGTTTTATTGTAAAGTGTCGGTAAAGGGCAGTCGAGAAGTCCAGTCTATTAACGCAAGAGTTACCGTCAGCCGGTTCGCAGTGACCCCTCCTGGCTGGTTTGAGGACATATAGGGACCAAGCCTCAGCCCAGCGAAAGAAGAAAGGGATCATGGACTGATTGGGATACAGTGTGGTACTAACCTGTGCATTTAGCGTACTATAGAACAGGGCTCTCCAACCCTGTTCCTGGAGAGCTACCCTCATGTAGGTTTTCGCTCCAACCACAGTTGTAATGAACCTGATTCAGTTTATCAACCAGCTAATTATTAGAATCAGGTGGGCTAGATTAGGGTTGGAGTGAAAACCTACGGTATGGTAGCTCTCCATGAATAGGGTTGGAGAGCCCTGCATAGAATGATTGTGTGCAAAAAAATGTTGGTAGAAGCATTTATAGGTTATAGGTCCCTACTGTAGGCTACTGATACAGGCTATTGTCCGTAATTTAATAAATGTAATCATGTCAAAAGTCAGCCATCCTTCCAAACGTTGTCAATTTGTTATCCAATTGAGTAGGCTAATTTCTGATAGAAAATATTATGTAGACTCATTAACAATTAAACAAAAGTTTGGAAAACTATAAATTACATGACCATTTAGGAAAACAAATCAAGTGTGTTTTTTAAAAATACAATAGCTTCCTCGTCTGGACTAAAGTTGAATGGCATGTGGTTCATCATATACAAATGACCATGATAAAGGCATTTCAGAAAAGTATAGTCCCCAACTGTTCATAATTTAAAGGGATAGTTCACACAAATTACAAAATAACACTTCGGTTTCCTTAGCCTCTAAGCCAGGGGTGTCAAACTCATTCCACGAAGGGCCGAGTGTCTGTGTGTGTATGGTTTTTTCTTTCAATTAAGACCTAGACAACCAGGTGAGGGGAGTTCCTTACTAGTTAGTGACCTTAATTCATCAATCAAATACAAGGGTGGAGCGAAAACCCGCAGACACTCGGCCCTCCATGGAATGAGTTTGACACGAGCTGTAAGCAGTCTATGAACAAGGTATGACAGCAATCCATGCTTCGGTTTAGTTTCCCTGGCAATGTTTCCAAATGCATCTGTGGCACAAATCCCATTCAAGTCTTGGGACCAATATTAGCATTTTTCGCGCATCATGTTCAAATTATCAATAATTTACTTTGTTGAGCTTCACAATCAATTTGAGATACTTTCAGATGATTTGGACATGATGTGCGGAAAATGCTAATATCGGTCCCATGACTTGAATGGGATTTGTGCTACAAATGCTAAAACCATGCAAGGGAAATAGAACCAATGCATGGACTGCTGACATACGTTGTCCATAAACTGTTTACAGGGTAAGGAAACCAACGTGTTAATTTTTTATTTGGGTGAACTATCCCTTTAACAGCTGTCCTACTTTTCTTGGTTAGAGCTTAGATGTAGGTGTAGCATATCTCCTTTATTCTTTGCCTGTTTCGATTATATGTTTATTTTCATAGGCTACATGGAACAAAACACAATATCCACTGTTAATCCTGGAATTATTTTATTCAGTGATCTACAAAAATGTATGACATTGTTTTCCTGGGTATCCAATTGACCAAACCAAGGCGACTAAAGTTAGTGCTTGGTTCTGAAATAGGCTCATAGCTCAACAGGACATTCTTGATACATTCCTCGCTACAAAGTTCACAACTAGTTCACTCAAGATGCTATCCTTCCCTAATGGAATTTTGGGTGAAAAATAAAAATAGTATTGTTTTTCATATGGACACAGTCCGAGTGAGCACAATCTCATCAAATAACAGTACTCGGTTGCTCAAAAAATACCTAGTTAAATTTACTCAAGTCATCGCTAATCAAGAGGAAAAGGGCAATTTTCTCTTAGAATCACTAGATTCTAACATGAGGTAAAACTGGTATTGTACTGAAAAAATCATTTTATGACAAACTGCCAACAAAACCCTTTTTTATAATAATAACTTGATAAATTGTCAGAATAATTTGTTTATTGTACAGTGCATTCGGAAAGTATTCAGACCCCTTGACTTTTTCCACATTTTGTTACGTTACAGCCTTATTCCAAAATAGATTAAATTACATTTTTTCCTCATCAATCTACACAAAATACCCCATAATAACAAAGCGAAAACAGGTTTTTAGAAATGTTTTCAAAATGTATTTACATAAGTATTCAGACCCTTTGCTATGAGACTCGAAATTGAGCTTAGGTGCATCCTGTTTCCATTGATCATCCTTGAGATGTTTCTACAACTTCATTGGAGTCCACCTGTGGTAAATTCAATTGATTAGACATGATTTGGAAAGGCACACACCTGTCTATATAAGGTCCCAAAGTTGACAGTGCATGTCAGAGTGAAAACCAAGCCATGAGGTCGAAGGAATTGTCTGTAGAGCTCCGAGACAGGATTGTATCGAGGCACAGATCTGGGGAAGGGTACCAAAATATGTCTGCAGCATTGAAGGTCCCCAAGAACACAATGGCCTCCATCATTCTTCAATGTAAAAAGTTTGGAACAACCAAGGCTCTTCCTAGAACTGGCCAAACTGGCCAAACTGAGCAATCGGGGGAGAAGGGCCTTAGTCAGGGAGGTGACCAAGAACCTGATGGTCATTCTGACAGAGCTCCAGAGTTCTGTGGAGTCCTCTGTGGAGATGGGAGAAACTTCCAGAAGGACAACCATCTCTGCAGCACTCTACCAATCAGGCCTTTATGGTAGAGTGGCCAGACGGAAGCCACTCCTCAGTAAAAAGCACATGATAGCCCGCTTGGAGTTTGCCAAAAGGCACCTAAAGGACTCTCAGACCATGAGAAACAAGATTATCTGGTCTGATGAAACCAAGATTGAACTCTTTGGCCTGAATGCCAAGCGTCACGTCTGGAGGAAACCTGGCACCATCCCTATGGTGAAGCATGGGGGTGGCAGCATCATGCTGTGGGGATGTTTTTCAGCGGCAGGGACTGGGAGACTAGTCAAGATCGAGGGAAAGATGAACGGAGCAAAGCACAAACAGATCCTTGATGAAAACCTGCTACAGAGCCCTCAGGACCTCGGACTGGGGCGAAGGTTCACCTTCCAACAGGACAACGACTCTAAGCACACAGCCAAGACAACGCAGGAGTGGCTTTGGGACAAGTCTCTGAATGTGCTTGAGTGGCCCAGCCAGAGCCCAGAATTGAACCCGATCTAACATCTCTGGAGAGACCTTAAAATAGCTGTGCAGCGACGCTCCCCATCCAACCTGACAGAGCTTGAGAGGATCTGGAGAGAAGAATTGGAGAAACTCCCCAAATACAGGTGACCAAGATTGTAGTGTCATACCCAAGAAGACTCGAGGCTGTAATCGCTGCCAAAGGTGCTTCAACAAAGTACTGAGTAAAGGGTCTGAATACTTATGTAAATGTATGGGGTATTGTGTGTAGATTGATGAAGAAAAATCAATTTTAGAATAAGGCTGTAACGTAACAAAATGTGGAAAAGGTCAAGGGGTCTGAATACATTCCAAATGCACTGTATGTGTTGAAATACAGGCAAGTGTTGTTTCCTTTTGAAACCATATCATTGGTTACATTACAGATGTTATATGAATAGTTACCAAGGTGGTTGCATTTATTAATTTTTTGATAGAATAGTAGAATACACAAGGTGCAATTTTGAAATGTGGCTGTGGACCTGGAGTTTCTATTTTTATATCAGTCCCTGACAGTCACTCAACTAGCCATGTCAGCTAACAATTTTTTGATTGGTAAGTTATTCTAGCCAGTTATCTAAACTTCATGGCCAAATACCGACCGGCCCAGGGGCTGTGACCTCCATGGGGCCCCCATTGACACTCTCACTCAGATGTCATTAACATGGCAAGTCTTGACAAAATGTTTAGAATTGCAGAAAGCTTGCTTTAAAACTGTAACATTTTCTTTACTCCCTAAGGCAAAATGTGTAGAATTGCAGGAAATTAACTTTAACTTTAAAACATAAATTTTTCTCTCCACCGTCAAGAGGGTTGATTACACAAAGTGCAAAACCAACAGTCCTTTGAGTCTTCTGTAGTTAAGAAATTCCCATAGCACACGAAGGAGGACAACCCATAGTATGCAAAAGCATACAGACTCTATGTGCTCACATTTCTATGTGTACAGGGCCGGCCCTAGCCTTTTGGTGACCCTAAGCGAGATTTGGTTAGGGAGCACATAGAGTCTGTATGCTTTTGCATATTATGGGTTCTCCTTCTTTGTGTGCTATGGGAATTTCTTAAGATTAACTGCAAAAGACTCAAATGACTGTTGCTTTTGCACTCTGTCTTACTGTAAACAAATGGTATCAATTGTCAGATGAATAAATGCAATCAGAGGAGGAAGCAAAATAATAATATTTAACAGAAAGGATAGGTTGACAGTTCACAGCCAGGACTTCTTGCCTCTGCCTGTTTTGGCCATGTTGGCCAGTTTGGCCTTAGTGCGTTCTTTCTCATCTGGGCTCCTCTTGGAGGTGCACTCTACTGTGGAGTCTGTCTCGAAGGAGATGGCAGGGGTGTGGGTGGGCAACATGCCACTGCTCTTCTGCTGGGACATGGGAGGGGGGGTCTGCAGGACCACCCTGCCTCGTAGGGAGTGTTTGAGCTGCAGCAGCAGAGGGTTGTGGTTGTGATACAGGTCCACACGTTCCACAGGGTCCCTCTCTGGCTTGCAGCATGTGGAGCAGGCCGAGCACAGCACACGGAAAATATAGACCCAGCCCAGGTAGTGCAGTTCCACAATGTTCAGGATGAAGCAGCCCAGGCTGATGCTGAACATGAAGTTGAGGAAGATGGTCTTCTCCGTGGCACGAGACACGAAGCAGTCAGTCCGGTTGGGACAGGGGTAGGTCTCACAGCGGAACAGGTGAGGCACTTCAAAGCCAAACAGGTAGTACTGGCCCACTAGGAAGGCTATCTCCATGATGGAGCGCAGCACCACGTGGATGATGTAGGTCAGTAGTACCTGGCTGGACAGCTCGGTGGGGTCCTTCCCCACCTCCCTCAAGTCCTCCTCCAGCAGGCTTTGCTCCACACACTCCCCCTCCCGGGCGCCCCACTCCTCCTCATAGCGGGGGTTGAAGGAGGGGCTGCTGGCCTCCACAGCTTCCCCACCCTCCACCCCTTCATGTTTGAACCTTTCACGTGCAGGAGGGCGCTTGGCGACCACCTGGATCTTCTCAATCTCTAACTTCTCATCCTTGGCGATCTTGTGCAACACGTAGACAATGTAGAAGATGGACGGTGTGGAGACGAGCACGATCTGGAAGACCCAGAAACGCAGGTGTGAGACAGGGGCGAAGGTGTCATAGCAGACGTTGTTGCAACCAGGCTGCAGGGTGTTGCAGGTGAACTTGGACTGCTCATCGCTGTACACCGCATCCCCTACCAGGGTCACCAGCAGGATGCGGAAGATAAGCAGCATGGTCAGCCAGATCTTGCCGATCACTGTGGAGTGGTTCTGCACCTCCGTTAGGAAGCGGCCAAGAATGGACCAGTCTCCCATTTCTTAACCTGGGGGAACACCGATGAAAAATAAACAGCAGCATGCTTATGGTGTGTTGAACCTGCCGCACTACAACAACATTATGTCCCACAGACAAATCTATATTAGTGCTACATCATGAATCTTTTGAAGGAGTGAGACATCGATGGAGCCTGCTCATCTGCAACACTGGCTTATTTCCTTGTACTTTATCAAGCTCTTTTAATAAGTGAGCCATCAATACATGTTAGTCTCACTACTGAAAATGAAAATGTAGTGTCAATTGCGGGAGGGGCACATGCTAAGTCAACAGAACTATGAAGCCATAAAACAGATCAACACATAATACAGTATGACATCCAACATCCATAAGTGGGGCCTCAAAATACTTAGATGTATTGCCTTTTCATATAGGCTTTTTGTACATTCCCTTTGATACAGATTAGTGTCTTTATGTGCACACAGCATTTATTTACAAATAAACAAACTACATGAACAAACTACATCATGAACTAATAATAATACCGCACTAATTGTATAAATGTACACTTTGTAAATTTAGCCTACCCCTCCACTCAACCTATTCAACAACAGTCCATGGTGAAAAGGAAAACACTGACTGCAGACTGTCATTGTCCAAATGCAAAAACAGCTGAAAATGTCCACACAGCACATACAGATAGAGCAATCCTAATAAATGATTTCTGGAGGAACTTACCTTAGGAAAATGTGTTTCTTTCCTATCCAAATCTGGAAAAATGCCAAAGCAAGCAATCTGCATAACTATATTTGATGTGGGAGCTGGTTGCTGGACGTTATGGAGTCTATTGAGCTGGATGAGGAGAGAATGGGCTGACCAGACATATTCCCTAACTCCATCTGAAACACTCATTGTACTGTATGCGAACAAAGGCTTTCAATGTACAGTGGGACAAAGACTTAAATGTACAATGGGGGGCACCTTTTCTAAACAGCCGTTCACAGTCAAGCACAGAGTTCAAAGAACGTGCTGGAAATAATGTCAACAATACTGATTTGTAAATGGATATCTGCCTGCTTTTAAAAGGTAGAGCTGAAGAAATGGGATAAAAATCAATCATGTGAGATTGTTAATACACCCATACCTACTTCTATTTACTTAAACATTTGATGTAATACTGTAACAGTATAATGTTTACCTCATCTATCATAAATGCAATAATCCATCCCAAATTAACCAATAAAGCAAAAACACAATTTGCTGGATAATTGCAGTAGAATAAAGTAATGGTCATCCTTTGGAATAATACAATTCTAAAGCATCTTCATAACAATCTCTTTATTTCAACATAACCAGCTAAATTTACAATGACAACTCCAGGTAGCAGTACTAGTAGGCCTACTATTGGATGTATAGTTATCCACAGATCCACTTGTTGAGTCAGTCCTTGTTGTTTTTACATATTCATTTATCCCAATGCCCTGAAACCTTATAGCAGCTGAGTTATCAGTAATCCTCTAAGTAAAAACAAACAGCCAAATCTACAAAAGTTCTCATTTTTCATCCTGTTAGTATTTAGGCTTGGTTAGGCCTAATTTAGTGTAGATCATTAGTTATCAGTTAGGAACACTCAGGACACAAGGTCAAAACAATAGGTGTACAATCCCTTGCAAAAGACATTGGCAATGTGTGTTTCTCTATTTCATTTAGATATGTATTGAAGCATAGGACTTTTTTGTATACTATACATGATTTAGGAAAGTGAAATCACCATATTATGTTTTCCTATCAATTGCCATCTAAACTTCCATCCATTCTAAAACACCTTACAAACACTCCAACCCAACTCCTATTACAACAGTATGCCTTTAACACTTCTAACCCTCAAATTATTCATTACAAACATTCTCCATTTGAGTGTGTAGGCTGATGGTGATTCCCACAATTGGCACAGGTTGAGAACAGTTAATGATGCTTCCACATAGAATTGGCTTTCCAGACATATAGATATTTTGTTGGGTTACATTTCCATTTATTGCACATATAGAATATAAACGACATACAGCTACTGTGCATATATACAGTCGTGGTCAAAAGTGTTGAGAATTACACAAGTATTGGTCTTCACAAAGTTCGCTGCTTCGGTGTTATGAGATATTTTTGTCAGATGTTACTATGGTATATTGAAGTATAATTACAAGTATTCCATGAGTGTCAAAGGCTTTTATTGACAATTACATTTAGTTTATGCAAAGAGTCAATATTTGCAGTGTTGACCCTTCTTTTTCAAGACCTCTGCAATCCGCCCTGGCATGCTGTCAATTAACTTCTGGTCCACATCCTGACTGATGGCAGCCCATTCTTGCATAATCAATGCTTGTCGATATCTCCTGGCTCAAAGTGGAGGAGAGATTGACTTCATCACTACTTGTGTTTATGAGAGGTGTTGACATATTGGGTGCACCGAGCTGTCTGTTTGAGCTACTGGCGCACAGCTCGGTCACCCATGCATACCCCACAAGACATGCCACCAGAGGTCTCTTCACAGTCCCCAAGTCCAGAACAGACTATGGGAGGCGCACAGTACTACATAGAACCATGACTACATGGAACTCTGTTCCACATCAAGTAACTGATGCAAGTAGTAAAATTAGATTTAAAAAACAGATTAAAAAACACCTTATGGAACAGAGGGGACTGTGAAGCAACACAAACATAGGCGCAGACACATGCATACACACGATAACATATGCACTATACACACACGTACACATGGATTTTTGTACTGTAGATATGTGGTAGTGGTGGAGTAGGGGCCTGGGGGCACACAGTGTGTTGTGAAATCTGTGAATGTATTGTAATGTTTTTAAAATTGTATGAACTGCCTTAATCCATCTGTGGTATATTCAATTGATTGGACATGATTTGGAAAGGCACACACTTGTCTATATAAGGTCCCACAGTTGACAGTGCATGTCAGAGCAAAAACCAACCCATGAGGTTGAAGGAATTGTCCTTAGAGCTCCGAGACAGGATTGTGTCGAGGCACAGATCTGGGGAAGGGTACCAAAAAACTTTCTGCAGTATTGAATGTCCCAAAGAACATAGTGGCCTCCATCATTCTTAAATGGAAGAAGTTTGGAACCACCAAGATCCTTCATACAGCTGGCCGCCCGGTCAAACTGAGCAATCGGGGGAGAAGGGCCTTAGTCAGGGAGGTGAACAAGAACCCGATGGTCACTCTGACAGAGCTCCAGAGTTCCTCTGTGGAGATGTGAGAACCTTCCAGAAGGACAACCATCTCTGCAGCACTCCACCCATCAGGCCTTTATGGTAGAGTGGCCAGACAGAAGCCACTCCTCAGTAAAAGGCACATGACAGCCCGCTTGGAGTTTGCCAAAAGGCACCTAAAGACTCTCAGACTGTGAGAAACAAGATTCTCTGGTCTGTGTTGAAAAGTAATAAAGGGGAGTATATATAAAACATGGGGGATTGGAAGTGATGCAGACAATTACATTGATAGAAGATACAATCTATCTACAATATTAAGCTGATCCACCCCCCCACCCCCCCCCAAAAAAAAAAAAAAGATTATCTGGTCTGATTAAACCAAAATCGAACTCTTTGGCCTGAATGCCAAGCGTCACGTCTGGAGGAAACCTGGCACCATCCCTATGGTGAAGCATGGTGGTGGCAGTATCATGCTGTGGGGATGTTTTTCAGCAGCACGGACTGGGAGACTAGTCATGATCGAGGCAAAGATGAACGGAGCAAAGTGCAGAGAGGTCCTTGATGAAATCCTGCTCCAGAGCGCTCAGGACCTCAGACTGGGGCGAATGTTCATCTTCCAACAGGACAACGATCGTAAGCACACAGCCAAGACAACGCAGGAGTGGCTTCAGGACAAGTCTCTGAATGTCCTTGAGTGGCCCAGAGAGACTGGACTTGAACCCGATCTAACATCTCTGGAGAGACCTGAAAATAGCTGTGCAGAAACGCTCCCCATCCAACCTGACAGAGCTTGAGAGGATTTGCAGAGAAGAATGGGAGAAACACCCCAAATACAGGTGTGCCAAGCTTGTAGCGTCAGCCAGAGCCTGGACTTGAATCGCTGCTAAAGTACTGAGTAAAGGGTCTGAATACTTATGTAAATGTAATATTTCCATTTTTTATTTTTAATACATTTGCTAAAATGTCTAAAAACCTGTTTTTGCTTTGTCATTATGGGGTATTGTGTGTAGATTTATGAGGGGAATAAACAATTTAATCAATTTTAGAATAAGGCTGTAACCTAACAAAATGTGGAAAAAGTCAAGTGGTCTGAATACTTTCCTGAGGCACTGTATATATAACTTCAGTGTAGGTGAAGGGGAGGAGACAGGTTAATGAAGGATTGTTAAACTTGGAGACATGGATTGTATGCGTGACATTCAGAGGGTGAATGGGCAAGACAAAATATTTAAGTGCCTATACAGACTATGTTGTAAACGGTAGGCTATCTGCAAACAAACGAGAACAAGATTGTCCTGATTAGGAAACGAAATGCTTTAAATAGCCTAGATAAACGTGTACTTCTAGCGCCGAGAACCCTAGATGGCGTAGTTCTTCCGTTACGTATTGTACTAGAACAGACGACGTACTTTGGCGAACCTTGGGGCTATCTATAGTAGTACTTCCACGGAGATTACGAGTTTGAGCAAAAATTATTACCATGGTGCTTTTATTATGTGTGAGGTAATGCGATTGCAAGGTCAAAATGTTCCTCAACGATCAGTCCAAATGTATGAAGAACAGCTCCCCACTATTCCAACATGATGCCATATGCGGAGCAATTGATTACCTCTGCCGTTTATTGAATGCCCCCTGCAGAATCAGGGAAACACAGACATAGGGGTGTTCGATAAATTTAGTAGCCTACACCAGCAATATTATCACCGAGTTTCACATTATACTTAATATAAGTTGGATATTTAGTTTATATAAGTTAATTATATTTTAAACCCTTGTTGTGCTGAAAATAAGTTGTATACTTTCATTTGAAAACTCCATTAATGCCGCCCTAAAATGCTTTCGAAGTGGAACAGTCCAAGGGTTACAGGAAGTTGTAGCAGCTGCCATGTTTGGCTGCTTTGTTGTAGGTTTCTTGTAGGTTTCCTGCAGATTTTTTTTTGGTGTTGCAATGGAACCGAGCTGGAGTACGTTTCTATTTCAGGTAAGTGAACTTTGATACCCGAAAAGTAAGATAATTGATGGAATAACTGTAGGAAACTAAAGACATTCACGGTCTGACGTTTTTCAAAGGTATACTTTTAAGTAAAGGTATCCAAGCAAAACAATGGTACATCAATCCAGGCTTCCAGCTGAGAGGTTGGGCATGACGTTTGGAAAAATCTGTTCTCTTCTCTCTTTTTCGTATTTTTTTGTATTTCTATGATGATGATGATGATGATGGTGGTGGGGGGGGGGGGGGGGACATAAAATGAGTTTGTGTGATTATCTAAATAACGTAAAGCTTTGTTTATGTTATCTAAGTTAGCTTGTTAGATCAAAGCCAGCAAACATGATTCATATATCGATCATTCGCAGGCTCCAAGGACGCCACAGTTACGAGCCAGCCAGTCTTGTTTTTTTCTTTGCCCCGAACCGTTGATCCGTTTTTTTCTGTCTGATGGTGGGACTTTACTTTAGCTAATTGGCTAGCCATTGTTTATAGTCTCCTAAAATAATTGTTCCACAGATCACTAGAAAATGATAAATACTTTCATAATTGACATTTACTTCGTTGCTTTTTCGCAAGTCAGCGTTGAACTTTTTCCTTCCCTCCTCAATGATTCAAAATAGCCAGCTAGGTAGCTAAGTTAGCCCTACTAGCTATTATGTGACTGCGGGTAAAGAAGGAATAAAATATGCACACGAAATAAAAGCAGTGATTTATTTCAGTGTGCGAAATGGAGATTTCAATCCATATAACTATCTCCGTTTTAGCTAGCTAACCATTATATTATGCAACATGGCCAGCTGGTTATAGCTAAGTTAACGTTACTATTTTTGTCTTTGGCCCGCATTCAAGCTAAGTTTCTTTACAGTTTTGCATTACAGCATCACTGCACCAACGAATCAGATTTGGTTGATAAAATTGGACACATTTCTGCTAGCCTATTGGGCCGGGCATTATCAAATATTGTTCCTTGTTTACTTTAATAACTTTAAATTGTTTTTGCAAGCAGATAAACAAAGGTCTAGCCTACAGTTGTGGTGGAATGATTGTTTGTTTTTCAACAAATTAAGGCCAAGGTAACCTCATGCATCTCAGATTTTATCCATTAGCTGGTTTCTTGTATATTGTCTGATTTGGATCCTTGGGGACCGTTGGAATAAATTATCATCATAGCTAGTCCTTTTTGTGTCAAGATCCACAACCACAAAACTATTCAATCCATTAGGCCTACTCAGAGCTGGGCCTACAATGTTGCAATTCAAGTAATGATGGTTGTGTTTAATTGGGAATATAAATTGTCCTCCTTGTCATAATATTAGTATCACACATGTTTTATACATTATTATATTATAAACGTTCCTTGGAGTTGATCACACTCGTAAAATTATGCCTAGACCCCCAGCAGGACTGGATCAGTTTAACTGTATCCGTTGGCCCTGCAGCCAGTCTGCAGGAGGTGAAATCGGAGCAGCCTGATTTCACCCCCTCCCTCAAGTGGTACATGGCTCCATCTTGAAAAATAGATTATCTTTCTCTTTTGAATTGGAGCTCAGATTGTTTGAATGACTCAAATTCTTGCTCTACCCGGCAAGCCCTTTTAGCCCTGCTTTCTGCTTTGAAGTGATTGCTGTAATTGTCCCAGGTACAGCTAACTGTGTTCTATTCCCAAAGTATTGGAAATGTGCAGCTGTTGCGGCTAATTGGAGTGGGCCCAGAGCCTGTGTGCAGGGGGCAAGTCGAGGCTAAGTGGCAGTCAGTCACCAAAAACTGCGCACAGTGCAGCGATTTTGCTGAGGGTGGTATGGTGTTGTATGATGCTATTGTGAACAGTCCCTCATTGATCAGTAGGTGTTAGGTAGTGACACATGGGGTGAAAGTTGATGTTAATGCAGCCCTCTTGCTGATTTCTCCCATGCAACTGCTAGTGCCGTGAATCATTGTGTCATGTGATTTTTTCCCCTCATCTTGCGGACAGTGCAGGAAACCAAAATACTGGCTACTTAGCCTAACGTTATTATTACTACCTCAGTTGTCTTGTTGATTCGTTGATCCTACCAGATTATTTCACCCCTATGGAGGAGCACTCTTTTTTTTGTGTTGTCTCAGTGTGGATTTCTTTTAGCCCATCATCAGACTATGAACGACCGTTTAATCAAACGGTAGCAGCTCAGGGCCAGAGGGATCAACCACCTGTCACTACTCAAGAGCAGAAGGAAAAAAATACTTTCATTTTGATTCCCCTTTTATGAGAAAAGTGGTGCTTGACAAAGGCTATTGTGCTCTCTGAGAGAGCTAAAGTACACATAATCCTTCATTACTCATCTGCAACAGTGCAAAATAAGAGGTGCGTCTGTCACTGGATGCCTTGTTCCTGACAGAAAGGCTATGTGACGCTGGCTTCTGCGTCTGTATGACTCACGCTAAACGCCTCTCCCCTCTGGAGCCCTCACTCACTCATTGATCCCAAGGATGTTGGCAGCAGATAATGGCCACAACGACCTCTCCTATATGACTCAATCTGTCCCTGGAGTATGATTGAATAGGCTACCACAAGTATTCATTTAATCTAGTTTAGCCTACATCTAGGAGCATTTTTTTTGCTACACCTACGTCCTGCAAGTACCAGAGCTGTGAAATACCTCCAGTTAGGCCTATAGCTTATCCCACAGTAGAATGATGGAACTGCCTGAGCAGTGATTCTTCCACATTTAGATAGCCTACTGGGAAAAACCCCAGGCAGGGATGTAATGTTCCAAAAATAACAATGTTAATTTCTGTTTTCAGGACAGACTTGTTAGCTAATCTGACATTGAGAACAGTGGCAAAGCAATACATTTGCACTCAAATTAAGGTTGTTCATCAATGTTCTTCAGATGGCTACAAATTGTTTACTTTTCTAAAAGCTGGGTAGGAAATGAACAACCATGCTACAAAGACTGTCAAAATGTTATTTCCTATTTCACATGTAATTGTTCTTACAGCGAAAAGTAAATAAACCGTTAAATGAATCACTGTTTTCTAGATAATAAAGTCTAAGCCAGTTACAGATCAGTAGTGTTGTTAGTGTCTTTTCAGAATTGCTTATTCTCCCTGCCTTCCATTTTGATGTTATTTGCGTTGGAGTGACCCCAGCCTTCAGAGCACATTTGTATCAAAATGGTAAGAGCAGCGTGAATGCGCTGCAGGTCCTGAACGTCTTTCTTGGGGCCAGGTTGTCTGCAGCAGCAGTGGCTGTGTCTGCTGCTGTCTGCAGTGTACATCCCCCCCCTCCTCCTCTCTGGACCAGCAGGTCCTGTTCAGACAGACCGAGAGAGGGCTAGAAAATTATGATATTGATGACTAATCCTGGAAGGTAGCGAGCGTGAGCAGGTGCGCAGACAATGCGGGCAGGTGGGCGCGGTGGCGTTCTCCCTGAGTTCCCAGGTCCCCCTGGGTCTGAGAGCGCAGCGACTCATCTGGGCTGAGTCGTGTGTGTGTGTGTGTGGAGAAATGCAGACCCTGTCCCATGAATAGAGGAGCCAAATCAGCGACGATGCGCTTACAAAGACCTCTTGTTGAGCACAGAGTGCATCACTGGCCAGATTTGTCTTCCACAATAGGGCAGATGAAATAAGGAGGAGAATGTGGGATTTATTTTTATTTTCTCCTCTGTCCCCCCCTCCTCCAACCCCCCCCCCCCCTCGTCTGTTCCTGGTGGGTGGATGGATGGATGGCTGAACGTGAAAGGGAAGGGTCAGGTATTTGACCTTGCCCTTTCGTGCTTGCGGAAGAGAACGCAGTTGTCTTAATTGCAGCGTCCCCCTTTTCATTTCAGTTGGTCACTGTGAGGATGTGTGTGTTTGTTTGTCTCCAGTTGTTATTTTTCATTTGATGAAATGGCCATGTTTCTATTAACTCAATAAAGTGTCCACACCAAAAAGACCCAGATGAGAAGACTTTGCCTCTCCATCCTACTCTATTATGCCTGCCTTTGGTCTCAGATGGAAACGGTCAGTGTGACCTGACCAATATGAATGCACATTTTTGTAGGACCTGGCAGCAGTTTTTACTGGATAAAGTTTTTTCTCTCGGATGTCAATATATTTGAGTAGCCCCCAAGCTGGGCTCTGAAGCTGATGAATGACAATCAAGTGTTAGGCTAGCCTACATGTTAGTGATGGGGGGGATCGATACAGTTACAAATCGCACAATTATTTTGGGACGATATTATATTGATATTTGACTCCCAATTATTGTTTTGTGTAAAAAAATAAAATCAACAAGTTAGCACCAGAAAGACCGTATTTTTCATCCTATAGCTTATTCTCTCTTCTTTTTAAATAGTGAGCCAACATGTTTTCAGCACTTATTTCCTTGACTGATCAAAACTCGTATTCTCATGCTTTCTCTTGTCTCTCTGAAGCAGACATATAGTGAGCAATATGTTTGGAACCTCAAATTGCAATAAAATGTCAGTATCGAATCGCAGTCGCGAGAATCGCAATACATAATTGTATCGGCACCTAAGTATTGTGATAATATGGTATCGTGAGGTCCCTGGCAATTCCCAGACCTACTAAATGTAACGGTCACTATTTGTGGGGTCCCCCCCGCCCAATTTAAGAAGCTCCATTGAACAGCAATAATGACCCCTAACAGGCATGCTTGGCTCTCTTTGTGCACAGCAGCTCTAGTGCCATTCTGCCTATTTATGTTCTAGAGCTGGATATTAAATCCACCCAGCCAGGCCTATCAGCTCTGCAGACGTCACACTGGCTACCGTCACATGACTTTTAGAACTACACAAGACGACAATACATTGACCTACATTCTGCATAATTTAATGATAGATCACCAGAGGGTCATATTTCTCATAATAACCTAGTATATTTAGCTAGATAAACGTGTTAAATTATGATAAACATGATTAGTTGTTTTCCATGACATTGTGGGTCTGTAAGCACACACAGTGCCGTCAGTCGGAGGATCCCCAGTCACATCCTTTTCCTAAAAACATCCCCGTCTGGTGTGTCTGTGCTCTCCTAAAGTGTAGTGCAAAGCCCTGATCTAGAGGGCTGTTTAGTCTGCGCTGAAGCCAAGGAGGAGACAGGCAGACAACGTATTCCAGCACTGCGTGTGATTATTTATTAATGTCAGTCGGGTAGCTTCCCGCTTTGACGTCACTAACCTTCTCCCACAGCGGGGGACCTCTGCTCTGCCTGCTGTGCAGCACAACTATGTACTATTTTCACTGAAACTGAGTGATTTAGCAGCAGCACATTAAGGCCTCTCCCCTCTCTGCCAGCTCCTCTTTAATTGGGCTGCTTTGGGTGGTGGCTGGATGTGGTTCTCTATGCGGATGGTAGGTTTCCCTTAGTGTATTTGATGTAATATGGCAGAGATTCACCACTGTGGTTAGACAGGGAGGCATCCTGTGGCTCTCGCTCGTACCTGGTGGCTCTCCTCTGTTTCCTGATGTGTGGCTATGGAGACGGGGCTTGTGGCTTGACCTGCACAGCCCCAGAGCCCACGCAGTCACACCACTGAGGAAGATAGTGGGTGGACTGTGTCTAACAAACACATTTCTGTTAATTCTATATATATTTTTCATGTTTAACGGACACATTTGGAATGAAGTCCATTGTAATGTTGTGCTACTAGCTAACCAGGGGAGCACCTTGTCTGGTTTGGTTTAGCTGAGCTCATGCCCAGGCTGCTGCTGGAGGCACTGAGCTGGATTCTTCCCAGCCTGCCTACTTTTGCACACATGACGAATGAGCACCATCATGGCGGGGGATCATTTTTCATATAGCAAATTTAGATTCCTCAGCAGCAGCAGGCTGTTTGTGTGCCTCCTCACTAATGACAGAGCCAGGGCCTATTTTTGTCCCTGTAAAACACCCACAGTCACTGACCCTGCTTTTTTTGCGTGATTTGTCAAATGGATGCCCCAAACGTCAAAACTGTGGCTCGGTACAAAGATTATTCTTTATATGGGACTTGGAAGTCAATAGAGCATAGCATCTACTTGCAGTGAAGGGCTTTAGCAAATGATCTTCCCAGTCAGTGTGGTTTTAGACTAAAGGGTTGTTGTGATGATTATCTGGCTGAATGTTTCTGATTGAATGTTTTCAGATCTTCCAGTACATTTCCTCCGGTTGTCTTTGTTGTGTTGTTCGGCTGTCTCTCTTGCATGTCATTAGTCATTCAGCAGAGGGGAGGAAGTGCTGACTAGAGCCCCCGCTGATATACTTTCAGACTGCTCTGTTCTGGCCCCTGTGGTCTACTCTGCCACGCATGCGCCCAGAATGACTCACTGTCTATTTCGGTGTGGCTTCAGACGCAGTGGCTTTTGCCTCGCAATCACACCGGCAGCCAGCCACACTTTCACTCTCCAACTCTTTGCATCGTCAATTCAGCAGAAGAGCTGTGAAATCACTTCAGAAAGGGCACCGCACAGAGCCAGTGTTAAATCTCCATGTGTTGTGTAAACACATGTAACTACTAGGCCCAAGGCTAAAAGCTCAGACACAACGGTAGGATTGTCAAACGTTTGCCTGCCTACAGTACTTATCACATCTGAACAGAGTGTTGGCAGTCAATCTCTTTTGTGTTCACACCGCAAAAACCTTGGAAGTTGTCAGCCTTGTTTAAAATACTCCAAACCAGAAGGTGGCAGTAGCGTTGGCAATGCATAGCCGTGCGCATTGCTTATGGTCTAGATTCCAAGCTATCTGCGCTAATGTTGCTATTTTGTAGAAAGCCCTTGTTGATACTAGCCAGATGGCCACAGCTAGATAACTACCTAGCAAAATGAAGAAGAATAAACTATTTAATTCACTCTACATAATCCCATACTGACAGTGCCAGCCCATAGACAATGGTTTAGCTAGCTAGCTAATGTTAGCATATTCGCTAGCTAGCACAACAGTGCAGTGTCCTTAGCTAGCTAGCTATCTCGGCAGCTAACACAGGCAGCTGCTTCATGGAAACTAGCTAATCCATTGTGATTTAATTACAGTGAGGGAAAAAAGTATTTGATCCCCTGCTGATTTTGTACGTTTGCCCACTGACAAAGACATGATCAGTCTATACTTTTAATGGTAGGTTTATTTGAACAGTGAGAGACAGAATAACAACAAAAAAATCTAGAAAAACGCAATTGATTTGCATTTTAATGAGGGAAATAAGTATTTGACCCCTCTGCAAAACATGACTTAGTACTTGGTGGCAAAACCCTTTTTGGCAATCAGAGGTCAGACGTTTCTTGTAGTTGGCCACCAGGTTTGCACACATCTCAGGAGGGATTTTGTTCCAGTCCTCTTTGCAGATCTTCTCCAAGTCATTAAGGTTTCGAGGCTGACGTTTGGCAATTCAAACCTTCAGCTCCCTCCACAGATTTTCTATGGGATTAAGGTCTGGAGACTGGCTAGGCCACTCCAGGACATTAATGTGCTTCTTCTTGAGCCACTCCTTTGTTGCCTTGGCCGTGCGTTTTGGGTCATTGTCATGCTGGAATACCCATTCACGACCCATTTTCAATGCCCTGGCTGAGGGAAGGAGGTACTCACCCAAGATTTGACGGTACATGGCCCCATCCATCGTCCCTTTGATGCGGTGAAGTTGTCCTGTCCCCTTAGCAGAAAAACACCCCAAGCATAATGTTTCCACCTCCATGTTTGACGGTGGGGATGGTGTTCTTGGGGTCATAGGCAGCATTCCTCCTCCTCCAAACACGGCGAGTTGAGTTGATGCCAAAGAGCTCGATTTTGGTCTCATCTGACCACAACACTTTCACCCAGTTCTCCTCTGAATCATTCAGATGTTCATTGGCAAACTTCAGACGGGCCTGTATATGTGCTTTCTTGAGCAGGGGGACCCTGCGTGCACTGCAGGATTTCAGTCCTTCACGGCGTAGTGTGTTACCAATTGTTTTCTTGGTGACTATGGTACCAGCTGCCTTGAGATCATTAACAAGATCCTCCCGTGTAGTTCTGGGCTGATTCCTCACCGTTCTCATGATCATTGCAACTCCACAAGGTGAGATCTTGCATGGAGCCCCAGGCTGAGGGAGATTGACAGTTATTTTGTGTTTCTTCCATTTGCAAATAATCGCACCAACTGTTGTCACCTTCTCACAAAGCTGCTTGGCGATGGTCTTGTAGCCCATTCCAGCCATGTGTAGGTCTACAATCTTGTCCCTGACATCCTTGGAGAGCTCTTTGGTCTTGGCCATGGTGGAGAGTTTGGAATCTGATTGATTGATTGCTTCTGTGGAAAGGTGTCTTTTATACAGGTAACAAGCTGAGATTAGGAGCATTTCCTTTAAGAGTGTGCTCCTAATCTCAGCTCGTTACCTGTATAAAAGACACCTGGGAGCCAGAAATCTTTCTGATTGATAGGGGGTCAAATACTTATTTCCCTCAATAAAATGCTAATCAATTTATAACATTTTTGACATGCGTTTTTCTGGATTTTTTGTTGTTGTTATTCTGTCTCTCACTGTTCAAATAAACCTACCATTAAAATTATAGACTGATCATTTCTTTGTCAGTGGGCAAACGTACAAAATCAGCAGGGGATCAAATACTTTTTTCCCTCACTGTATAATGTCAATACTAGCTAGCTACAGTGGTTAGCTAGCTTGGAGGAAGTATTTGGTGTTGTGTACTTAGCTAGCTACCATCCCATAGCCTACATTGCATATGAAGTGTGACTGGCTCATCTGTGGATGTACGGAGGTGCACTGACGAGCATTGCGATTCTATAAGTAGAATCAGTAGGTTCGTCGCTACCGTGTCGGCACGCAGCAGGTATCGCTTTTGTCCTATCCAGAGAAGGAACGGCCTCCCACTGTGATAAGTACCTATCGGCAGTCTATTGGCAGTGAGATTCTTGGTGTGTTTCATGCTTGAGGCGGACAAGTCACCAAAGCAAAGCCTTCCTAGCAGCACTGGAGCATTTTAAGATGTGGCCTGTGAATGGCAGTGAGATTAAGCTGTTCCCAATAGGCCTAGTTGTTGCATGTGAATGGCTCCCAGATTAGGCTATTCCCAGTAGGCCGTGTGAGCCAGTAAAACAACACAAAGAGAGACTAATGCTAAATTAATTTCCTCCCAAACTATTTTCTCACTGCAAGAGTGGTTATATAAAGGAGGAATGTGAAGACGTAGGCTAATCTACAAAAAGTGCCGGGTTACATAAAGGAGAAAGGCAGAGCTACAAGGATGTGAGGTGAATTTGGCTGTGTTGAGTAACACAAACAAAACCTGACCTTTCAGTGCTCTGTCTCTTATAACTAACCTGTAGCAGGCAGAGTGAGGCAGGCTCATGGTAGTCTCAACCTATAGTTCTACCCTGTCGGTTCCAACAGGAAGTCCACCTGCTACAAAGACAGTCAGGTGGTGTAATATTGTCTTGTATGAGAGTTGACCAGTGTTGTTCACCTACAGTGCATTCGGAATGTATTCAGACCCCTTCCCTTTTTCCACATTTTGATACGTTACAGCCTTATTCTAAAATGTATTAAATTAATCTACACACAATACCCCTTAATGACAAAGCGAAAACAGGTTTTTAGAAATGTTAGCAAATAAAATAAAAAACAGAATTGCCTTATTTACATAAGTATTCAGACCCTTTGCTATGAGACTCGAAATTGAGCTCAGGTGCATCCTGTTTCCATTGATCATCCATGAGATGTTTCTACAACTTGATTGGAGGCCACCTGTGGTAAATTCAATTGATTGGACATAATTTGGAAAGGCACACACCTGTCTATATAAGGTCCCACAGTTGACAGTGCATGTCAGAGCAAAAACCAAGCCATGAGGTCGAAGGAATTGTCCGTAGAGCTCTGAGAAAAGATTGTCGAGGCACAGATCTGGGGAAGAGTACCAAAACATTTCTGCAGCATTGAAGGTCCCCAAGAACACAGTGACCTCCATTATTCTTAAATGGAAGAAGTTTGGAACCACCAAGACTCTTCCTAGAGGTGGCCGCCCGGCCAAACTGCGTACTCGGGGGAGAAGGGCCTTGGTCAGGGAAGTGACCAAGAACCTGATGGTCACTCTGACAGAGCTCCAGAGTTCCTCTGTGGAGATGGGAGAACCTTCCAGAAGGACAACTATCTCTGCTGCACTCCACCAATCAGGCCTTTATGGTAGTAGCCAGACGGAAGCCACTCCTCATTTAAAGGCACATGACAGCCCACTTGGAGTTTGCCAAAAGGCACCTAAAGGATTCTCAGACCATGAGAAACAAGATTCTCTGGTCTGATGAAACTAAGATTGAACTCTTTGGCCTGAATGCCAAGCGTCACGTCTGGAGGAAACCTGGCACCATACCTACGGTGAAGCATAGTGGTGGCAGCATCATGCTGTGGAGATGTCTTTTAGCGGCAGAGACTGGGAGACTAGTCAGGATCGAGGGAAAATGAACGGAGCAAAGTACAGAGAGATCCTTGATGAAAACCTGCTCCAGAGCGCTGAGGACCTCAGACTGGGGCGACGGTTCCCATTCCAACAGGACAACGACCCTAAGCACACAGCCAAGACAACGCAGGAGTGGCTTCAGGACAAGTCTCTCAATGTGCTTGAGTGGCCCAGCCAGAGCCCGGACTTGAACCCGATCAAACATCTCTGGAGAGACCTGAAAATAGCTGCAGAGAAGAATGGGAGAAACTCCCCAAATACAGGCGTGCCAAGCTTGTAGCGTCATACCCAAGAAGACTTGAGGCTGTAATCGCTGCCAAAGGTGCTTCAACAAAGTCCTGAGTGAAGGGTCTGAACACTCATGTAAATGTGATATTTCAGTTTTTTGTTTTTAATAAATTTGCAAACATTTCTAAAAACCTGTTTTTGCTTTGTCATTATGGGGTATTGTGTGTAGATTGATAAAAAAATAAAATCAATTTTAGAATAAGGCTGTTACATAACAAAATGTGGACAGTCAAGGGGTCTGAATCCTTTCCGAATGCACTGTATGTTGTTGACTAGTGTTTAAACGTGCTGTTCTGTGTCTCTACAGCAGGCAAATGAAGCCCTCCACCACCAGCACCAGGTGGCCCAGAACAGCCTGCTGCCGCTGCTCAACTCTGGGAACGAGCCTGTGGACCAGAAGCCTGTGATGCCCATCCCCCTGGACCAGAAACCCCCCGCTAGCGCAGCAGAGCTTCTAAAAGACAACGTGGCCAGCGGGGCAGGCGGCGGCAGGGGACCCATGCCTGTGGTGAAGAAGGAGCACAAGAGCAAGACACCCTTCATCTGCGGCTACTGCAACAAGGCCTTCCGTGACAGCTACCACCTGCGGCGCCATGAGTCCTGCCACACGGGCATCAAGATGGTGTCACGGCCCAAGAAGACGGCCCAGACAGCCCCCACCATGGTGCCCTTCATCTCCAGCCTGCCCAGGGAGAACAGCGGGCAGCCCTCCTACATCTCCACCATAGCAGGCATCCTCACCACTGCCACCACCTCTGTGTCCTCAGCCTCCAGCATCATGTCTCCAGCCTCTATGATCAATGTGCCCCAGCAGAGCCAGCCCAAGAAGCCTGCCAAGCCTGTGAAGAAGAACCATGGCTGTGAGATGTGTGGCAAGGCCTTCCGAGACGTCTACCACCTGAACCGTCACAAGCTGTCCCACTCGGACGAGAAGCCCTTCCAGTGCCCCATCTGCCAGCAGCGCTTCAAGAGGAAGGACCGCATGACCTACCACGTGCGCTCTCACGACGGTGGAGTCCACAAGCCCTACGTCTGCTCCGTGTGTGGGAAAGGCTTCTCCAGGTAGGCTCCAGGCCCAGCCATGCACCTTCACTAACCCTGGCTAGCTGTTTTACATTTCAAATAAAAGTGCTTGCTATTTATTACAAACTCATTTGAACTCAAACATCAACCAGTTTTGATCCTGTTAATACATGGTGATTAGTCTACAATTTCTATATGGTGTTAGATGAGCACTTATAGAGATGCACTGAGATGGAGTACAGTGGGGGAAAAAAGTATTTAGTCAGCCACCAATTGTGCAAGTTCTCCTTTTACACTTACAAAGATGAGAGAGGCCTGTAATTTTCATCATAGGTACACGTCAACTATGACAGACAAATTTCAGACAGGATTTTTAATGAATTTATTTGCAAATTATGGTGGAAAATAAGTATTTGGTCACCTACAAACAAGCAAGATTTCTGGCTCTCACAGACCTGTAACTTCTTCTTTAAGAGGCTCCTCTGTCCTCCACTCGTTACCTGTATTAATGGCACCTGTTTGAACTTGTTATCAGTATAAAAGACACCTGTCCACAACCTCAAACAGTCACACTCCAAACTCCACTATGGCCAAGACCAAAGAGCTGTCAAAGGACACCAGAAACAAAATTGTAGACCTGCACCAGGCTGGGAAGACTGAATCTGCAATAGGTAAGCAGCTTGGTTTGAAGAAATCAACTGTGGGAGCAATTATTAGGAAATGGAAGACATACAAGACCACTGATAATCTCCCTCGATCTGGGGCTCCACGCAACATCTCACTCCGTGGGGTCAAAATGATCACAAGAACGGTGAGCAAAAATCCCAGAACTACACGGGGGGACCTAGTGAATGACCTGCAGAGAGCTGGGACCAAAGTAACAAAGCCTACCATCAGTAACACACTACGCCGCCAGGGACTCAAATCCTGCAGTGTCAGACGTGTCCCCCTGCTTAAGCCAGTACATGTCCAGGCCCGTCTGAAGTTTGCTAGAGTGCATTTGGATGATCCAGAAGAGGATTGGGAGAATGTCATATGGTCAGATGAAACCAAAATATAACTTTTTGGTAAAAACTCAACTTGTCGTGTTTGGAGGACAAAGAATGCTGAGTTGCATCCAAATAACACCATACCTGCTGTGAAGCATGGGGGTGGAAACATCATGCTTTGGGGCTGTTTTTCTGCAAAGGGACCAGGACGACTGATCCGTGTAAAGAAAAGAATGAATGGGGCCATGTATCGTGAGATTTTGAGTGAAAACCTCCTTCCATCAGCAAGGGCATTGAAGATGAAACGTGGCTGGGTCTTTCAGCATGACAATGATCCCAAACACACCGCCCGGGCAACGAAGGAGTGGCTTCGTAAGAAGCATTTCAAGGTCCTGGAGTGGCCTAGCCAGTCTCCAGATCTCAACCCCATAGAAAATCTTTGGAGGGAGTTGAAAGTCCGTGTTGCCCAGCGACAGCCCCAAAACATCACTGCTCTAGAGGAGATCTGCATGGAGGAATGGGCCAAAATACCAGCAACAGTGTGTGAAAACCTTGTGAAGACTTACAGAAAACGTTTGACCTGTGTCATTGCCAACAAAGGGTATATAACAAAGTATTGAGAAACTTTTGTTATTGACCAAATACTTATTTTCCACCATAATTTGCAAATAAATTCATTAAAAATCCTACAATGTGATTTTCTTGATTTTTTTTTCTCATTTTGTCTGTCATAGTTGACGTGTACCTATGATGAAAATTACAGGCCTCTCTCATCTTTTTAAGTGGGAGAACTTGCACAATTGGTGGCTGACTAAATACTTTTTTCCCCCACTGTATATGACCATCTGTTGTTCAATGTGACATTCTACATGTCCCATTGGCTGCTGCCCTCAGGCTCACGGATTTATAGTAGTGTTGAATAGTCTTGACTCAGAGCCTTTGTGGTCCCCAGCATGTTTAAACAGTCTCGCTTTTAGAGAGCAGTTCATCTTCAGTGTCCCAGAGTTCCCTCTTGCGGGAACAGGGAGAGGAGTAGGGAGGGGGGAGGCTGTGGTTCCTGCCAGCTTGTCACTGCTTCCCCTTCCCCAGGGAATGCCATTAGAACAGGCCTGGGAGGGAGGCAGCAGCCTGGGATTTCCTCTTACTCACACCTAGTTTTCCCACTCTGCTTCTGTGCTGCTACTTACAGGGTCCTGTTTGTTTAAAGTCTGAGCCACCTGGAATGACTGAGCATTCCTGTCTTTCCAGGCAGAGCCAACAGTGGCCTTGTAAGATGGCCTCTTTCAACATTTACGGCAACATCCACTCACTACTTCCAGCTATGCGTCACTAGTAATCTGTGCAATTCATTGGCATGAGTAATGGCAAGATTACAAATAACCATTTAAAACCCTTCCAATAAGCAAAGGGCTCTTACAGCTTGTTAGTTGTTCAAATAAGAGCAGAAGCTTGGTGTGAGTGAATATTCCAGTGGCTCAAACTGATGTAAACATTATGCTCTCTGTCCAAACTATAATCTCAGAGCTGGGCAATTAAGGGCAGAACCCGGCTTTGTTCCAACACAGTGACGCAGAGGTTTATCGGGACATTGTAAAGTGAGAGGCCGGCTTGCAGAATAACGCAACTCTGAGTCACTGCCAAGTCTGCAGGCACTCTCTCTGTCTGTCTGGAAGCTGCTGTCCTCCTCAGTTAACAGTGAAACGAGGAGAAGAACAGCCATTCCGGTTCACAGCACACCTGAAAATATTATAATTGACTCCTCTCCTTTGTAACAAAACCACTACCAGTGTGAAACTGTTTTGCTCTGGCCAAGCTGCCCGTGTTAGTTCTTCACACCATCACCAGTGATGAAATGATTTAGCTCCCAGCCTGTCTGCTGTAGTCCAGGTTTTCAGTCGAACTAACTAATGGTACCTCTGGGAGCTGCGATGAGTGGACTGTGTGAACATTTGAGTCTCACTGGAAAAGGTCTAAAGTACAGTGTGTGTGTTGTGTGTCCATTAATATTCTACAGCAAGATTGTAACTTTTCTTCTCTTCTCTCCTCCAGACCAGACCACTTGAGCTGCCACGTGAAGCATGTCCACTCCTCAGAAAGACCGTTCAAATGCCAAGTAACGGTAAGAGAGATAGAACTGTACTGTGTGGCCTCATTAGGGCCACTTGTCAGCAGCTCATTATTGACAACTTGAGCTGCATGTCTGTCGGCTAGCATAAATTCTCCCACTTTGCACTTTCCTTTCTGCCGTCTCGGACAGTAATTGTTAGTTTCCTATGCTAGACTAGTGTCTTTTTAAAATGAGCCCATTAGTCATAGCGTTGTAATGGCAGTCTGTCCACGACACCACACTCCAGTATGCCCTGTGGCCCCAGTAGAGATTTATGATGATCTATAAGCCTTTAAAGTTGGACATGTTCCATCCAGGCTGCACTTGGCACCGAGCTGGAGCACAAAGCTGGGTGGCCCTATGAATAGTAGTGTGCCTCTGGCCTTCTGACCCTGTCCTGTCCTCTCCAGGCCTGTACTTCTGCCTTCGCCACCAAAGACAGACTGCGCTCCCACATGATCCGGCATGAAGGAAAGGTCACCTGCAACATCTGCGGCAAGATGCTGAGCGCAGCCTACATCACCAGCCATCTAAAGACACACGGCCAGACCAACTTTAACTCCTGTAACAAAGGTACGTCAGTCCTATCTCACCAACCACTGCCTCCCTCCCAACTTAAATGAAATCTTGTCAGGTTTGACATTCCTAATTTAAAAAGTCAGAAACCAGTTTAAAATGACAACTTTTGAAACCCTTTTAAGTAAGTAATCTTAATTTGTTTGTACACACTTTGAACGTTCACACACCTCAACCCATAGCTGACATTTTCCTAGAAATTGTATTTTACTCCATACCAAGACAGTGTGCCAGAGGCCAGTGTCTGGGATAACCTCACATGACAGTGAAAATATCATTTGATTGATTGATGCCGACTTTATCCTTAGGCAGGTTTCATTCTCTGTGTAGTTATAGTAGCGCTACAGGACATGGAAAGTCCCACCGTACATTGTCCATGATAGGCATTACCATGTAATCTTCGCTGGTTACATTTTGCCCCAATTCCCTCGAGTACCATTCTGTTTTTAAACATGAATTGGATGTTAGTCTGTTGAGTGGAGGGATGTATATGCTGTGCTATGTGATTTTTTTTGTGGGTCTTCTGCTTGTGGTATGTAATCTGATGACATGTATTCTCGTTGACAAGTGAATGGCCTGTGGCAGAAATCTGTTGTCATGTTCTAAATTTGAAGCGCTTTCAGCAATTGGCTCGTGTTTGAGGGAAGTGTAACATGCACAATGATATCTGATCCAACCACAGCAAACTTACAGCTTCTCCACTCAATTGATTTGTGCAGCTTGCATGATAACCCCACCCCCCTCTTCTAATTTTCTCAGAGTATTGCTCTTCCATTAGTCTTTCTCATTAGTGTTATTGATATATATTTGTTGGTATGGACTCGAGATTACTTTGTATTACTGCTCAGTAAATAATTCAGAAAAATCACTGGCACCGTAACCGTTTAAATATACTACAAGTGTATAATACGTAACATGGCTGTCAAGTACAGCCCAATAACTGGTTTCTTCCTCAGTCTTCGTGCTATTACTGTGTCTGTTTTTCCTGTTTTGTTTATTCATCTGTGAATTTCCATTTGTGAAAGTGCTGTATTTAAGTTTTGGTGATTCAGGCCTTAGTCAACGTGTTTGTTTGTGATTTTCCTGTGGAACGTGTACACCCTGTTCATCTCTTCCCATCCGGAGAACACTGCATCATAACGCATTACACATGGATCACTGCTCAGAGGTGTAGTCAATAACAAAGTATAGCCTAGCTCAGGCCACCTAATCAACATTTCTAAGATTCCTCTTTCAGTTACACATAGACAGTAGAAGCAACAAGGGAAAGACGTTCACTGCTATGTTGTGTATTCACTCCGCATTAGCTGCCACCTGAATGAGCACTGCCACCCTTCTCCCAAGGGTCCACAGCACAAGGCAGCCATACAGCACAGAGAACACTACAAATAGGATATTATTTGTCACCACAGTAAGCGTATGGCCCGTTCCCTCCTCCCCCTGGGGACTAGCAAGCCAGGGTGTGTGTACCCACCTTGCCCACCTGAAGTGGGGCCTGTAGAGTGCACTGAGAGAGATGTAGACAGTCCATTATAACCCCTGTGTGTCTATATTTCTGAATAGGGGACTGGCAGTGGAACTCCTCAGGGGGACGAAAAGGTAATGACAACGTAGCATCGCGTGAACCTAACCCCAACCCCCCTGCCCGCCCCCCAAGAATACACAGTCACATCACACACATACACAAGTAAAAGGCAAGGATAAATACAAGACTTTAGGCCTTTGGTAAACTCAGGCCAGTGTGTCACTTCATTTCCAAACATTGCATCATCATTGCATCCCTGGAAATGTTGTCTTGGAGATTTCTGTGTTCTCATTTTTAAACTGTTGTACTATACTATGTACAGCAAGAATGACCACTAGAGTGTTTTGTACTGTTTTGCCTATACATAATTACCTGCTTCGGTATTCATGTTTTAGAAGAGCATGTATTTGCCGCATTTAAAATGGGAAATGGTTGTTAATATAAAGGTTAATATAGTTCAGTCAGTGTGCTGCAGATGAGTCAAGGCAGTAGCAGTAAAGATGGAGAGGAATGCTGACTGCATATACTGCAAAAATTATCTCTGGACTATTTCGCATACATTTGAGTGTGGAGATATTTTTTTGCAGTGTATGGACAGCATTCCTCCCTCTGCTTAATGATGGAGAATAACCAGTAACTATCAGTGTGTACATGTATTTGTTTGATTGGTTTAGCAGTGAAGGAAAGGACACCATCTTTAACACTATCCTCTATCCCCTGTTCTCTAGATAGTAATGACATTCACAACTCTGCCTCAGCCACACCTGTAACAGCCTCTGCCCCCATCACCACCACGATGAACCGGGGCAACTCCATCAACAACCCTGTCACCATAGCGCCGCAAATGAACATTTCCACCAATACGGTTAACGTCAGCCTCCAGCACCCAGTCACCATCACTGGGCCCGTCAACATCGCCTCGGTCAACATCCCTACCACGGCACACATGAATATCGCCCACCCTCTGGCCATCAGCACCCCCATGTCCATGACAATGTCCGGGCCGCTCAACATCGCCATGAGGTCCATGGAGAGTATGTCTTTTCTGTCCCAAGTCCTGCCTTCGTCCCCACCCTGGTAAAAACAAAACGAGATGGAGAGAAAAGAAAGGGAAAAATGAAGCAAAACAAGAAAAGACGACTCCTCCCCATTACCACCATCTTTCCCCAGCCCGCTGGCCCCTGACCCCGTGCCCCTTCCTCAGACCTGGAAATGAACGTTTAGCCTACTTGTGCCGTGCAGTGGAGAGTACTTCCCTGTCACATGGCTCCACCCCAACCAATGTTACATCACAGAAGAGAGAACCAGAACAGTTGTGTAGAAGTTAGATAGGGTTTTGTCTATTATCTGAAGGACTTCAAACCTAGATGTAGTGAGTCGATGAAGTGTTAAACAGTGATGTCAACATTACAGTCGGGGTAGGATAACAAGAGGGGAGGACTCTCAAGCCTCGCTTAAACACCCATACCTTTGCAATGGAGAAAAAAAAAAAAAAATGGAAAAGGACTAATGCAATAAGTATGAATTGTTGGTTTTATTGTTCCACAAGTTATCTTGCAAAGACAATGGGTGTTTCTTATGTTGTTTTATCTATAGCCTGCTAATCAGTATTTAATGTTTTTAGGAGATGAGTTCAACAAAAGGGACAAAGACTTCCATTTGGACGGAAGGTTATTCTTTTTTTCACATCTGTGTTTTTCAAATAGGATGTATGCTCTTGAGGTACATTGACTAACTTGTACAGTTTTCATGTTAATGTATTATCACCATCAACAATTTATTCTGTATTCTTTTGTTGAAGTGGATATCTGGACATTGTCCCTGTTGTCTGTTAAATATGTGTACAATTAGGATAGTTTTTTTCTCTTTATTAGGGATGGCAGAGGTGCGCTTCTTTTATTTGGTGATCAGTTGATGTCAATTGTTTTACATGAACTGAGAAAGGAATGAGTCTTGCACTGAAAGCATATCCCATGTGTAACTAAACAGCAGTATTATCAAAGATCAAATTAGTGTTAGGTAACCAGCCTACATAATAACATGGCCATCTAGTGGCTTACAAATGCCATTGAGGGAATGGTCCTGAAGTTCACCAATGTTTTATTTCTTAAACTATTATTATTATTATTATGTTGGTGACGGATTAGTTTTGTTAGAAATATTTTATAACCTTTTATCATTTTGTTTTTAGGACCTCAATAGTTTGGACCTTCTGCTCAGGAAACTCACTGAGAGTAGCCCAGTCAACTTCATTTTGTTTTAATTGAATTCATGTCTAACTTAATCCTGGTCTTTCCCATGTTACTTTGTAATATTTAAATCACCATATATCTTTGTTTGTTCAAAGAAAAAAGTAGAAGTCCTTCAAAGACTAGGGATCCAAGAACTCTTATTTTTGTCAACATAGCTGACCATTTTAATAATCATGTAATCAATTTCAGTCTCCGCCTGTGTCATGGTGACTTATGGATTAGAGGAAGGATGAGGTGATTGATGTATTGAGAACAAAACACTAATGATTTCTGAGAAGGGTATGAAAATAATGAACTACTAGATCATGTTGTAGTGTTGCTGCAGCCGAAGGGAGGCCAGGATCTAGGCTAGTGGGGCTAGCATGTCCTGGGCAGCACATCTCAGACATTATGGCTGTTAAGTCCCATAGATTACCATTACTAGATAAGAAGTTCTTACTTGGCCAAACCTAAGGATGTTCTATCTAACAGTTTTCTTTGGTGAATGCCATATCACCATTGCAAGGTTTTTGTGCTGTGTGAGGTATAGTATACTCTGTCCTGAAAGAACACACACAAGATGCATGTGAGTTGTATTTTCCCCTGAGTTTTTTCAAAGAAAGTCCAATGATGTGTTTTCTTATGCATTGTGTAGATGCACTGTAATTGCCTATTCTGCTTGCCAAATTTTATACAATTATGAGATGCAACTAAGTGAATATTTTGAATTGAACGTTTCAGCATTTGTAACAAAAATAAAAACTGATTTGGAAATTATTGGGACACCTGTGAAGGCAGTTGAATGTATATCTTTGTACAAAACAATTTTAGTTCTGAGGATGTGGTAGTTAAAATACTAGACATGTGAAAGAACCTTTTATAAATCTTTTGTATTAGAACATTAACAGCGGTAATTTTGTATATATGAAGACTTTCTGATTAGCAGAAAGGTAAAACATTCCTACATTTTTTAAATGTATGTTTGTCAAATTATTACGTAAACATGCGCAATGTTTTATTTGCCTTCTATTTGGGTTGTCTAAATAAAATAACTAAAACATGATTGGGTTGTGTGGCTGTGCCATTTCCTGATGAGTCAGCCTGCAGTGGGAGGCTAACTGTTCCACTCATTAAATAACTTTTACACTCACCCCACAGTACTACAGATGTTCAAACTTAGCCTAATTGACAGCAATAGCTTTCCTCTTTTGTCAGATTTCTTTGTGCCATTTTGGCTTTTAGGCCATTTGTTTTTCATTTTTTTAGTGATTGAGACACCAAGGGCTGGTTTCCCAGACACAGATTAAGCCTAGTAAAAAAAAATTGTCAATGGAGATTCACCATTGACACTGCTACCTAGTCCAAGACTAGGCTTAATCAGTGTCTGTGAAACCGGCCCATAGATGCTCTACTGATTTACTGACGTCGCGTGAATGACCTTTCCAGTCTGTATGGCCTGCTGCAGAATAAATTACAACTGTTTATTCAGGTCAAATGTCAATTTCCCCCTCCTTTCCAACTGATCCTCTCCTGATGTGTACACACAGTTCAAGGTGGCTGGATGATGCGCCCTATTTAAAATGGTAAAATCTTTGAAGAAGAGAGAAAGGTGCTGAATCTTAGATATTGCATGTTTTCATTAAGAAAATATCTACATTAGTTAGTATAATTCAGTAGACCTAAATGTTGGCCAAGATTCTCCAGTGTCGCAGTATTGGATCTCATCTGACCATCAACAGAGAGGATGAAATCTGTGTTTTATTGCTGCAAACATTCTTGATATTTATGAGATCCAACTGAAAAACCAATTTAATTCAAGCGTGACGACCAGTCTTAGAGGCTCAGTTTAGATCTGAATTGTGAGTACCCCATGAGAAAAGCAAGCTTGGGAAGCTTGTAAGAAGCAGGTGTTTTTTGTTTGAAGCCTTTTGTCCCTCTCCTCCTCTCCAAAAGAGGATTAAGTCAGAGGCCACTGTCGCACATACGAGTTGCCTCATGTTAACCATCTGGTTTTCATGAATGAATACAATTATTTTGCAGTAAATGTATTATTAATAATAACATTTGTATAGCAGTTATTAGGCTATTGCAATTTTGCTTATGAAAAATAAAGCATTTTGTGATTATAAATATTACAAAAATAGATATCTGATAGCATGTAGGATACATAATTGCTGTTTTCCCCTATCCAAATATCATCCTTATTTACAAAAACCTGATGAAAGTATCGTTGTTGCCCCCTGGCCTCTGTGTGATTCCCATATTTCTCCACTAGGCGGCTCTCTGGCTCCATTTGTCTGCGCCGCGCGCAACTCGGAACTACAGTGAAGGACTGCGTTCAGGCTATCCAACTCCACAGTCAAGCAAGGCTATCCATGCTCGACTGAATTTGCGTGCGATAGCTTGACGGTCGTAGAGAAGTGGGAGACAACACAAGAGCATCATTGGATGACAGACATCACAGTATTCCGTCGCATCCGCAATTTGCGCCCAGAGAAAACACTTTTCGTCAACGTTTACCATCGCCCCTTGGGTAAACAAATCATTGTTTTTCATTTCGATTGTAGGAATGGGGTAGCTACTTCTTTTTCTAGCTGCAGATGTTGGCGTCCGCTCTTCGCCTGGTAAGGGTTGGGAGTTTACATTTCACACATCAAAAATGCTACCTAGCAAAGCTAACGTAGCTTGCTAAAGATAACGCACTAGCTACATTCCAATGGCGTAACTACCATACACAATTCAAATGTCGTTTTTTGTTTAAAATACTTATGTTATTCCATGTTAGCTGTCTTCTAGATTTTTTTTTACAGGTTTGCATGTTTCTGCTTGCAATTTCTGTTAACTCATCTTAGCTAGCTAGCGGATAACGAACCAACTAACTGTCACCTGAAGAGTGGGATGAGATGAAGTCGGAGATCTTTTGGTGAGTGGTGTCGTGTGCTTCACTAGCCACATAGCTAGGTGTACCACGGGCACGAGCAATCAGTGTCATTGATCTTGTGCTGCTGCCTTGCCCACCAGGCCCACAGGGTCTCTTGGCTCAGATGTCCATGGCTGGGGTCAATTCTATTTCAATGTCAGGTGCATACCATCACCTATTTTACATTTACATTTACATCATTTAGCAGACGCTCTTATCCAGAGCGACTTACAAATTGGTATCATGTTATCTCTGGTCAGCTTATTTTTGTCATTTCTTTTTTCCCTATTATTGTATTGCATTTTTGTGTTTCATAAAAACACTATAGAAATCTTATGATGTAGGCTATAGTATTTAATTGATTACAAATGACAAATTATTATATTTACCTTGCTAGTGCACAAGATCACAGCATAATTTAGAGGTGGTGTACTGTGTCGGCATATGTGTAGAGAATAGTAGAACTCAGAGTCATATATGGAGTCATATATATATATGTATATATGTGTGTGAGAGAGCGAGTTAGGCCAGGTTTTAGAATGGCCGCCTTTCTTGTAATTTTTTTGGTACCTTTGCCCCATTTTCTCCCCAATTTCGTGATGTCCAATTGGTAGTTACAGTCTTGTCCCATCGCTGCAACTCCCCTACGGACTCAGGAGAGGCGACGGTCGAGAGCAATGCGTCCACCGAAACACGGCCCTGCCAAGCCACACTGCTTCTTGACACACTGCTCGCTTAACCCGGAAGCCAGCCGCACCAATGTGTCGGAGGAAACACCATCCAGCTGGCGACCGAAGTCAGCTCGCAGGCGCCCGGCCCACCACAAGGAGTCGCTAGAGCGCGATGGGACAAGGAAATCCCGGCCGGCCAAACCCTCCCCTAACCCGGACGACGCTGGGCCAATTGTGCGCCGCCTTGTGGGTCTCCCGGTCTCGGCCGGCTGTGACACAGCCTGGGATCGAACCCGGATCTGTAGTGCCTTAGACCGCTGCGCCACTCGGGAGGCGAACGTCCGCCATTTTAGCGCCCATATAGAACTTTATTCTTGAAATGTTGGTGATGTAAGGGAGCGGTCGAAATTTACGCAATTGTGACCCGGAGGAAAATGGGAGAGGCTCATGCTTTTTCAATTTCAGTCAGGGGAAGGGTTTAGTATTATTATTATTTTTGTCGAGGGGTGGATCCGGTAATCTGTAATCTATTAAATGTCAGTATTTGTCAGCATTTTGGAATTTACGTATTGCATTAGACTATGTGTAACTTTGATGTACAACCCTGCTGCCCGGCTGGATGGGCATTTCGCTTTCCCTTTCCATTGGCTGTTAGATCAGTCTTTGTGCTTGGCGTATCCAGAACGAGTATCTAGCGAATCAAATAGCGCTTGTAGCGATGAAGTAGGAAGCTAGCACGCAGCAAGAACAGCGGTAGAAATGCCGTGTTCAAAACAACTGGGAACTTGGAAATCTTCGGCTTCAGTGTGTTCAAGATAACTAGGAACTCAGAAAAACATTAGTGCCGACTGGAAATCATTTTGAACAGTCATCCAACTCAGAATTCAAAGTCGAAATTTCTGGCATCTTTCTAGAGCTCAGACTTTCCGACCTGAAGATCACTGACGTCATGATTTGACCTCTTTTTTTGTTGTTGTTCCCAGTTGTCTTGAAAGCACCAAAAAACGGTGGTTTATCATAACAACAAGCATGGTGTCGCACAATTACACAAGGACCATAACTCGTGAATAAAGTTATCTTTACAATAATTTAAGGGTTTCTTTGCAGTCTCTGTCCGCTGAAGAGAGTCTAGAAAAATTCAATGGAATTTTGGAGTCGAAAGGAGATGGTTCCTCAATGCGGATTTAAAGTGAATGGATTAAATCGGTTGTTGGAGGAGTAGCTACTGAATGGGGAAGACAATAGTCCATGTGGATGGCTGGGCTATCTGGATGCCTACGAGTTTTAGAAGCAATATGTTTATCCTAGGCTGCCTGTCATTTCATGATATACACACACACACACACAGTGCTTTTGGAAAGTATATAGACATTTAACTTTTTCCACATTTTGTTGCGTTACAGCCTTATTCTAAAATTGATATAATAGTTTTTTTCCCTCATCGATCTACACACAATACACCATAATGACAAAGCAAAAATAGGTTTTTAGACTTTTTTGCAAATGTATTACAAATAAAAAAACGGAAAATACATTTACATAAGTATTCAGACCCTTTACTCAGTACTTTCTTGAAGCACCTTTGGCAGCGATTACAGCATTGAGTCTTTTTATTGGGTATGAAGCTACAAACTTGGCACACCTGTATTTGGGGAGTTTCTCCCATTGTTCTCTGCAGATCCTCTCAAGCTCTGTCAGGTTGGATGGGGAGCGTCACTGCACAGCTATTTTCAGTTCTCTCTAGAGATGTTCGATCGGGTTCATGTCCAGGCTCTGGCTGGGCCACTCAAGGACATTCAGAGACTTGTCCCGAAGCCACTCCTGCGTTGTCTTGGCTGTGTGCTTAGGGTCATTGTCCTATTGGAAGGTGAACCTTTGCCCCAGTCTGAGGTCCTGAGCGCTCTGGAGCAGATTTTCATAAAGAATCTCTCTGTACTTTGCTCTGTTCATCTTTGCCTAGATCCTGACTAGTCTCCCAGTCCCTGCCGCTGATGAACATTCCCACAGCATGATGCTGCCACCACCATGCTTCACCGTAGGGATGGTGCCAGGTTTTCTCCAGATGTGACGCTTGGCATTCAGGCCAAAGAGTTCAATCTTTGGTTTCATCAGACCAGAGAATCTTGTTTCTCATGGTCTGAGAGTCCTTTAGGTACCTTTTGGCAAACTCCAAGCTGGCTGTCATGTGTCTTTAACTGAGGAGTGGCTTCCGTCTGGCCACTCTACCATAAAGGCCTGATTGGTGGAGTGCTGTAGAGACGGTTGTCCTTCTGGAAGTTTCTCCCATCTCCACAGAGGAACTCTAGAACTCTGTCAGAGTGACCATCGGGTTCTTGGTCACCTCCCTGACCAAGGCCCTTTCCCTGCGATTGCTCGGTTTGGCTGGGCGGCCAGCTCTAGGAAGAGCCTTGGTGGTTCCAAACTTCTTCCATTTAAGAATGATGGAGGCCACTTTGTTCTTGGGGACCTTCAATGCTGCAGAAATGTTTTGGTACCCTTCCCCAAATCTGTGCCTCGACACAATGCTGTCTCTGAGCTCTACGGACAATTCCTTCGACCTCATGGCTTGGTTTTTGCTCTGACATGCACTGTCAACTGTGGGACCTTATATAGACAGGTGTGTGCCTTTCCAAATCATGTCCAATCAATTTAATTTACCACCGGTGGATTCCAATCAAGTTGTAGAAACATCTTAAGGATGATCAATGGAAACAGGATGCACCTGAGCTCAATTTCGTGTCTCATAGCAAAGGGTCTGAATACTTATGTAAATAAGGTATTTCTGTTTAAATGTTTTAATACAGTTGCTCAAATTTCTTTTTAAAAACGTTTCGCCTTGTCACTATGGGGTATTGTGTGTAGATAGCTGAGGAAAATGTTTTATTTAATCAATTTTAGAACAAGGCTGTAACATAACAAAATATGGAAAGAGTCAAGAGGTCTGAATACTTACTGAAGGCACGGTGTGTATATATGTATATATGTATATGTATGTATGTGTGTATATATGTATATGTATATATATATATATATATATTCACTGTGTAAATTCATTGTGTAGGCTTTTCACTGCAGTATTATTCCTAATAATTAATCTTTAAGATTGAACTCTTTAGCCTGAATGCCAAGTGTCACGTCTGGAGGAAACCTGGCACCATCCCTACGGTGAAGCATGGTGGTGGCAGCATCATGCTGTGGGGATGTTTTTCTGCGGCAAGGACTGGGAGACTAGTCAGGATCGAAGGAAAGATGAACGGAGAAAAGTAAGAAATCCTGCTCCCGAGCACTCATGACCTCAGACTGGGGTGAAGGTTCACCTTTCAACAGGACAATGACCCTAAGCACACAACCAAGACAATGTAGGAGTGGCTTCGGGACAAGTCTCTGAATGTCCTTGAGTGGCCCAGCCAAAGCCCGGACTTGAACCCAATCAAACATCTCTGGAGAGACCTGAAAATAGCTGTGCAGCAACGCTCCCCCTCCAACCTGACAGAGCTTGAGATGATCTGCAGAGAGGAATGGAAGAAACTCCCCAAATACAGGTGTGCCAAGCTTGTAGCGTCATACCCAAGAAGATTTAAGGCTGTAATCGCTGCCAAAGGTGCTTCAACAAAGTACTGAGTAAAGCGTCTGAATACTTATGTGAATGTGTTATTTCAATTTTGTATTTTTATATACATTTGCTAAAATTTCTAAAAACCTGTTTTTGCTTAGTCATTATGGGGTATTGTGTGTAGATTGATGAGGGGGGAAAACAATTTAATACATTTTAGAATTAGGCTGTAACGTAACAAAGTGGAAAAAGTCAAGGGGTCTGAATACTTTCCGAATGCACTTTAGTATCTGCACTTTGGCTTTGCATGAAGTTAAGACCGTTGTTTTCACAATGCATGTTCACAGCTGTTCTGTGTCTTTTATTTGTCTCTGGCTACTTGCACAAATCAGATTGACATTGCCTACGGCACCAGGCAGGAGGTTTGTTGTCCAGGTCCATTGCCATGGAGCTGGGGTCTGACAGAATTATAATTGTGTTGGCAATGATTAGAATGGTAGGGGGAGTGTCATATTCCTATTGAGCTTTTCACTGCAGGAGAGGACGCCATACTGCCAACAACATCATACATAGTGATACCAGGTAGTCTACACTGTCATTTTATTATGATATGATTACCTCGCTGCCTACAATGATACCTTAGCACAGTCAGGAGAATTCTGAGATTTCCTGGAAGAGATCCCCTCTTTTCATATTGATTGGCTAAATCCAAAACATCTAGGCCTAGCTAGCCAAAGATAATCATATTTGTGTGTATCTATCACCATATGTTGTCCATTGTCTCTGTCTTTCATCACAGAGCTTTATCAAACTGTCCTTTGACTACTCCCGGTATCTGTAATCCGCTCAGGGCCTAACCTGCAGGCATTAGTTATGGGTGACGTAAGCAAGCCCTATACTCTATGTAATTCACAAGGGCAAATCAGTCCTCCCCTGGCTCCCATATCAGTAAGCAGCTCCAGCTATGCAGCCTACATGAGGACAAAGAGCTGTGGTGGATTGTGGTGCTAAATATAGCTGGGCGCTAGGTACAGATTAGGTTGAATAGTGAAAAGTGAGGGATCAGTGTGTGGGGAATATCATTCAGCCAGCTCGGCAATGATTGATTTGACAACGTGGGCTCTCCCCCAGACAGCTCACTGGCTTCAATTGATGTCTGCCTGCAGGATGTTTGATAAGACCTATCCTATCCTAGAGATGCATCTGGAAGAAGAGCATGACGAGTGATTCTACTTTGTGGATTTGTTGCTGTAAGTCAATCCTCTCTTTCAGTCAGTTTAGCCTAACATCTATTATGCTAAAAGGTAAGTATTAATGTAAAGATAGGCTATGTCTTTTGTATGTTCAGACTCTTCAGTCTCTGGTTTCTGCTAATCTGTGGTACTTACACTGCATTCGGAAAGAATTCAGACCCCTTGACTTTTTCCACATTTTGTTACGTTAAAGCTTTATTCAAAAATTGATTTTTTTAAAATCCTCATCAATCTACACACAATAAATACCCCATAATGGCAAAGTAAAAACAGGTTTTTAGAAATGTTAGCAAAAAACAGAAATATCACATTTACATAAGTATTCTCTCCAGAGATATTTGATCAGCTTCAAGTCCGGGCTCTGGCTGGGCCACTCAAGGACATTCAGAGACTTGTCCCGAAGCCACTCCTGCGTTGTCTTGGCTGTATGCTTAGGGTCGTTGTCCTGTTGGAAGGTGAACCTTCGCCCCAGTCTGAGGTCCTGAGCGCTCTGGAGCAGGTTTTCATCAAGGATCTCTCTGTACTTTGCTCAGTTCATCTTTCCCTCGATCCTGACTGGTCTCCCAGTCCCTGCCCCTGAAAAACATCCCCATAGCATGATGCTTCACCGTAGGGATGGTGCCAGGTTTCCTCCAGATGTGACGCTTGGCATTCAGGCCAAAGATTTCAATCTTGGTTTCATCAGACCAGAGGTGCCTTTTGGCAAACTCCAAGCGGGCTGTCATGTGCCTTTTACTGAGGAGTGGCTTCCGTCTAGCCACTACCATAAAGGCCTGATTGGTGGAGTGCTGTAGAGATGGTTGTCCTTCTGGAAGGTTCTCCCATCTCCACAGAGGAGCTCTGTCAGAGTGACCATCGGGTTCTTGGTCACCTCCCTGACCAAGGCCCTTCTCCCCCGATTGCTCAGTTTGTCTGTGCGGCCAGCTCTAGGAAGAGTCTTGGTGGTTCCAATCTTCTTCCATTTAAGAATGATGGAGGGCACTGTGTACTTGGGGACCTTCAATGCTGCAGAAGTGTTTTGGTACCCTTCCCCAGATCTGTGCCTCGACACAATCCTGTCTCGGAGCTCTACGGACAATTCCTTCGACCTCATGGCTTGGTTTTTGCTCTGACATGCACTGTCAACTGTGGGACCTTATATAGACAGGTGTGTGCCTTTCCAAATGATGTCCAATCAATTGAATTTACCACAGGTGGACTCCAATCAAGTTGTAGAAACATCTCAAGGATGATCAATGGAAACAGGATGCACCTGAGCTCAATTTCGAGTCTCATAGCAAAGGGTCTGAATACTTCCTAAAGACCTGTTTTGGCTTTGTCATTATGGGGTATTGTGTGTAGAAAATATTTTATGTAATCCATTTTAGAATAAGGCTGTAACGTAACAAAATGTGGAAAAGTCAAGGGATCTGAATACTTTCCGAATGCACTGTATGTTTTTTGTTTTTGTTGCAGAAACTCTTAGAACTGATAGCAGCCGGTCCATAGGACAGGGCAGAGCAGTGTGTCCTTGGTGCAGCACTGTGATTCACAGGTTCACGTCACACTGCCCCATTTCATCCTGAGTGCTCCATGATGTTTTCAAATGGCCTCTCCTGGCAGTGCAGTACGTTCTAGAGCAGCTGCACTGATATGGAGCAGCCGGGTACTAGGTCAGTTACACCACCTGCTCCCAGTCTCAGGCCCTACTAGCCATTTAAACAGTTATTGATCCAGTGCCTCTAGACCAAGGGTGTCAAACATACAGCCCGCAGGCCAGGTCCGAGGGGGTCCAATCTTTTTACTTTAAAAAAGTATTATTATTATCAAAATACTTTAAAATGACTAAAACCAAATTCTTTACTGTGTCCAGCTCGCTAATAATCACCAAAATGAAAGCTACACAGTCCGGGAGCATCAAAAATGATGGATAGAGGACAATTTTTTTGCAAATTTTGATGGCAAGGAAATATAACCGATTTATAGTGCGGCCCTCCGGACCTTGTTGAAACCCGAATGTGGCCTCCGGGGCAAAATTAGTTTGACACCCTTGATCTAGACTGCAAACCCTTATTTGCCCTAATTTGACACAGTCTAATGCCTGCTGACTGACTGTGATGAGGTGCTGCTGGGCTAGGCTGGCTTCATAGTCACACTGTGCGGGCGTCACTGCGTCTCTTTGAAACAAACTGCTGCATGGCTGTACTGGTGAGGAGTGTTTACTCAGTGGCAGGCTAATTAATTCAGGTCCTGTAACCTGCTTAGGCGTTGCATGTGGCGGCCGTCGGAGTCACGGTGCAGTTGGCAGCCGGTGATGCCTCTAGCCCCTGCTCTGCCCTCCGCTGGCACTGGCTGACGCTATTTTGGTGCCTGGGAACACAAGCGTTGCTGTGGGAACGCGGACACCTAGGGTGACGGGGCTGATGCAGAGTGTCGAAGTCGGGGAAGTAATGCTATCAGACACGCTGAATTGTAACGCCACTTTTTGTGTGTGTCCCAAAAATGTATAGCCTTATCTTTCTATAGCCTACTTGGACACACTTTGGCTATTGCTTGAAAGGAACATGTCAACACTGCTCATTGTGATGCCCAGTCATGATGTCGGTCTGCTTCTCCACAACATGGCTGCTGTTCCTGACATTCTTTCCTGTTCCCAACACTGCAGGTGCTGAAGGGATGCGTGGGCTGGAAGTCCTAGGGCACTGCTAGCTAGTCCACTTCTGCTCAGAGAGAACGCAGCACTGTGTCCTCCACACACTGCCTGCCTGCCTGGGGAGACCAGCTACCACATCCTCACAGCATTGGATGCAGCTGGCTCAAAAAACAGAAGAAGAAGAAGAAGCGAGGGCTGTCTGGTGTTGTGATGATGAGGGGATAACGGGGCAGAGCGCTGAGGGCCCTGAGGTGGACTGGCACAGTTGAAGCAGCAGGCCAGGGTTGAGCCAGGCCAGGGGAGGCAGGCGGTGGGCACCCACCGTCCAGGGACCAGGAGCCACCATTTCTCGGGTGGTGTTGCCGGCGCGGAGGAGGGGCGCCGTGCGGAGGCTGGAGGCTCTTTGGATGATGACCAGCCTGTTCCGCCGCCACAGCAACAGCAGTGGTAACCATGGTGACGTGGCGGCGCACAGGGGAAGCCCTGTTCCAGCCGAACTCAACAACAGTCGTCCCGGTGGGGGTGGACGCACGGTGCGGCATCTGGAGTTCAACCAGGCCATGGAGGACTTCAGGACCATGTTCCCCAGCATGGAACAGGAGGTGATAGAGTGTGTTCTGCGGGCCAACCACGGAGCCGTGGACTCCACCATCGACCAGCTGCTCCAGATGAGCCTAGACGGACACAGCTCCGACGACAGCTCTGACTCAGAGGACAGCCTTCCTCCTGAGGTACGTCTGGGTGCACTGGTATAGGAACTAGTGGGTAGCCCAGATTAAACTAAGTGAACACAACCTAAGACCGTCAGAGACCATAGCGTATCATGAAATGTATGTCAAAGTTGTCAGCTACCTTTTCACCACATACTCGTTCATACACCTTATTTCATTGTATTTCGTTTTTTTGCCTATTCAAACCAGATGGTTGCTCTTGGGGAGGGAAAAGTATTTGATGTTGCCTTTAATATGCTGTTGTAGTGGATGACATGCATTTCTCTGGAGGGCACTGTGATTATACACTGCTATTGTGGACAGAAAGCTTTGATAAACTGTCTAAAGCGGTCTTCAAAAGCTTGACAATACCCGGAGACTGGCTGTGGATGTACATGTAGAATGAGACGCATTGCTAGAGAGTGGTATGCTCTCTAACAATGTGTTGACTGCTGTGAACAGCCAAGACAAACCATTCCTTTGGACATTCATAAACTCCCTTTGTGCTGTAGTAACAAGATTGTATCAAGTGCAATATTGGACTGCCAAGCTGTTCGCTTTGTATTTGATTAAATTACTGCAGGTCTCTCATATTTAGTGTTTTTATTAGCCTCAGTCCACTCTGGCTGTATTCCACCAATGACACCATGCTCCATACAGGATATTAACTAACTTTGTTTATTTCCCCCAATCACTCGGAATAACCTGAGAGAGAGGATAAGATTTTATCTTAATAAATGATGAAGAGCTGAACTTAATACTTATAGTGGAATGTATTCTACCTCACATGCCAGGCTGTTATTTGGAAAGTGAAGTTAATTTACATTGATTAAATACAGGATGAAAACTTGCTGCTGCTTGAGGTTAATAAAACAGCTCAATGACAGCCGTCACACTGCCTCTTATTAAGGGCAGGAGGCTGAGCAGCATTTCCTATGAGCAGTTAGAATACAGATTAATTATTCATTTAATTCATTAATTAATGCTCTTTGAAATGTTCATATGTGCCATTTGAAGGGGTTGTCATGTCCTTTAGAACATTCTTAATGGCTCCCCTGACCTCTGACCCTGTAGATCCTTGAGCGGACGTTGGAGCCGGACAGCTCTGACGAGGAGCCGCCGCCGGTCTACTCCCCGCCATCCTATGACATGCACATCTACGACAGGAAGTACCCAGGCGAGGTCCAGCCCACAGCCTCACCACCTCCCAGGCAAGTGAAGTGAAGAGAAGGGAGGGAGGGAGGGAGGGAGGGAGGGAGGGAGGGTTGGGTGGGTGGTAGGTTGAGGGGGGTTGTCTCAGGGCTGGCTGGCTCTGACCTCATTTCACTTAAAGGAGAATGATAGATGTTAGGATAATGTGAATTAATGAATTCATTTTCTCTGAAACCATAATTTACATGAGTGTTGAGATATATATTCTTCTTTGGTGCTTTCTCAATCTAATACATGATATGGCTGGTCAGCGATTATTATTATCGGCCAGTCTGCACTGTCTGCACAGCGCGTTATCGACCCAGAACCTATCGGATTTTCTGCCTGAATCACTGAATCACTGGACCTTTAACACTGGATAATCGCAACTAGCTAGCTGCAACCAAATGAACGTTGTTGTTGGCTAATCAGCCTTGAGCTAGCCTTGAGTCAAGCACATCTCCCGGCTATCTACCTCTCTGTCAACCGGACGGGACCTCCTAGATTCGACACGGAGCCCTGCCGATCCATCACGACTGGTCTGCCGACGTAATCGTCTGTGGTTTCAACAGGCTTCCCGTTGCAAATTCCACGAAGATCCATCTGCTAGCCCCGGCCGGCTAGCACACGCAAACTACAACCGTGCTTCCTGCTCGCTCTGCTGAAGCCCCTATTTGAACTGCTCTCGGACTCACATATTTCTGTTCACTGGACCTTATGATCACTCAGCTGCACAGATGATGCCTGCTGGACTGTTCCTTTACACGGTACCCTGTTTATTCTGTTTAGCCTCAGCCCAAACTTTATCGCCATTACCAGTTGTTGTCTTAGCTCTCTCTAATAACACCTGTGATTGCTTTATGCCTCTCTCCCATGTCAATATGCCTTGTTAGTTAGTTAGTTCTTATTATACAATTTCACTGTAGAACCCCAAGTCCCTCTCAAACTGCCTCAAATAGTTCCTTTGTTCCACCCCCCATACATGCCGAGACCGGCTCAATCGGTGCCTCCAGTGATGCTATCTCTTTCATTGTTACCCAACGCTTAGGTTTACCTCCACTTTACTCATATCCTTCCATATCCTTGTCTGTACATAATGCCCTGAATCTATTCTACAACGCCCGGAAATCTGCCCCCTTTATTCTCTGTACCCAACGCACTAGAAGACCAGTTCTTAAAGCCTTTAGCCGTATCCTTATTCTAGTCCTCCTCTGTTCCTCTGGTGATGTACAGGTTAACCCAGGCCCTGCAGCCCCCAGTATCACTCCTACTCCCCAGGAGCTATCATTTGTTGATTTCTGTAACCGTAAAAGCCTTGGTTTTCTGCACGTTAACATCAGAAGTCTACTTCCTAAGTTTGAGTTATTCACTGCGTTAGCACACTCCGCCAACCCTGATGTTCTAGCAGTGTCTGAATCCTGGCTTAGGAAGGCCACCAAAAATTCTGAAATGTCCATCCCAACTACAACATTTTACGTCTAGATAGAACTGCCAAAGGGGGTGGAGTTGCAATCTACTGTAGAGATAGCCTGCAGAGCTCTATCATACTATCCAGGTCTGTGCCCAAACAGTTTGAGCTTCTACTTCTAAAAATCCACCTTTCCAGAAATGTCTCTCACTGTTGCCACTTGCTACAGACCCCCCTCAGCCCCCAGCTGTGCCCTGGACACCATATGTGAATTGATTGCCCCCCATTTATCCTCAGAGTTCGTACTGCTTGGTGACCTAAATTGGGATATGCTTAACACCCCGGCCATCCTACAATCCAAACTAGATGCCCTCAATCTCACACAAATGATCAACGAACCTACCAGGTACAACCCTAAATCCATAAACATGGGTACCCTCATAGATGTCATCCTGACTAACTTACCCTCTAAATACACCTCCGCTGTCTTCAACCAGGATCTCAGCGATCGCTGCCTTATTGCCTGCTTCCGTAACAGGGTCCGCGGTCAAACGACCACCCCTCATCACTGTCAAACGCTCCCTAAAACACTTTAGCGAGCAGACCTTCCTAATTGACCTGGCCCAGGTATCCTGGATGGATATAGATCTCATTCCGTCAGTAGAGGATGCCTGGTTGTTCTTTTAAAAGTAATTTCCTCTCAATCTTAAATAAACATGCCCCATTCAAAAAATACAGAACTAAGAACAGATATAGCCCCTGGTTCTCCTCAGACTTGACTGCCCTTGACCAGTACAAAAACATCCTGTGGCGTACTGCATTAGCATCAAATAGCCCCTGCGATATGCAACTTTTCAGGGAAGTCAGGAACCAATATTCACAAGCAGTTAGGAAAGCAAAGGCGAACTTTTTCAAACAGTAATTTGCATCCTGTAGCACTAACTCCAAAAGGTTTTGGGACACTGTAAAGTCCATGGAGAATAAGAGCACCTCCTCCCAGGAAACACTATCACCACCGATAAATGTACAATAATCGAGAATTTCAACAAGCATTTTGCTACGGCTGGCCATGCTTTCCACCTGGATACCACTACCCCGGCCACCAGCTCTGCACCCTCCGCTGCAACTTGCCCATGCCCCCCCCCCCCCGCTTCTCCTTCACACAAATTCAGACAGCTGATGTTCTGAAAGAGCTGCAAAATCTGGACCCCTACAAATCAGCTGGGCTAGACAATCTGGACCCTTTCTTTCTAAAACCAGCCGCCTAAATTTTCGCAACCCCTATTACTAGCCTGTTCAACCTCTCTTTCGTAACGTCTGAGATCCCCAGAGATTGGAAAGCTGCCGCGGTCATCCCCCTCTTCAAAGGGGGTGACACTCTAGATCCAAACTGTTACAGACCTATATCCATCCTGCCCTGCCTTTCGAAAGTATTTGAAAGCCAAGTTAACAAACAGATCACCGACCATTTCGAATCCCACCGTACCTTCTCCGCTATGCAATCCGGTTTCCGAGCTGGTCATGGGTGCACCTCGGCCACACTCAAGGTCCTAAACGATATTATAACCGCGACCGATAATAGACAGTACTGTGCAGCCGTCTTCATCGACCTGGCCAAGGCTTTCGACTCTGTCAACCACCGCATTCTCTTATTGGCAGACTAAATAGCCTTGGTTTCTCAAATGACTGCCTCGCCTGGTTCACCAACTACTTCTCATAGAGTTCAATGTGTCAAATCGGAGGGCCTGTTGTCTGGACCTATGTCAGTCTCTATGGGGGTGCCACAGGGTTAAATTCTTGGGCCGACTCTTTTCTCCGTGTATATCAATGATGTCGCTCTTGCTGCTGGTGACTCTCAGATCCACCTCTACGCAGACGACACCATTTTGTATACATCTGGCCCTTCATTGGACACTGTGTTAACAAACCTCCAAACGAGCTTCAATGCCATACAACACTCCTTCAGTAGCCTCCAACTGCTCTTAAACACTAGTAAAACTAAATGCATGCTCTTCAATCAAACGCTGCTAGCACCCGCCCACCCGACTAGAATCACTACTTCGACGGGTCTGACCTAGAGTATGTGGACAACTACAAATACATAGGTGTCTGGTTAGACTGTAAACTCTCCTTCCAGACTCACATTAAGAATCTCCAATCCAAAGTTAAATCTAGAATCTGCTTCCTTTTTCGCATGCTGCCAAACATGCCCTCGTAAAACTGACTATCCTACCGAGCATTGACTTCGGCGATGTCATTTACAAAATAGCCTCCAACACTCTACTCAGCAAATTGGATGTAGTCTATCACAGTGCCATCCGTTTTGTCAACAAAGCCCCATATACTACCCACCACTGTGACCTGTACGCTCTTGTTGGCTGGTCCTCACTACATATTCGTCGCCAAACCCACTGGCTCCAGGCCATCTATAAATCACTGCTAGGCAAATCCCCGCCTTATCTTAGCTCATTGGTCACCATAGCAACACCCACCCGTAGTATGCACTCCAGCAGGTATATCTCACTGGTCATCCCCAAAGCCAACACCTCCTTTGGCCGCCATTCCTTCCAGTTCTCTGCTGCAATTGACTGGAACGAACTGCAAAAATCTCTGAAGCTGGAGACTCTTATCTCCCTCACTAACTTTAAGCATCAGTTGTCAGAGCACCTTACCGATCACTGCACCTGTACACAGCCCATCTGAAATTAGCCCACCCAACTACCTCATCCCCATATTGTTATTTATTTTGCTCATTTGCACCCGTTTCTCTATTTGCACATAATCTCTTGCACATCTATCATTCCAGTGTTAATAACAATTTTAATTATTTTGCACTATAGCCTATTTATTGCCTTACCTCCATAACTTGCTACATTTGCACACGCTGTATATATATTTTCTGTTGTATTTTTGACTTTATGTTTTGTTTTACCCCATATGTAACTCTGTGTTTTTTATCGCACTGCTTTACTTTATCTTTGCCAGGTCGCAGTTGTAAATGAGAATTTGTTCTCAACTGGCTTACCTGGTTAAATAAAGGTGAAATACAAATAAAATAAAAAATGCTGTGAGTGCTTTGAATGCTATGAGGTTCATAATGCATTCAATGCTCCACCTGCTGTCTAATGAATGCTAGTGCAGCAGCTATGCAATCCATGTGAGGTACATGTTCTTAACTGTGCTCTAACTTGGGTAGATCTGTAGACCTAATACTAGTAATAGTTTTGTTATATGAACACAATGTTTTATATGTGTGCCAAGGAGAGAACCTTTCAGAAGAAATTAGAGAAACAGTTATGTTTATGTTAGATGGATCCTTTGAAGATGACCAAAACACATCATTATTGATATTTACTGTTGCAGAACATAGCATCAATGGAACTAACAATATCCTTTGCCATCTCTCTGCCAGCTTTGATGCCAGTCAAACTCCTCCCTGCCAGCCCCCTCTTGGCCCACCCCCTCCCGCCAGTCAATGGCAGGTTGGCAGTTACAGGAACTGGAACCCACCGTTACTAGGCAACCTCCCTGATGACTTCCTGCGGATCCTGCCTCAGCAGCTGGATAGTCTGCCAGTAGGTAGATTTATGTGTCAGCCCCTAATGGACCAGTAACCCACACTCCCATTACTTACAGACTGCTGGCTGCCTGGTGCTCTACTCTGATGGCCAGCTGGCTGGATAATTACCAGCCTCTGCAACGGGTTGCACATGAAGAAAAATACAGTTCAACTATTTATACAGAATCAGTTCCCTAGTAGTCTTCCAAAAATGAAGACAACACCCAAAAAACTAGATATATTATTTTCAATTCATGGTGCAATTTTATAAAAAACTGAAGCATTTCCACATAGGACTTTGACATGTCTAACAGTGTTCTCTCTGGTCCCTCCCTCCCTCCCTGCAGCGCTCACACACCAGCCTAACGCAGAGTAGTCTGACCCAGCCCTCGTCCTCTTCTTCCTCCCTGTCGTCCGTGACGCAGCAGGTTCAGCCGGAGGCTGGGGCGGGGGCCAGGGCAGGCCAGGTTGGCATGGAGACGGAGCAGGAGAGGAAGCTGAAGCAGTACTTGGGGGATGAGCGCATCGCCCTCTTCCTGCAGAACGAGGAGTTTATGAGGGAGCTGCAGCGCAACCGCGAGTTCCTCATCGCCCTTGAGAGAGGTGTGCACACACACACATCCAAGCACGCACTCAGTAATACATCCTCACACTGATTATTTTTTGCAGCATTTGCAAATGTCTTATATAGTACTAAGCGATGATCTCACTATGCTTTCATCCCCATCAATCAAGGTATGAAGAGTCATTAGAAGAAGGGTCTCTATGTCATGGCAGTGCTTTCCTCCTCATTTTCTCCACTTCTGTTCTAGTAATGCATGACGGAAGGCTTGCAGGTTGTCCTGCTACGTGCCTCTATGCTCACAACTCCATTGATGCTGAGACATCGGCACTCTCTGTTTTAGATCGGCTGCAGTATGAGTCAAAGACATCCAAGTCCCATCATTCACAGGCTTTCATGGGGATGTCCACTCCAGGTAGATATCATTAATCTGCACTCCATAGCATTACGTTACATCATAGTAATGTCTCACTCAGGTCCAGGTTTCATGTGGGGCCTATGTAGGCTCCTGCAGTGAAATGCCTTATTTTAAAGGCACACAGAGAAAGTGTGACTCGGTGTGCATCTCAGTCGTTGTGTGTGTCTCTGTGTGCGTCTTATCATGTCTCGGTGTGTGTGTCTTTCTCTGTGCTTGTGCGTGTCTGTGGGGTCTATTTCACGGTGCTTGTTTGTGTTCTAGGAGATAATTGTGCCTCAGGCTCTGGGGAGGCCTGCACCAATGTTACAGACGATGCCTTGTTCCGTGACAAACTCAAGCACATGGGCAAATGTAAGAACACTCCCAATCTCTCTCTTGCTCTCTGGGGCATAACTAAATATTTTTCTCAACGTGTGTGTCTCTCTGTCGCTCCCAAATTCCAAATGTTATTCGAACCTTCCACATTGGGCATCTACAGCTAGAATGAAATGGTTCTAGGATGTTCTAGCAGTGCATGGAACTGAAAAGGAGGGATGGTGTCTATATACAGCAAGGTCATTATTAGAAATCAACACACATTTGTAGGACATGACCCTCTTACAGTCAGTGCTCCAGAAAGGTATAGTAAAAGTCTCCAACGTTCCTACCGTCCCTGCTCTTAAAACTGCAAATAAGATATTAAGAATAAGATGTTTTCTGAAATATATAATGATGTATTCATGGGCATATGCTTTCTCAAATCCAATCAGTCATATTAAATAAAGAAAAACTCAGCTCAAACTTTTAAAATGTTTATACACTCAACCAATTGTCTGTTTTCTCTCCACTTTCTATTTGATCCTGTAATCCTCCACAGCTACACGGAAGAAGCTTTTTGAAGTCGCTAGAGCTTTCTCTGAAAAGTCCCGAAGAAGAAAAATGAAAAGGAGAGCCCTCTTGAAACATCATTCGTATCCTTCCACTTCACCAGTGGTCCCCTACACCACCCATCACCTCCCCCTCCTCTCCCTGGCAGGCCTCCATTGCCCAATGGTTATTTTGTCCTTGCCAGAAGTGACCGTGAGCTTCAAGTGAACTGAACAGATGCGCTTGCATTGTACAGATGTAATTAACTATCCCTGAGAGACTTCCCTGCATGTTGATGAGTGGCTGTAGTATCTGCCTTTGTTTCTAATGTTAGTGGATTTGATTTACAGGGAATGTCCCATTTAGTATCCATTTGGGTTTTATTAGGGCTGGGCTGAATTAGGAGGTCTTCTCATGGCCTTGACTCTGATCCAGCAGGCTTAGTACACTGCTCAAAAAAATAAAGGGAACACTTAAACAACACAATGTAACTCCAAGTCAATCACACTTCTGTGAAATCAAACTGTCCACTTAGGAAGCAACACTGATTGACAATAAATGTCACATGCTGTTGTGCAAATGGAATAGACAACAGGTGGAAATTATAGGCAATTAGCAAGACACCCCCAATAAAGGAGTGGTTCTGCAGGTGGTGACCACAGACCACTTCTCAGTTCCTAGGCTTCCTGCCTGATGTTTTGGTCACTTTTGAATGCTGGCGGTGCTTTCACTCTAGTGGTAGCATGAGACGGAGTCTACAACCCACACAAGTGACTCAGGTAGTGCAGCTCATCCAGGATGGCACATCAATGCGAGCTGTGGCAAGAAGGTTTGCTGTGTCTGTCAGCGTAGTGTCCAGAGCATGGAGGTGCTACCAGGAGACAGGCCAGTACATCAGGAGACGTGGAGGAGGCCGTAGGAGGGCAACAACCCAGCAGCAGGACCGCTACCTCTGCCTTTGTGCAAGGAGGAGCAGGAGGAGCACTGCCAGAGCCCTGCAAAATGACCTCTAGCAGGCCACAAATGTGCATGTGTCTGCTCAAACGGTCAGAAACAGACTCCATGAGGGTGGTATGAGGGCCCGACATCCACAGGTGGGGGTTGTGCTTACAGCCCAACACCGTGCAGGACGTTTGGCATTTGCCAGAGAACACCAAGATTGGCAAATTCGCCACTGGCGCCCTGTGCTCTTCACAGATGAAAGCAGGTTCACATTGAGCACATGTGACAGACGTGACAGAGTCTGGAGACGCCGTGGAGAACGTTCTGCTGCCTGCAACATCCTCCAGCATGACCGGTTTGGCAGTGGGTCAGTCATGGTGTGGGGTGGCATTTCTTTGGGGGGCCGCACAGCCCTCCATGTGCTCGCCAGAGGTAGCCTGACTGCCATTAGGTACCGAGATGAGATCCTCAGACCCCTTGTGAGACCATATGCTGGTGCGGTTGGCCCTGGGTTCCTCCTAATGCAAGACAATGCTAGACCTCATGTGGCTGGAGTGTGTCAGCAGTTCCTGCAAGAGGAAGGCATTGATGCTATGGACTGGCCCGCCCGTTCCCCAGACCTGAATCCAATTGAGCACATCTGGGACATCATGTCTCGCTCCATCCACCAACGCCACGTTGCACCACAGACTGTCCAGGAGTTGGCGGATGCTTTAGTCCAGGTCTGGGAGGAGATCCCTCAGGAGACCATCCGCCACCTCATCAGGAGCATGCCCAGGCGTTGTAGGGAGGTCATACAGGCACGTGGAGGCCACACACACTACTGAGCCTCATTTTGACTTGTTTTAAGGACATTACATCAAAGTTGGATCAGCCTGTAGTGTGGTTTTCCACTTTAATTTTGAGTGTGACTCCAAATCCAGACCTCCATGGGTTGATAAATTTGATTTCCATTGATAATTTTTGTGTGATTTTGTTGTCAGCACATTCAACTATGTAAAGAAAAAAGTATTTAATAAGATTATTTCATTCATTCAGATCTAGGATGTGTTATTTTAGTGTTCCCTTTATTTTTTTGAGCAGTGTATTATGTTTAAACCGCTGCCAGTCCCCTTAACATTATCTACCAGACTGGGTAATGCTGCCTCAACTGCCAACCTCTTGGCTGACGAAGAAGCCGGACACCTGAGTGGTACGTTTATCCATGTTTTAATATCATTCTAGTGAAGAAACCTAATTGAATGGTATGAGGCATTGATTGGTCGATTGTTTCATTTAGGCCTAGCCCAACTGTGAATGGGGAGGTGAATGTGGACCACATGCTTATTTGTATGAACCTAACTCATGTGTCTGTACAGAGGAGGACAGCAAACTTAAGAGACCAGGCCCTCAAGAAGAGGAGGTGCCCCAGCAGGAAGTGTTGTCATGGTGAGAGAGCAGTAACTCCACACACAAAAAAACATACTACCTTGAAAACTACATTTTTATGTTTTGGATTTCCTCAACTAACAGTTATCTTACCTATTTCACTGACAGATTTCTCATATAGTTTAGTCAGTGACAATGGAAGAACAAAATGGCTCACACTACACCTCTGGACCTGAACCAGCCCGTCCCAAGTCCCATGGAATATTGTTGCCTTCAGATGCTCTTCGGAACTGGGAAATGTCACATTTAAGTCGTAAGTCCAACATGACTGTTTTGGAAGTCAGAGCAATTCTTCAACCAATGAGATTTTAGCTAGCAAAATGAGCTAGCTAATAATACTAATGATAAAGTTAGCTAGCTTGCTTAACTTTGACAGTAGGGTCAAAATAGCTATTATCCACATTGATAAGTTTGACGGCATCAAAGGTGAAAGGTCAGTGATGAAACATCACAACTCTTAAATTGGGTATCATCTCCATCTCCGACTTTCCCATTTGGAATTCCAAATTGGGAGGGTTGTTCAAGTGCTTATTTCCCAGTCTAAACATTGTATTTCCCACTTCCGAGTAGCATTTGAAGGCAGTCTTTTGATTTCTTGTTTCAGAAATCAACAAACTAGCTAGTTAGACACTTTTTTGTATGATTTAAATTACATTTGAATATAAAATCTATATTGTTATTGATGGTGAATATTAATAATGTTATGATTTAATTTTTTATGTATTACTCATTTGGAATTATTCCTGATAATTGCTGGGTGATACAGTGAAAGCTGGAGTTGTAATTCCGATACGACTCAGGACTATAGTGCATTTTACTCGCATATGAATGGATTTGAACATATTTATACTGAACAAAAATATAAACGCAACATGCAACCATTTCAGAGATTTTACTGAGTTACAGTTCAGATAAGGAAATCAGTCAATTGAAATTAATGAATTAGGCCCTAATCAATGGATTTCACATGACTGGGCAGAGGTGCAGCCATGGGTGGGCCTTGGAGGGCACCCACTGAGTAGCCAGGCCCCATCACTGGGTAGAATGAGTTGTTCCCCACACAAGGGCTTTATTACAGACAGAAATACTCCTCAGCACCCTCCACATACCCCCTCAGACGATCCCGCAAGTGAAGAAGCCATGGTCTGAGGTTGTGAGGCTGGTTGGATGTACTGCCAAATTCTCTAAAACGACATTGGAGGCAGCTAATGGTAGAGAAATTGACATTCAATTCTGTGGCAACAGCTCTGGTGGACATTCCTGCAGTCATCATGCCAATTGCACGCTCCCTCAAAAGTTAAAACATCTGTGGTATTGTGTTGTGACAAAAGTGCACATTTTAAAGTGGCCTTTTATTGTCCTTAGCACAAGGTACACCTGTGTAATGATCATGCTGTTTAATCAGCTTCTTGATATGCCACCTTATCTTGCAAAGGAGAAATGATAACTAACAGGGATGTAAACAAATTTGTGTACAACATTTTAGAGAAATAAGCTTTTTGTGCGTATGGAAAATGTCTGGGATTTTTTATTTCAGCTCATGAAACATGGAACCAACATGTTGCGTTTATATTTTTGTTCAGTGTAGCTCGGCCCCATTCAACAGTCCATTTCAGACCTCATGTGAGTTGTGTGTGTGGAACAAAGATTGTTCTAGTTTATGCTTACCCAAATGCAACCATATTCTCCAAATCTGATATTATAATCTCTACCAAATTGTCTGCCTTGAGGTCCAACAATAAGGTCCAGATAGGCTTCCCATTGATCTATGGTATCTTCCCAGAGATGACCAATGTAGGTGAATGCTGTTTCCAGTGTAACCAGAGAGCACTGGTTTGAATCAGAATCTGGACTATCAGTGCAACAGTAACAGTAGACATGTGGCTAGGGTTTCCTCCTTTAGCATGCATATGCCTATTTAGTCAGTAAATCATTTATGTTCTGTTTCTCAAACAACTTTACAGTACAGTATTAGATACACTATTAATTTTCTTCTTCTGTTTGTGGCCTCTACATCTGTGTTGCTAACAGAAGAGCAGTCTGACCTTAAATTATGAATTGAGGATTTATTCCCGAATTTCACTCTGCTTGTGATTTTCATATTTTACCATTGTCATTCTTGGTGAATTGTCTTTGTTAACCACGTGTTCTTGCTGGTGAATGTCTCTTCCATGCGTCTGAGGACACTACACCCCCATTGCAGCTCAGAACTTTTACTCAAGTCATATGTTTGTGTTTTTGTTATTTAGAGAAGAATAAATTATATACATTTTATTTGAAGAGAATAGTTTACTCTTGTCTTGTTTGTAGATGCTTAGGAAAGGAATCTCCTGATTGTATCACAATGATCCACTGGCTTTATCGGATAGAAGTTTTTTTTATTTTGACTACCATCATTTTTTATTGAGAATACCAGTACTTCCTGATAATACTCAAGCTGGTTTAGACTGTATGTATCTGCAACACTTTGCTATGTATTTAGCTAGATGTGTATAAATTGAAACGGTTTGAATGATTTATGATCTTGGGGATATCATTGCCATAAACTATGTAGATATACTTACTGTAGTTAGCAAGAAAATAATCAATGCTCAGGGAATCTTACTCAACCGCCATTTTCTTGTTGTGTTCGACCCTCTTCTCCGCCATTTTTTCCCCAACTGATTAAACACAGCTGAAATGTTTCTGATATTTATATTCTGCAGTGTTCCATGGCCTAGTATGCTATAATCCTTGTGGGTGGATTTTTGGACCAATTATAATTGGTTTGGTACTGCATTCTCTGGCTATACTAGAGAGAAAAGATAGCACTCTGTTGGCCTTTCTGGAATACATCAATTCAATACAAATGGCAAGACTTTTCAATGTCAGTCCTATCCTGAAGAAAATACTGTTTTAGCAAATGCAATTGCTTCTTATCATCAGACCACAAGCCTAATCTGTCGCCATTTTGAGTTGTAGCTTACCTCCACTTTTAAGAAAGTGAACCTATAAATGAACCTATAAGATCATAGATTGTTTTACACTGAAATAGGATATGGACCAACTATACCAAACCTAGAGGGTGACTTGTTATGTGCGTAAGAATTTCATTTCAGTCTGAGCATTTTTTATCTGGGTTTGTGTGATGGATTAATTATTCTATTGTCCTGTGTGTTGGTCAGGGGGCACCTGAGACTTGGTATAATGGTATTTTCTTCCATGTTACCGTAGCTCCCTCCAAAGGATTGTGTGTTACATGAATGTACAGTATAGAGCCAATGTTGATTAAAACATTAACCATTTACAGTGCACCTCTTTGGGCTTGTTATTCTGAATGACTCACCATCACCCAATCAGAAGATAGAATGTATCTTTGTGAAAGTCTCATACTGTATTCCTCTATTTTTCTATTTGAAAAAGCATACATGCTAGAAATGTATCACCAAATTACATTACAATTCATGTTATCAAATGCAGCTTAAAGAAAAAAGAAATGCTAATGGTTTTTTATGACTTGTACAATGTATTTCTATCTGTAAGAGAAATGCTGGTATAGATCTTGAGAAATGATGTAATCTAGCATAGTATAATCTCTTACAACTCAACCCAATCCAAAAAAAGCAAAGAATACACTTTCAGGATAACTTCTTAAGCAAATATTTTCTTATACTGCTTTTATTTGCTACTTGAATAATACAGTTCTGTTGTACCCTGTGTTCTTGGTCATTATTGTGTGCCAGATCTTAACTCAACATATAGCATGTCCTACTAATAGCTCTATTTAATGTGTTTGTATGTGCCAGTGTGTGCTCCAATGCTCCTTCATTTAAAGCGTTCCCAGGAAGTGACATCGACACTGACTGAGCACTGCCTCTGATGTCATTTCACAGCACTTCATTTTAGAACGTTTACTTCCTCCTATCTTAGATATGTTATGTCAGACATGACGAAACAGACATTGAAGTGGTGAAGTGGTGTGTAACTACCTGTTCTTTCATGCCTGGTTACAAAGTAATTACACAGGGTATTACTCCAAAATATGCCTAAGTAATGTAAACGGTTGCAATTTCATTCAGTTTCTCTTGTCCTATGCATCTCATGACTTGACTAGGACTATATGTGATAGTAATCAATGCTGCTAAGTGAAATGATTTCAATATCACTGCCTCTACTTTTTCAATCGAGTGGAGTTTGGACCGAGTCCTAGCTGCAAACCTACTTTGTCCACTAGATGGTGCTCTACACAAATGTATTCCACTTTATTGCATCTGCATCCTATGCTTAGTTTCTTTCCTCTCATTGGCTCTCTTTCCGATAGTATGACACATCAGTGTTTTCTCTTGTTTGTTGTGCTGCTAATCTCTACCATAGTATCTTGATTATCCTTGCTTGCCTCATCTGTTTTGTAGTTCAGTCCTTTATTCACCCCTTGCTGTCAGTCTTTCTTTGTCTCTGCATGGCCTTCCTCTGTAGTCATTGCCACCCCTGTCCTGAAGGGGGCCCCAGCCTCTATGTAGTGGCAGACAGGCAGGCAGGGATGGCTTTGGCTGCTTGACATGCGTGTTGGGAGGAATAAGCCTGGCATTCCTTTATCCTGCTAATTGCATGGCGACTGTAGATGGAGCTTTAATCTAAGCCTGACTGACTACCCTGCTCCTCAGATCATGCCTGGGTCTGGTCTCCCCCTCCCTGTCCAAGGATTGGGATGTTTAAAGTCCTGTTTTACATGCTGTTGTGTCTTAACTAGACATGTGAACATCACACTCAAGACTTGACAATCTAAGAATTTCTAGTGTTCTTGTTTGATCAGCATAATGCAATAACATGCAATAGAAAGGCCCTGTAAGGACAATGCAGACAGTGGTGGTACATTATGAATGCAGTTGTTTCAGTGCAGCAGTCCTTCCAGGCAGGCTGTGTTTTTAGCAGGTTGACGTTTAATGTCATTACTTTTGCCCTGGAGGCAGAACTGAGCGATTTCCGCTAGATGAGCCAGCTGTTAAGTCAAAATTGTCTATATCGTAAAAATTTATGAAAACAAAAATGAGCTTTTTGGTCATAATTTAAGGTTAGGGTTAGGCATTAGGGTTAGCAGTGTGGTTAGGGTTGGGTTAAAATCTGATTTTATGACTTTGGCTGTGCCAGCTAGTGATGACTCTGCAGAGCTGTCTCCAGGGCAAGATTCATGACAATAAATGCCAACCTGTGTATTGTTATGGAGCAGCACTCTCACTGTTTAGCGTGACCCTCCCTGATCTCATCCTCCCTCCTCAGACCTGCAGGGTTGGCTCAGGAGATCCCCTGGCACGAAAGGACACGCAATCAGATTGTCCACAATCCGATTTAATCTGATGCAATGCTGCCTGAGAGACTTGCCCCTACTGCCTACACTAAAATGTAGCAGCCTGGCCGGCCAATGGGGCTGCAGTACAAACAGCTTAAGAGGCCGCTGGGCCGGGTGGCATGGCAAAGGATGTGTGTGTCTATCCTCAGTTTAGCAAGCCATGTCAACAAGCTGACAAGTGCCTTCTTCCTTCCCCCACCCGATTGCTCTTAGACTAAATTGTTGTAAGCTTTCCTGTAAATTAGGTCTTGCTGAATTTTGGGGGAATTCTAACTTCATGAAATTGCTTTGCTTGCCTTGATGCTCTCGGTGCCTTACCCTTGGCAAGACGGTAACAAGCTCAGTCCAATATGCAAGAAAGAAGGGGAGCACGTTTCTGGAAATGGGACTTAGTCTTTGAGTGTGTAGGTGACATAAAAGGCAGCAGAGTCTCCTGAGTCAAAGCCAGGACACACGTTGATGTCATTCACAGTGTGTGTGTCTAGACTTCAGCATTGCTATGTGGCGCTGAGCAAGAGGAGAGCAGTCACATACCTTGAAGGTGAGAGTGGGACCTTAGAGGGGGTTACCTTGTTATCTGCATTTTAAGATATTACTCTAAAAAGATGAGGATCAGGATGAGTGCCTACTAATTAGAGTTAGTTGTATGGCAAAATAGATTATTTTGTGTGATCTCTCTTGATGATGTACTGAGTGTGGAGTCAAGCATGCTCCTGTAGGTGCTTTGCAGGATGGCTCACTCAGAAGGGCTTACATGCACCAGACTAGCAGCTCAAACCTGTCCTTTGATCCTATCCTATCACCATACCAACACAAACCAAACGTTAGGGAAGGCTACAGTCATTCTGAATCATAGCACACGTCACAGGAGCAGGCATGTCAATATGCTCCACTATCTTCATCACTTCTACCTTCACCCTGGATTCTGTGTGTGAGTGAGAGTGAGACGCCCAGCCATAGTGAAGGACTTCGTTTCCCGAACTGCAACGCGCCCCATGATGATTCAAACAGCTGACAGACGGTAAAAGCTTATGGGAGAGCTGTCAGGGAGGGAGATAGGAGTCTCTCGGCGGAACGGGCAGAATACACAACCCGAGCACTGTTGGACTTTGGATTGCTTTGGACCAGGATCTTGATATCGAGCATTTTGTGACATTTGTTAAGTTCAATAATATTGCGTCGTTGGTGCATGTGCATTTTAACATTCACAGTTTGCATCTACCCCCTAAACCCGTGCCCAATGCCGAGGAATGGATAGTGTGTCTGATAAAGGTGGAAAGATGGTCAAGAGTGATGAGCAGTCGGAGAGGGATAGTGGCGGTGGCGCAGCCATGGCAGCTCTACACCAATGCGAACTCATCCAGAACATGATTGAAATCTCCATATCCAGTTTACAGGGGCTCCGGACCAAATGTGCCGCGTCCAACGATCTCACACAGCAAGAGATACGTACTTTAGAGGTAATTAACTCTTGAAAACGCATGAATACGGCGGTCCAAACTGCGGAGTCATGTATGTCCGGCTCAGTTCTGGGCTGCAGCTCTTTAGTGGCTGTATGCGAGGCGCCCCATCAGTTTCCTCCTATTTTTCACAATACACTGTAGCTGTATTGCGCGATGCATGATTATTTAAAGAATAGGCCTATGTTTACACATGCACTGTGACTTCCCACATTATAGGCTAGGCTATTGATATGCTATAAATAGACTTGTCACTGACGTTGATCTGGTTATTATTGTGACCTCTTTCTCTAGGTGAAATATTTGGCTGGAACCCCGGATATTTTGCAGCAATGTAGCTAATGGTGCAGTTGAAATCAAACGGGCCAAAAATGAAACGGGCCAAATTGATCTCATGATGTCATTGTCTCTCTTTTTATTTTGATTATATTCTTGGTCACGATTCCGCATTTCTGCATCAGACAAGCCAAATTTGGGGGCGAACGAAATGCAGAATTAAATAGCAGAGCATTTCTCGGCAATGGTAAACACCCCTCATGCCAATAATCCTGATAAATTCCCTGACCAAAGCTCTGAGCCAATTAAAGCCAAGGTGTGGATATTGACAGTGTTCACTGCCTAATGCGTTCCCTGCACCTGTCTGTGGATCCAAATTCATTTCAGTCGTGTTGGGGATGACTTGGTTAGCATGTGTAAACAATTCTGATGAACCAACCAGGGGTTAAATTGTGCATAGGGTGATGGCCTACATGTAGGCTCTGGTCTTTATGCCTATAATAAAGTGTGCACTAGCTTACTGTAGTATGCACTTGGAAAATGTTATTAGAGGAATAATAGAATAGGGAAATTGTATTATACAGCAATATCATGTTCGTGGGCTTAGATAGTATTCTCATCTGTCATGACATTGGTCCGGCCTGCATTCAGTCACCAACATACACAAATATATACTGTATAAGTATAGCCATTCTCTGCATGCAAATTAAATGAAAATACTAATATCAGTGATATGCATGCATGCTCTTCACATTTGAATACGATTTTCAGGTTGGTGTTTGTATTTGTGGAAAGCACATGCTACTACTCGTCCACTCCAGATTAAGATCACTTAATTGCACAAAAGGTCCAAACGAAATTTGACTTCGACTTTTAACCCAACCCCTCCGAAAGACACGCATACATACACTCAGTGGCCAGTTTATTAGGTACACCGTCTATTCACGAAAATAGTTCGCTCCTACAGACAGTGAACCATGTGGCCCTGGCTTATTTATATAAAACGGGCATTGAGACATTCAGTTACTGTTTGATTGAACATTAGCGACTTTGAGCGTGGTATGATTGTCAGTGCCAGGCGCGGCAGTTCTAGTATCTCAGAAACAGCCGGACTCCTGGGCTTTTCATGCACGACAGTATCTAGGGTTTACCGAGAATGGTGCGACAAACAAAAAACATCCAGTCAGCGGCAGTCCTGTGGGCCAAAACAGCTATTTGATGAGAGGTCGAAGGAGAATTGTAAGACTGGTGCAAGCTAACAGGCGGCTCACAAACAGGCAAATAACGGCGCAGAACGACATCTCGGAACGCACAACTCATCGGTCCTGGTCACGGATGGGCTATTGCAGCAGACTACCACACCTTTTACCACTCCTATCAGCTAAAAACAGGAAGAAGAGGATCCAGTGGGCACGCGATCACCAACACTGGACAATTGAGGAGTGGAAAAACATTGCCTGGTCCAACAAATCGCGGTTCCTGTTGCGTCATGCATGTGTCCATGGCCCCATCCTTCCTGGTGTCAACGGTACAGGCTGGTGGTGTAATGGTGTTTTCCTTACACATGTTAGGTCCCTTTACCAACTGAGCAACATTTCAATGCCCCAAAGAATTCAGGCTGTTCTGGAGGCAACGGGGAGTCCAACCCTGTACTAGATGGGTGTACCTAATAAACTGGCCACAGGGTGTACATACAATTCTCCAAAAACCTGTATATGTGAGGGGCTGCCACACTTGGCGCCTGGGGAGCTGTTGTTGTGGGAGGTTAAGTGCCTTGCTCAAGGGCTCAACGGTAGGCAATGGCATCTAGGATTTGATACCAGCAATTCTCTGATTGCCAGCTCATTTCCCGGAAGATTTTTCCTGTCGGAACCGAGATTCGAACTGTCTGGCTCGCATCTCTAACTGCTAAGCTACCTGCCGCCCCAGATGTTTTTGAAGAGTGCATTTACTTTTCGTATTTCTTCAACATCTGAGTTGTTAAAAGGTTGGGTCTATTTGAGTGGTGATTGGACTGAATCACTAGTTCTCATTAACCTGTTTCAGGACAAAGAAAGACCTCAAGTAAGTATTAGAAATAGAAAGCAATGAGTGGGTGATACAGTGCCTTCGGAAAGTATTCAGACTCCTTGACTTTTTCCACATTTTGTTACGTTACAGCCTTATTCTAAAATTGATTAAATTGTTTTTTCCCCTCTTCAATCTACACACAACGCCCCATAATGACAAAGCAAAAATTGGGTTTTAGAAATTTTGATAATTTATTACAAATAAAAAACGTAAAAATCAATGCAATGCAAATAGTCCGGGTAGCAATGATTAGCTGTTCAGGAGTCTTATGGCTTGGTGGTAGAAGCTGTTAAGAAGCCTTTTGGACCTAGACTTGGCGCTCCGGTACCGCTTGCCGTGCGATAGCAGAGAGAACAGTCTATGACTAGGGTGGCTGGAGTCTTTGATAATTTTTAGGGCCTTCCTCTGACACCACCTGGTATAGAGGTCCTGGATGGCAGGAAGCTTGGCCCCAGTGATGTACTGGGCTGTGCGCACTACCCTCTGTAGTGCCTTGCGGTCGGAGGCTGAGCAGTTGCCATACCAGGCGGTGATGCAACCAGTCAGGGTGCTCTCGATGGTGCAGCTGTAGAACTTTTTGAGGATCTGAGGACCCATGCCAAATCTTTTCAGTCTCCTGAGGGGGAATAGGCTTTGTCGTGCCCTCTTCACGATTGTCTTGGTGTGTTTGGACCATGATAGTTTGTTGGTGATGTGGACACCAAGGAACTTGAAGCTCTCAACCTGCTCCACTACAGCCCTGTCAGTACTTTGTTGAAGCACCTTTTGGCAGCGATTACAGCATCGAGTATTCTTGGGTATGACACTACAAGCTTGGCACACCTGTATTTGGGGAGTTTCTCCCATTCTTCTCTGCAGATCCTCTCAAGCTCTGTCAGGTTGGATGGGGAGTGTCGCTGCACAGCTATTTTCAGTTCTCTCTAGAGATGTTCAAGTCCGGCACTGGCTGGGCCACTCAAGGACATTCAGAGACTTGTCCCGAAGCCACTCCTGCGTTGTCTTGTCTGTATGCTTAGGGTCGTTGTCCTGTTGGAAGGTGAACATTCACCCCAGTTTGAGGTCCTGAGCACTCTGGAGCAGGTTTTCATCAAGGATCTCTCTGTACTTTGCTCCGTTCATCTTTCCCTCGATCCTGACTAGTCTCCCAATCCCTGCCGCTGAAAAACATCCCCACAGCATGATGCTGCCACCACCATGCTTCACCTTAGGGATGGTGCCAGGTTTCCTCCAGACGTGACGCTTGGCATTCAGGTCAAAGAGTTCAATCTTGGTTTCATCAGACCAGAGGTGCCTTTTGGCAAACTCCAAGCGGGCTGTCCTGTGCCTTTTACTGGGGAGTGGCTTTCGTCTACCATAAAGGCCTGATTGGTGGAGTGCTGCAGAGATGGTTGTCCTTCTGGAAGGTTCTCCCATCTCCACAGAGGAACTCTGGATCTCTGTCAGAGTGACCATCGGGTTCTTGGTCACCTCCCTGACCAAGGCCCTTCTCCCCCGATTGCTCAGTTTGGCCGGGCGGCCAGCTCTAGGAAGAGTCTTGGTGGTTCCAAACTTGTTTCATTTTAAGAATGATGGAGGCCACTGTGTTCTTGGGGATCTTCAATGCTGCAGAAATGTTTTGGTACCCTTCCACAGATCTGTGCCTCGACACAATCCTGTCTCTGAGCTCTACGGACAATTCCTTCGACCTCAAGGCTTGGTTTTTGCTCTGACATGCACTGTCAACTGTGGGACCTTATATAGACAGGGATGTGCCTTTCCAAATCATGTCCAATCAATTGAGTTTACCACAGGTGGACTCCAATCAAGTTGTAGAAACATCTCAAGGATGATCAATGGAAACAGGATGTACCTGAGCTCAATTTCGAGTCTCATATCAAAGGGTCTGTATACTTATGTAAAGAAGGTATTTCTGTTTTTTATTTGTTTTAAATTTGCAAACATTTCTAAACTGTTTTCGTTTTGTCATTATGGGGTTATTGTGTGTAGATTGCTAAAAAATAATATTTAATCCATTTTAGAATAATGCTATAACATAACTGTGGAAAAGTCAAGGGGTCTGAATACTTTCCGTTGGCACTGTATATGCCTTCTACAGTAGGCCTATCACTGCCACCACTCAAACTGCCACTTTAATTATTTCTTCCTTCACACTGGGCCAGGTTTCCTGTTAATTCAGGATGTCCATCTCCCCAGTATATTGGGCCACACTGGTAAGAGCTCATTATCGCTGAAGAAAAAGGACACTAAATCCTTTGGAAGACATTCAAAACCAGAAATGGTCATTCAGAATCCACATTCCTCCAGGCCGTACATGCCCTGATCCCATCTTCACACACACCCTGAACCAATCAAATGTGGGGGTGCTAGAAAGAATCTGGGTAGTATTACAGCACCAAATGTACGTGCTAGTTTTAGTCACAGTATTTCATAGGTACAAAAGCCATAACCATTTGGTTGAATCACCCCCATCTGTTTGTATGAGAAGATTGTAGTGACAATTGGAACAGAGAGAGGGGCTGTTAACCACAAGTCCCCCAGATCTGTCTTGGACTTGGCCATGAAATCCTAACTGGCAGAAATCTGACAAGCCTGTCTCAGCTTGACACTCCCAAAACGGTCCACAAGAGTCCCGTGTACAACAGCAGAGTGGAAAATATAAATTGTCAATACAGCTAAATGGCCTAACGGCTCAGTTAATTTGTGTGAAGAATGAGAGAAGTGAGCGCAATCAAGAGGCTTGAACTCACATTAGATTCTTACTGAAAGAGCTTTATTATGGCACTCCATCCATGGCAGTTTTTTTTGCAGTGTGCCTTGTCGGTGAGAAGATAATGGTGCTTTGCTCTCCATGTGGAGTACCGCAAGGTGGTGCTTCAGTTTTCACACACTAATTCCTGTCTGAAGCATGATATCTCTCACACACCTGACCCCTCTGTCTGTCTCCATGTTTGCCTATCCTTTGCCATGTCTCCCCGTCATTGTCTCTCTGTGTCTCTGAAGCAGTTTGACTAATACACTTAAGCACTGAATGACAGGAGATTATATCCGCTCCCAATAATCTTCTACCAAACATCCTCAAGGGACAGAAAAGTATTCACACACCTTGACTTTTTCCAATTTTGTTGTGTTACAAGGTGGGATTAAAATTGTTAGAATTTTTTTGTCAACAATCTACACAAAATACTCATGTCAAAGTGGAAGAAAAATTCTAACAATTTTAATCCCACCTTGTAACACAACAAAATTGGAAAAAGTCAAGGTGTGTGAATACTTTTCTGTCCCTTGAGGCTGTTTGGTAGAATATTATTGGGAGCGGATATAATCTCCTGTCATTCAGTGCTTAAGCGTATCAGTCAGACAAACTGCTTGAGAGACAATGACGGGGAGACAAGGCAAAGGATAGGCATAAAACACTAATATATCTTGATTACAAGTATTAAACCCCCTGAGTCAATACATGTTAGAATCACCTTTGACACCGATTACAGCTGTGAGTCTTTCTGGGTAAGGCTCTAAGAGCTTTGCACACCTGGATTGTACAATATTTGCACATTATTCTTTTAAAAATTCTTCAAGGTCTGTCAAGTTGGTTGTTGATCATTGCTAGACAGTCATTTTCAAGTCTTGCCATAGATTTTCAAGCAGATTTAAATCAAGTCAAATCAAATGTTATTTGTCACATGCACCGAATACAACAGGTGTAGACCTTACAGTGAAATGCTTACTTACAAGCCCTTAACCAACAATGCAGTTTTAAGAAAAATAAGTGTTAAGTAAAAAAAATGGATAAGTAAAAAATAAAAAACAAATAATTAAAGAGCAGCAGTAAAATAACAGTAGCAAGGCTATATACAGGGAGTACCGGTACAGAGTCAATATGCGGGGGCACAGGTTATTTGAGGTTATATGTACAGTGGGGGAAAAAAGTATTTAGTCAGCCACCAATTGTGCAAGTTCTCCCACTTAAAAAGATGAGAGAGGCCTGTAATGTTCATCATAGGTACACGTCAACTATGCCAGACAAATTGAAGAAAAAAAATCCAGAAAATCACATTGTAGGATTTTTAATGAATTTATTTGCAAATTATGGTGGTAAATAAGTATTTGGTCACCTACAAACAAGCAAGATATCTGGCTCTCACAGACCTGTAACTTCTTCTTTAAGAGGCTCCTCTGTCCTCCACTCGTTACCTGTATTAATGGCACCTGTTTGAACTTGTTATCAGTATAAAAGACACCTGTCCACAACCTCAAACAGTCACACTCCAAACTCCACTATGGCCAAGACCAAAGAGCTGTCAAAGGACACCAGAAACAAAATTGTAGACCTGCACCAGGCTGGGAAGACTGAATCTGCAATAGGTAAGCAGGTTGGTTTGAAGAAATCAACTGTGGGAGCAATTATTAGGAAATGGAAGACATACAAGACCACTGATCATCTCCCTCGATCTGGGGCTCCACGCAAGATCTCACCCCGTGGGGTCAAAATGATCACAAGAACAGTGAGCAAAAATCCCAGAACCACACGGGGGGACCTAGTGAATGACCTGCAGAGAGCTGGGACCAAAGTAACAAAGCCTACCATCAGTAACACACTACGCCGCCAGGGACTCAAATCCTGCAGTGTCAGACGTGTCCCCCTGCTTAAGCCAGTACATGTCCAGGCCCGTCTGAAGTTTGCTAGAGTGCATTTGGATGATCCAGAAGAGGATTGGGAGAATGTCATATGGTCAGATGAAACCAAAATAGAACTTTTTGGTAAAAACTCAACTCGTCGTGTTTGGAGGACAAAGAATGCTGAGTTGCATCCAAAGAACACCATACCTACTGTGAAGCATGGGGGTGGAAACATCATGCTTTGGGGCTGTTTTTCTGCAAAGGGACCAGGACGACTGATCCGTGTGAAGGAAAGAATGAATGGGGCCATGTATCGTGAGATTTTGAGTGAAAACCTCCTTCCATCAGCAAGGGCATTGAAGGTGGACAATGATCCCAAACACACCGCCCGGGCAACGAAGGAGTGGCTTCGTAAGAAGCATTTCAAGGTCCTGGAGTGGCCTAGCCAGTCTCCAGATCTCAACCCCATAGAAAATCTTTGGAGGGAGTTGAAAGTCTGTGTTGCCCAGCGACAGCCCCAAAACATCACTGCTCTAGAGGAGATCTGCATGGAGGAATGGGCCAAAATACCAGCAACAGTGTGTGAAAACCTTGTGAAGACTTACAGAAAACGTTTGACCTGTGTCATTGCCAACAAAGGGTATATAACAAAGTATTGAGAAACTTTTGTTATTGACCAAATACTTATTTTCCACCATAATTTGCAAATAAATTCATAAAAAATCCTACAATGTGATTTTCTGGATTTCTTTTTCTCATTTTGTCTGTCATAGTTGACGTGTACCTATGATGAAAATTACAGGCCTCTCTCATCTTTTTAAGTGGGAGAACTTGCACAATTGGTGGCTGACTAAATACTTTTTTTCCCCACTGTACATGTAGGTAGAGTTAAAGTGACTATGCATAGATAATAAACAGAGAGTGGGAGCAGCGTAAAATAGGGGGTGGGTGGGTTTATGGGGGTGGACAATGCAAATATTCCGGGTAGCCATTTGATTATCTGTTCAGGAGTCTTATGGCTTGGGGTAGAAGCTGTTAAGAAGCCTTTTGGACCTAGACTTGGCGCTCCGGTACCGCTTGCCGTGCGGTAGCAGAGAGAACAGTCTATGACTAGGGTGGCTGGAATCTTTGACAATTTTTAGGGCCTTCCTCTGACACCGCCTGGTATAGAGATCCTGGATGGCAGGAATCTTTGCCCCAGTGATGTACTGGGCTCTACGCACTACCCTCTGTAGTGCCGTGCAGTCGGAGGCCGAGCAGTTGCCATACCAGGCAGTGACGCAACCAGTCAGGATGCTCTCGATGGTGCAGCTGTAGAACTTCTTGAGGATCTGAGGACCCATGCCAAATCTTGTGTGGGGGAATAGGCTTTGTCGTGCCCTCTTCACGACTGTTTTGGTGTGTTTGGACCATGATAGTTTGTTGGTAATGGGAACACCAAGGATCTTGAAGCTCTCAACCTGCTCCACTACAGCCCCGTCGATAAGAATGGGGGTGTGCTCGGTCCTCCTTTTCCTGTAGTCCACAATAATTTCCTTTGTCTTGATCACGTTGAGGGAGAGGTTGTTATCCTGGCACCACACAGCCAGGTCTCTGACCTCCTCCCTTTAGGCTGGCTCATCGTTGTCGGTGATCAGGCCTACCACTGTTGTGTCGTCGGCAATCATGGGTGAACAGGGAGTACAGGAGGGGACTGAGCACGCACCCCTGAGGGGCCCCCGTGTTAAGGATCAGCGTGGCAGATGCGTTGTTACCTACCCTTACCACCTGGGGGTGGCCCGTCAGGAAGTCCAGGATCCAGTTGCAGAGGGAGGTGTTTAGTCCCAGGGTCCTTAGCTTAGTGATGAGCTTTGAGGGCACTATGGTGTTGAACGCTGAGCTGTAGTCAATGAATAGCTTACTCACGAAGGTGTTCCATTTGTCCAGGTGGGAAAGGGCAGTGTGGAGTGCAATAGAGATTGCATCATCTGTGAATCTGTTGGGGCGGTATGCAAATTGTGTGGGTCTAGGGTTTCTGGGATAATGGTGTTGATGTGAGCCATGACCAGCCTTTCAATGCACTTCATGGCTACAGACGTGAGTGCTACGGGTCTGTAGTAATTTAGGCAGGTTACCTTAGTGTTCTTGGGCACAGGGTCTGCTTGAAACATGTTGGTATTACAGACTCAGTCAGGGACAGGTTGAAAATGTCAGTGAAGACTCTTGCAAGTTGGTCAGCGCATGCACGGAGTACACGTCCTGGTAATCCGTCTGGACCTGCGACCTTGTGAATGTTGACCTGCTTAAAAGTCTTACTCACATCGGCTACGGAGAGCGTGATCACACAGTCGTCCAGAACAGCTGATGCTCTCATGCATGCTTCAGTGTTGCTTGCCTCGAAGCGAGCATAGAAGTAATTTAGCTCATCTGGTAGGCTCGTGTCACTGGGCAGCTCGCGGCTGTGCTTCCCTTTGTAGTCTGTAATAGTTTGCAAGCCCTGCCACATCCGGCGAGCGTCGGAGCCGGTGTAGTACAATTCAATCTTAGTTCTGTATGGACGCTTTGCCTGTTTGATGGTTCGTCTGAGGTTATAGCGGAATTTCTTATAAGTGTCCGGGTTAGAGTCCCGCTCCTTGAAAGCGGCAGCTCTACTCTTTAGCTCAGTGCGGATGTTGCCTGTAATCCATGACTTCTGGTTGGTGTATGTACGTACGGTCACGGTGGGGACGACGACATCGATGCACTTATTGATGAAGCCAGTGACTGATGTGGTGCACTCCTCAATGCCATCCTCAATGCCATGGGAAGAATCCCGGAACATATTCCAGTCTACATTTTTTGCAGTTTTACTTTAGTGCCTTATTGCAAACAGGATGCATGTTTTGTAATAAAAAATGTTTTATGTACAGAACTTCCTCCTTTTCACTCTGTCATTTAGTTTAGTATTGTGGCGTAACTACTATGTTGTTAATCCATCCTCAGTTATCTCCTATCACAGCCATTAAACTCTGTAACTGTTCCAAAGTCACCATTGGCCTCATGGTGAAATCCCTGAGCGGTTTCCTTCCTCTCTGGCAACTGAGTTAGGAAGGACACCTGTATCTTTGTAGTGACTGGGTGTATTGATACACCATCCAAAGTATAATTAATAACTTCACCATGCTCAAAGGGATATTCAGTGTCAGATTATTTATTTTTTTTACCCATAGGTGCTCTTTTTTGAGAGGTATTGGAAAACTGAGGCATTGGTTGAATCTGTGTTTGAAATTCACTGCTTGACTGAGGGACCTTACAGATAATCGTATGTGTGGGGTACAGAGATGAGGTAGTCATTCAAAATCATGTTAAACACTATTATTGCACACATTGAGTCCATGCAAGTTATTATGTGACTTATTAGGCAATGTTTTTCTCCTGAACTAATTTAGGCTTGCCATAACAAAGGGGTTGAATACCTATTGACTCAAGACATTTCAGCTTTTCATTTTTAATGAATTTGTAACATTTTCTAAAACCATAATTCCACTTTGACGTTATGACATTGTGTGTAGGCCTGTGACACCAAATCTCAATTTAATCAATTTTATATTCAGGCTTTAACACAACAAAATGTGGAAAAAGTCAAGGGGTGTGAATACTTTCTGAAGACACTGTATGGACATGAAAGGTTATTCAGAGCTTAAACAGAGTCCATAGCTTACAGGTTGTAGCTTATTAATGTCTCTTGATATGCATTTCCATCAATTAGTCTTTTGGATTAATGCATCACCATGTTATCTGTGCAGATAATCCATCCCTGAGCCTACCTAATGATCAGCAGATAGAAATGCATAATCTGTGTTGTCTTCTCATGGTGTTGGAAAGAGTTTTCCTGTGCGGCTTGTGGTGTGAGCTATTGTGGCTGTTTCTATATTTAGACAGCGTTCTTCCTACGCATTTTCAGTGTTGGTTGTTAAGTAAGAAAATCAAATGACGCGCTGAGAGGGGAGAGCAGGGAGGAGGGAATCAAAGCCAATTTTATTTATTTGTATTTTTTATTTGTATTTTACCTTTATTTAACTAGGCAAGATAGTTAAGAACAAATTCTTATTTACAATGACGGCCTACACCGGCCAAACCCTGACGACGCTGGGCCAATTGTGCGCCGCCCTATGGGACTCCCAATCACGGACGGTTGTGATACAGCCTGGAATCGAACCAGGGGGTCTGTAGTGACGCCTCAAGCACTGAGATGCAGTGCCTGCACCGCTGTGCCACTCAGGAGCCCGAATTAGCTGGGCTACTTCGTTTGACATGGCAACCGCTGTGTCTGTCAGAGGCCTAGGAGACGACCGGGGAGAATCTGGCTATCACCGGAGAAGACACAAGCATATGATTGCAGCAATAACCACCCTATTTCTGTTCCCTATTTTTTATTTATTGGTAAAGCAAACTGTGTAATCCAGCAGTCAGATTGCATGGGGTGGAAATCATGGTGGTTTTAGCCCAGCAGGCAGCCTTTGAGCTATTCTTAAACATATTGAGGATGCAGCATTGCTATGTGTCTGGTAATTCTGAGGTCTGCAGTGTTTGTGTAATAGGAAAGAAGAATTTGCATGACATGGCTCCTCATAGTAGGCTACAAGGGGTTCCTTTGCCCTATTCAAACATGCTTCCTTCCTTTCTTCCTTCCTTTCTTTTATCCTTCCTTCCTTGAAGTGAGAACCTGATATGACATTATTAGATTGGTGAGAACATTCATTATTCATTGGTGAGAACATATTATTATATTTCGGTAACATTTTACATGCAGTTGCTCCTATACCTGTGTAATAACACTACAGTAGCTTTGAAATTGCGTACTAACAGACTTTAGTGATTTTGTTATTATTACTCCGGTGCACTAAGGAACAGTCCCTATTCCTCATTCTTGTTAGAAGGGTTCTATATATAGCATGTTTGCACAACTGAATTTGCTATATTTTATGTATTTTGTGTTTCTAATGTTGAATTCAGTTTAATATCAATTCAAAAATTCTGTGTAGCACAAAAAGAGAATTAGGAGGCACGATTTAGAGAATGATACAACACCAGCTCAAACTCCTACTCTAAGTTCTATGGGAATTGCCTGGTTAGATAATAATGCATGTTTAGTTTCAAATGTTTCTCAGGAGAAGACACTCATTAGCCCGCCCCCGTGCTGTTCTAACTCACTCATGTCAACGTGTAACCCATAACACTCAACAGTGATCTTCTAATTGATGTGATGTGGCTACAATTGATTCAGGGGCTTGATGCAAATGCAATCCCTAAGTTGCGCTATTGTGTTGTAGTTCCTGAGACGCCTACATGTAGTCTACGCCAGGAGATAACATGCAAAAACCTCTCCGGCACTCTAGTATCAGGCATTTGAGAAATGTCTCCCAGAATAGAGCTGTGTGCCAATGACTGTTGTAGGTTATCACACTGCAGCTCTAGACGGAGCACACGTGCACTTACATCAGTTTTAATGATATTGTGACTTTTCCTCTATACTGTACACACACTTAACTGCACAGACTCAGAACTATTTCTGAGCCTTTTAAGAACTGTAAAGAAGTGTGTGTACGGGACGTTTGCAATGCACGTGTGTGTGTGTGTGTGTGTGTGTAGTCCGTGTGTTGGCCAGGGCTGTGTTGTTGGGGAGCTGGGGCGGTGGCTGGGGCACGCCAGGGACTGACCTTATACAACATAAGAACAGAGGATTAGTGGCAGCAGCCAGCGAGTCCCACAGCCCCTTCCCCTCCCTGTGGGGTCAGTCAGCCCCAGTGATGACAGAGGAGGGGTCAGCGCAGCGGGCCATTGTCTCTGACAGTCACCCAGGGCGACGGGCGCTCAGCCCCTTCACATAGCCCTCGTGGCACGTGACGCTCCCTCCCTGCACCACCCGTAACTGTGCCTCTGTCCATCGTGTCACCCTGGTGGTGGGCGGGGGTGATTTGCGGCACCTTCATTTTATTACCTGGGGGCTGCTTAATATGCGGCAACACGTCACAGCTGTTTGTTAACATTTTAAGGCCCAATACAAAGGCCCAGTGCACACAGTGACAGTGACTGGGCGCCCACATTTTATTAACGCTACCATTGCCAGCATGGGGCCAGCAGATAAGGACAGATGAGGCTATAGGCGAAAAGACAAAACACAACAAAGCTTCCTTGTCACAAGGTCCTGTGTGCTTGATGGTAATAGTATTGTGTACTGATGTGTTCTTGTGCCTCCTCCAGTTATAAAGACAGATACAAAAAAATAAGTATGATTTTAAAATGAATGTATTGTTTTGGAAGACAACCATCATAGACACAATTAAACACTTACACATTTATTTAGCATCTTTAAAATGTGTGGGCTTCTGGGGGGTAGATTCAGAATCCATGTGGATCCATATGCCCACCCTGACCACAGACGGCAGATGCCTTAAAAACTGCTGTACAGTTCTGAGGGGACCAAAGGATATTATACATAATACAGGTGACAATAGAAACTGCCAAGAGTCATGGAAGACTCAAATTGTTTTAGCTCTGAGAAATCTGTTGTTACCTTCTCATAGTCTAAGTTCTGTTTCCCCGGGAAAAATAAATCTTGCACAATTCTCCTGCAGAGAGGCATTGCTGTCATTGGCAAAGACATCAATGTAAGGCTGTCATCCAACGTTTATGAGAGTACAAGACTGTTATTTAGCTGAATCTTGAGGAAACAAGTGGAACAGTAGGAGTTTGTCCCCTGTGTCAGACCGGTGTTCTGGTGTCTTTCTGGCTGTGCTCTGGTGACTTGGTTCATATTGGCTGTCACTCATCTCCTCAAGGCACTAAAGTGTTTCCATGGTGTTGTTTATCTCAATTTTCAGACTAACAGGTGGGATCTGAGGCTAGTCAGACCAACCCATCCCCCACCAGGCTCCAGTCTGAGTTCATGAGTTCCATCCTCCTTAACTGATCACAGGACTGATTGGAGAATCTATCGGTCTCTAAATCTGACTCTGGTACATTCTGAAGCCCACTAAGGTGCTCAGTAATACAACCCTATTTGAACACACGTCTGTAGAATGGGGCAACGCTACTCCAGCTTTTTGTCTTTCTATAGGAAATGAACTGTCATTCAGATGTTATCTAAAAAGATAAATGTGTGTTCTTTTTCAGAACTGCAAAGTTGTCTCTAGTCTGAGGTGTAATTTCAACAGATATTCCACATGGATGTGTACTGTCTGACCCTCTGTGTTTCATGTCTATGGGAAAATCCCACTCTACAAAATGCGTCTGACTACTCTGGAGTGAGGTTGCTAGGTTACCTGACGTCACTCTTGCACCAGTGTATTGTTCACTGTGCTGCCTGCGTGATCCCCATCTACCTGTGTGTGTGTGTGTGTGTGTGTGTGTGTGTGTGTGTGTGTGTGTGAATGTGTGGTGCTCGTGACAGGTGTCTCTGGTGCCCAACTACACAACGTCATGTTCCACAATGAGACTGCTGTCTCTGCAACTCACAGCTGAAAGATAATAAGGGAAAGCATTAATAAAATGTATGACTCGGGTATTCGAACCAGCAACCTTTTGGTTACTGGCACAACACTCTAACCGCTAGGCTGCTTGCCACCCTACTACCTGCTGTACTACTGTTGTACCTCATGTTTCATGACCATTCAAGCTATACCGAGAGAAGTGCTGACAGAAGTCTACTTCATAATGCAGTCTCATTCTGCTCTGTGGAAAAGTAATGTTGAGCTTATAAAGTAAAGCTTACATCCTGTCTCTCCACTAAAGGAAGACCCACAGATACAATGAAGAGAGCTAGTTGTCGGGAAGAAGAAGCTTACTGGCTCTCTTGTCCACCCACAGCATGAGCTCTTCTAATTGGCTAACCTCAAAGGTCAAATGCTTGCACCTAAAACAATGGTCAAAGTCCAGACACATTGGGTCAGTATACAGTATACAGAGTTGACTGGGCATAGAATAGGATAGGGCTCCCTTTAACCAGTCCTGTCAGACAGTCTATATTTGAAGTGATTCAGTAATCTACTATTACCTTCACTGGTCATAGTACCATTGATGCTTTAATGAGTCTAGTCATAAAGAAGATCTTGCTTCCTATTCATATTTGGCCTCCTGTCTCTTTTCCCTTTGCGGTCCCTGAGTTTGTTGCTTCTAAAGATCATATTTGTATTTTTGTATTTATTATGGATCCCCATTAGTTCCTGCCAAGGCAGCAGCTACTCTTCCTGGGGTACAGCAAAATTAAGGCAGTTATACATTTTAAAAACGTTGAAGAGTGTGCAAAGCTGTCATCAAGGCAAAGGGTGTCTATTTGAAGAATCTCAAATATAAAATATATTTTGATTTGTTTAACACTTTTTGGGATACTACATGATTCCATATTTGTTATTTCATAGTTTTGATGTCTTCACTATTATTCTACAATGTAGAAAATATTAAAAATAAAGAAAAACCCTGAGTAGGTGTTCTAAAACTTTTAACCGGTAGTGTATCTATAACATGAAATCCATGTGTACATGTGTGTATAGTGCGTATGTTTTCATGTATTTGTATGCATGTGTCTGTTTGTGTTGCTTCACAGTCCCCACTGTTCCATAAGGTGTATTTTTATCTGTAAAATCTAATTTTACTGCTGGCATTAGTTACTTGATGTGGAACAAAGTTCCATGTAGTCATGGCTCTATGTAGTACTGTACGCCTCCCATAGTCTGTTCTGGACTTGTGAAGAGACCTCCGGTGGCATGTCTTGTGGGGTATGCATGGGTGTCCGAGCTGTGTGACAGTAGTTCAAACAGACATCTCTGTGCATTCAACATGTCAATACCTCTCACAAATACTAGTAGTGATGAAGTCAATCTCTCCTCCACTTTGAGCCAGGAGAGATTGGCATGTATATTGTTAATGTTAGCTCTCTGTGTACATTGCAATTTTCCTAAGTCCCTCTATGTGGCACCTGACCACACGACTGAACAGTAATCCATAGTAATCCAAACTAGGGCCTGTAGGACCTGCTTTGTTGATAGTGCTGTTAAGAATGCAGAGCAGCGCTTTATTATAGACAGACTTCTCCCCATCCTAGCTACTGTTGTATCAATATGTTTTGACCATGACAGTTTACAATCCAGGGTTACTCCAAGCAATTTTGTCTCCTCAAATTGCTCAATTTCCACATTATTCATTACAAGATTGAGTTGAGGTTTAGGGTTTAGTGAATGATTTGTCCCAAATACAAATATTTAGGACTAACGTATTTCTTGCCACCCATTCTGAAACTAACTGCAGCTCTTTGTTAAGTATTTCAGTCGCTGTAGTAGCTGACGTGTATAGTGTTGAGTCAAGATTGAAAAAAAGTAATGGGCCTAGACAGCTGCCCTGAGGAATTCCTGATTCTACCTGGATTTTGTTGGAGAGGCTTCCATTAAAGAACACCCTCTGTGTTCTGTTACACAGGTAACTATTTATCCACAATATAGCAGGGGGTGTAAAGCCATAACACATACGTTTTTCCAGCAACAGACTATGATCGATAATGTCAAAAGCCGCACTGAAGTCTAACAAAACAGCCCCCACAATATTTGTATTTGTATCATACATTTCTCTCAGCCAATCATCAGTCATTTGTGTAAGTGCTGTGCTTGTTGAATGTCCTTCCCTATAAGCGTGCTGAAAGTCTGTTGTCAATGTGTTTACTGTAAAATACACCATTTTTTCCCAAAAGTTTACTAAGGGTTGGTAACGGGCTGATTGGTTGGCTATTTGAGCCAGTTAAGGGGGCTTTACTATTCTGAGGTAGGGAAATAACTTTTGCTTCTCTCCAGGCCCGAGGGCACACACTTTCTAGTAGGCTTAAATTTAAGATATGGCAAATAGGAGAGACAATATCGTCCGCTATTATCCTCAGTAATTTTCCATCCAAGTTGTCTGACCCTGGTGGCTTGTCATTGTTGATTGACAATAATAATATTTTCACCTCTTCCACACTTACTTTACGGAATTCATAATAACAATGCTTGTCTTTCATAATTTGGTCAGATATACTTGGATGTGTGTCAGCGTTTGTTGCTGGCATATCATGCCTAAGTTAGCTAATCTTGCCAATGAAAAAATCATTAAAGTAGTTGGCAATATCAGTGGGTTTTGTGATGAATGAGCCATCTGATTCAATGAATGTTTGCCTTTTTGTCCAAAATTTCATTTAACGTGCTCCAAAGCTTTTTACTATCATTCTTTGTAATTTATCTTTGTTTCATAGTGTAGTTTCTTCTTCTTTTAATTCAGTTTAGTCACATGATTTCTCAATTTGCAGTAATTTTGCCAATCGGTTGTACAGCCAGACATGTTTTCCATCTCTTTTGCCTCATCCCTCTCAACCATACAATTTTTCAATTCCTCATCAATCCACGTGGATTTAACAGTTTTTACAGTCATTTTCTTAATGGGTGCATGCTTATTAGTAACTGGGATAAGCAATTTCATTAATGTGTCAAGTGCAGCGTCTGGTTGCTCGTCATTACACACCACGGACCAACAAATATTCTTCACATCAACAACATAGGAATCACTACAAAACGTATTGTATGACCTCTTATACACAATATTAGGCCCAGCCTTTGGAACTTTGGTTTTCCTAGATATGGCTACTATATTGTGATCACTACATCCAATGGATTTGGATACTGCTTTCAAACAAATGTCTGCAGCATTATTATTTATTATTATTATAATTATTATAACACACCTTGTTGTTCTCCCTGGTCCCATTGCATATAGACAGGCTACATGTTTTTTTTGTTTCTTTACCTTTATTTAACCAGGTAAGCCAGTTGAGAACAAGTTCTCATTTACAACTGCGACCTGGCCAAGATAAAGCAAAGCAGTGCGATTTAAAAACAACAACACAGATTTACATATGGAATAAACAAAACGTACTGTCAATAGCACAATAGAAAATATATATACAGTGTGTGCAAATGTAGTAAGTTATGGAGGTAAGGCAATAAATAGGCCATAGTGCAAAATAATTACAATTTAGTATTAACACTGGAGTGATAGATGTGCAGAATATGATGTGCAAATAGAGATACTGGGGTGCAAATGAGCAAAATAAATAACAATATGGGGATGAGGTAGTTGGGTGTGCTAATTACAGATGGGCTGTGTACAGGTGCAGTGATCGGTAAGCTGCTCTGACAACTGATGCTTAAAGTTAGTGAGGGAGATAAGTGTCTCCAGCTTCAGAGATTTTTGCAGTTCGTTCCAGTCAATTGCAGCAGAGAACTGGAAGGAATGGCGGCCAAAGGAGGTGTTGGCTTTGGGGATGACCAGTGAGATATACCTGCTGGAAAGCATACTACGGGTGGGTATGGTGACCAATGATCTAAGATAAGGTGGGGATTTGCCTAGAAGTGATTTATAGATGACCTGGAGCCAGTGGGTTTTGCGACGAATATGTAGTGAGGGCCAGCCAACGAGAGCGTACAGGTCACAATGGTGGGTAGTATATGGGGCTTTGATGACAAAACGGATGGCACTGTGATAGACTACATCCAATTTGCTGAGTAGAGTGTTGGAAGCTATCCTACCGAAGTCAAGGATCGGTAGGATAGTCAGTTTTACGAGGGCATGTTTAGCAGCATGAGTGAAGGAGGCTTTGTTGCGAAATAGGAAGCATATTCTAGATTTAACATTGGATTGGAGATGCTTAATGTGAGTCTGGAAGGAGAGTTTACGGTCTATTCTAAGTCAGACCCGCCGAGAGTAGTGATTCTAGTCGGGCGGGCGGGTGCAAGCAGCGTTCGATTGAAGAGCATGCATTTAGTTTTACTAGCGTTTAAGAGCAGTTGGAGGCCACGGAAGGAGTGTTGTATGGCATTGAAGCTCGTTTGGAGGTTTGTTAACACAGTGGCCGGCACAGTGGGGCGGCAGGTAACTTAGTGGTTAAGAGCGTTGTGCCAGTAACCGAAAGGTCGCTGGTTCTAATCCCGTGCCGACTAGGTGAAAAATCTGTCGATGTTCCCTTGAGCAAGGCACTTAACCCTAATTGCTCCTGTAAGTCGCTCTGGATAAGAGTGTCTGCTAAATGACTAAAATGTAAAAAATGTAAATGTCCAATGAAGCGCCAGATGTATACAAAATGGTGTCGTCTGCAAAGAGGTGGATCTGAGAGTCACCAGCAGCAAGAGCGACATCATTGATATACACAGAGAATAGAGTCGGCCCGAGAATTGAACCCTGTGGCACCCCCATAGACTGCCAGAGGTCCAGACAACAGGCCCTCCGATTTGACACATTGAACTCTATCTGAGAAGTAGTTGGTGAACCAGGCGAGGCAGTCATTTGAGAAACCAAGGCTATATTTAGTCTACCAATAAGAATGCGGTGATTGACTGAGTCAAAAGCCTTGGCCAGGTCGAAGAAGACGGCTGCACAGTACTGTCTTTTATCGATCGCGGTTATTATATCGTTTAGGACCTTGAGCGTGGCTAAGGTGCACCCATGACCAGCTCGGAAACCAGATTGCATAGCGGAGAAGGTATGGTGGGATTCGAAATGGTCGGTGATCTGTTTGTTAACTTGGCTTTCAAATACCTTCGAAAGGCAGGGCAGGATGGATATACAGTGGGGAGAACAAGTATTTGATACACAGCCGATTTTGCAGGTTTTCCTACTTACAAAGCATGTAGAGGTCTGTAATTTTTTATCATAGGTACACTTCAACTGTGAGAGACGGAATCTAAAACAAAAATCCAGAAAATCACATTGTATGATTTTTAAGTAATTAATTTGCATTTTATTGCATGACATAAGTATTTGATACATCAGAAAAGCAGAACTGAATATTTGGTACAGAAACCTTTGTTTGCAATTACAGAGATCATACGTTTCCTGTAGGTCTTGACCAGGTTTGCACACACTGCAGCAGGGATTTTGGCCCACTCCTCCATACAGACCTTCTCCAGATCCTTCAGGTTTCGGGGCTGTCGCTGGGCAATACGGACTTTCAGCTCCCTCCAAAGATTTTCTATTGTGTTCAGGTCTGGAGACTGGCTAGGCCACTCCAGGACCTTGACATGCTTCTTACGGAGCCACTCCTTAGTTGCCCTGGCTGTGTGTTTCGGGTCGTTGTCATGCTGGAAGACCCAGCCACGACCCATCTTCAATGCTCTTACTGAGGGAAGGAGGTTGTTGGCCAAGATCTCGTGATACATGGCCCCATCCATCCTCCCCTCAATACGGTGCAGTCGTCCTGTCCCCTTTGCAGAAAAGCATCCCCAAAGAATGATGTTTCCACCTCCATGCTTCACGGTTGGGATGGTGTTCTTGGGGTTGTACTCATCCTTCTTCTTCCTCCAAACACGGCGAGTGGAGTTTAGACCAAAAAGCTCTATTTTTGTCTCATCAGACCACATGACCTTCTCCCATTCCTCCTCTGGATCATCCAGATGGTCATTGGCAAACTTCAGACGGGCCTGGACATGCGCTGGCTTGAGCAGGGGGACCTTGCGTGCGCTGCAGGATTTTAATCAATGACGGCGTAGTGTGTTACTAATGGTTTTCTTTGAGACTGTGGTCCCAGCTCTCTTCAGGTCATTGACCAGGTCCTGCCGTGTAGTTCTGGGCTGATCCCTCACCTTCCTCATGATCATTGATGCCCCACGAGGTGAGATATTGCATGGAGCCCCAGACCGAGGGTGATTGACCGTCATCTTGAACTTCTTCCATTTTCTAATAATTGCGCCAACAGTTGTTGCCTTCTCACCAAGCTGCTTGCCTATTGTCCTGTAGCCCATCCCAGCCTTGTGCAGGTCTACAATTTTATCCCTGATGTCCTTACACAGCTCTCTGGTCTTGGCCATTGTGGAGAGGTTGGAGTCTGTTTGATTGAGTGTGTGGACAGGTGTCTTTTATACAGGTAACGAGTTCAAACAGGTGCAGTTAATACAGGTAATGAGTGGAGAACAGGAGGGCTTCTTAAAGAATAACTAACAGGTCTGTGAGAGCCAGAATTCTTACTGGTTGGTAGGTGATCAAATACTTATGTCATGCAATAAAATGCAAATTAATTACTTAAAAATCATACAATGTGATTTTCTGGATTTTTGTTTTAGATTCCGTCTCTCACAGTTGAAGTGTACCTATGATAAAAAATTACAGACCTCTACATGCTTTGTAAGTAGGAAAACCTGCAAAATCGGCAGTGTATCAAATACTTGTTCTCCCCACTGTAGGTCTGTAACACTGTAACAGTTTGGATCTAGAGTGTCACCCCCTTTGAAGAGGGGGATGACCGTGGCAGCTTTCCAATCTCTGGGGATCTCAGACGAGACGAAAGAGAGGTTGAACAGGCTAGTAATAGGGGTTGCGACAATTTTGGCGGCTAATTTTAGAAAGAAAGGGTCCAGATTGTCTAGCCTAGCTGATTTGTAGGGGTCCAGATTTTGCAGCTCCTTCAGGACATCAGCTATCGGAATTTGGGTGAAGGAGAAGCGGGGGGGCCATGGGCAAATTGCAGGGGAGGGTGCAGAGCTGGTGGCCGGGGTAGGGGTAGCCAGGTGGAAAGCATGGCCAGCCGTAGCAAAATGCTTATTGAAATTCTCGATTATCGTAGATTTATCGGTGGTGACAGTGTTTCCTTGCCTCAGTGCAGTGGGTAGCTGGGAAGAGGTGCTCTTATTCTCCATGGACTTTACAGTGTCCCAAAACATTTTGGAGTTAGTGCTACAGGATGCAAATTTCTGTTTGAAAAAGCTAGCCTTTGCTTTCCTAACTGATTGTGTATATTGGTTCCTGACTTCCCTGAAAAGTTGCATATCGCGGGGGCTGTTCGATGCTAATGTAGTACGCCACAGGATGTTTTTGTGCTGGTCAAGGGCAGTCAAGTCTGGGGTGAACCAGGGGCTACAGTGAGGGGAAAAAAGTATTTGATCCCCTGCTGATTTTGTACGTTTGCCCACTGACAAAGAAATGATCAGTCTATAATTTTAATGGTAAGTTTATTTGAACAGTGAGAGACAGAATAACAACAAAAAAATCCAGAAAAACGCATGTCAAAAATGTTAGATTGATTTGCATTTTAATGAGGAAAATAAGTATTTGACCCCTCTGCAAAACATGACTTAGTACTTGGTGACAAAACCCTTGTTGGCAATCAGAGGTCAGACGTTTCTTGTAGTTGGCCATCAGGTTTGCACACATCTCAGGAGGGATTTTGTCCCACTCCTCTTTGCCGATCTTCTCCAAGTCATTAAGGTTTCGAGGCTGACGTTTGGCAGCTCAAACCTTCAGCTCCCTCCACAGATGTTCTATGTTATTAAGGTCTGAAGACTGGCTAGGCCACTCCAGGACCTTAATGTGCTTCTTCTTGAGCCACTCCTTTGTTGCCTTGGCCGTGTGTTTTGGGTCATTGTCATGCTGGACTACCCATCCACGACCCATTTTCAATGCCCTGGCTGAGGGAAGGAGGTTCTCACCCAATATTTGACGGTACATGGCCCCGTCCATCGTCCCTTTGATGCGGTGAAGTTGTCCTGTCCGCTTAGCAGAAAAACACCCCCAAAGCATAATGTTTCCACCTTCATGTTTGACGGTGGGGATGGTGTTCTTGGGGTCATAGGCAGCATTCCTCCTCCTCCAAACACGGCGAGTTGAGTTGATGCCAAAGAGCTCGATTTTGGTCTCATCTGACCACAACACTTTCACCCAGTTCTCCTCTGAATCATTCAGATGTTCATTGGCAAACTTCAGACGGCCCTTTATATGTGCTTTCTTGAGCAGGGGGACCTTGCGGGCGCTGCAGGATTTCAGTCCGTCACGGCGTAGTGTGTTACCAATTGTTTTCTTGGTGACTATGGTCCTAGTTGCCTTGAGATCATTGACAAGATCCTCCCGTGTAGTTCTGGGCTGATTCCTCACCGTTCTCATGATCATTGCAACTCCACAAGGTGAGATCTTGCATGGAGCCACAGGCCGAGGGAGATTGACAGTCTTTTGTGTTTCTTCCATTTGCGAATAATCACACCAACTGTTGTCACCTTCTCACTAAGCTGCTTGGCGATGGTCTTGTAGGCCTTTCCAGCCTTGTGTAGGTCTACAATCGTGTCCCTGGCATCCTTGGAGAGCTCTTTGGTCTTGGCCATGGTGGAGAGTTTGGAATCTGATTGATTGATTGCTTCTGTGGACAGGTGTCTTTTATACAGGTAACAAACTGAGATTAGGAGCACTCCCTTTAAGAGTGTGCTCCTAATCTCAGCTCGTTACCTGTATAAAAGACACCTGGGAGCCAGAAATCTTTCTGATTGAGAGGGGGTCAAATACTTATTTCCCTCATTAAAATGCAAATCAATTTATAACATTTTTGACATGCGTTTTTCTTGATTTTTTTGTTGTTATTCTGTCTCTCACTGTTCAAATAAACATACAATTAAAATTATAAACGGATCATTTCTCAGTGGGCAAATGTACAAAATCAGCAGGGGATCAAATACTTTTTTCCCTCACTGTTCTTAGTTCTGAATTTTTTAATGGGGCATGCTTATTTAAGATGGCGAGGAAAGCACTTTTGAAGAACATCCAGGCATCCTCTACTGACGGAATGAGGTCAATATCCATCCAGGATACCCGGGCCAGGTCAATTAGAAAGCCCTGCTCGCTGAAGTGTTTTAGGGAGTGTTTGACAGTGTGAGGGGGCGGACGTTAGTCAGGATGATATCTATGAGGGTGCCCATGTTTACGGATTTAGGGTTGTACCTGGTAGGTTCCTTGATAATTTGTGTGAGATTGAGGGCATCTAGTTTAGATTGTAGGACGGCCGGGGTGTTAAGCATATCCCAGTTTAGGTCACCAAGCAGTACGAACTCTGAGGATAGATGGGGGGGCAAGCAATTCACATATTTTTACATTTACGTCATTTAGCAGACGCTCTTATCCAGAGCGACTTACAGTTAGTGAGTGCATACATTATTATTTTTATTACATTTTTTCATTGTGGCCCCCCGTGGGAATCGAACCCACAACCCTGGCGTTGCAAACGCCATGCTCTACCAACTGAGCTACATCCCTGCTGGCCATTCCCTCCCCTACCCTGGACGACGCTGGGCCAATTGTGCGCTGCCCCATGGGTCTCCCGGTCGCAGCCGGCTACGACAGAGCCTGGATTCGAACCAGGATCTCTAGTGGCACAGCTAGCACTGCGATGCAGTGCCTTAGACCACTGCGCCACTCGGGAGTATGGTGTCCAGGGCACAACTGGGGGCTGAGGGGGGTCTGTAGCAAGCGGCAACAGTGAGAGACTTATTTCTGGAAAGGTGGATTTTTAGAAGTAGAAGCTCAAACTGTTTGGGCACAGACCTGGATAGTATGATAGAGCTCTGCAGGCTATCTCTACAGTAGATTGCAACTCCGCCCCCTTTGGCAGTTCTATATAGACGGAAAATGTTGTAGTTCGGGATGGACATTTCTGAATTTTTGGTGGCCTTCCTAAGCCAAGATTCAGACACTGCTAGAACATCAGGGTTGGCAGAGTGTGCTAACGCAGTGAATAACTCAAACTTGGGGAGGAGGCTTTTACGGTACAGAAGTCAACAAATGATAGCGCCTGGGGGGTAGGAGTGATACTGGGGGCTACAGGGCCTGGGTTAACCTCTACATCACCAGAGGAACAGAGGAGGAATAGAATAAGGATACGGCTAAAGGCTTTAAAAACTGGTCTTCTAGTGCGTTGGGTACAGAGATTAAAAGGGGCAGATTTCCGGGCGTTGTAGAATAGATTCAGGGCATTATGTACAGACAAGGATATGGAAGGATATGAAGTGGATATACAGTGGAGGTACACCTAAGCATTGGGTAACTATGAAAGAGATAGCATCACTGGAGGTACCGATTGAGCCGGTCTCCGCGTGTATGGGGGGTGGGACAAAGGAGCTCTCTGAGGCTGGTTGAGCGGGACTGGGGGCTCTACAGTGAAATTGTATAATAAGAACTAACCCAAACAGCAATAGGCTAGGCATATTGACATGGGAGAGAGGCATAACGCAATCACAGGTGTTATTCAAGAGGGCTAAGACAACAACTGGTAATGGCGATGAAAGTTTGGGCTGATGCTAAACAGATAAACAGGATGGGGTACCCTGTAAAGGAACAGTCCAGCAGGCATTAGCTGTGTAGCTGAGTGATCGTAAGGTCCAGTGAACAGCAATAGGTAAGTCCGGGAGCAGTTCGTAGGCTGCTACAGCACAGGCGAGCAGGAGGCACGGCTGTTGATTGCGTGTGCTAGCGGGCCCGGGACTAGCAGATGGATCTTCGTGGTTGTCGCAATGGGAAGCCTGTTGAAACCACATCAGACGATTACGTCGGCAGACCAGTCGTGATGGATCGGCGGGGCTCCGTGTCGACACTAGGAGGTCCCGTCCGGTTGACAGAGGGGTAGATAGCCGGGAGATGGGCCTGGCTCGAGGCTAGCTCAAGGCTAACTGGTACGTCGGGACAGTGGTGATTAGCCAACAACAGCCATTCGGTTGCAGATAGCTAGTTGCGATGGTCCGGTGTTAAGGTCCAGTGATTCAGTGATTCCGGCAGAAAATCCGATATATGCTCTGGGTCGATAGCACGCTGTGCAGACTGGCCGATAATTGTCCAGGCTAGAGCTGGCTGGGAGGTAGTGCAGGCCACGGACAGTGGTGAGGACTGCTAACGGTGGCTAATAGCAAGTCGCTAGTTAGCTGGCTAGTTTCAGCCGTAGGTTCTTGATAAAAATAAAGAAATAATAGAATCCATTCCACATTGGGTGAGGTGGGTTGCAGGAAAGTATATTTAGTTAAAGGATGGAACGTGAGAGAGAAATATTTATGGAAAAAAGACAAAAAACAAAAAAACTGGCTATTTACACGAGGACACAACAGAATACACGACCGCACTGCTACGCCATCTTGGATATCTAGTAAAGATATGATCAATACATGTTGATGATTTCATTCCTGTACTGTTTGTAACTACCCTGGTAGGTTGATTGATAACCTGAACCAGGTTGCAGGCACTAGTTACAGTTTGAAGCTTTCTCTTGAATGGGCAGCTTGATGAAATCCAGTCAATATTTAAATCACCCAGAAAGTATACCTCTCTATTGATGTCACATACATTATCAAGCATTTCACACGTTATCCAGATACTGACTGTTAGCACTTGGTGGTCTATATCAGCTTCCCACCAGAATGGGCTTTAGGTGAGGCAGGTGAACCTGTAGCCATATTACTTCAACAGTATATAACATGAGCTCCTCTCTAAGCTTTACAGGAATGTGGTTCTGAATATAGACTGCAACACCGCCTCCGTTGGCATTTCTGTCTTTTCTATAAATGTTATAACCTTGTATTGCTACCACTGTATCATCAAAGGTATTATCTAAATTTCAGAGATTGTCAGAATATGAATGTCATCTGTTACTAGCAAATTATTGATTTCATTAACCTTGTTTCTAAAGCTACATATGTTAACGTGGGCTATTTTTAACACTTTTCTGGGATGCTTGATTATTTTTCTTGCTTTACTAGGAAGCTTAGCAGAGGTAGACATACTCAGGTTATTTTTATTAGTGCAGGGTGAGCTGCACACAGTGGACTTCCTACTAGGGTACACCACCTCAGTGCTAACAGTATTACTCTGGTTCATAGGCATATGATTACTGCGTATAATAGGTGTAGGATCAGCAGAGGCATTCCGGGCAGGAAGAGAGACATAAATTAGGTTGTTTACATTGTGTCTTCCAACGCCCCTAGGATAATGTACATTTGCGACACAATGGTAGGGATTAAATGAGCTGGATTTGGGTCATTGATATGTCATTGTCTCAACTCAGCCTTATAATGCAATGAAAGGATCCAGGAACCCAAATGATTTGGGTGGATCCCATCCTCCGTATAATACGAGCTTTGTTTCCAGAAGTTATCAAAATTGTCAATACATGTTACACCCACAGAGCTGCAAAAGTCTCGTAGCCAGTTATGGAGGGCTAAAAGTCTGCTGAAACGTTCAATGCCACGATTTAGGGAGGGCAGAGGGCCAGATATTATGGGGCGTTTGTTGGTGTCAAGTAGAGACTCAATCAGTTCTTTAAACAGTTCATATCAAGTTTTCTTCAAGTCAACCCTCCTTAGCACACTTTTTCAGTTAATTCAATTACCAAATAGACCGTGTTTCTTTCTTCCAGTCACGTGACCAAGGGAAGAATGGAAATTGAACTTATTGAGGAGGGCAATCTATGCACTCAGTACAATTTAGCACTTGGCAAATGGCAGCCAAGGAGCTGGAGATGAGCTGGAGTGGTCTATGGAGAGCCCCTTGGCCCAGGGTGAGGTGTTAATATGTGCCCTGTCCTCACCCACCCCCGCACCTGACCTGACCCCTCCTCAGGTCCTCATCCAGATGCCCACTCTGCTTTTCTCTCTCTTCCTCTATTCTCTCGCTCTCTCTCTCTCCTACTGTCTCCTCTCGCCTGCAGTGGAGAGGCCTTTGTTAACCACTGCCGCCGAGCCAAGCTGCCTCTTACATCCCAAGGCCACATTTTCTCTCGCCGAAAAGTGTGGCTGAGCATGTTTCTGTGCGGTGTGTACTACAAGTGTGTGTGTGTGTGTGTGTGTGTGTGTGTGAGTGAAAGAGCTGAGAAAAGGCATGCTTTGCTCATTGTTGCTCCGGCTCTTGAGAGATGACTGGTGGGTAGAGTGGAGTGATACCTGGTGGTGCGCTGGTCATTTCAGAGCCATGCGGCGTGGTGCTGCCTGCAGCTCAAGGCAGCCTGCTGTAATGGACACTCGGATGGAAAGAGAGATAAGGAGACACTCTGCTGGAGCCCAGCGCTGCGCTCAGTTGAGAAGGCCAGTGCAAACTAATACCACAGTGCTGTGAGATTTACTCATAGGACCGCTGTATCTGGTAGTGGTCTGGGAAGGCCGGGGTAGGGGGTGAAGCCTGCTGTGTCCTTATAATGTTGCTATATTAAAGTCGTTGTAATGCTCTAGTTTAGAATTCAGACATCCTCTGGTCAAGTTCTGAGGTGTTTTTTTAATTTTTATCACAGACCACTGTATGTTCAGACTAACTTATCACGTCCCTCATCTGTTTTCTTTTTCCACTGTCATGTCCCATACAAAGACTCTTGATATCCCAGTGTTCATTTGCACAATCACCACCAGGGCAGCGGTGTCAGGTGTGCTGTTTGGATGGTACACAGCAGGGCTTGTGATGTTGCGATGTTTATCAGTACATCAGATATCAGGTGAGGGGGAACAGAGTAATGGGGGTAGGGGGCATGTCACTTGGTGTGGAGGGGGGGGGGGGGGGGGGGTGAATGGTGAGGTTGGCTTGGCATGCCAGTGACTGAGGCTTCACTCATTAAAGCGATTATTAGCAGACACAGGCGACGGAGGGCTGGGGGGGGGCGTGGTGGCAGGGTTGGGGTGTGTGTGTGTGTGTGTGTGTGTGTGAGTGAAAAGGATGACTGGCTTTATGGCCAGCAGCCACATGGTAACAGGGCGTGCTGTGCGTCAGCAAGTTGCTGCCCTGGGCACTGGTGAAAGGGCTGTCTCAGCGGGCGAGCCCTCCTCCCTGATGTCAGGCCTCATCCTCTCTCCTCTCCCCTCAGACTGCCCTGCTCCCTGCGTCATCACCAGCCACCACAACATGGTGCTGCCACAACCTTGTTCCCTCCGCAAGGCAATCAAACAGGCAAAACGTCAATATCGAGACAAAGTGGAGTCGCAATTCAACGGCTCAGACACAAGACGTATGTGGCAGGGTTTACAGACAATCACGGACTACAATAGGAAAACCAGCCACGTCGCGGACACCGACGTCATGCTGCCAGACAAGCTAAACAAGTTCTTTGCCCGCTTTGAGGATAACACAGTGCCGCTGACGTGGCCAGCTACCAAGGACTGTGGGCTCTCTTTCTCCGTGGCTGACGTGAGTAAGACGTTTAAACGTGTTAACCCTCGCAAGGCTGCCGGCCCAGACGGCATTCCTAGCTGCGTCCTGTCACCTAAAACCCTCACAAACTTTTACAGATGCACAATTGAGAGCATCCAGTCGGGCTGTATCAACGCCTGGTATGGCAACTGCACCGCCCACAACCGCAGGGCTCTCCAGAGGGTGGTGCGGTCTGCACAACGCATCACCGGGGGCAAACTACCTGCCCTCCAGGACACCTACAGCACCCGATGTCACAGGAAGGACAAAAAGATCAAGGACAACTACCACCCGAGCCACAGCCTGTTCACCCCGCTATCATCCAGAAGGCGAGGACAGTACAGGTGCATCAAAGCTGGGACCGAGAGACTGAAAAACAGCTTCTAGTTCAAGGCCATCAGACTGTTAAACAGCCATCACTAGCACAGACTTGAAAATCACTGGCCACTTTAATAAAGGGAACACTAGTCACTTTAATAATGCCACTTTAATAATGTTTACATATCTTGCATTACCCATCTCATATGTACATACTGTATTCTATACTATCTATTGCATCATAACCTATGCCACTTTGATAATGACATTGCTCATCATTCTTATTCCATTCCTTTACTTAGATTTGTGTGTATTAGTTTTTTTTTTTGTGGAATTGTTAGATATTACTTGCTAGATATTGCACTGCACTGTCGGAACTAGAAACACAAGCATTTCGCTACACTCGCAATAACATCTGCTAACCATGTATATGTGACCAATAAATTTGATTTGATGATTTGATGAGATTTTTGACCTGTTCTCAGAGAGACATAGAGAAGGAGAGAGAAAGAGAAGGGGACAAGAGACGTAGAACGACAGAGAGAGAGGCAAGTTGGAGGGGGTTGTGAGGGGCAGATCCTCACCCCTAGCTGCCTGTCTCTCGGTGTCCAGCCTGCCTCACTGCAGCTTCCTCTCTGCAGAGCTGGAAAATTCATGTGGTAGCCAACGCTCTGTTTGTTTGTAGAGAATCATGGTGGAGTGCTTTCACACATTCTGCAATGTAAGCGTCCTCCCTGTTTTGTTTATTATGTGAACAGCCTATTACATATTTCTATATAAAACATGGATCCTATGGTCCTGACAGATGAAAGAACAATGTGATACCTGGGTTAGTGCCTAGAAAAACAAAAGCCCATTGGGGGGGGTATTTTTTATGTGATGGCTGAGAGCCGGTCTGCTAGCCTCACTGTGAACTTTGCGTCTTTCATAACTGTGATGTCACTATACCCCTGCCTTCAGCCGCTGCAATGTTCAAATGACACTTGGTTGCCATGCCAGCGGTGCAGAAGGCCAGCTCGCTGTTCCCTTCCATATAATAACAGCTATTTATATCTATTTGACAGCCCTGCTTTTCTGACTGCCTGTGTGGGAACATGGATGGAGGAGAAATGCCATGTTGTAGAATGAATAAATGTGTGTCTGCGTGATTGGAGTAATTTGTGTCAGATTGGCGCCTCCTCACATTATGGGAGAAAGCTCAAGAAGGATGGTGTGTGTGTGTGTGTGTGTGTGTGCATACATGCATGCGTGTGTGTCTGGTGCTGCTTCATCTCCCCAGTGTTCTAAGACAGTCCACACATAAAAGACAGAACAGCACTCTCCCTCGTCGTCTCTGGGGCAGCCATGTTTGTTTTATAGGATTCCTTTTTTTTGTCCTTGTCCAATATTTGACAAGGGGCTTTGCATCTGCTAAATCTCCAGCATAGAACCCATACTATAAACATGACTTGACATTGTCAGTGGCTGTCTTATTCTGGCTTTCATTTACCAGTTAATATGTACACTCTATTGTAGGTCTTCTGTTTAGTTAATCAGTTATTCAATGATTTGTATATGCAAGGAATTGTTTTATGGAAGTATAACGCACAGAGAAGAATTCAGCATCATATAATCAGAACATAACTAATGATGATTAACATTTCAATTAATGTATCCCTGGTACTTAATGTTTTCTGTGTACTATTTCCGCAAATAACAATTGTGTATACACATTATGCATACCATAATTGCTGTAGTTATGCTTCCACTGTCCATTTAAAAAAAAAAAGTAACCTTTATTCAACTAGGCAAGTCAGTTAAGAACAAATTCTTATTTACAATGACAGCCTACCCCGGCCAAACCCGGACGACGCTGGGCCAATTGTGCGCCGCCCTACGGGACTCCCAATCACGTCCGGATTTGATTTGGATTGTGATACAGCCTGGAATCGAACCAGGGTCTGTAGTGACACCTCTAGCGCTGAGATACAGTGCCTTAGACCGCTGCACCAGTGGGCTCATGGCTGTTTCAATTCAACTATATTTCCCTATCACACTAAACTACACACTTGACAACACAATGAAGAGTAGTAGATATCCTGCAGGCCAGAACGGCTGCTCTAACTCCTCTCCTCACATTAACCTGCCCCTCCCTTCTCTGTTGGTGCTTCTCTCTGTTGCCCCCTGCAGGTGAAGCTGATGAAGTACATCTGTAAGCAGCTGCAGTGTAAGCAGAAAGTGCCGAAGACAGAGAGGCCTCAGGCCTTGGACAGCTACCCACGGCTGGGGGACTGGCTGCGCACCGTCAACCTGAGACCTGAGCTCATTGAGGTAGGTCCTAGAAGTGTTTGTGTGTGCGCGCGCGCCACTGTCTCTCTGCATGTTGGTGTAAATGTAAGTATGTGTACTGGTCTTCTTTTTGTAATGTCCCAGACTCTGATAAACCAATTCCTTTCTTGTCATAGAGCACTTATGTTTAGGAGGTCTGATCAGTTCTAGCAGTATCTTGCCATAAAATGTGCTGGTTGAATGCTGTATGGGGAATTACATGCCTACATTTGACTCTTCATTTGACTCTTCGTTTGTAAGGATAGCAAATGTAGAGTATAGCCATCCAACTCTTATGGGTTTGCAGCCTCATGGATCTTAAATCATGCAATTTAGTGTCCTAAGAAATTATACTGTTGGAACCAAGAGCAATTTAAAATGGCAGATGATGCATTTTTTGTCTCCGTTTCGAAGCCACAAACCAAGAATGTTTAACAAAGCTTATATTTCAGAGAACAGGCTGCTACTGTGTGAATGACTCACCATTTTACAGTCCTATACAACAGTCTGAAATCCACTGCAGGGGCCCATACAGAGAGGCTAGACCACTGTTGGCTGCTGCTCCAGCCAGGAATTACTGTGTCTGCATGTCCTCAGCTCTCATAAGGTCCCTCAGGCATGTGCTGTCCCAGCCAGCCAGGCTGGATACTAGCTACTAGCTAGGCTAGGCTGTAGCCGAGCTATGGCCAGGCCTGGAGAGGGCAGGTCAGGGGAGAGTGGTGCTCTGTTATCTACTTACTAGTGTTGTTTTGGCTGAGAGGCTCCCGTCACATTCCACACACTCTGGATGGACCCCAGATACGGCACCACCCCTAATCCATCGCTCTCGTGCTCTCATTCCCGCCCCCCATCATTGCTCTATTTTTACTCATAGGCCAGTGAGTGATCTGTCTGTGCCCTGTGAACAGACAGCAAGCAGGATAGGATATAAAGACAGCCTACAAAGTACCAGGGATGCCAGCAGACTTTTGTGCATAGAGCGCTTTATCCTCTCCCGTCTAACAATTTGAAATAACTCTAGCATGGCAACAGATTGATCACTAATAGGACTGCTACAGTACAACTCCCATCAGTCAGTCAGCCAGTCAGTCCAGCAATGCTGCTGCATCCTAGGTGCTGTGACCCACTTCAGTGACAGTGTGAACTGTGACGGCACAACTGGCCTTGAATCCTCCAGTGCTGCCTGCCTGCCTGCATGCTCACATGGTTGGGGGTGTACTCAGCCAACAGACTAGTGGAAGGCCCCCAACATTTTGAGATACCCCTACCCGAGGTATAACGAAACACAACCATGTTTTTCCATATCTCTAAGGTCTCCCATATATGAAATGGATGGTTGTATAAAAATATTTTACTGCAAAAGTGTGTGTGAAGTTTGGAATACAAAACTACATTTTTTGCAGCTGTTCAATAGACAACTTTCCTAGTCAAATTTGCTCTCATTCAGTGCTGTATGGTCCTGCCTGACAGAAATACATACAGTAACATGTGTTTTGATGGCAATTGTAATAGTCTCTAGGGAAAACAAGTTGGCTCAGACATCGAAATGACTTTTTTGGGGGGTCCAAGGTTCCTTAAAGGATTTTGTATCTTTAGCCCCTAGTCTTGGAATGAAGTCAAAGGGGCAATCACAGATTGTCTTTATATTTAGCCTGAAATCCAAATTCAAATATGGCTGCCATAATAACATTTGATGGAGGTAAAATCACCTGTAAAATATGAATTTTGTAAATAAGAGGCATTTTTTTCAGAATTGTGTAGAACACTCATGCCTATAAAGACTGTTGGTGTGAATCAATTTAATTCTGAATTCAAGCCAACATGATTACACTCAAACACATTAACCTGTATATAAGTAGCACTTGTTCATTTCGATTGTTTTATTCTGTCTTTAAAATGGTTTCATAAGGCTTTTGATATACAGTGGGGGAAAAAAGTATTTAGTCAGCCACCAATTGTGCAAGTTCTCCCACTTAAAAAGATGAGAGAGGCCTGTAATTTTCATCATAGGTACACGTCAACTATGACAGACAAAATGAGAAAAAAAAATCCAGTAAATCACATTGTAGGATCTTTAATGAATTTATTTGCAAATTATGGTGGAAAATAAGTATTTGGTCACCTACAAACAAGCAAGATTTCTGGCTCTCACAGACCTGTAACTTCTTCTTTAAGAGGCTCCTCTGTCCTATACTCGTTAACTGTATTAATGGCACCTGTTTGAACTTGTTATCAGTATAAAAGACACCTGTCCACAACCTCAAACAGTCACACTCCAAACTCCACTATGGCCAAGACCAAAGAGCTGTCAAAGGACACCAGAAACAAAATTGTAGACCTGCACCAGGCTGGGAAGACTGAATCTGCAATAGGTAAGCAGCTTGGTTTGAAGAAATCAACTGTGGGAGCAATTATTAGGAAATGGAAGACATACAAGACCACTGATAATCTCCCTCGATCTGGGGCTCCACGCAAGATCTCACCCCGTGGGGTCAAAATGATCACAAGAACGGTGAGCAAAAATCCCAGAACCACACGGGGGGACCTAGTGAATGACCTGCAGAGAGCTGGGACCAAAGTAACAAAGCCTACCATCAGTAACACACTACGCCGCCAGGGACTCAAATCCTGCAGTGCCAGACGTGTCCCCCTGCTTAAGCCAGTACATGTCCAGGCCCGTCTGAAGTTTGCTAGAGTGCATTTGGATGATCCAGAAGAGGATTGGGAGAATGTCATATGGTCAGATGAAACCAAAATAGAACTTTTTGGTAAAAACTCAACTCGTCGTGTTTGGAGGACAAAGAATGCTGAGTTGCATCCAAAGAACACCATACCTACTGTGAAGCATGGGGGTGGAAACATCATGCTTTGGGGCTGTTTTTCTGCAAAGGGACCAGGACGACTGATCCGTGTAAAGGAAAGAATGAATGGGGCCATGTATCGTGAGATTTTGAGTGAAAACCTCCTTCCATCAGCAAGGGCATTGAAGATGAAACGTGGCTGGGTCTTTCAGCATGACAATGATCCCAAACACACCGCCCGGGCAACGATGGAGTGGCTTCGTAAGAAGCATTTCAAGGTCCTGGAGTGGCCTAGCCAGTCTCCAGATCTCAACCCCATAGAAAATCTTTGGAGGGAGTTGAAAGTCTGTGTTGCCCAGCGACAGCCCCAAAACATCACTGCTCTAGAGGAGATCTGCATGGAGGAATGGGCCAAAATACCAGCAACAGTGTGTGAAAACTTTGTGAAGACTTACAGAAAATGTTTGACCTGTGTCATTGCCAACAAAGGGTATATAACAAAGTATTGAGAAACTTTTGTTATTGACCAAATACTTATTTTCCACCATAATTTGCAAATAAATTCATAAAAAATCCTACAATGTGATTTTCTGGAATTTTTTTTCCTCATTTTGTCTGTCATAGTTGACGTGTACCTATGATGAAAATTACAGGCCTCTCTCATCTTTTTAAGTGGGAGAACTTGCACAATTGGTGGCTGACTAAATACTTTTTTCCCCACTGTATCTAGGACAATGAGTGGCACTGCCATGCCTCTTTTGTGTTTGAATAGCCGAAGCCAACTAGTTTTCCAATGTGTGTTCATGTTTTAATCTCATTCACACATTTACAGCATATCAACAATGGGCAAATCCACAAAATATAATAACAAGCCTTTCATGACACAAGGACACAGTAGCATAACCATAACCAGCATTAATTTACAGGAAAACAACCGTAATACAACAATCAGCTACTCTTGTAGTGTATATGTACAGCCCTCTTTTCCCCACTAAAACTAAGTGTGGAAGGTTGATTCAAAGTCTTTGAGGTGACTAGGACATGAGTTTGTCCTTAACAGGGTGAGGAGACAAAGTAGCCAGTGGTGGTTGTAGTTCTGGAGACTGACCAGCTTGCACAGCTAACTGGTCATTCTGGGCAAGCTGCAGCGAATGACCAGTGGCACAGTGGTCTAAGGCACTGCATCGCAGTGCTAGCTGTGCCACTAGAGATCCTGGTTCGAATCCAGGCTCTGTCGTAGCCGGCCGCGACTGGGAGACCCATGGGGCGGCGCACAATTGGCCCAGCGTTGTCCAGGGTAGGGGAGGGAATGGCCGGCAGGGATGTAGCTCAGTTGGTAGAGCATGGCGTTTGCAATGCCAGGGTTGTGGGTTCGATTCCCACGGGGAAGTATGAAAAAAATTAATAATGTATGCACTCACTAACTGTAAGTCGCTCTGGATAAGAGCGTCTGCTAAATGGCTAAAATGTAAAATGTAAAATGTATCCTTTGTGTATGCCTGGCGGGGTATTGGGGCTGTGCGGTGATCAGTTTCCATTTCTACAGTTCGCTATAGGCAGTCAGCAGATGCAGCTTGCATACCAAAGAGACCCATTGACTTACTGGAATGTTATCCCAGCCTGAATGATGCTGGGGATACTCCAGTAGTGGAATGTACTTCTCTCCAGGAAAAACATCAGGGACAGACATATATTCTGCAAAAGGTACAGGGATTGGACTGCTGAGGACTGGGGTAAAGTCATTTTCTCTGATGAATCCCCTTTCCGATTGTTTGGGGCATCCGGAAAAAAGCTTGTCCGGAGAAGACAAGGTGTCATGCCTGTGTAAAGCATCCTGAGACCTTTCATGTGTGGGGTTGCTTCTCAGCCAAGGGAGTGGGCTCACTCACAATTTTGCCTAAGAACACAGCCATGAATAAAGAATGGTACCAACACATCCTCCGAGAGCAACTTCTCCCAACCATCCAAGAACAGTTTGGTGATTACCAATGCCTTTTCCAGCATGATAGAGCACCTTGCCATAAGGCAAAAGTGATAACTAAGTGGCTCGGGGAACACAACATCGAAATTTTGGGTCCATGGCCAGGAAACTCCCCAGACCTTAATCCCATTGAGAATTTGTGGTCAATCCTCAAGAGGCGGGTGGACAAACAAAACCCCACAAATTCTGACTAACTCCAAGCATTGATTATGCAAGAATGGGCTGCCATCAGTCAGGATGTGGCCCAGAATTTTATTGACAGCATGCCAGGGCGGATTGCAGAGGTCTTGAAAAAGAAGGGTCAACACTGCAAATATTGACTCTTTGCATAAACTTAATGTAATTGTCAATAAAAGCCTTTGACACTTATGGAATGCTTGTAATTATACTTCAGTATACCAAAGTAACATCTGACAAAAATATCTAAAAACACTGAAGCAGCAAACTTTGTGAAGACCAATACTTGTCATTCTCAAAACTTTTGACCACGACTGTAGGACCTGCCTTGTTGATAGTGTTGTTAAGAAGGCAGAGCAGCGCTTAATTATGGACATTCTTCTCCCCATCTTAGCTGCTGTTGTATCAATATGCTTTGACCATGACAGTCTACAATCCAGGGTTACTCCAAGCAGTTTAGTGTCCTCAACTTGCTCAATTTCCACATGATTCATTACGAGATGTAGTTGAGTTTTAGGGTTTAGTGAATGATTTGACCCAAATACAATGCTTTTAGTTTTGGAAATATTCAGGACTAACTTATTCCTTGCCACCCATTCCGAAACTAACTGCAACTCTTTGTTAAGTGTTGCAGTTATTTCAGTTGCTGTAGTAGCTGACGTGTATAGTGTTGAGTCATCCGCATACATAGACACACTGGCTTTACTCAAAGCATGTCGTTAGTAAAGATGGAAAAAAGCAAGGGGCCTAGACAGCTGCCCTGGGGATTATGTTTGAGTGGCTTCCATTAAAGAAAACCCTCTGTGTTCTGTTAGACAAGTAACTCTTTATCCACATTATAGCAGGGGGTGTAAAGCCATAACACGTTTTTCCAGCAGCAGACTGATCGATAATGTCAAAAGCCGCACTGAAGTCTAACAAAACAGTTGGTTGTCTGGTTGTGAAGGAAAGTCTGTGAAAGGGCTGTCACCGACAGATTTGCCTTTAGGTCTTTACAATGCCTAATTGGCCTGTGGGTGGAGTTTTTATGTTGAATGTGGCAAAACGTTCTGCAGGTCACGTCCTACATATTTCTTTCTGTTCCTTTGGAAGTCAGGTAGAAAGATCATTTGGCCGTGGGTGTTTGGCATTGATTACGGACTGGGGCAGGCCCAGCAGGAGATGTGGAGAGTGACAAACCGGTGAGGGTAACCTCAGGTTACTTAGATGTTAGTTAGTGTAGCTAGGTCATAGACTATGACTAAGAAGCGTTGGTTGTGAGGGACATAGCACAGCTCTACACATACACTGCCGTTCAAAAGTTTGGGGTCACTTAGAAATGTATTTGTTTTCGAAAGAAAAGCAATTTTTTGTCCATTTAAAATAACATCAAATTGATCCGAAATACAGTGTAGACATTGTTAATGTTGTAAATGGCTATTGTAGCTGGAAACGGCTGATTTGTAATGGAATATCTACATAGGCGTAGAGGCCCATTTTATCAGCAACCATCAGTCCTGTGTTCCAATGGCACGTTGTGTTTTCTCATCCAAGTTTATCATTTTAAAAGGCTAATTGATCATTAGAAAACCATTTTGCAATTATGTTAGCACAGCTGAAAACTGTTGTGCTGATTAAAGAAGCAATAAAACTGGCCTTCTTGAGACTAGTTGAGTATCTGGAGCATCAGCAATTCTGGGTTCGATTACAGGCTCAAAATGGCCAGAAGCAAAGAACTTTCTTCTGAAACTCGTCAGTCTATTCTTGTTCTGAGAAATGAAGGCTATTCCATGCGAGAAATTGCCAAGAAACTGAAGATCTCGTACAACGCTGTGTACTACTCCCTTCACAGAACAGCGCAAACTGGCTTTAACCAGAATAGAAAGAGGAGTGGGAGGCCCCGGTGCACAACTGAGCAAGAGGACAAATACATTAGAGTGTCTAGTTTGAGAAACAGACGCCTCACAGGTCCTCAACTGGCAGCTTCATTAAATAGTACCCACAAAACACCAGTCTCAACGTCAACAGTGAAGAGGCGACTCCGGAATGCTGACCTTCTAGGCAGAGTTGTAAAGAAAAAGCCATATCTCAGACTGCCCATCTTAATCTTTTATTTTGATTGGCCAGTCTGAGATATGGCTTTTTCTTTGCAACCCAATGTGCATCACAAATGCAGTGAGCCGAATATATTGATAAAAGTCACCTTGTGCGAGAGAGAGATACATGGTTATCAAAACGTAATGCCAGGGTAAGCCTACACGAAACACAGCCCTTTATTTGAAGTGTTTCTAGAATTTCCCATGGGAAAAATGAATGGTGTAAAAACAATTGGAACAATTTCCCTGTTAGACCGCTAGGTTTTATGGTTATTATGACACCTCCACTGTGGGGCTCTATAGAGCACTGAATGAGAGCAAATTTGACTTGAAAAGTTATCTATTGAACAGCTACCAAAAAGTTACGTTTACATTCGTCATAAATATGAACAGTTGATATTTCCAACTATTGTATCTGTGTTTACAGGTCTATATTTCTAAAATGCTTTAAGATATCCTAATGCTGTTTGTTTGTGTATGTTGGGCAGACATTTGACTACTTGTATTCCAAATTTGAGCAATATCAGAGCTTGCAATATTTTGTTATATGCTGCCCCCCCCCAGGTAGGAGTATCTAAAAAACAAAAGCCCTTTTTTAGGATTGTCCACTAGCCTAACAAGCAAGGCTTACATAATGTTACATAACAAGCCAATCTGTGGATATCAAGTTGGGAGTCTCTTGCAGGTCTGTGTGTATCGTATGGGTTTAATTGCAAGGAGTGCAAAAAGCCAAATTGTGACAGCGCTCCTGGAAGCATTTCAACTGGGTGAGCCTGCTTCTACACGTTGAATGTAACCGGGAACGAACATATCAGAGAAACTGAAAATGGGTTTTGTTACATAGAAAATGAGTATGTTCTTGCCTTAGATACAGTATTTCCAGAAATATCTCAGTTTCTTGAGGTTGGTGAGACAATCGTTTTTAGCTCTGTAAGGTTACAGGGTTCATTCCCATCCACACAATGTGCTTCAGGCCAGCAGGGGCTGAAAAAGGTGTTCATCTCCTCCTGGCTCTGGGATCACACCTGTGTTGAACTCTGTGAATGAGGGTTAGACCTGGCCAGCGAGTCACAGACCCTGGGGTAGCCAGGCTGACATCAGCACTTTATGGTGAGTAGGCAGACTGTAGCCCCCTGTAGTCATACCCACATACTTACCCCCACCCAGCCAGGTCCTCAGTATCACCTCTTCTCTCTGTGTGTCTGGCTACCTCACAGACTGACTGAGCTGTGTGCTTGGACCTGCACTGGAGGAGGGAGGGAGGGGGTGGGAGGGAGGTGCAGGGAAGGACGAGCCAATGGCTTGGCTAAGAGGGAGGGAGGGAGGGATGGATAGTGGGGTTATTTGTCGTGTGTGACGAGGGTTGTGGAAGTAGTGGATTCCTCTCACTGGAATGAGTAGAGCTCTTCATCTACAGTGTGTTGAAAATCTTCCATATGGTATGTAAAGAAAGCTATAGCCGAATCATTCAGTAAGTATATATTTAAAACCAAACATGTAACATCCGGTTGTAATTTTTTCTGGAGGCAGGATGTTTTTAACTAAAATGGTACAGAAACAATATGGTTTTCCTGCTATTAAGATGTTCATGCCATCTTCAAGCGTCCAATTTTCAGCTGTGTGCCGCTGTTTTTTGCTCATTGGACATTGTCATTTTACACAGCTGTATGCGTTAGGGTTTTGACGAGCATGTCTAATCCCAAGACTGTGTTGGGCAGCCTGCAGAGTATTGGGTTTGTTTGTTTGTTTAGAGGAAGGTTTCCTGATGGTTTGTGCCAGTGGTGATCTAGCCTGAAGCACTAGACCCGGCTGTTTTTAAGCTAATCTCTTCTCATTGTCATGTCTCCTGGTTGCACCTGACTGTGTTGGTTGTGTTTGTGCACATACTTACAGTTTTCCTGAGGACATAGTTATTGGGTACAGCTCACCTTTGAGACATAGGGTGGGTCGGGGAGTCAGGAGTGGCTAGTAAAATAGGCTGTAATATAGAGGGTAGTCAACCCATAGGATGAGGGGACAAAGGTATGTCTGAAGTGCGGGCGTAACAACTCATGTTGTTAGACAGCGTACTGTATCTCCAGGTACACACTTTTATAATGGCAAACTTCAAGAAGGTGACTGAAAGTCCTAAAACAATACAGGCTACAACTCGCAGGCTTGCGAATAATTTCAATTCCAAAACTATTGCCACAGTAGTTATGTTCAGTTGACCATGGAATAAATTACCTCACCATTTTGCATTAATTTCTCATTTGTGAGGTGGATTTGAGTGCACACAATTAGACTGTGTTGTGATGCACAGAGAAACTACTGGGAAGGGATGGTGTGTACTGTTTGCGACAAACACAGTCACGCTGCTGTGCCACCACCTACAAATGGAATCAAATCACTCTGTCTATTTCTAGCCAGATGTTTGAGCGTTTGTTCAAAGACCCTCATTGTTCCGAGTTTCTGTGTTCTCCTCTAGGTGGAAGGCTCCACGGGGCTTTGGCCAATCAGTCAGTCTGGAACCCTCAATTACAGGCTCAAAATGGCCAGAAACAAATAACTTTCTTCTGAAACTCGTCAGTCTATTCTTGTTCTGAGAAATGAAGGCTATTCCATGAGAGAAATTGCCAAGAAACTGAAGATCTCGTACAACGCTGTGTACTACTCCCTTCACAGAACAGTGCAAACTGGCTTTAACCAGAATAGAAAGAGGAGTGGGAGGCCCCGGTGCACAACTGAGCAAGAGGACAAATACATTAGTGTCTAGTTTGAGAAACAGGCGCCTCACAGGTCCTCAACTGGCAGCTTCATTAAATAGTACCCGCAAAACACCAGTCTCAACGTCAACAGTGAAGAGGCGACTCCGGAATGCTGACCTTCTAGGCAGAGTTGCAAAGAAAAAGCCATATCCCAGATTGCCCATCTTAATATTTTCTTTTTATTGGCCAGTCTGAGATATGGCTTTTTCTTTGCAACCCAATGTGCATCACAAATGCAGTGAGCCGACTATATTGATAAAAGTCACCTTGTCAGTCTGTACTCACTGGTCTCTGCTCCTGGTCTGGCCTGTGGATATATCTGGAGATAGATGTCTGTCTGGCTGCCTGCCTTTGGTTGATGAGAATGAACAATGGTCACCTTTTGTGTCTATTATAGAGTTGGATACTAGGATACTAGTGTAAGATGTATACGTCTGTATGTTGCTCTATCACATGTTGTACTGTATGGAGAGGTCCGACTGGATAGTGTGTGGTGGTACTGGTCACTCACCTCCTCCTGACCTTGTCTCTCTCTGCTCCTCTCGCCAGGCGGTGCCGGTGAAGCTGTCCTTGGATGCCTTGCTGCAGATGCCAGGTTCTCACGTGCGGGAGACCATGAGGAGACTGGGCTCCAGTTTAGAGGAGTGTGCCAGGCTCAGCGCTGCCCTCTCCTGCCTGAAGAGCGCCACTGAATCAGGTGGGTGTCTGTCTGGCTGGCTGGCTGTTTCTGTCTGTCTGTCCCTTGGAGAGTCTGCCTGATCTGACTTGTCAGTGTGGGGTCTCTGTGGGGTTTTACTGACTGTTAGTCTCAGCGCCAGGCTGGTTCTGCTCTATTATCCCCGCCAGCAGCAACAGGCCGCCACCCAGGGTAAGGTTCTGTTGTAGGACAGAAGACACTAGGTTGAGGGGTGGAAGACTGAGGGTGCTAGTATGACTAACCGGCTCTAACAGGTCTGGAACCCTTTTCTGTGTCTCCCCTACAGATGGAGAGTTAAGAGAGGATGGGGGGCCATGGTTCTCTGAGCCCACCCGGCGAGACAGTGGCTCTCTGCTGCTGCCTCCCGAACAGCTGTTGGGAGGGATGGGGGGTCCGATGCGCCCCCACAGCCCCTCTTCCCTAGCTCGGCCCCCCACCACCCCATCCACTCCCTCCACCCCCTGCACTGCCTGTGCCCATCCCCGGTCCTTCTCCGTGTCTACAATGCCCAGTCCCGAGGCCCACGGGGCTGACAGCCCTCTCACAGACCCCTTCCCCCTCTCCACCACCCGACAGGGGCTACTCCATGGCCACACCTCCACCCCGCCCCTCACCCCGCCCTCCAAGAGACGCCACAGGCTGAAGCCCCCCTGCACCCCGCCACCCCCCTCCCGCAAGGTGCTGCACCTTCTGCCCAACATCACCCTGACCCGCAGCAAGAGCCATGAGTCCCAGCTGGGGAACCGCATCGAGGAGCCGCCAACCAACAAGTAGGTCACTTCCTGTTCCCGTGCCCTAGGCTTTGAATGTGTGACTTCCAGTCCTTTATGACCTAGAGTAAAGTGTTATACAGTGTGGTTGGAGGCACAGAATTTCAACTTATCTAGTCCAATTCACAGTAATTATAGTGGGCCCCTTGATGAGAGATTTCTGAAAGGTTATTTTGATTGGCAACATATGTGTGAGGTCATCATGACCAGTGTCTGGGCAGTTTTCCACGCTGCTCAAAATCTTGGAACAGGGTTGAATATAGGACACGCCTCCACCCTATTATGACATTACAACTGGACGTGTAAGGGCAGGGCTTATCACACACACTTGTACTCTCACACACACACACACACACAAACCACATCCTGCCTGCTGCTGCCTTAATGTGTATATGGCCGGAGCTAATCCCCACAGATTCCCAGAGATAATGAGTAATGTCAAAACAGGAAGCTTTTCTAAGGCCTGATTCTCAAAGCAGGGCAAGACACACACATACAGTTTATTAGGTAAACCACCCCGTTCACGAAAACGTGGCCGTGGCTTGCTATATAAAGCAGGCAGACAGGCATCAAGGCATTCAGTTACTGTTCAATTGAACGTTAGAATGGGCAAAACGAGTGACCTAAGTGACTTTGAGCGTGGTATGATCGTCGATGCCAGGTGCGCCGGATCCAGTATCTCAGAAACGGCCGCCCTCCTGGGCTTTTCATGCATGACAGTGCGGAAAAAATAAATAATAATCCAGTCAGTGGCAGTCCTGTGGGCGTAATAGCTCGTTGATGAGTGAGGTCGAAGGAGAATGGCAAGAATCGTGCAACCTAACAGGTGGGCAACAAACAGACAAATTATGACACAGTACAACAGTGGTGTGCAGAACGGCATCTCGGAACGGCCAACTTGCCGATCCTTATCACGTATGGGCTATTGCAGCAGACGACCACACCGGGTTCTACTCCTATCAGCTAAAAACAAGAAGAAGTGGCTCCAGTTGGCACGCGATAACCAACACTGGACAATTGAGGAGTGGAAAAACATCGCCTGGAACATGACATCGAGTTCAGTTTACTTGAGTGGCCTGCACGGTCCCCAGACCTAATAGAGCATCTTTGGGATGAGATGGAACGGGCTGTTCGTGGGCATGAATGTACCGCCGTCCAATCTGCACAACTGTGTGATGGCATCGTGTCAAAACCCTGTGGAACATTTCCGACACCTTGTAGAATGCCCCGAAGAATTCAGGCTGTTCTGGAGGCAAAGGGGGTGTCCAACCCGGTACTAGATGGGTGTACCTAATAAACACACATACTAACGCATATCAGTAATATCCTGTTTATTTGTAGTGATGTTACATTAGTGATGGAAAGCTCAGCCATAATGAAACCTGACTAGACAGAAGTATTTAAACAGGACTGATACTACAGCTTAACGATACATGCATTATGTACATGTATATAGAAGTATACCCTATGACCCCAGACCTAGCCTGTGAGGACACTGATGAGTGTGAGCGGGGGCACAGGCAGAGCCCTGAGAGAGCAGGCAGGCAGGCAGGCAGTGGGGCTGTGTGCTGCTGGATCAGCATTCCTGACCAATGCCAGGAAGAGGATGCTAAGCCCTTTGGCCTGTGCTCTGCTCTCCTCTCCAGTGGTGGAGGGTGTGGCTCAGTCTTCCCTGTGCCTGCTTTTTTTAAATTTAATTTCATTGTCCTCCAAGTGGCGGCAGGTAGCCTAGTGGTTAGAGCATTGGGCCAGTAACTGAAAGGTTGCTGGTTTGAATCCTGAGTCGACAAGGTGAAAAATGTGGCTGTGTCCTTGAGCAAGGCACTTAACTCAAAGTCACTCTGGATAAGAGCGTCTGCTAAATTACTAAAATGTATGTGTTGCTGAATCTCCTCTCTGCCAAGGCATGATACTGCCTCCCTCTCTGCCTCACTTCTCTGACACTTACATAACATGGTTCATACAGTATGGCCATTCAAAAATTATCTCTGGTGAAAGATTATCTGTATGGAGGTCTGTTTTGGATTGTCATTGAGTAATCCAGTGATGAGGGTGTGAGGGCAGCAGTGGGCCACTGTACTGACGTCACAGCGTTCTGTGTTCCCCTCAGGTGTGCAAAGAAGAATAAGTTGTTCCTCAACGTTCAGATCAATGGGAATGGCTGTGAGGTCTCGCTCTCCCGCTCCCCCCACCGGTCTGCCCGCACCCCCGGGGCTTCCACCCCTGCCCCCGCCACCGCTCCCTACACCCTACCTGGCACCCCTACTCTGATGGAGGAGCATTCATTCCACCTCAAGAGTGAGTACACATACATTTTGACTTACCCCGCTATATGTAAGGAATCTTCACTGAAATAGATTGGTAAATGCATGGTGAATTACTCAGATGGAATGGACCGTTTGTGTATGTGTGCTCTTTTTAAAGAGCCAAATGTATTTCCCAGTAGCTGGCTGTAGGGCCACAGTTGCCATCCCAGTCTGGCTCAGAGTGTTTCAGTCTGTTCCATCTGAGGGCTGTGATGTGGGGGGAGGGAGCGTTTTCTGACCTCATCGCTTCTAGAAAAATGACATTACTCTTCCAATTCATTCGACAGCATAGAGCAAAATCTAACACTCCCACAAAGTCGTGTGAGTGAGTGTGTATCACCTACCAAACCAACGTTATTAGGTCTCACTCAAATTGGTTCTAACTTGTAAAATAAACAGTAAATGTTTGTTTTTTTGGTTTGGCACATAGTGTATGTGTCCATAATGATTCATGTGTAGGAGAGTCACCTACCGAACCAACGTCATTAGGTCTCATGCAAATTCGTTTTAACTTGTAAAATGAACAGTAAATGTTGTCATTGTTTTGGCACATAGTGTGGCAAGTTGTAAGCAACCGCAACACTAGGGTTGCAAAATTCTGAGAATTTCCTGGAGTCTTCCAACTGGGATTTTTGGGAAAGGTAACAATATTTTGCAATTCCCTAAGCACCAGTGATTTCATTTTGATAGTAGCCACTAAACTTCATAAATAAATTGCCATATTTGTGCTAATACTTAATGTTTAGACAAATCCTCCTCTGTCTATATTTGTTTGACTACTAGTGTTTGACATCTCTCCTCTCTCTCTCTCTCCCCCCCCAGATAACATGGGGTTGCACCGTGGCTCTCCACAGACAGTGAGGAGAGACATAGGCCTGGCCGTCACTCACAGGTTGGTGACTACCTCATGTCATACACCTTTAGGTCAGAGACTACCATGATACAAATGTAAAATATACTTTCAAGCCACAGTAGAAATGGCAAAAAACGATTGATGGTTTATGTAATTGACGATTCTGTGTGAAGGTTTTCCACCAAGTCGTGGCTGTCTCAGACGTGTCAGGTGTGTCAGAAGAACATGATGTTTGGGGTGAAGTGTAAACACTGCAGGTGAGTGGAGTAGAGAGAGAAGGAGAGGGAGGGGGGCTCTCTGAGATGTTCTGGTGTTGGGTTGAGTGTCTGTACAATGCAAAAAAAATACAACTTCATCTTCTTTTGGTGATCAATTGTTCTCTGATTGGTTGTTTCATGTCTGCAGGTTAAAGTGCCATAACAAGTGTACTAAAGAAGCTCCCTCCTGCAGAATCTCTTTTCTGCCAAGTAAGCCCTTTCTTGCTTCTCATTTTCATCCATGGATTCATGGTTTACCGATTTGATTCAACAAGTGTTAGTTTAATGGTCCCAATCTCTTCTTTCCAGTCACCAAAATCCGGAGGACTGAGTCTGTGCCATCTGACATCAACAACCCTGTGGATCGGCCATTAGAGGCACCACAGTTTGGCACACTACCAAAGGCCATCACCAAAAAGGTAGAGACACCGTCTTAGATATTACATCACAGCTTTGATGATAATGATATGCATGGTGCTGTTAGGACAGACAAGTGTGTTATTGACTCTGATCAGTGTGTATTTCTTCTTCTTCTCCTTCTCCCAGGATCACCCCCCTGCGCTGAACCAGTTGGACTCCAGCAGTAACCCGTCCTCCACCACCTCCTCCACACCATCCTCCCCTGTCCCTTTCCAGAACCCTCCCAGTGCCACCCCGCCCCCCAACTCCTCGCCCAAGGTCCACCGGGACAACCGCTTCCACTTCCCAGGTAGGTCCCTGACCGTCACTCACACACCTATACAAATACATAAACACACACAATCACCTCAACAAATGCACACAATCACCTGGAGTCTCTCCCTTTCTCTCTCTATCGCACTCTCTCACATGCAAAAACACACATGAATATACACACATGGATATACAGTTGAAGTCGGAATTTTACATACACCTTAGCCAAATACATTTAAACTCAATTTTTCACAATTCCTGACATTTAATCCTAGTAAAAATTCCCTGTTTTAGGTCAGTTAGGATCACCACTTTATTTTAAGAATGTGAAATGTCAGAATAATAGTAGAGAGAATTATTTATTTCAGCTTTTATTTCTTTCATCACATTCCCAGTGGGTCAGAAGCTTACATACACTCAATTAGTATTTGGTAGCATTGCCTTTTAAATTGTTTAACTTCGGTCAAACGTTTCGGGTAGCCTTCCACAAGCTTCCCACAATAAGTTGGGTGAATTTTGGCCCATTCCTCCTGACAGAGCTGGTGTAACTGAGTCAGGTTTGTAGGCCTCCTTGCTCGCACACGCTTTTTCAGTTCCGCCCACAAATGTTATATAGGATTGAGGTCAGGGCTTTGTGATGGCCACTCCAATATCTTGACTTTGCTGTCCTTAAGCCATTTTGCCACAACTTTGGAAGTATGCTTGGGGTTATTGTCCATTTGGAAGACCCATTTGCGACCAAGCTTTAACTTCCTGACTGATGTCTTGAGATGTTGCTTCAATATATCCACATAATTTTCCTTCCTCATGATGCCATCTATTTTGTGAAGTGCACCAGTCCCTCATGCAGCAAAGCACCCCCACTGCATGATGCTGCCACCCCCGTGCTTCACGGTTCGGATGGTGTTCTTTGGCTTGCAAGCCTTCCCCTTTTTCCTCCAAACATAACGATGGTCATTATGGCCAAATAGTTATATTTTTGTTTCATCAGACCAGAGGACATTTCTCCAAAAAGTACGATCTTTGTCCCCATGTGCAGTTGCAAACCGTAGTCTGGCTTTTTTATAGCGGTTTTGGAGCAGTGGCTTCTTCCTCGCTGAGCGGCCTTTCAGGTTATGTCGATATAGGACTTGTTTTACTGTGGATATAGATACTTTTGTACCTGTTTCCTCCAGCATCTTCACAAGGTCCTTTGCTGTTGTTCTGGGATTGATTTGCACTTTTCGCACCAAAGTACGTTAATCTCTAGGAGACAGAACGCGTCTCCTTCCTGAGCGGTATGACGGCGGCGTGGTCCCATGGTGTTTATACTTTGTACTATTGTTTGTGCAGATGAACGTGGTACCTTCAGGTGTTTGGAAATTGCTCCCAAGGATGAACCATATTTGTGGAGGTCTACAATTTGTTTTCTGAGGTCTTGGCTGATTTATTTTCATTTCCCCAGGATGTCAAGCAAAGAGATACTGAGTTTGAAGGTAGGCCTTGAAATACATCCACAGGTACACCTACAATTGACTCAAATGATGTCAATTAGCCTATCAGAAGGTTCTAACGCCATGACATCATTTTCTGGCATTTTCCAAGCTTTTTAAAGGCACAGTCAACTTAGTGTATGTAAACTTCTGACCCACTGAAATTGTGATACAGTGAAATAATCTGCCTGTAAACAATTGTTGGAAAATGTACTTGTGTCATGCACAAAGTAGATGTCCTAACCGACTTGCCAAAACTATAGTTTATTAACAAGACATTTGTGGAGTGGTTGAAAAACAAGTTTTAATGACTCCAACCTAAGTGTATGTAAACTTCCGACTTCAACAGTATACTTAACCACACAAGCATGTCCACTGCACACAAATAAGCCAGCATACTCCCACTATCAAGGGCATGCTTGCATTGTGTTCTTGATTACACAGAAGGTCTCCCTGAGTCACATTTCCTGTTTAGCGAACTTTGAACGTGGAATGGAATGGCCGGGCAGCAGGGGTCGTCCTCCCTCTCTCTCTACATTAATACCGCTCCTCTGGGGGGTGGGGGTGACTGGGGTTGTTTTAACGGATACTCTAACCCAGAGTCTCTCTCTCCACTCCATGCTTGTTGGTTCTTCCCTCTCTTTTCCCTAAGCTGCCTGCTACTTTCAGCATAGACAGAAGTTTATCTTCCCTGGTGAGTTTACAGTACGGTCCCAGACAGACTGTTGTACTGCGCTCACACCTGCCAACGTCCCCAGCCCCAACCCTGTCAGCTCTCTCTATCTCCTGCATGTATTCACAGGCTTAGTGAATTACGTGACCAAGTTGTGCATTTGTCAATGTTTTAGAATAATGTGTTGTGCTGTGTGATATTTAGACTGCATTCATTGTCTCATGTGGAGATGGGTCTCTGTGCCACCTGCTGGGGAGTTTGAGAATTGCATGTCTTGTCATATTGTGGTTGTGGTGGTGGTTGTCAACACATTGCTATGGGAAAGCGACAATATAAGCGGGCAAAGGAACTACATCAGGGACGCAATTTTGTCTTTACAAGCAAAAAGCCACATAATTTTTTATTACATACTGAATATTTGTATTTCTTTCTTCCAGATGTGTCCAGTTCTACTACGTTGCACTCTGAAGCCCTCCATGACACAGTGTAAGGCTTGCCTGTCTATTTAATTTATCAATAGTGTTTTAATGGTACAATACTCTGACATTGTGACTGTGGTTTACCCTGTCCCAACAGTGAGACTGAACCAGCAGATGACATGCACGCTGAACTGGCCGAGGATGAGGACGGAGAGGTATAAACTGAGTGTGTGTGTGTGCGAAGTAACTGTGACACATGCAGATACATGCCCAAAACCCAACATGCATGAATGTCCTACAGGAGGAAGAGGAGGATGAGGAGGTGGTTGAACCTGAGATCGACCCAGACCCAGTAGTGGAGGAGGAAGATGGGGAGGAGGAAGATGATGATGAAGATGGGAGTGGGATGAATGGGGGTTCGGACGGTGAGTGTGATGGTGATGAGTTGGATGACCTGCCCAACTCACGGGGAGGTCGCTGGAAAGGCCCCATCTCCCGTAAGGCCAGCCAGACCAGTGTCTACCTGCAGGAGTGGGACATCCCCTTCGAACAGCTGGACCTGGGAGAGCTCATTGGGAAGGTGATAGGGCAATACAACACACTCTTTTCACTGGATCAAAAATATTGAATGATCTACATTTGCATCGAACTATCAGTGTTTTCTGTTTAAACCCATTTAAAGTGTGTTTCTGAAACTGTCATTAAATCACTCCCTCCTTCACTCCAGGGCCGTTGGGGCAAGGTACATAAGGGCCGTTGGCATGGAGAGGTGGCCATCAGGCTGCTTGAGATAGATGGGAACAACCAGGACCACCTGAAGCTGTTTAAGAAGGAGGTGATGAACTACAGACAGACCCGTCATGAGAACGTGGTCCTCTTTATGGGGGCATGCATGGCCCCGCCCCACCTCGCCATCATCACAAGGTAGGGGGAGGGGCTAACTCGCATCCAGAATCAATACTTATCTCTTTGTTATATTCAGTCAACCATAGCTGTTGTTTATTTGTTTTGTTCAATTTTTTTATTCAAATGTTTCTCTCCAGTTTCTGTAAAGGGAGGACGCTATACTCTGTCGTTCGAGACACCAAAAACACACTTGATATAAACAAGACGAGGCAAATTGCTCAAGAAATTGTAAAGGTAAACTTCTGTCCCTGTTCAATACTTTCACATTTGTACAGGTGTGTGTGTGTGTATATATGTGTGTGTGTGTGTGTGTGTGTGTGTGTGTGTGTGTGTGTGTGTGTGTGTGTGTGTGTGTATATATATATACACACACACACACACACACACACACACACACACACACTACCAGTAAAAAAGTTTGGACACACATACTCATTCAAGGGTTTTTCTTTATTTGTACTATTTTTTACATTGTAGAATAATAGTAAAGACATCAAAACTAACATTTTGAGAGAAATAAGGTTTTTGTGCATATGGAACATTTCTGGGATATTTTATTTCAGCTCATGAAACATGGGACTAACACTTGTTGCGTTTATATTTTTGTTCAGTATAAATGTGTAACGTATATTTACTTTATGTCCTTATTTCCGTCCTTCAATCCACACAGGGAATGGGCTATCTGCATGCCAAAGGCATTGTCCACAAGGACTTGAAGTCGAAGAACGTCTTTCATGACACCAATAAAGTCATTATTACAGACTTTGGTCTGTTTGGGATCTCTGGAGTGGTTCAGGAGGGGAGGTAAGGACTCTGCATATTGGTTCCTACATCAATCGTCTCAGCTGGTGGATGCTCAAATCAAATTGTATTGGTCACATACACGTTTAGCAGATGTTATTGCAGGTGTAGCGAAATGCTTGTGTTTCTAGCTCCAACAGTGCAGTAATATCTAACAATTCACAACAATACACATAATACACACAATCTAAAAGTAAAATAATGGAATTAAGAAATATATAAATATTAGGACGAGCAATGTTGGAGTGGCATTGACTAAAATACAGTAGAATAGAATACAGTATATACATATGAGATGAGTAAAGCAAAAATATGTAAACATTATTAGTGACTAGTGTTCCATTATTAAAGTGGCCAGTGATTTCAAGTCTATGTGTATAAGGCAGCATCCTCTAAGGTGCAGGGTTACGTAACCAGGTGGAAGCCGCCTAGTGATGGCTATTTAACAGTCTGATGGCCTTGAGATAGAAGCTGTTTTTCAGTCTCTCAGTCCCAGCTTTGATGCACCTGTACTGACCTCGCCTTCTGGATGATAGAAGGGGTGAACAGGCAGTGGCTCGGGTGGTTGCTCAGTGGGTGACTGTGTGTGTGTGTCTTCCTTCACAGGCGAGACAATGAGCTGAAGCTTCCACATGGCTGGATCTGTTACCTGGCGCCAGAGATCGTACGCAGGATGAGCCCTGGAAACAACGAGGACCGCCTGCCCTTCTCCAACGCTGCAGACGTCTACGCTTTTGGGTATGCTCTTAGCACATTCTGATGTACCTTTTCTTTATCATTGATAGCACAATAGTTTTTCTCTCTATAAGACTGCATCAGTTTACAGTTAACTGGCTCTGGGGAATGACCATATTGCTGGTTGCCCCCATTTAGCACCATTTGGTACGAGCTCCAAGCCAGGGACTGGCCTATCACCAACCAGCCTGTGGAGTCTACCATCTGGCAGGTGGGGAGTGGTGAGGGCATCAAGAAGGTCCTGGCAGAGATCAGCCTGGGAAAGGAGGTCACGGTGAGTGGAGGGGTGAAGCACTGCTGTGTGCCAGATCATATTGTGGTGGAATCATGCAGAAATCTTTGCACATAAAAAAAAATCAAATTTGCATCTTTCTTAATCCCCGCATTGCAAGCGAGGATATTTTCTAGGCTAATGCTAAGTTAAGGGATGGCCTTGTTAGAATAGAGGAGACAGTAAAGCTGAGTACAGGGTAAATCTCTGCATTGTGTTGGCACGAAATGAGGACATTAATCCCTCCTGTGTGTGTGCAGGAGGTCCTGTCTGCCTGCTGGGCCTACGACCTGAGGGAGCGGCCCACCTTCACCCAGCTGGCTGACATGCTGGAGAAGCTGCCCAAACTCAACCGGAGACTGTCCCACCCTGGACACTTCTGGAAGTCTGCAGAGTACGTATCCTAGAGGTAGAGGTGGAGGCATGGGAGGAGGATATGTCCTGCCTGCCCTCCCATGCACTCTGAACCTTGACTGGGCTCTGACTCGTCTGGAATGGACTTGTGTATAAAACAAAGGGGTTCAACTGAAGGCATGTAAAGGAAGACCCCCAGATTGCTGTGAGGTATTAAGCCCACTGATGTAAAACTGATGGGGACTAGGCAGGGTATGCCTGAGTAGACTCTTGGTAGTAGTTTATGTTCATGATAGTCATGAGCCACATTAGCATCTGATGGTCCACTACAAATACATTGACCACTGTAATATGAGAGACGGTGGTTTCGAATGGTGAAACATTTAGCATTTAGAAATGAACCATATGCGATGCTAAGGGAATGTTCTCTGTTTTATCTTCTATTTCCAAAACTCTATCTCCCCCAGGATGTGACTGTGAGTTGAGTGCACTTTTCTGTTTAAAAGCATTGTTTTGTCCCTCCCTTTCCTGGACATTTTCTTGACCTGCTCTGTACCTCTACATCTCCCCACCCCTCTCCTCTTCTCATATGTTAGATATACAGTACCTGGTCCAGATTTCTCTCCACCTTTACTCCTCTCCTACCATCTCTCTCCTGCTCGTTCTCTGTAAATTTGGACCGACTTTGGGAAACCCTGTGCTAGTGGAAACTGCTTGGCTACTGGTCTTCTGTTTGTATTTAATCACAAGCTGGCCTCTTCCAACACTATCAGTAATGATACCACAGATGCCCCAACAAAGGCTGTCTGCATAGCATGCCAGAGCTTGAATGGAAAGAGAAGCACTTACCAGCTTGCTTGGTGTTTGCCATGGTCTGTTGGGACACTTTGCGTGGACTTGTGAATCCTGAAAAAGCTTTCTGCGAGAAAGCTCATCTGAGCTTTCTGTGGTACAGAAATCTGTCCCCTTGTTTCATGTTGAAGTATTTTCCTGTCTACTCTACTGCGCTGGCCTTCTTCTCAAATCATTCTCTCTTAATGTTACACTTGTTAGTATAGTTTCACTAACAGTCTCTAACCTCCTTGTTTTCCTTTGTTCTCTCTCTCTTTCTGTCTTCCTAATATAGGTTGTAGCCGTCACTATGAAACATAAGCAATGCAAAACAAACAAAGCCTGGGTCTGCCTTGCATGCTCCTGAAATCCTTAACTCTTAGGATTGATCAAAGCATTGACTCTGCCTGATACAGACACTGCTTCCACTAACCCACAGCCTGATCTTACATGTCTATTAAACTGTAGTGTTTCCTTGTGTGGGAGAGAAGGGTGCTGGACTGAGGAGATCGAGGGTAGTGCTTCACTACCTTTCCTTCCTTCGTCTCAAAACTTCTTGCCTTCATTTTTATTTTTTGGACTATCTGAGACTTGTGAGTAAGTGGTTCGTGGTGTCTGTGCTGAGACTGACTGGTATGCTGTTGCCTGTGCCTTGTGGCTGATGGCTGGTCTGCTGTGTTCTGCTCCGTCTGCAGCCTGCCCAGCTCCCAGACGACGTGGCCCAGACACTCGCTGGGCCAAACCAATGGTTTTAACTCTTCCTATCACAAATGGTCCTCTGCATTCACTCCCTCCTCCTCTTTTTTCATTGTGGTCTTGATGCTTCAGGCTGCTTGAGTGATGTAATCCAACTGCCTCTTGCCTCTTAGCTCTATGCAGTTTTTCGATGGCATGCGCTGCGACACTGTCACCGGGCTGCCCCATGTCTGCCTTCTGGTCACTCACTACCTGTAAACATTATTTCAACTGCAGAAAAAACTATAAGATACAAACTGTCACCTTTTTGTTGTTGGTTCCTATTTAGAGTAATCATTTTTGCAGTGTTAATTTTTTTGTTCCATGAAAGTTGAAAGGACAAAGGTCTCAGGAATTGGGAGAGCATTATTTAATTGACTCTTGCCTCTGTGTTGCTTGTCTGAGTAGAATCTGATGAAACCATACATTTTAAAATGGCTCAGTGCATAAATGAAGAATTAATATGTTGAAACCGCAGTTCACAGGAGGTGTCAGCATGCAATGGGACCTTCCTCTCATCATCTCACTGCCCACTGGAAATGGAATTCTGTTGGTTATTTATGACTGAAGGTATTTGATGATGAAGTGAGTGCCCTGATTATTAAAAGGCATAAGAGGGCGCCATAGAGAAACAAGAGATGCCTTCTCTCAGCCTGTGAGTGGTGTAGAGAGGTAGACCTTTCAAGTAGTTTAGTAGATTCCTAAACAGCGCAAAAAAATTTGAACAAGAACCTGCCGCAAAAGTGTCCTATAATTTACTCCTTAAACATAAACTTCTTGTGCACGCTTGTGTGTATTATGTTTGTGATTGCTAGCCTCAGTTGGTGTGCTTGTATTTGTGTTTGTTTGTGAGTGTGTATGTGCGAGTGAGTGTATTGTATTGGAATATGTAGGGTTGATTTAGTGAAAGACTGCAGTAAATGGTATATTGACGATATCAGTGGTGTCTAAACTAGACATGTATATACATTATTTAATGTACAGCTAATTAACACAATTGTTTTAATATTTGTACAAACATTTTATATGTACTATACATCTTTGCATTTTTAAATAGGTACTGCTCCCCTATTACAGATGTATATATCTTTATATTTTTTAATGTACAAAATACTGTAAAAATACTGTACATTTTTTTTCGAATGTTTTTTATGTCATGTAAAAATTCATATTTTTGTATTGCATGTGGCTACCATTCTGTAAACACAGTTTCTGTTTTCATCCTTGAAAGACAATAAAATGAAGCTTGTCATGTGATAATTTATGTTTGAGTTGAATTTAATAAAGTATTTGAGTTATGTTATGGAATTTTACAGTCAGTTATATTTACGGTTAGTGTCACCAAATATATTTATAACTAATCCCTTTCTGTCTTTGGTGTCACTGGTAACTTGATATGTGCCCTTGGTGTGATATGGTAATCATTAACACAAGATATGATGGGGAGTAAGGACATTAGGCCATAAAAACTCATATCTAACTGATTCACTCATCTGTACACTAGTGTAGTATGTTTCATTCAAAATACTTTTAAAAAATGTGGTGTGTATTCATGGTTTTAGTTTATGTAGCCACTTCCCAATTCAGCAAGGCTCTCATTGTTTATGTTTAAATAGTATTGAGAATGTATTATTATAGATAAGACATCATAGATATACTGTACGTTTGAGGACACATGCAAAATCTGATCAGATATAAATGTAGTAGGTATGAGGTAACACCTAGTGAAAGAGAGCAACCCGGCGAATAAAGCAGCCCAAGAGTTAACACACAGGAACTTTATTTAAACACACTGAGGAAGATGAATATGGGGATGCACATGGGGATGAGAAGTGGGAAAGGTAGTGGTTCTGAAACAGGAGAAACAGAGGTAATGAATCCACTGTACACAATACTATAACTGATAGCACAAGCAGAGCAACAAGGCTATTAAAAAGGGAAGGACTGTATGAAAATGTATATGCTACCTGCACATATGACGATACAGCTATACACAAAGGTAGCATACAACAATAGATTCAGAGTGTTTAATAGTTACATGTACAGGGGTTGCAGGTGTGATTGCAGGGTACAGTGAAATAAAATAATTTAAATGGTAATACAAAAAAACAGAAATAGCACTATATACTGTACATCATAACTGTAGCAGTGATTAATAAATACATGACTGTTTAGGGGGGGTGGGGGCCAAGTGAAATAAAAACAAAAATTATAATTAAAAAAATCTATAATATACATATTAACAACTGCAACAGTGATAAATGTCCTTGGGGTGGGGACAGAATAAAAGTATGTTGGGGGGGGGGGGAATGTCCATAGGTCTGTGGCAGTGGAGTTGCCGTATCAGGCTGTGAAGCAGCCCGACAGGATGCTCTCAATGATGCTCCTATAGAACACTGTGAGGGCCCTCGGGGACAGGCTGAATTTCTTCAGCATCCTGAGGTTGAAGAGTCGCTGTCGTGCCTTCTTCACCACAGTGTCTGTGTGGTTAGACCATTTCAGCTTCACTGAGATTTGTACGCAGAGGAATTTGAAGTTATTAACCATCTCCAATAGTAACAACTAACTATTAAGAACAATATATACATGTCACAAAACTCAATTTGGGTATACACACCATCCCAGAGATAATAGTAAGTCCAGTTGTTGATGGGCAGAGACAGAGACGTTGCTCTCTGCACTGCTTGAGGGAGACTGCAAGTATTGTGTGACCTGCAGAGTCAAGAGGATAGGCAGATATCCGGCCCCCTAGTAACTTCCCTAGCAACCTATCAGGGCACAGGTCACACGGTCATAGAGAGTTTGAGAGGCAGGTTTATGGTACCCCCCTAAACTCTCAGGCTCCTGTTGTAGGGGATGGGGAGTGGAGAGTGCAGCTCAGGGTTGTGAGGTTCTGATAACAGTCACCAGCATTGAATTCGTAACACCTAGGATGTGGTGCTGAGGCTGTGATGGGTAAAAGAGGCCATGCAGGTTCTAATCTAGGGTCACCAAAGAGGCCATGCAAGTTCTAGAGTGGCTCGTTACACTAAAGAGGCCCAGGACTGTCCAAAAATGTTAGGTGTCAAATAGGCACTTGGGTAGCCAGGTATGCTGTGTGGTGCCCTTTACTATTCACTACAGATTTGCTGCAATGCTTTTCCCTAAATACCTCTGATCCTAGTGACATAGTGAAAGTAATAATTGGAAGGATACAAGAAAACTAAACCATTTCAAAATGGTAAGTTAATGGGAATCAGTCAGCAAAGTTGTAGGCTACTTGGTGTAAAAGGTGTGCTAATGGCGCTTCAGCGCATTTTCATTGTCGTAGCTCTCTTATCTGAAGGTCACCGTTTTCGTTTGTGTAAGTAAACAATGGAGGCATTTATGAGAAACGAAACTTACGGTGCGCTATGCAGAAATCGCTCCGCCATTTCCTAGTTGCTTTTCTAATAGTTTGCCTAATTTCAGTTTATTGACAAAGCAAGCAAGTATATTGTAGAGAATCATTGTACCATCCCAGTGAAATACATTTTCCATAACCCAAAATATTGCATTTTCAGCTGTTTGAAGCTGGTGTACAAAACTTAAAGTAAAATATATAAATATATAACTAGCGCACATAGAACAATAGATCTACCGCTTCTTAGACTTGCTTTCAATGAGAATGACAGATCTATAACTCACATTTCTATGTGAATTTGGTCGGGTCGCCCAAAAAGTGACATTGCAGCTTTACTGAGGAGAGCCAGATCACGTCTACGTGCTGCGCTCTATAGATTCACCAAACAGTCGAACAGACAGATCAGAGCAACACTGAAACATGGCTTTTCAGCAACCCTTCTTCAATCCGGTAAGAATTATACTGTGACATTATTCACATCATTTATTTCATCAGGCCCCGTTGTATGTGAGTTTCGGGTGTCATTTTGTTACTTATTTTTGGTGTAATTTTCCACAATATCTTTCTATTCTGTATCCACAGAGTTGCTAATTTTTCTTCTAAACACACAGAGTTGCTAATTCTTCTTCTAGCCCAGCACTAGCACATGCGACGCAACTAAAAGTAGGTGTAATGAGTCTGTTAGTGATGAGTTCAGTGGACTAGAATAGAAATGGGTCCCACAGGAACAGGACTGAAAAACATTGAACAGGTCTAATATCCTGTCATTTGCATAACCACCTTTGACATGTAAATACATAAGTGATTGATAGAATGAATGAAGAAATTCAATAAAAAAATCCTATAGGATAGAATCCTATAGTAGTCCAATAGGACTGGTTCTGAAAATCTTATAGGATTTTTATATTGGATTGTAATTGGATTAGACAATTACATATGAAAGGGGACAGTGGAAATATGTGAACTATAATAATTTATTGCCACGTGATCCTGACCCTACAGACGTAGGATCTTAATTGTAGCTAATTTGCTACAGCAGGAAAATAATCCTGCAGCAACAGAAAATGTGAATTATTTTTTATTTTTGTAGGAGTTGATCCATTTTTCGTTAAGGCAAATCAAGTCTGCATTTTCAAAGTGGAAATTACTAACTTTAGAAGCCTTTTAAAACTCAAATACACTACAAGTTTGCATTTCCTGCTGTGCAGCAAAATTGAGGAAAATACGCTTTCCAATGACATCATCGGTGTGCCTGGTGATTTTAACCAATTATGAGCAGGCATTGCCTACTAATTGGTTGATGATGTCATTGGAAACACTTATCTTCCTCTATCTTTTTTTCCACAAAACATACACTACCAGTCAAAGGTTTGGACACACCTACTCATTCAAGGGTTTTTCTTTATTTTTTACTATTTTTACATTGTAGAATAATAGTGAAGACATCAAAACTATGAAATAACAAATATGGAATCATGTAGTAACCAAAAAAGTGTTAAACAAATCAACATATATTTTAGATTTGAGATTCTTCAAATAGCCACCCTTCCAGTTGTTGAGGGGCAGAGACAGAGATGTTGCTCTCTGCACTGCTTGAGGGAGACTGCAAGTATTGTGTGACCTGCAGAGTCAAGAGGATAGGCAGATATTTACATTTACATTACATTTTAGTCATTTAGCAGACGCTCTTATCCAGAGCGACTTACAGTTAGTGAATACATCTTTTTTTATACTGGCCCCCCGTGGGAATCGAACCCGCAACCCTGGCGTTGCAAACGCCATGCTCTATCAACTGAGCTACATCCCTGCCGGCCATTCCCTCCCCTACCCTGGACGACGCTGGGCCAATTGTGCGCCGCCCATGAGTCTCCCGGTCGCGGCCGGCTGCGACAGAGCCTGGATTCGAACCAGGATCTCTAGTGGCACAGTTAGCACTGCGATGCAGTGCCTTAGACCACTGCGCCACTCAGGAGCTTATATCCGGCCCCCTAGTAACTTCCCTAGCAACCTATCAGGGCACAGGTCACACGGTCATAGAGAGTTTGAGAGGCAGGTTTATGGTACCCCCCTAGACTCTCAGGCTCCTGTTGTAGGGGATGGGGAGTGGAGAGTGCAGCTCAGGGTTGTGAGGTTCTGATAACAGTCACCAGCATTGAATTCGTAACACCTAGGATGTGGTGCTGAGGCTGTGATGTGCAAAGAGGCCATGCAGGTTCTAATCTAGGGTCACCAAAGAGGACATGCAAGTTCCAGAGTGGGCTCGTTAGACTAAAGAGGCCCAGGACTGTCCAAAAATGTTAGGTGTCAAATAGGCACTTGGGTAGCCAGGTATGCTGTGTGGTGCCCTTTACTATTCACTACAGATTTGCTGCAATGCTTTTCCCTAAATACCTCTGATCCTAGTGACTTAGTGAAAGTAATAATTGGAAGGATACAAGAAAACTAAACCATTTCAAAATGGTAAGTTAATGGGAATCAGTCAGCAAAGTTGTAGGCTACTTGATGTAAAAGGTGTGCTACTGGCGCTTCAGCGCATTTTCATTGACGTAGCTCTCTTATCTGAAGGTCACCGTTTTCGTTTGTGTAAGTAAACAATGGAGGCATTTATGAGAAACGAAACTTACGGTGCGCTATGCAGAAATCGCTCCGTCATTTCCTAGTTGCTTTTCTAATAGTTTGCCTAATTTCAGTTTATTGACAAAGCAAGCAAGTATATTGTAGAGAATCATTGTACCATCCCAGTGAAATACATTTTCCATAACCAAAAATATTGCATTTTCAGCTGTTTGAAGCTGGTGTACAAAACTGAAAGTAAAATATATAAATATATAAGTAGCGCACATAGAACAACAGATCTACCGCTTCTTAGACTTGCTTTCAATGAGAATGACAGATCTATAACTCACATTTCTATGTGAATTTGGTCGGGTCGCCCAAAAAGTGATATTGCAGCTTTACTGAGGAGAGCCAGATCACGTCTACGTGCTGCGCTCTATAGATTCACCAAACAGTCGAACAGACAGATCAGAGCAACACTGAAGCATGGCTTTTCAGCAACCCTTCTTCAATCCGGTAAGAATTATACTATGACATTATTCACATCATTTATTTCATCAGGCCCCGTTGTATGTGAGTTTTGGGTGTCATTTTGTTACTTATTTTTGGTGTAATTTTCCACAATATTTTTCTATTCTGTACCCACAGAGTTGCTAATTTTTCTTCTAGCCCAGCACTAGCACATGCGACGCAACTAAAAGTAGGTGTAATGAGTCTGTTAGTGATGAGTTCAGGGGACTAGAATAGAAATGGGTCCCACAGGAACAGGACTGAAAAACATTGAACAGGTCTGGATAAGAGCGTCTGCTAAATGACGTAAATGTAAATGTAAATGTAAATATCCTGACATTTGCATAACCACCTTTGACATGTAAATACGTAAGTGATTGATAGAATGAATGAAGAAATTCAATAAAAAAATCCTATAGGATAGAATCCTATAGTAGTCCAATAGGACTGGTTCTGAAAATCTTATAGGATTTTTATATTGGATTGTAATTGGATTAGACAATTACTTATGAAAGGGGACAGTGGACATATGTGAATTTGCTACAGCAGGAAAATAATCCTGCAGCAACAGAAAATGTGAATTATTTTTGATTTTTGTAGGAGTTGAAATTACAAACTTTAGAAGTCTTTCAAAACTCAAATACACTAAAATTTTGCATTTCCTGCTGTGCAGCAAAATTGAGGAAGATAAGCGTTTCCAATGACATCATCGGTGTGCCTGGTGATTTTAACCAATTATGAGCAGGCATTGCCTACTAATTGGTTGATGATGTAATTGGAAACACTTATCTTCCTCTATCTTTTTTTCCACAAAACATACACTACCAGTCAAAGGTTTGGACACACCTACTCATTCAAGGGTTTTTCTTTATTTTGACTATTTTTACATTGTAGAATAATAGTGAAGACATCAAAACTATGAAATAACAAATATGGAATCATGTAGGAACCAAATTTTTTTTTAAACAAATCAACGTATATTTGAGATTCTTCAAACAGCCACCCTTTGCCTTGATGACAGCTTTGCACACTCTTGGCATTCTCTCAACCAGCTTCATGAGGTAGTCACCAGGAATGCATTTCAATTAACAGGTGTGCCTTCTTAAAAGTTAATTTGTGGAATTTCTTTCCTTCTTAATGCGTTTCAGCCAATCAGTTGTGTTGTGACAAGGTAGGGGGGGTATACAGAAGATAGCCCTATTTGGTAAAAGACCAAGTCCATATTATGGCAAGAACAGCTCAAATAAGTAAAGACAAACGACAGTCCATCATTACTTTAAAACATGAAGGTCAGTCAATCCGTAAAATTTCAATAGCTTTCTTCAAGTGCAGTCGCAAAAACCATCAAGCACTATGATGCGCTAACTGGCTCTCATGAGGACCGCCACAGGAATGGAAGACCCAGAGTTACCTCTGCTGCAGAGGATAAGTTCATTAGAGTTACCAGCCTCAGAAATTGCAGCCCAAATAAATGCTTCACAGTGTTCAAGTCACAGACACATCTCAACATCAACTGTTCAGAGGGGACTGTGTGAATCAGGCCTTCATGGTCGAATTGCTGCAAAGAAACCACTACTAAAGGACACCAATAAGAAAAAGAGACCTGCTTGGGCCAGGAAACACGAGCAATGGACATTAGACCAGTGGAAATTTGTCCTTTGGTCTGGAGTCCAAATTTGAGATTTTTAGTTCCAACCGCTGTGTCTTTGTGAGACGTGGTGTGGGTGAACGGATGATCTCTGCATGTGTGGTTCCCACTGTAAAGCATGGAGGAGGAGGTGTTATGGTGTGGGGGTGCTTTGCAGGTGACACTGTCTGTGATTTATTTAGAATTCAAGGCACACTTAACCAGCATGGCTACCACGCCAACCCATCTGGTTTGGGCTTAGCTATCATTTGTTTTTCAACAGGACAATGACCCAACACACCTCCAGGCTGTGTATGGGCTATTTTACCAAGATGGAGAGTGATGGAGTGCTGCATCTGTCACGACTTCCGCCGAGGCTGCCCCCACTCCTGGTTCGGGCAGACTTCGGCGTTCGTCGTCACCGGAGTACTAGCTACTGCCGATCCCATTCTCATCACTCCACTTGTCATGTCTTGTCAATCACACACACCTGGTGCTCATTCCCCTAATTAGTATGTGTATAAGTGTTCCCTCTGTTCCCCTTGTCTTTGTGAGTGATTGTTTGTTGTGAGAGCGTGTAGCTCGGTTGAGCTACTCTTCACTGTGTTTCTGCCAAGTTGGATGTTTTCCCTTGTAATAGTTTTGTTTGACGCTTGGGGCGTTTGATTTATGTAAACTGAATAAACTCTGGACTTCGGTATTTCATTCACACCTCGTCACAGCATCAGATGACCTGGCCTCCACAATCCCCCGACCTCAACCCAATTGAGATGGTTTGGGATGAGTCGGACGGCAGAGTGAAGGAAAAGCAGCCAACAAGTGCTCAGCATATGTGGGAACTCCTTCAAGACTGTTGGAAAAGCATTCCAGGTGAAGCTGGTTGAGAGAATGCTAAGAGTGTGCAAAGCTGTCATCAAGGCAAGGGGTGGCTATTTGAAGAATCTCAAATCTCAAATATATTTTTATTTATTTAACACTTTTTTGGTTACTACATGATTCCATATGTGTTATTTCATAGTTGTGATGTCTTCACTATTATTCTACAATGTAGAAAATAATAAAAATAAAGAATAACCCTTGAATGAGTAGGTGTGTCCAAACGTTTGACTGGTACTGTAGAAACATGCCATTTTCACATATGTTGATGTTGGGGTGGTGCTGGAGATTATGAATATGAAGATGACCATTTTAGAAATGTCCCTTTAATGACTGTCACGTTCGTTGTGTAAAGGATCGGACCAAGGTGCAGCGTGGTATGCGTACATAGTCGTTTATTATTAATCCAACAGAACGTGAAGTTCAAGAGGAAACCGAAACAGAAACAAGATCCCACAACTAAAGGTACGCAAAATGGCTGCCTAAGTAGATCCCCAATCAGAGACAACGATCGACAGCTGCCTCTGATTGGGACCCACACCCGGCCAACATAGAAATAGAATAAACTAAATGGCATATGAATAAAGTAGATTCTATCCAAATCACACCCTGACCTAACCAAACAGAGAAAACAGGTGATCTCTAAGGTCAGGGCGTGACAATGACACAGGTCATTATATATATATATATTTTACAATACCTGGATCAGTTGTGCCAAGAGGTCACTAGATGGGAACTGGTAGTTACAGTTGAAGTCGGATGTTTACATACACCTTAGCCAAATACATTTAAACTCAGTTTTCACAATTCCTGACATTTAATCCTAGTAAACATTCCCTGTCTTAGGTCAGTTAGGATCACCACTTTGTTTTAAGAATGTGAAATGTCAGAATAATAGTAGAGAGAATTATTTATTTCAGCTTTTATTTCTTTCATCACATTCCCAGTGGGTCAGAAGTTTACATACACTCAATTAGTATTTGGTAGCATTGCCTTTAAATTGTTTAATTTAGGTCAAACGTTTTGGGTAGCCTTCCACAAGCTTCCCACAATAAGTTGGGTGAATTTTGGCCCATTCCACCTGACAGAGCTGGTGTAACTGAGTCAGGTTTGTAGGCCTCCTTGCTCGCACACGCTTTTTCAGTTCTGCCCACAAATGTTCTATAGGATTGAGGTCAGGGCTTTGTGATGGCCACTCCAATACCTTGACTTTGTTCTCCTTAAGCCATTTTGCCACAACTTTGGAAGTATGCTTGGGGTCATTGTCCATTTGGAAGACCCATTTGCGATCAAGCTTTAACTTCCTGACTGACGTCTTGAGATGTTGCTTCAATATATCCACATAATTTTCCTTCCTTATGATGCCATCTATTTTGTGAAGTGCACCGGTCCCTCCTGCAGCAAAGCACCCCCACTGCATGATGCTGCCACCCCCGTGCTTCACTGTTGGGGTGGTGTTCTTCGGCTTGCAAGCAACCCCCTTTTTCCTCCAAACATAACGATGGTCATTATGGCCAAATAGTTATATTTTTGTTTCATCAGACCAGAGGACATTTCTCCAAAAAGTATGATCTTTGTCCCCATGTGCAGTTGCAAACCGTAGTCTGGCTTTTTTATGGCGGTTTTGGAGCAGTGACTTTTGTACCTGTTTCCTCCAGCATCTTCACAAGGTCATTTGCTGTTGTTCTGGGATTGATTTGCACTTTTCGCACCAAAGTACGTTCATCTCTAGGAGACAGAACGCGTCTCATTCCTGAGCGGTATGACGGCTGCGTGGTCCCATGGTGTTTATACTTGCATACTATTGTTTGTACAGATGAACGTGGTACCTTCAGGCATTTGGAAATTGCTCTCAAGGATGAACCAGAGTTGTGGTCTACAATGTTTTTTCGGAGGTCTTGGCTGATTGATTTTGATTTTCCCATGATGTCAAGCAAAGAGGCACTGCGTTTGATGGTAGGCCTTGAAATACATCCACAGGTACACCTCCAATTGACTCAAATTATGTCAATTAGCCTATCAGAAGCTTCTAAAGCCATGACATCATTTTCTGGAATTTTTCCAAGCTGTTTAAAGGCACAGTCAACTTAGTGTATGTAAACTTCTGACCCACTGGAATTGTGATACAGTGAATTATAAGTGAAATAATCTGCCTGTAAACAATTGTTGGAAAAATTACTTGTGTCATGCACAAAGTAGATGTCCTAACCGACTTGCCAAAACTATAGTTTGTTAACAAGAAATTTGTGGAGTGGGACTTCCAGGAGGGAGATAGGGAAGATGAGGAGGGAGCACCTTCTAGGGATGGCGGTAGGGTGGGGGGGACAGCTTTGGTGGGATGGAGGCATGGGAGGGGGTACAACCCTGGGAGGAGTTGGAGGGTCTCATTATCTTTATTTTCCTCTCTCTATCTGAACGTAAAGAGGGTAAAGGGAACATGCTCTTTTTTGTATGCAAAGCTGACTATTATATATTAAATTAAAGAAATGCTCATACCTTTGTGTTACTGTACCTAAAAATGTATTTTCCTTTTATTTATATATATGTAATTTAAAAATGTTGTGCTTTCTAAGGGGAACACCCCCCCAAAATCTTGTGTTATTGTAACATTGTATATAGTATTGTATGTCATATTGTAATGTTTTCTAATTCAAAGACAATAAGTTGCATGAATAAGAATCAAATCAAATAACTCAAGTGAGTGTTTTGTTGAAAAAGGTGTAGTGTATGGTGGTCATACTGCAACTGAACTTGCAGCTTTGAATCACTCCCATATTGTGGTGGTGAATAAAACCGAAACTGTTGTTTCCAATCAACGAAAATGTTCTAATTAATGTTGTTGTATTGTACTGGAACAAATTACAACAAATTATAATTTAGTTCTAATAGGATTCTGATTGTGGTGACAAAATTCTACAAGAGTTATCAAAAACCTATAGGATCCAATAAGATTAATTTCCAATACGAAAAAGTAGTCCAATAGGATTCAGATAGGATTCTGATAGAGGTGACACAAAATCCTATAGGATTCTATTGGAAATATCACTCATCCTAAATTATTTTTTGACTAGGGAAGGAAAGAAGAAAGGAAACCATAACATTTTAGATTGTTATTGGTTAGAAAATGCTTGATGTGGCCATTGTGAAAGCTTAAAGTCTCTATTTGCCAAGTCCCTAGCCTTGCCAGGAACACTACCTGCCTGGCTCTTAACAGATGGTGAACGAGACTAGCTACTCAGCCCTTGTCACGTGTTGTTTTGTGCTCTGTGCCCCTAGAGAGTGCCATTCACTGGCTGTATCCAGGGAGCTCTGCATGAGGGGAAGACCATCACTGTGACAGGGAGAGTCCTGCCAGGAGCCCAGAGGTAGACCTACCTACTGACAACTCTCCTTTAACACAGTCTTGTCACTCACTATAAGCACAGGAGGGATCTTGTTTAACCTAATCATTGGGTGCAACGTTTACATTTTAGCAGACACTCTTATCAAGAGCAACTTACAGTAGTGTGTGCATAGATCTTAATTAATTGTACATCAAAATATAATATGCGCCTTTCTTCTGTCCGTATAGGTTTCATGTGAATTTGCAATGTGGCTCAAGAGGAAATCCTGACATAGCCCTCCACTTCAACCCCCGATATGACGGCTTCCTAGACGTTGTGATCTGCAACACCATGCAACACTCCAAGTGGGGCTCAGAGGAGCGTGAATACCCTGCACCCATGACCCGGGGTGCCAACTTTACCCTCATGTTCCTGGTCAACCGAGATTCATATTCGGTCAGGAGTTTTTTATTACTGATGCTTAGGCTACAACGTTTTTTGAATGTGGACCTATTGAATGAACCTTATCTCTAGAGCAGTTTTTTTTACTGTGGACTTATTGAATTGAATCTTATCTCTAGAGCATTTATTCTCCATGTGCCATTGGTTTCCCACTGGAGCCCCCCATACTGTATGTAGAATGTATGCATGCATAACTGTAAGTCACTTTGGATAAAAGTGTCTGCTAAATGGCATATATTATTATTATTATTATATTATAATATTTAAATATTATATCTTTTTTATTTTTTGTCTGTCCTAAATCCTGTCTTATCCTAGATGATTGTGAATGGTGCCCACTTCATGGAGTACCTGCACCGGCTGTCATTCTCCAGAGTGGACACCATCTCTGTGGATGGGGGAGTGGAGGTTCAATCTATTGCCTTCTCCAACCCTGCAGTCACCGTGAGTATCTGACAGGTCCTCTTCCTGGGAGAATATAGTAAATTTTCGCGTTCAGTAGGATCAGCCTTGAGCAAGCAACTGGATAGATTTGCTCATCTTAATCAGTTGTTTGGAATGCAACCCAGTGGGCAAAACTGGTTGCAACGGTCATGGTCAGGTAGTATAATGATTGTAAAAGGATGTTTTAAACATATTTTTAGCATCCAGAAAAACTTAGTTCCCTCAGTTCCCAACTGTAGCCCTTTCCTGCAGTGAAATCACCTAGTGGCCTCATGGGTGGAATGCTATTAATATTTTTCATAATTTCATAATGAATAAACATTATTTAAAAAACCAGCCGAAAATCCAGTGTTTCTTTGTCAAACGGATTTGTTATATTTCAGTCTTCTGTGATGTATATTAAGTATAATATTGGGATGCAAACTCAAAATATAATACATTTGAACTCTATATCTGACATGGTACAGGTGTCTTCTTTTTTTTAAGCCCATGTAGACTTTGGAATGGTCAGCCATAGGAGATCAGGCTTGCAGATTCAGTGCCTCTTTTTAAATCCCTGCTGAAGACACACTTTTATAAAGATGCTTTTAATGTATGATTTTAATTAGCTATCTTTTTTCATTGTCCTTCCTCCCGTCTTTGTTTCTTTGTTAGTACTTTTATTTTATGATGTGAAGCACTTTGTTACCTGTATTGAAAGCGCTATACAAATGAAGTTATTATCATTATTATTGTTATTATTCAGACTTGCATGTGCTGACCAAGAGAGTCTGTTCATATGTGAAATGTGATGTCCTGTCTTTTCTCCAGTCACCTCCTCCCCAACCAGGATATCTTGGCCAGACCCACTGTGTGAGTATTCTTCATATGACAGACAGACTCATGAACAGGATTCATAGTTATAGTTTAAAAAATATACAGTGGGGAGAACAAGTATTTGATACACTGCCGATTTTGCAGGTTTTCCTACTTACAAAGCATGTAGAGGTCTGTAATTTTTATCATAGGTACACTTCAACTGTGAGAGACGGAATCTAAAACAAAAATCCAGAAAATCACATTGTATGATTTTTAAGTAATTAATTTGCATTTTATTGCATGACATAAGTATTTGATACATCAGAAAAGCAGAACTTAATATTTGTTACAGAAACCTTTGTTTGCAATTACAGATATAATACGTTTCCTGTAGGTCTTGACCAGGTTTGCACACACTGCAGCAGGGATTTTGGCCCACTCCTCCATACAGACCTTCTCCAGATCCTTCAGGTTTCGGGGCTGTCGCTGGGCAATACGGACTTTCAGCTCCCTCCAAAGATTTTCTATTTGGTTCAGGTCTGGAGACTGGCTAGGCCACTCCAGGACCTTAAGATGTTTCTTACGGAGCCACTCCTTAGTTGCCCTGGCTGTGTGTTTCGGGTCGTTGTCATGCTGGAAGACCCAGCCACGACCCATCTTCAATGCTCTTACTGAGGGAAGGAGGTTGTTGGCCAAGATCTTGCGATACATGGCCCCATCCATCCACCCCTCAATACGGTGCAGTCGTCCTGTCCCCTTTGCAGAAAAGCATCCCCAAAGAAGGATGTTTCCACCTCCATGCTTCACGGTTGGGATGGTGTTCTTGGGGTTGTACTCATCCTTCTTCTTCCTCCAAACACAGCGAGTTTAGACCAAAAAGCTCTATTTTTGATACATCAGACCACATGACCTTCTCCCATTCCTCCTTTGGATCATCCAGATGGTCATTGGCAAACTTCAGACGGGCCTGGACATGCGCTGGCTTGAGCAGGGGGACCTTGCGTGCGCTGCAGGATTTTAATCCATGACGGCGTAGTGTGTTACTAATGGTTTTCTTTGAGACTGTGGTCCCAGCTCTCTTCAGATCATTGACCAGGTCCTGCCTTGTAGTTCTAGGCTGATCCCTCACCTTCCGAGGTCAGATCTTGCATGGAGCCCCAGACCGAGGGTGATTGACCGTCATCTTGAACTTCTTCCATTTTCTAATAATTGCGCCAACAGTTATTGCCTTCTCACCAAGCTGCTTGCCTATTGTCCTGTAGCCCATCCCAGCCCAGCCTTGTGCAGGTCTACACTTTTATCCCTGATGTCCTTACACAGCTCTCTGGTCTTGGCCATTGTGGAGAGGTTGGAGTCTGTTTGATTGAGTGTGTGGACAGGTGTCTTTTATACAGGTAACTAGTTCAAACAGGTGCAGTTAATACAGGTAATGAGTGGAGAACAGGAGGGCTTCTTAAAGAAAAACTAACAGGTCTGTGAGAGCCGGAATTCTTACTGGTTGGTAGGTGATCAAATACTTATGTCATGCAATAAAATGCAAATTAATTACTTAAAAATCATACAATGTGATTTTCTGGATTTTTGTTTTAGATTCCGTCTCTCACAGTTGAAGTGTACCTATGATAAAAATTACAGACCTCTACATGCTTTGTAAGTAGGAAAACCTGCAAAATCGGCAGTGTATCAAATACTTGTTCTCCCTACTGTATATATTTGGAGTTACATCAAGAATAAGGTCTGCAGTTGTATGGAAACACTTATAATTAGTAATAATCCCAGTACTACATATCTGGTTTCACAAAACAGTAGCATAGGCCATAATCCAAGATGTACAATTTATTTACAGGGTCAACGAAACCGAAATAGATCTCGTCAAAGCAAAATTGGCCCCAAATCTCCTCCTCAATGGTGTAACACCACACAGGTAGATTAGATCATACTGGGTTGACAGCTAATTTGGTGTATTTAGCTTTTTTTCTGGTGGTGGTTGTTTTCATAAGGTGACTGCATGACTGCATTTCATTCCATTCAATCAACGTTAGCTTTGAGGGTAGATCTTGCTTGCTTTCCTTGTTAAGGTTGATATATATTTGACAACTGTTTGTCTGTTTTGTAGGCTTTCTCAGCTGCAGGATTTATTCAGGTCAGTTGCATTCCAAATAATCAACTTTTCAGAGTTTAAAATGTGTAGAGTAGAGGCCATTATCAGGAATTGCATTGGAGTTTGATAATTTTGTATCTATATAAATGAATGTTAAGAAAAAAGTTCTGACAAGATTAAAGTCGTTTTTAGTAGAGACTGTGCTGAAAAGGCGCTATTCTTCATATGGTGTTGTATAATGTTTATTTTATAGGCACCCCCTCCATACACCGCCCAACCTCCATACACCCCACAGCCGTCCTTTGTAAGCTCCCCTTCTTTAACCTACAGACTAAGTGCAGACTGCATAATTACATTAATTTATCGAAACAGATTATTGGGTTGACATGGTGATGTTATGGATCCTTTGTCCTCAGGTTGTGCCGTATAAAAACATCATGGCAGGTGGACTTTACCCAGGCAGAAACATCACGATCCAGGGTGTGGTTAACCACAATGCTGATAAGTAAGTTCTTGCTGCTACATTTGACCTAGAAGTTTGTGTGTATGTATTGATATGTAGGCTACTTGTGCCTTTTTTTTTATGTATGTAGTTCTGTGTTTGAGCTGTTCTTGTCTATTAATGTCCTGTATTATGTCATGTTTCATGTTTTGTGTGGACCCCAGGAAGAGTAGCTGCTGCTTTTGCAACAGCTAATGGGGATCCTAATAAAATACCAAAAATACCAAATACTCAATTTGAGCACATCTTACATAATTAATTTGCTTCACCTGCTATGGGTCAGAGTTGGTACTATGAATGGTGTACCTGTACATTACAGACAATACAAATGAATCATAAGGAAAAAGGTCCTCTTTAGATTAGCCTGTCACCCTCCAAATTATTTTCATAACAAACTCTATTTATTTCACGATTGTGTAACACTCACCAGCAGAGTCCAGAAAAGTTTTCCCTCTCTACAAACAGTACATTACAGAGCTATACTGTATTATGAGCCAGGTTGTTTGGGTCCTGGATGCGGATTGGCTAAAACAGCATTTCAGCCTTGTTTATATCAGACAGTATACCACGGGTATGAGGCACAAATACTTGTTTACTGTTCTATTTATGTTAGTACCCAGTTTATAATAGCAATAAGACACCTCGGGTTTGTGGTATATGGCCAATACACCACGGCTAAGGGCTGTATCCAGGCACTCTGCTTCGCATCGTGCATAAGAACAGCCCTTAGCCGTGGTATATTTAAGCAATAAGACCAGAGGGGGTGTGGTATATGGCCAATATACCACGGCTAAGGGCTGTTCTTACGTACGACGCAACGCGGAGTGCCTTGATACAGCCCTTAGCCGTTGTATATTGGCCATATACCACAAAACCCGGAGGTGCCTTATTGCTATTATAAACTGGTTACCTCTGTACACCTTAATGGGTAATCTAACTTGACATTCCTGGTCAAGCCTTATAACCATGATTATGGTTGCTGTGGTTCTAGGTTCTGTGTCAACCTGCGTTTCAACTCGGGGGTGGCGCTCCACTTCAACCCCAGGTTCAATGAGAACGTTGTAGTTCGTAACAGTCTCCTGAAGGAACAGTGGGGTCCAGAGGAAAGGACAGGGGGCATGCCCTTCTACAGAGGCCAGCCTTTTACGGTATAAACTCCATTATAGCTGACTGCATACTCTAGGATGGAACAAGTAGCTATATTTTAACGTATATTTGCACGTGTTGTGCATTGACAACAATTTCAGCTAAAATGCATCTGAATGTGTTTTAGCTGCAATGACACCGTATGCTTTTCCTTGGATGAACTCGGCACTCATGTCAGGCTCTGTGTTTCAGGTGACCATCATGTGTGATACCCAGTGCTACAGGGTGATAGTGAATGGAGCCCAGATGTTCAGCTACAACCACCGCCACTTCCTGTTCCAGCAGATTGACATCCTGGAGGTGGAGGGGGACGTGAGCCTGTCCACTGTGCTGGTCTGAGTTACACACCCTCCGAGGTCAAAGGTCAGCGATAGTAGGATCTGATCAGTCAGGGCATTATAGGGACCAATGTGAAATCATGTCTTATGTGTCTTGTGTGTTGAAAAACTGTCGCATTTTACTCTGTTGCTGATGGCGAGACGTTTTAATCAACATTTCTCTCTTCCATAAACAATTTAATGTAGAGTAAGACTATAGGAAATATTATCTTCTATTGATCCTATTCCAGACAGTTTCTTGATGCCTACTGTATGTCTGTACTCTCTGTCACAACAATGTTTCCACAGCAAATAAACAGCAATATATTGGAACTAAGAAGTTGTCATAATTCTACATCACCACAAGGGGGCAGAGAGGTTCTGATAAAATTAATAACTTGGTCCTGTTTTAGATTGTAGTGGGAAGGTTCAGATTTGATATTAAAAGCATTCTATGGATTTTCACAAAGTAAATACTGATGACATGATCGGTGTTGTGAATCATTATAATTATATGAAGTGCATTCGAATGACTGTGCACTCTGGGAGTTCCAGTGGTTAGAAGTAGGCTAGTAGACCGGTCGACAGATTGCTTTGGCTGGGAATCGGGATGTATGAACTGATACTCACCTACCGATTCACCTCACTTGCTGCTACAAATAAGCGGGTCAGTCTGAAGCCATCAGCAATCAGAGGTCAGTTAGGCTATTGGCTATTGGTATTTCTTGGTGCTAATGGGAGTGCTAGGCCTATTCTTGAGGGGGCTTCAGCACTGTCTTGCCCCTCTCTGGAGCCACCCATGAATGCCTGGTTGTACCAACATGATGTAGACCAGTGCTGCACAAGGTGGGTTTTCATAAAAAAAAATATGCCTGTTCAACATTCTTTAGATTAATGAAATTAGTTCATTTTGCAGCATGTGATTTGAAATTCTTTCTGAGGTGACCTAAATGGCACAGGGCACAGGGTCAAAGCATGGCAACATTACATGTCAACAAATGTGGATGACAAATGTAAGTACATTAGGACTGATATCTTATACACCAGGGTTCCCCCGGGGTTTTATCTGGCCCCCCAAGTTTTCTGTAATATTTTTTATTTATGTTTTAACTCTTTTTTTGTTTAACATAAAAGACTGAAAAACACCAGGAAATCAGCTCCAAGTAATTTCAATTTTGGAAATCTGTTCCCAAGTATTCCACGCATAACAGAGAGAGACACGCGACCGTATACAAATGTAAGCAAGGTTTGAAATTATTATGTTTTAGTTAAATATTATATATGTTTGGACATCTTGCGGTCAATTTGCAGTCTACACATTTTTTGTAATTATGTTCCGGCCCCCCGAACATCCGCTCAAGAAAAAATCGTCCGGCGGCAATATCTAGTTGATGATCCCTGCTATACACAGTGTGGCAATAAAAATGGTATGTCAGAGCAAATCTGTCTTTTGCTTTGACATAGTAACAGACACATTCACTCCACAGACACATTCACAAATAGCAGCCTGTAGGGTCTATTTATATTGTTATTTTTCAAAGGGACAATCTGCTAAGATATCATTTATAGGTAAGCCGTTTATATAGGCTTACTTTCTTAAATATTAACATTGAATTCTTGCTTGAGAGAAAAGGGAAAGGAGGGACAAGAAGAAATTGTTACATTACAGTTTAGAATACCAGCACATATTGCCAGATGAAGGACTGGAGTCCTATCATATTGTACAAGTGTCAAGTGATGATGTAGGCCTACACTATAAGGGATTGCTATCTTATCTAGCTACTGTTATTATGCATTTTGTTTTCATGTAACTGCAAAATGTTTATGGTTCTGTTTCTTCTGTCTCTAAAATCCGAAGGCAGTGTGACATCACCAGTTTGTTATCTAAAGCCTGTCATTGATGAAAACACACGGCATTGGTCCAATGCCCCGTTTTTTGTATTCATACTGGACGTCGCAAAGATTCTTGCAACGCACGCGCAGTAGCTGCTCCTCAAAACAGCACCAGTGCCAGCTTCATTGAGGTTGTCACTAGTTACCACAGGCACAAAGTCAAAATGGCTATATCGTAGCAATTCATGAAAACAAAAATTCGCTTTTTGGTCTTAATGTAAGGTTAAGGTTAAGCATAAGGTTAGCCGTGTGGTTAAGGTTAGGCTTAGGTTTAAAACCAGATTCAAAGATTTTTTTTTGTAGACATAGGCGGGGTTTATCCATAATTATGACTTTGTGGCTGGGGTAACTAAAGACGACCGTTCATTGAGAAGGAGGATTGAAACTTCCGGTTCTGTCATGGGGACATTGTGGTGTGTCTGATTAAAGAAAGAAAAATAACCCCATCAACATCGGAATTTGACTATTAACTGGTTGCAAACAGCAAAGGAATCATTATTTATACGGAGAATTCAAGTGGCCCATCGCGGCTCGCACCCGGCCGGCCATGGCGGCGCATAAACCCGTGGAATGGGTTCAGGCCGTAATTAGTAGATTCGACGAGCAGGTAAGAATAACACATCGTATCAGAAATTGTGCCTCTGCTTTTTTCCCAGTAACATCATGGAGGTCGTGGGTTTAGTGACGGGATCATTTAAAGAAAGCTGCACTGTCATGAGTGGTGTGTTTTGAGCCGATCTAGAATGTATAGTTATCCTGCTCAATACCTCTCCTGCAGAACCGCATCATCACACAGGAGAGCAAGTGACAGCGACAGAGAGAGGACGAAATAACACATGGACAAATCTGTCCCTAACATTTGAAATAGCATTTAAAACCCATTTGGATGAAACCACGAGGATGTGGCCTCAATATATAAACAAAGGAATCGACAGTACACGCCTCTTACTGTCAAGAAGGAGGAACTAGCTCGATGTTGAATTGGGCTGCTAGTTTGCGTGATTGTTACTGTAATGTATTCAGCTTCTGCCAATAACACTGCGCTAACTAGCTAGCCACTGCAACCGGTAGCAATTGTCCAGTAATTAGTGTGTTAATGTCATTTCCATTAGCTAGTAGCCTAACCTTGGACTACAAAGCATTGTTTCTTTATAGCCACTTAGCTATTACAGTAGCTAACTATTACTAAACAAAAATAGACGCAACATGCAACAATTTCAAAGATTTTACTGAGTTACAGTTCATATAAGGAAATCAGTCAATTGAAATAAATTCATTAGGCCCTAATCTATGGATTTCACATGACTAGGCAGGGGTGCAGCCATGTGAGGGCCTTGGAAGGCATAGGCCCACCTACTTGACCGGGCCCACCCACTGGGGAGCCAGGCCCAGCCAATCAGAATGAGTTTCTTCCCACAAAAGGGCTTTTTACAGACAGAAATACTCCTCAGCCATCCCCCCATCCCACAGGTGAAGAAGCCAGATGTGGAGGTCCTGGCTGACGTGGTTACATGTGGTCTGTGGTTGTGAGGCTGGATGGATGTATTGCCAAATTCTCTAAAATGGCGTTGGATGCAGCTTATGGTAGAGAAATGAACATTCAATTCTCTGGCAACAGCTCTGGTGGACATTCCTGCAGTCAGCATGCCAATTGCGAGCTCCCTCAGAACTTGAGACATCAGTGGCATTGTGTTGTGTGACAAAACTGCATATTTTAAAGTGGTCTTTTATTGTCCCCAGCATAAGGTGCACCTGTGTAATGATAATGCCGTTTAATCAGCTTCTTGATATGCCACACCTGCCAGGTGGATGGATTATCTTGGCAAAGGAGAAATGCTTACTAACAGCGATGTAAACAAATGTGTGGGGATATTTTTTTTTGAAATAAGCTTTTTTTGCGTATGGAACATTTCTGGGAATTTGTATTTCAGCTCATGAAACATGGGACCAACACTACATGTTGCGTTTATATTTTTGTTCAGCGTAGCTAGTCATATCCTGTGTTATTTGAGCTGCGCCAAGTTTGTTTACAGTGTGTGTGGATTTATCTATGCAGATTGACAATCAGGTCTCATCCATTCATTGCATTGGAAAACATGGGTGATCGAATCTTGTTTCTGCTCCATTCATTGCATTGGAAAACATGGGTGATCGAATCTTGTTTCTGCATGAGTTTATTGACCTGCTCTGATCCCCTCACTGATGTCATTGACAAGCACAATTTCACAAATGTCTTCATCCTTGTCGTACATCAAAGGAGGGCTTGGGGCATTTCCATCGAAAAGGAGCCATCATGAGCACCAACATGTGAAGTTGATAGGAGCATACCAAATTGGGTGTCAAATGAAAGCTAAGAGTACATGTTTGGGAAATGAAGGCATAGATCCATTTTTCAACCATTTCCCATAATTAGTAATTAGTAAAGGCTTAGAAAACATCTACCAGAAAAAGTCTTAAAAGGCATCAGAAATACATTAAAACACAATAATGTTGACGTAAAGACCCCTGCCAACTAATAAAAACAGCCTATATATCGTTTTGGAGAAATTGTTTACCCGCTGGAAGTTTAAGAAATATTGCCTTGTGCCTTGTAATTCCATTACCAAAAACACACATCTTTAAGATATTTTCTAATTTCTCTTCCTCATAAGGATGGAGGATAATGAAAGTTCACAGAAGTAACAAGTAAAGGTAGACCTACCAATTAGTTATAGTGTTTTTACTGATATCAGTTTTGTTTATGAATTATTAAGTGATTAGAATGTGTAATTCCGTTACCAAATTGTTAATGGAATTACCAAAAATCAGTAACGGTATTACTGCAACTGAATTGGCTACAATGGGAAATCATAATAGTCACAAACCACAGTTAGGTCAACTGCTACTGTCCTCCCTTCCACTTGCATACTGTTATGTTTAGCTCATAACTGTTTTCTTTGTCTTTCTGTTGGCTGGTGGTCAAACCAAGAGTGTTGAGTGTTCAAACAGAGTCTGGACAACCCATCCCTCTCTCTCTGTCTCTCTCTCACTCTCCAGTTAGTGTTTCTCAGCTGTTACTGACACCTACACCATAAACCCCCTGTCTTTTCATTTACTGTAACCAGCATCCTCACCCACTGAGCACCGACCGACACCGGACGTCCCGGGACGTTGAAAAGTAGTTTGGTCAGTCCACCCTGGCCTTGATGTTAAAGGGGAAAAAATTGTTTTAATCAACTTCATATTCATATAATCTCCAACACCACCCCAACATCAACATATGTGAAAATGGCACATTTCTATGTTTTGTAAAAATGATAGAGGAAGATAAGTGTTTCCAATGACATCATCAACCAATTAGTAGGCAATGCCTACTCATAATTGGTTAAAATCGCACAATGCAAACCGATTTCATTGGAAACACTTCTCTTCCTCTTACTGCAAAACATAGAAACGCGCCATTTTCACATGTTGATGTTGGGGTGGTGCTGGAGATGATGAGTATGAAGTAGAACATGTAAAACATGTCCTTTAATGTCCACAGACAGACCAGACTGCACCAAATCTCAACCTATTATAGACGTATCTTTCACAAGTTTGGATAGCACAATACAGCACATTACAGTAGAGTACAGTACAATACAGTAGTACAATACAGTAAAGAAAAGTGTAGTACAGTATATTGTACTGTACTGAACTATACTCTACTTTACTGTACTGAACTCTACTGTGTTCTGCTGTGCTGCGCTGTGAGATGTCCACACTTGTGAAACATAAGGAGAATGACATTCATATTCATTAATATGAATTTCTGTGTAGTACAGATCAGGGACCCATAATGTAATACCGTTACCATAATTCCGTTACCGGGTGTAAATCCACTTCACTTAATGTAGCCTAGTTCAATAACCAAAACAAATTATTTTTCAAACTCAAGGTGCCATCTCATAGCTCACACCCCATTCTTTCTGCAGACATCTTTGAATCTTAATTCGGCGTAGACATTTAAGAATTTTTTGAAAATGTGGTTGCAAACAACCTGAAGGAGATTTTACCGTAATTCCGTTACCAAAGTTTGCATCTGCACAGTTCTTCCACTTAATTAGTTTTTGTACATTTTTCAGTGGAAATTGTTCAAAGTAGTCCTTGTGCATAGATCTGTATGGTTTGTTAAACTTTGAAATCAATGGTTTTTGTTTGGCATACATTTTAAAGTGAATAAAAACGGAGTCAAACGTAATAGTTACCTTGTAATTGCCCCTAGCCTATCTGATGCAGTATCAGTATGGACTATGGTTGTACAGTAGTAGGCTTACTTGTAAGCAAAGCAGTGATTTCATTGTGTCGCCCTTGCATGTGTTGCTTTTTTCATGCAATTGATGTAATCGAATTTATAGGCTCAGTCTGTGTGATTATGATCAGTAAAGTTTGTAGTATGTTGCAGTATAGGCCTAGATATTATGCCTACATGATGAACCTATGGAATGGTAAATTCCATATTTTATATGTAAAAATAAATAAAGGCTAATGAATCCTATCAAATTACAGGATTACCGAACCAGGAAACATTTTTTGGGGGGTCTGTTCATTGTTGCAAGAGGAAAGATGATTTGTGGGCATATTGACATACACTGTTAACACGATTTGTTTACACATTTATTTTCTATCAACTATCTCTTAAGTGTAAAACAAGCCCATTCTTAAATGTTTACCCAATAGCTCAGTGGAGATGAGAGATTAGTCATTGTGGCTGTTTAGACTACTGTGGCTTGTTTTGGGGAGGTGGTTAGGCTAGGGCTCTCCAAACCTATTCCTGGAGAGCTACCCTCATGTAAGTTTTTGCTCCAGCCCCAGTTGTAACTAACCTGATTCAGTTTATGAACCAGCTAATTATTAGAATAATGTGCACTAGATTAGGGTTGGAGCGAAAACCTACAGGAAAGTAGCTCTCCAGGAACAGGGTTGGAGAGCCCTAGGTTAGGCCCTACTTACATTTACATTTGAGTAATATAGCAAAGGGAAACTCGGTCCTGGAGCCCCCCCCCCCTCCCCCCCCCCCCACAGTCCGGGTGGCCATTTTATTAATTGTTCAGCAGTCTTATGGTTTGGGGGTAGAAGCTGTTAAGGAGTCTTTTGGTCCTATACTTGGCACTCCGGTACTGCTTGCTGTGCAGTAGCAGAGAGAACAGTCTATGACTTGGGTGACTGGAGTCTTTCACAATTTTTTGGGCCTTCCTCTGACACCGCCTAGTATATAGGTCCTGGATGGCAGGAAGCTTGGCCCCAGTGATGTACTGGGCAGTACGCACTACCCTCTGTAGCACCTTACGGTCAGATGCCGAGCAGTTGCCATACCAGGCGGTGATGCAACCGGTCAGGATGCTCTTGATGGTGCAGATGTATAACTTTTTGAGAATCTGGGGACCCATGCCATTTCTTTTCAGTCTCCTGAGGGGGAAAAGGTGTTGTCGTGCCCTCTTCACGACTGTCTTGGTGTGTTTGGACCATGATAGTTTGTTGGTCATGTGGACACCAAGGAACCTGAAACTCTCGACCCGCTCCACTACAGCCCCGTCAATGTTAATAGGGGTCTGTTCGGCCCGCCTTTTCCTGTAGTCCACGATCAGCTCCTTTGTCTTACTCACATTGAGGGAGAGATTGTTGTCCTGGCACCACACTGCCAGGTCTCTAACCTCCTCCCTATAGGCTGTCTCATCATTGTCGGTGATCGGGCCTACCACTGTTGTGTCATCTGCAAACTTAATGATGGTGTTGGAATCGTGTTTGGCCATGCAGTCGTGGGTGTACAGGAGGGAACTAAGCACGCACCCCTGAGGGGTCCCAGTGTTGAGGATTAGCGTGGCAGATGTGTTGTTGTAGATGAAGGAGAGGAGAAAGGTTAAAGAATGATTTTTAAGCCTTGAGACAATTGAGACATGGATTGTGTATGTTTGCCATTCAGAGGGTGCATGGGCAAGACAAAATATTTAAGTGCCTTTTGAATGGGGTATGGTAGTAGGTGCCAGGCGCACCGGTTTGTGTCAAGAACTGCAACGCTGCTGGGTTTTTCACGCTCAACAGTTTCCTGTGTGTATCAAGAATGGTCCACCACACAAAGGATATCCAGCCAACTTGACACAACTGGTAAGCATTGGAGTCAACATGGGTCAGTATCCCTGAGGAACGCTTTCGACACCTTCTAGAGTCCATGCCCCGACGAATTGAGGCTGTTCTGAGGGCAAAAGGGGGATGGTGTTCTTAATGATTTGTAGACTCGGTGTATATGTGTGTGTGTGTGTGTGTGTGTGTGTGTGTGTGTGTGTGTGTGTGCATGAGTGACTGCATGTGTGCTAATGTGCGGAGAATCAGAGCAGGTGGTCAGTCCAGTTCAAGTGTTCATTAGTCTTATGGCTTGTAGATTTAAACTGTCTTTGAGCCTGTTGGTATCAGACCTTATGCTCCGATACCGTCTGCCCGACAGTAATGGAGAGAACAGCTCGTGTGTGGGGTCCTTGACGCTGCATGCCTTCCTCAGCACCGTTTTGAGTAGATGTCCTGGATGGGTGGGAGCACGGTCCCAGTGATGTACTGGGCGGTCTTCACCACCTCCTGGAGGGCCTTGCAGTCATGGACGGAGCAATTCCCGTACCAGGCTGTGATGTAACCAGTCAGGACGATCTCTCGATGGTGCAGCGGTAGTATTTGGAGAGGGGGCATCTTATCAGTTCCATCTAAGGGGGTTGGTAACCACATCAGTGACATATTCATACAGTACATGACATGAGGAGGCTAGACCGTATGCAACAGGCCAGATGTCTAGGTTATTGAGACTGTATCACAACACTTGGTTTCTGAGATCCTCTATTATAGTTTTGAAAGTTCCAGTGGTAGCGTAGTCGTTCCTAGTCCAATGTCCCGGTTCCACAGTAACCTTTCTCCATATTCCAGGGTTAGGACTATTCCAAGCCGATAGGCCTACCTGTCCCTTGTAGCAGATATTCAGTTGAAGTTGTGCCCCCCTATCCGTTAGCTAACTGTTCTGGCTTGGAAGGCCAAGTGGCTGGGTGTGGCTCATTGCAATTTGTAAGTCGCTCTGGATAAGAGCGTCTGCTAAATGACTTAAATGTAAATGTAAAATTGCACTTTGATGAAGTTCTAATGGAGATTAGGCTTAATTGAAAGCCTTTTGACTGTTAAGCCTATTGATAGTGCTTTGTACTCATTAAGAAGGATTGTGTATGTTGGCTTCTGGTGGGATTGAGACTGCTTTAGTCAGAATCAGCCTTGAGATTAGCAGCTCAACCTCTGTGACATTATAGGCTCGGCTATATATTCCTCGAGCTTGACCCATTGAGGTCAAAGCAGAGCATTAGAGATTATTACCCTACAAATAATCCAACCCTCACTAGAGTTCATTCAGACTATCCTTTTCAAAATCCAATGAAAGGTGGGCTACTTCGGTCGTGCCACATCCAAGGATAATGTAGTGCATTTGAATAGGATTCCAGTATTTTCCCCATTGTGTAAACAACATTAAGCCCTATCATTTATTATTAGCTAACGGTGTCTTAAACTAGTGCTTGAATGTATTGTGCTTGAGCTTGTGAAACCAAAGCTTCTAAGGAAAAGAGGAGGAAATCTTTATGACCTTTTCATTGAAAATGTGATGTTGATCCCTGATGCTGCTTACAAGCCCTGACCTAGAAAGAGAAGCTCAGCCAAGTGAAGAAGAGCCATGGTTCTTTTAGATGGAATCGTGGATGTTAGCTCATAAATATCTCCATGATTCACAACAATCCCACCCTCTAGTTTTTTTTCTGTGCTTGCCTAAGTAGTGTTTCTATGTTGGCACTCAGCAAAAACGTCATTACTTAGGCGTTTGTGTGTCTTCTGGCGTTACGTCAACAAGAGAAGTGTACTCTTCCTCTCTCCCCTCTTTATGTGCAGTGCCGTGTTGGCTAGTGCCAAAGCACTCATAAGGAAAGGGATTGACCTTAGAGGAATTGAAGACTGTGCCAGTGAAACAAAGTGGCCCTGTGTCTGTTTGCCTGGCCTGAATAGGGATGTCAACAAGCGTGTATGTGTGTGCCCGTGCGGGTGTCTCTGTGTGTGTTTGCAGGGAAGATGCTCAAGTCTAACCTCCCGAGTGGCGCAGTGGTCTAAGGCACTGCATCGCAGTGCTAGCTGTGCCACTAGAGATCCTGGTTCGAATCCAGGCTCTGCTGTAGCCGGCCGCAACCGGGAGACCAATGGGGCGGCACACAATTGGCCCAGCGTCGTCCAGGGTAGGGGAGGGAATGGCCGGCAGGGAGGTAGCTCAGTTGGTAGAGCATGGTGTTTGCAACGCCAGGGTTGTGGGTTCGATTTCCACGGGGGGCCAGTATGAAAATAAATAAAAAGAATAATGTATGCACTAACTGTAAGTCGCTCTGGATAAGAGCGTCTGCTAAATGATGTAAATGTCAGTCTCAGGACTCTCATTTCCATCCCCTCACACACATGCCTCTAATCCAGGAGAGGAGCAGCCCCTCCTTGGCCTGTGCTGGGGGTCTGGGTGTTAGGTCATGCGCCTGCTGTAGGGGGAGGTACCTACCGGATGGTTGGGACTGGGAGTGTGTCAACCAAAAAAATCTCCATACTTTTTTATTTGTTTAGCTTACTTATAAGAAGCCATAGGCTATACAAAACTGTCAAGTTTGACTTCCTCTGCACCTTGCAGACTAAGTAAGTTTGTTTGCATTTGTAGTTCTACTTGTAAACTGAAGCGCACGTGTGTGTATGTGGACAAGCAGCAGACTGCCGCAGGTGTGCAACTGTGGCCCAAAAGGTAGAGGCGGAGCATAATGCATGGAGCATAGCCCATAGCATGTGTCTATGAGCTCAGCCCATCTCGGCTCAGCCCTGTTTGTGTAGGACTATATGCTCAGGGAGGGGCCACCCTCCAGGCTTCCCCAGTGCTCTACACTCCTCTATATCCCTTTAGTCTCTTCTGCTGTCTGGTCTGATGAGGGAGGGGAGTGTCTTGTCCTGCTAGCTCTGTAATAGCCCATGCCTCTGTACTGCTGTCCCTCACCAAATGGAAAATTCTTCCAAGAAGTGGGGGAGTCGGGTTGCTTCTAGTGTTTGCGTTTTTTAATGGTGTTTGGGTGTCACATGGAGCTGTGATTTGCTGTTATTAGGCTAGATGGAGCGGAGGCAAGGCTGGGTCAGCCTGGGGCCACAGACCAGCTGATGCGCCGTCATCCGGTCTGAGCTGGAGTCAGAGGCAAAGGAGGGCCCAGCCAGCCAGGCTCTCACAGACACATCCACTGAATGTAGTGTAGCCTACTGTACAGTACATCCCCTGTTCAGGATGACAGATGAAGCTTCACAAGAGGCAGACATGTTGGTCTCTAGAGAAAGGGACTGTGAGACCACTGCTCAAGGAGCGCTGCTAACCAAATGTGTTGTTATTCAATCACGCAGACCAGGAATAGGCTATCCCCTTGAAAACATAGTGATGGCTTATTGACAGGAATTGTATACAGAAGGCTATTCCTGTACTCGAGGCTCTTGACAGTATGTTAGGGTTATGTGTATTGGACATGAAGCAAAGTTACTAACTTAGATGAATGTAACAACACCAACAATTTATAAACGTTATAAGCCTAACTCTCTCACTTTTCCCCCTCTGCAGCTTCCAGTCAAAGTGGGCCAACAGAACACTCACACCAAAGTCAGCACGGAGCACAACAAGGAATGTCTGATCAACATCTCCAAGTACAAGTTCTCATTGGTCATCAGTGGCCTCACAAACATACTGAAGAATGTGAACAACATGGTGAGTGTGTGTGTGTGCGCAATGTCAGTTGAAGCCTATAGAGCCGGGAACAGTGTTGGAGAAGTCTCAACCATGTCTCCTGCTCCTCTTTCTCCCCTAGCGAATATTTGGGGAGGCTGCGGAGAAGAACCTCTATCTCTCTCAGCTCATCATCCTGGACACACTGGAGAAGTGCCTTGCTGGGGTGAGGATCCTTTTTTTCTCTTAGACGTTCCCCATAAAAATACAAATAAGGAAATTATGGATGCATGTCGCTGTTATATCTCCGACTCACTCTCTCTCTCTCTCTCTCTCTCTCTCTCTCTCTCTCTCTCTCTCTCTCTCTCTCTCTCTCTCTCTCTTCATTCTCCTTTCCTCCCTCTGTGTCTTTCCTGGTTTGTTTCCTTGTCTCCCTGCATGCTCTCCTAATACAGCATTATGGTTTTTACAGATCTCCATTAGATATCAGCATAACACAATAGGATGTGGTTGAGATGTTTTGCCTCAGTGGGGACAGTGGCCTTTGTGCTGGACTGGATCTGAGCCTTTCCCCTCCCCACACGTGAACTGTGTGTTTGAGTCCTGTCTCTTTCTCTCAGCCTTGGGGAATTATGTTAGTAGCCAGTAGTCTCCTGGTTCTTTTCCTTCCTCTCCCCTCCTTAGTAAAGATGTGCTCACTGCTCACTGAATATTGCTTTTCCAGGTGCTTGCTCATCTTGACTTTGCATTCTCAGCCTCCAATGGAATTGCCCCAAGTTTCCGGATGGAGGACAGCTGTTAGTAGGTTCTTCAAGTCCTCCTTGTTCTTGAAATCTGAATGCTTTTTGCTAACTATTTTTGCCTTGTTGATGTCCTCTTTCAGTAGCCCATGTCCCTGGAAGTTAATTTAAAATCATGACATATTACACCCTTACTAGTAATCAGAAAATCCTTCTATTTTCAATTAAATATTTCCCTTAATGATCCACCACTGTCCTCAAGTAGAGCCCTCTCTTTCCCCATTCCCCCTACAGTGTCCAGGGGTAATGACAGGTCCCAGGCCTGCAGTAGAGCTCTCTCTGTCCCCAGTCCCCCCACAGTGTTGTGGGGTAATGACAGGTCCCAGGCCTGCAGTGCAGCAGGTCCAAACCCAGCAGGTAGAATCATTAGTCTGGATAGCTCTGTCCAGAGCTGTTATCTCAGCTAGATTTACAGCATTGTTTCAAGGCTGTGAGAGACATCAGAATGCACTGTATCTAAAATATGTGATGTAAAGTTGTAGCCTACCGATTTGTGATATCTTACCTATTGGTACGGATGTTTTAGACCTAGTATGTTTTATATCTTCATGTATGAGAGGGAATTTGTGATTTCAGGGATGCCTGCCTTATGACTGGAGCCTGACTGACCGTTCTCTCTGTGTGGGAGGGTTTTAATCCTCATCCCAATCTATCAGTGGTCTATTCTCTCCTCTCTGGGTTAATCGTGCAGTGAGGACACCGATGAAAGGTTTTCTCATGTTTGACCTCTAACCTTTCCTCTAATCCCTCCCTTCCTGGTCTCTCTTCCCTTCCCTCAGCAACAGAAGGACTGTATGCGTCTGGACGAGACCATGCTGGTGAAACAGCTGCTGCCAGAGATCTGTCACTTCATCCACACGTACCGTGAGGGCCACCAGCATGCCGCCGAGTTACGTAGCTCCGCCTCCGGGGTCCTCTTCTCCCTCAGCTGCAACAACTTCAATGCCGTGTTCAGCCGCATCTCCACCAGGTGACATTAATCATAAACACCCATAACTCTCCCCTCAGCCCAACCTGCTCTGAGAAGCGACAGGCCACAGTAGTAGACCTCAGGCTGAACATAGAGGATGGGTTACCGTTAAGTGTACACCAGTTCAGGCCTTTGGGCTTCAGTGAGAGCGAGGAGGAAAAGAGAAGCTGGAGCTATTATCTACCTAAGATAGATAGAGGAAATAAATAGAGGGAGAAAGTCTCTGTCAGCAGCCTTCATAAAGAGTGTATTTGTCTGATGGAGTAATGTTCCACTGTGAGACCAAGCCCCAGAAGGACCTGGACATGCACAAGACATGGAAGCATACTCACATGCGTGTGTGTGTGCGCGGGCGTGTGTGTGTCAGAGCTGAGTGGTTTGGAGTGGGGAGAAAACATCTGCTGTTACCATTAACCACTAGGGTATATGAATTATTTGTTGAAGCTCAGAAAGCACATATTTTGTCTTCCTTCTCCTTGCACTGGTGTACTACTTGGTTCTGAGGCAGAAGAGAAGAGTGCTGCTCCACTCGTGTATCTATTGTTTCTGTGAGTCGCAGTCTGCACTTGTTAACCCAGCTGTGCTGTGGTCTTATTGGTCCATGACTGGCAGGCCCAGACTGATGAAGTGGCTGGTTATTAAATCATGAGGAGTTGGTTATGTGATGTTAAGCTGGAGAGAGAGAGTTGACCTTAACCACTCCCCAGTGTCGCCTCTCTCGCTTTCTTTCTCTCCTCAGCTTTTACCTTGAACGCATTGCCCATTCATTCAAACTAGCCTATTTGATGTCAGTTCCACGCGATGGCCAATCACTATCTTATCCCTACTTTGCTACTTCACCCTTATTATTGGAAGTTCTAGTAGTCTAACCCTAACCCTTACTCACCAAACCACCTGATTTTAATTATTCAATTTCCCATTGTTTGGGTTTTAACTAAAGTTATTACCGGTAGTCAAATGAGACCTATGCTTACCATTTGATTAGTGTATGTAGGATGATGCTCCATTGCTACTTCTCTACAGTTTCGTAATGATGATGTGATTCTATTGAATGTGAATATTCGAGGAGATTAAAATAATAATCTTTATTAAATATCCATCTTTGCTGTGTTTCCCCTCAGGTTGCAGGAGCTCACCTTGTGTTCAGAGGACACAGTGGATGTCCATGACATTGAGCTCATACAGTACATTAATGTGGACTGTGCCAAGCTAAAGAAACTGCTCCAAGGTATTTGCGTATTCTTATCAGTCACATTGCTTTATTTAGGACTACAGCCGTCACATTTGTAGTTATCCATTTGATAGAGCTAAAGATGTTGTGCACCATTGTTGAGGTTCAGCGTGGACTCACTATTGGTTGTCATCTTCTCCTGCAGAGACGGTGTTTAAATTCAAAGCCCTCAAGAAGCCTGCCCAGCTAAGTGTCATCAACAGCTTAGAGAAGGTGAGTCGCTCTCTCTGTCTCTGTCTGTCTCACACATCTATCTACAGACTCACTGTCTCCACCTAGTGGTCTCTCGTCCTCTCATCTCCTGTAGCCCTGCTCCTCCTGCTCTAGTGCAGTGTCTGTTGACTTTCTGTGGAGCTGCTCAGGCATCTGGATACACTTCAGTGGAGTCAGGGCACTGGTGTTTACACTGACCGTCTGTGGCTCGCCAGAAGCCCCAGTCTTGAAGCTGGAGTGTGGCTCCACTGAGAGGATGTGTAAACACCTTAACAGTTTTATGATGTTTTACATGTAAACTGTTTTTATCTCACCTAATCAGAGCTTGACATTAGTATCAGGATGGGAAACATCGTTGCAAGTTGGTGTGTTGTTGATAGTCTTCATTGCGAGTTGAGGATAGGTACAGTGCTTCCCAGGCAGGTGATGTGACCCCCTTCTCTCCCCTCTCAGGCCTTCTGGAACTGGGTGGAGAACTACCCTGATGAGTTCACCATGCTATACCAGAGGCCACAGACAGACATGGCTGGTGAGAATGCAGTTACAGTTCTAATGTTCCACTCAGTGATGAATCATATGTCTATGTGTTATTGACTGTGTTGTTGCTTGGTTGTGTCTCTCCCAGACTGTGCAGAGAAGCTGTTTGACCTGGTGGACAGTTTTGCTGAGAGTGCCAAGAGGAAGGCAGCCGTGTGGCCCCTGCAGATCATCCTCCTCATCCTCTGTCCTAACATCACACAGGACATCTCCAGAGAGACTGTAGAGGACACCAAGGTCAACAAGGTCAGACACAACACACACGCAGCACACACAGGGCGCACGGCGCACACACTAGGGTTCTAATCAGCCATGTCTTACAGTACTCATGTCTCACAGTAGACTACGCTTCTCTCATACAGTACTGTTACAGTACTCTTCTCTGTCCCTAACAGAAACTGTTCCTGGAGAACCTGCGGAAGGCCCTGGCCGGCCACGGGGGCAGTAAACAGCTGACTGAGAGTGCTGCCATCGCCTGTGTCAAACTCTGCAAGGCCTCCACCTACATCAACTGGGAGGACCACTCTGTCATCTTCCTCCTGGTGCAGTCCATCGTAGTGGACCTCAAGGTGAGTATCAGCCACAGATGGTCCTCTGATCATCAGTGTTATGGGACAGTATTATAAACGTAGTATCCAGTATTAGTCACCAGTGGTAACCAATTATAAACATAGTATCCAGTATTAGTCACCAGTGGTAACCAATTATAAACATAGTATCCAGTATTAGTCACCAGTGGTAACCAATTATAAACGTAGTATCCAGTATTAGTCACCAGTGGTAACCAATTATAAACGTAGTATCCAGTATTAGTCACCAGTGGTAACCAATTATAAACGTAGTATCCAGTATTAGTCACCAGTGGTAACCAATTATAAACATAGTATCCAGTATTAGTCACCAGTGGTAACCAATTATAAACGTAGTATCCAGTATTAGTCACCAGTGGTAACCAATTATAAACGTAGTATCCAGTATTAGTCACCAGTGGTAACCAATTATAAATGTAGTATCCAGTATTAGTCACCAGTGGTAACCAATTATAAATGTAGTATCCAGTATTAGTCACCAGTGGTAACCAATTATAAACGTAGTATCCAGTATTAGTCACCAGTGGTAACCAATTATAAACGTAGTATCCAGTATTAGTCACCAGTGGTAACCAATTATAAACGTAGTATCCAGTATTAGTCACCAGTGGTAACCAATTATAAATGTAGTATCCAGTATTAGTCACCAGTGGTAACCAATTATAAACGTAGTATCCAGTATTAGTCACCAGTGGTAACCAATTATAAACGTAGTATCCAGTATTAGTCACCAGTGGTAACCAATTATAAACGTAGTATCCAGTATTAGTCACCAGTGGTAACCAATTATAAATGTAGTATCCAGTATTAGTCACCAGTGGTAACCAATTATAAACGTAGTATCCAGTATTAGTCACCAGTGGTAACCAATTATAAACGTAGTATCCAGTATTAGTCACCAGTGGTAACCAATTATAAACGTAGTATCCAGTATTAGTCACCAGTGGTAACCAATTATAAACGTAGTATCCAGTATTAGTCACCAGTGGTAACCAATTATAAATGTAGTATCCAGTATTAGTCACCAGTGGTAACCAATTATAAACGTAGTATCCAGTATTAGTCACCAGTGGTAACCAATTATAAACGTAGTATCCAGTATTAGTCACCAGTGGTAACCAATTATAAACGTAGTATCCAGTATTAGTCACCAGTGGTAACCAATTATAAACGTAGTATCCAGTATTAGTCACCAGTGGTAACCAATTATAAATGTAGTATCCAGTATTAGTCACCAGTGGTAACCAGTCACAGCTGATGCTATGGACCTTGTTTCTCCCTTTTCCTGTCAGGCCCTGCTCTTCAACCCAGCCAAGCCTTTCTCCAGAGGGGCGGGAAGCCAGAACGCAGACGTGGACCTCATGATCGACTGCTTTGTCTCCTGTTTCCGCATCAATCCCCACAACAACCAACACTTTAAGGTATTTATTTGTATTCATTAAGGATCCCCATTAGCTGCTGCCAAGGCAGCAGCTACTCTTCCTGGGGTCCAGCAACATTAAGGCAGTTATATACAGTTTAAAATATTACATGACATTATATTTCATAACACTTTACCCAATATATTTAGTGTGGTCCCTCAGACCACTACTCCACTATCACATATTTACAATACAACATCCACGTGTACGTGTGTGTAGAGTGTGTGTCTTTTCATGTGTCTGTGCCACTCTGTTCCATAAGGTGTATTTTTTTTTCTGCTTGCTTCAGTTACCTGATGTGGAATAGAGTTCCATGTAGTCATGGCTCTATGTAGTATTGTGCGCCTCCCATAGTCTGTTCTGGACTTGGGGATTGTGAAGAGACCTTTGGTGGCATGTTTTGTGGTGTATGCATTGGTGTCTGAGCTGTGTGCTAGTAGTTTAAACAGACACCTCGTGCATTCAGCATGTCAACACTTCTTACAAAAACAAGTAGTGATTTAGTCAATCTCTCCTCCACAGCAAGGGGAGATTGACACGCATAATATTAATGTTATCTGTCCGTGTACATTTAAGGGCCAGCCGTGCTGCCCTGTTCTGAGCCAATTGTAATTTTCCGAAGTCCCTCTTTGTGGCACCTGACCAAACGACTGAACATTAGTCCAGGTGCGACAAAACTAGAGCCTGTAGGACCTGCCTTGTTGATAGTGTTGTTAAAAAGACAGAGCAGCGCTTTATTATGGACAGACTTCTCCCCATCTTAACTACTGTTGTCTCAACATGTTTTGACCATGACAGTTTAAAATCCAGGGTTACTCCAAGCAATTTAGTCACCTCAATTTCCTCATTATTCACTATGATCGATAATGTCAAAAGCCGCACTGAAGTCTAAAAGAACAGCTTCCACAATCTTTTTATCATACATTTCTGTCAGCCAATCAATCATCAGTCATTTGTGTAAGTGCCGTGCTTGTTGAATGTCCTTCCCAAAAGCGTGCTGAAAGTCTGTTGTCAATTTGTTTACAGTAAAATAGCATTGTATCTGGTCAAACACCATTTTTTCCAAATGTTTACTAAGGGTTGGTAACAGGCTGATTGGTCGGCTATTTGAGCCAGTAAAGGGGGCTTTACTATTCTTGGGTAGCGGAATTACTTTTGCTTCCCTCCAGGCCTGAGGGCACACATTTTTTAGTAGGCTTAGATTGAAGATATGGCAAATAGGAGTGGCAATATCGTCCGCTGTTATCCTCAGTAATTTTCCATCCAAGTTGTCAGACCCCGGTGGCTTGTCATTGTTGATAGACAATAATACTTTTTTCACTTCTTCCACACGCACTTTACGGAATTCAAAATTACAATGCGTGTCTTTCATAATTTGATCAGTTATACTTGGATGTGTAGTGTCAGCGTTTGTTGCTGGCATGTCATGCCTAAATTTGCTAATCTTGCCAATGAAATAATCATTAAAGTAATTGGTAATATCAGTGGGTTTTGTGATGAATGAGCAATCTGATTCAATTAATGATGGAGTTGAATTTTGGAGTATAGTTTTGCATAGAAATGGTTATGTTAATACACATGTGTTAACCACATACTGGTGTGTTGAAGTAAGGACTGTGTGATCTCTGGTTAACCCCTCTCTCTTTATTTTTCTCCCCCATTTCAGGTCTGCCTGGCGTCATCCTCTCCTCCCACTTTTCACTTCGTCCTGGTCAACTCCCTATACAGAATCATCACTAATGTAAGTGTGTGTTGTCATGGCCCAACATAGGGTTAAGGGATCAATCAACACACCCAATGCCAATGTCCATTGGCACCATCCAAAGTAATAAAAGTGACCAATGCTGTGTGCACAGTGCATGTCTAGACTGCCCAGTGGTAACCTTACCTGTGGTGACTGTGTAGATGATGTCACTACTGTACACAGTGCGCTCTATTACACAGCCGTTAGATGGACTACCATCTCACTCTGGATGAGCCATGCGGGGAGAGGAGGTGCTGCAGACACACGTGTGTGTGTGTGTGTGTGTTTCAATAGGAAGTGCTTAAGGGCAGATTTCATACAGAGGCCCTTTTATTAGCTCTCTATGTGTCTGAGAGACTGTGTGTGTGTGAGGGAGTGAGAGTATGACTGGTCTCTCTCTCGCCCCCGTCACTCAAAGCACTTCCTGTCTGAGCAGAAGTCAGAGGCTGCTTTTGTTCCTGTGTGTCTGTGTCTGTCTGTCTGTCTGTCTGTCTGTCTGTCTGTCTGTCTGTCTGTCTGTCTGTCTGTCTGTCTGGGTGGGTGGGTGGGTAACAGACAGAGTAGGAGAGGACAGCCGCCATCCTTCTCCCCACCAGGCAAACTCTCCACCCTAACAAATCCTACAGGGCTGAATGCCCCATGTCATTATCTGAATGAGTATAGACTGGGATAAATCAAATCTTATTTGCGGGTGTAGCGAAATGCTTGTGCTTCTAGCTCCGACAGTGCAGTAATATCAAACAAGTAACATCTAACAATTTCACAACATACCCAATACACACAAATCTAAGTAAGGAATGGAATTAAGAATATATACATATATGGACGAGCAATGACAGAGCGGCATGGTAGTTTGCCCCCGGTAATGCGTTCGGCAGACCGCACCACCCTCTGGAGAGCCCTGCGGTTGCGGGCGGTGCAGTTGCCATACCAGGCGGTGATACAGCCCGACAGGATGCTCTCAATTATGTATCTGTATAAGTTTGTGAGGGTTTTAGGTGCCAAGCCAAATTTCATCAGCCTCCTGAGGTTGAAGAGGCTCTGTTGTGCCTTCTTCACCACACTGTCTGCGTGGGTGGACCATTTCAGTTTGTCAGTGATGTGTACGCCAAGGAACTTCGCTATTACTATTTGTCAGTGATGTGTACACCAAGGAACACCCACTATTACTATTCAACCTACAGGCCGGTGTATTATCCAAGTCTGTCTACAGGATTAAGTTTCTGTTTCAAATGTTTTATAAGGAAGCCTAGTTATCCATGTACACAATTGTACAGTTTGTTTACAGGATTGAGTTTAACCCTCTGTCCATTCCTCTGTTGCAGTCTCCATTGGACTGGTGGCCTAAGATTGACGCGGTGTACTGCTACTCAGGAGAGCTGAGGATCATGTTTTCTGAGACGCTGGGCCACGTGATGAGGGGCTGCAGTACACACGCTCCCCTCCGCATGACTCCGGTAAGACACACACTATCCGTCTGTGGGCAGATACACACAACAAAACACACACACACAACAAAACACACACTCTTGGAAACAAAAACATACTCAACAAACCCAACATGTTATCGTGTGTGAGTCTGCATTATAGTTTTTTTTATGAATGGGCCATGCTGAGATTAGATGTTATTGAATGTCAGACTGCAGTGTGTTGTTTGACTGCGGAGAGCAGGAGCTTCACAGCAGCTACAAATATAAACGTATACATACAAACAACAACTTACAGACGCACAGAAATAACGACTACATCTCCTCTGCCCAGACGCGTATGCTCACACCCTCATCCCTAGTGCCTGCATTATTGTTTGCCACATGGCCTTAAATTGTACCAATTTGTTTTTCTCGGTCGACCTTGCTATTTCAATATTTGAATAATAAATCACTAGATTTTTCCATTGTGTTAATGATGGCAGATTTGATTGATTTCCACGTTTTTAGTATAAGTTTTTTCAAGATGAGTGATGAGAAGAGAATCGTCCAGCCCATTGGGTATCTCACCACACGCTCATATGCCATGTCATGAAATATGCAGACAGACGGATTAAAAGTAAGTTTACATTGTAATACTTCTGACAGCCAACTTTCTAGCTCCGTCCATAACTTTTGGACTTCATAGCATTCCCTGAAAGCATGTCATTATTAGTTTTACACTTAAGATATGACTCTGCTGTTGTGCTGTAGACATTCTGAGTTTTGTCTCTTGTATAATACATTCTATACATTTAGTTTATACTGGATTAAACATACATTTTCATTAACTGTAATTTCGTTGCTTATGCTCCAATTTTCCCTCCATCTTGTGCGCCAACATCAGTTGGTTCCAATCTTGGTTCCAATAGTTTTTTTTTTTCTAAGAGGTTGTCAGTTGGATATGCTCTCTGCAAGGTTTTTTATATCTTCCCTATCAATTGAACAGCATTTTCTGACTCAAATAAGATTCCTTCAAGGTTGCTCGTGATGTCGAAAAGATTTCAAATCGAAATGTTTTGATACACTACATGACCAAAAGTATGTGGGCACCTGCTTGTCGAACATCTCAGTCCAAAATCATGGGCATTAATATGGAGTTGGTCCCCACTTTGCTGCTATAACAGCCTCCACTCACTAGATGTTGGAACATTGCTGCGGGGACTTGCTTCCATTCAGACACAAGCATTAGTGAGGTCGGGCACTGATGTTGGGCGATTTGGCCTGGCTTGCAGTCAGCATTCCAATTAATCCCAAAGGTGTTCGATGGGGTTGAGGTTAGGGCTCTGTGCAGGCCAGTCAAGTTCTTCCACACCGATCTCGACAAACCATTTCTCTATGGACCTCACTTTGTGCACTGGGGCATTGTCATGCTGAAACAACTTTTGCCACAAAGTTGGAAGCACAGAATTGTCTAGAATGTCATTGTATGCTGTAGCGTTAAGATTTCCCTTTACTGGAGTTTGTGTGGCCTACCACTTCGCAGCTGAGCCGTTGTTGCTCCTAGATGTTTCCACTTCATAATAACAGCACTTACAGTTGACTGGGGCAGCTCTAGCAGGGCAGAAATTTGACGAACTGATTTGTTGGAAAGGTGGCATCCTATGACGGTTGAAAGTCACTGAGCTCTTCAGTACAGTCCAATATACTGCCAATGTTTGTCTATGGAGATTGCATGGCTGTGTTCTCGATTTTATACACCTGTCAGCAACGGGTGTGGCTGAAATAGCCGAATCCACTCATTTGAAAGGGTGTCCACATGCTTTTGGCCATATAGTGTATATGTCGCAATTCCATGTCTGGAAGGTTAAAACCACCCTCAGACTTAGAAGATGTAAAACTTTCCTTTTTATTTTATGAATTTTATTTGCCCACATTCTCTTATGACCGAGTATACTTTTTTAAAGAATGTCTTCGGTGGGTTAGTTGGTATTACCGAAAATAAATACAAAAACTTGGGGAGCCATGCCACTCTAAAGAGGTTTATTCTACCTGTAAGATTTGTGGGAAGATTATTCAATTTAATTAGATCTGCTTTCATATTGTTGAGTAATGAAATAACTTTATCTTTATATATTTGTTTGTCACTTATTAAGCATCCTAAGTATTTCATATTTTTTTGTGGTCCACTTTAAAGGATTGCTGTAGATCGTGAGGTATTATTTTTATTTTTGCTATTGACATTATTTCCGTTTTTTCCACGTTAATTTTATATCCTGAGATGTTTAGAGTATTCTGAAAATATTTTTAGCAAAGGGGGCATTGACTTTTCATTATTGGTCAAGTATATCAGGAGAATATCTGGAAATAAGTTTAGTTTATAGTCATGTTTACCAATACGTTTGGGTCCTGTCTAATTCTTTCTGCAAGCGGTTCAATTGCCAGTGCAAACAGGAGGAGGGAGAGAGGACATCCCTGTCTTGTGCCCCTTTCTAAAGCAATTTTATTAGATAATGTATTATTTGTGCATATTTTAGCTTTATGACATTTATACAATATTTTTTATTAAATGTTATTTCAGCTGGATAGTTGAAAGCTTCCAAAGTTTTGAATAGAAAATGCCATTCAAGATGATCGAAATCCTTTTCGGCATCAACAGCCATTGTTGATAAATCTACATCTAGTTTTTTTGCGTGTTGTATTAAACTGAAACATGTTCTTGTATTTGTTTGCAAGTGTGTAGTTCTTTTATAAACCCTGTTTGATTGAAATGTGACAAGTCTGGTAAGACTTTTCCCATTCTATTGCTTATAAGCTTTGTTATTATTTTATTGTCACAATTTATTAAACTTATGGGTATATAATCAGCAGGGGACTCTCGATTTTCCTGGTTTTAATATAACTGAAATAACTGTTTGATACATGGAACTAGGAAGTACTGAATTGAGTGACATGTGTGTTGTCATTTGTGTAAATAGGGGGGCTACTTTGTCCCAAAATGTTAAATAGAATTCTATGGGAAAGCCATCCATTCCTGGTGCTTTTTTCCATGCAAATGTTTTAACAGTATCTAATATTTATTATTGGGTGATCTCTGTTTTTAGTGATTATTTTTTGTCTGTTGATAATTGCTTCAGAGTTGTTGAGTCTAAGAAGGCTACAGGGTCCGTCCAACTGTTTAATTCTGATTTTATATACAGTACCAGTCAAAAGTTTGGACACACCTACTCATTCAAGGGTTTTTCTTTATTTTTACTATTGTCTACATTGTAGAATAATAGTGAAGACATCAAAACTATGAAATAACACATGGAATCATGTAGTAACCAAAACAGTGTTAAACAAATCAAAATGTATTTTATATTTGAGATTCTTCAAAGTAGCCACCCTTTGCCTTGATGACTGCTTTGCACACTCTTGGCATTCTCTCAACCAGATTCATGAGGTAGTCACATGGAATGCATTTCAATTAACAGGTGTGCCTTGTTAAAAGTTAATTTGTGGAATTTCTTTCCTTCTTAATGCATTTGAGCCAATCAGTTGTGTTGTGACAAGGTAGGGGTGGTATACAGAAGATAGCCCTATTTAGTAAAAGACCAAGTCCATATTATAGCAAGAACAGCTCAAATAAGCAAAGAGAAACGACAGTCCATCATTACTTTAAGACATGAAGGTCAGTCAATCCGGAACATTTCAAGAACTTTGAAAGTTTCTTCAAGTGCAGTCGCAAAAACCATCAAGTGCTATGATGAAACTGGCTCTCATGACCACCACAGGAAAGGAAGAACCAGAGTTACCTCTGCTGCAGAGGATAAGTTCATTAGAGTTACCAGCCTCAGAAATTGCAGCCCAAATAAATGCTTCACAGAGTTCAAGTAACAGACACATCTCAACTTCTACTGTTCAGAAGAGTCTGTGAATCAGGCCGTCATTGTCGAATTGCTGCAAAGAAACCACTACTAAAGGACACCAATAAGAAGAAGAGACTTGCTTGGGACAAGAAACACGAGCAATGGACATTAGACCGGTGGAAATCTGTCCTTTGGTCTGATGAGTCCAAATTTGAGATTTTTGGTTCCAACCGCCGTGTCTTTGTGAGACGCAGAGTAGGTGAACGGATGATCTCCGCATGTGTGGTTCCCACCGTGAAGCATGGAGGAGGAGGTGTGATGGTTTGGGGGTGCTTTGCTGGTGACACTGTCTGTGATTTATTTAGAATTCAAGGCACACTTTACCAGCATGGCTACCACAGCATTCTGCAGCGATATGCCATCCCATCTGGTTTAGGCTTAGTGGGACTATCATTTGTTTTTCAACAGGACAATGACCCAACACACCTCGAGGCTGTGTAAGGGCTATTTGACCAAGAAGGAGAGTGATGGAGTGCTGCATCAGATGACCTGGCCTCCACAATCCCCCGACCTCAACCCAATTGAGATGGTTTGGGATGAGTTGGACCGCAGAGTTAAGGAAAAGCAGCCAACAAGTGCTCAGCATATGTGGGAACTCCTTCAAGACTGTTGGAAAAGCATTCCTCATGAAGCTGGTTGAGAGAATGCCAAGAGTTTGCAAAGCTGTCATCAAGGCAAATGGTGGCTACTTTGAAGAATCTAAAATCTAAAATATATTTTGATTTGTTTAACACTTTTTTTGTTACTACATGATTCCATATGTGTTATTTCATAGTTTTGATGTCTTCACTATTATTCTACAATGTAGAAAATAGTACATTTAAAGAAAAACCCTTGAATGAGTAGGTATGTCCACATTTTTGACTGGTACTGTATATCTGATAACTCTCTTGATAACCATATTTGATAACCACTCACTTCCCTGTCATTTTGTATGAATGTGTGTGTCATCTCGCTCATATCTGTGTGTTTGGTCTACTCATCTCATGGAGGTGAAGGACGGCAGAGGGAACTCTCTGACATCATTGACTCGGTGGTGCTTCTTTGTCTTCTGCTTATTTTCTCTTTCATATTGCCCCGTTCTTTCCTTCTCCTTCTTCTTCATTTTCTTTGACCTGGCTGCTGCCGCCCACTCACTCAGATGCCAACCTGTCACAGTCACTGTTTTGCATGGCAGTGGGCGTCTGTCGCTGTAAGTATAACTGCCACCCCTACCACTCCCCACGTTTCCTCCTCCCGACTCCTCTGCAGCTGACCCCTGACCTCTAACCCCTGACCTCACCCTCAGGCTACCACAGGTAAGAGAGAGCCCCTGTCGTCCTCCACCTCCTCTGTGCTCTGGTTGAAGTGAGTCTGCGTCTGACTCCTCCCTCCACTCCATCTCATCTGTATGCTAGGCTAGCTACTGGAGCATGCTTCTCAGCATGTTAGTGCTGAGCCATTTTAGTGCTTTTTGAGGTCGGTTCGGTTACAGTTATTAAAAAATAATCACGATTTTCGATTTCCATTAAAAAAAACAAATGCCAACATTAAATGCAATATGTGGAATGAATGCTGTAACAATACAGAATAAAACAATTAATAAAAGTCCAATGATGTTAGTGACCCATTACTGATTATTAACCATCATTTATTCACAATATTTTAATAAAATATTTCAGTTGTGTGTATTACATTTGTTTTATTTGATGACTTGATCATCTCATCTCTATAGAGCTGCTGCCTATGTTGTCTGACAAAATAACTATTTTAGTAGTTCTTCAAAGTAAATAAGGCATACTTTTATGACTGCTGAATACCAACGATCAATCACTTAGATCATGTATTTTCTGGTAGATAACTCGCGAAGCTACTGCTCTCTATCTCGCGCATTCTTCTGCCTCTTCTCTCTCTGTGTCTGCCCCACACAGTCCGCACAAACAGGCGCGCAATGGATTATGGTCATTGTAGTTAATTACTACGTTTTCTGCGCTAAACAATGTAGAATATTGGCCTGTTGGAAACTAAAACGCACACAGTTCGGGCTTGATCTGATTTATCTGTAGAGAAACTGCGCATTGAGCTCACAGAAAAAAACTAAGAAATGGAATTCAAATAATTGAACCGATGTAGGTCAATTAGTTGTTTAAAAAAAGAAGAATAACTGACATTTCAGTTAATTGCTCAGCGCTATAGTTGAGGCTGAGTCCTCCTCTTGCACACTCACAAAGTATTTGGATTGTTCATCATCTTTATTTTAACTCCTAAATGGAGGATCTTAATATAATCACAGTGTTGATATGCCTTCAAACTAGGTTCTATGGATGGCTACTTGGTTGGGTTTTCATCACCTGTGAAGGGATGAGAGGCCTATAGATTGTGTTGGTGCATAGTTGAATATTTCCTTAAAACGCCACTAGAATTGGGTGCTATTTCCTCATCCATAATTCCTGTTTGCAGTGTCCTGGTGTTTGTGTGTGGGCCTGACTCCCTCATGGTGGCCAGCCCATGATGGTTTAGGCATGGCCCCTTAGGCTCCTGTCTGTTTGCCCACCTCCTGTTTCATGGCCCACCCATGAAGGGCACTTATGAAACAGTGTCTCTCTCTCTATCCCCCCCTGTTTGACCCCTGATTCCTTCTCTCCTGGTGGCTCTCCTGATCCCTGTGCGCTGGGTCTCTGTTGCTCGGAGGGTGGGAACTTGTTTGTCTGATTGCAGTAGAGTTTCTCTCTCTCTCTCATCCTCGCTCATCTTAAATGAAAGATCCTGCTAATGGCCAGTCTCTACTGTTTGTTTCCTTCAGAGTCTGACCTTCAAGGAGAAGATGACCAGTCTGAAGTTCAAGGAGAAGACCACAGACCTGGACACGCGTAGCCACAAGTACCTGCTGCTGGCCCTGGTCAAGCTCATCCACGCTGACCCCAAACTCATGCTGCATGTTAGTGTTTACTCTGTTTATTTTAGGACTCCTGGACAGAAATAATGTGCGTTTTTCTGTTTGAGGATGGTCATGTAACACAGTAGTTATACTTATCCTTTAATTCTACATTTGTTGTGTTGGATTAAGGGATTATCATTGTTAATTCCACTTGCAGGGTTAGATTTAGACATATTAGCCAAGTGTTAGGTTATAGAGACTGATTATAAAGTCTTAGGGCTCGACACACCAATAGCGCTTGCAAGCCGGGAGTACTTGCAGACTGATTTGACATGTCAGATGTCAACGTTACGCTCAACGATCGGTAGACGATGGCACACATTCGGTGCGATGTGTGCCACCCTTTTAAGCTGGTTTGGGATTTGCAAAGACTTTTAGGCAGACTAGACCGGACTAGACACTCTTGGCATGTTTGTACATTGCTGTGTAGTCGTATACATGTTTTTTTATTGTGTGTGTGTGTAAGAACCCGGGTAAGCAGGGTCAGGAGATCCAGAGCAGTACAGCAGAGCTGATCACCGGCCTGGTGCAACTGGTGCCTCTAGCCAACATGGGAGAGTGTTCACAGGAAGCAATGGAGGTGAGCCCCATCTCTCTTTCTATCTCACTCTCCCTTTTTCTCCATTATGGTTACATTTTGCCACAGTGGCTAATAGATACTCCTCCCGTTCTCTTCCTTTTCTAGGCCCTCTTGGTCCTGCATCAACCTGAGACCATAGAATTGTGGAACCCAGATGCTCCCATTGAGACCTTTTGGGACATCAGGTAGACTAAGCCCTCCTTTTTATCTACCTTGTTTTATAGATGTTGTCCTACCTTAGATGCCAGGTGAAATTGAGTGTTCATTGATGCTGATTGGTTAGCACAGATGGAGAACACCAGCTTGACTGTGATTGGCTGTTGTACCCTACAGTTCCCAGGTCCTCTTCTTCATCTGTAAGAAGCTGGTTGGCCACCAGATGATCAACAGTACAGAGATCCTCAAGTGGCTGAGGGAGATCCTCATCTGCAGGAACAAGTTCCTCCTCAGGAACAAGGTGAGCCACATCATTGTGGGTTTTGTAGTCCTTATACCTGTGGGGCTCATCCAGGAGGGCACAAGGTTATAGAATGTTCAAAAATATATTTAGGTCTATTTATTTGTCTTGTTGAGTAAAGCCAAAAGGTAGCTCTATGCATGACATTTTATATATCTATAACATTCAGAACCCCCTCCTGAACGTGACCGTGGTTTCACTAATCTCCTTTGTTCTAACCCCTCTGTCCTGTCTTCCTCCCCCAGGAGCAGGCCACGGTGGGCAGTGGCATCCCCATCTGCAGACAGGCCCAGACCAAGCTGGAGGTGTGTCTCTACATGTTCCTGTGGAGCCCTGACATGGAGGCCGTTCTGGTGGCCATGTCCTGCTTCCGACACCTCTGTGAGGAGGCTGAGGTCCGCTGTGGAGTGGATGAGGTCCCGGTGCAGACCATCCTACCCAACTACAACACCTTCATTGAGTTTGCCTCCGTCAGCAACATGATGTCCACAGGTTAGTAGTGAATGAACGTGCTAATGATCTATGACCTCGAGATGACGGTGCTGTATCTTATGGACAGAGTACCACCTCTAGAGGGCAGTCACAGCTTGAGAGCTCAGCAGGTGATGAAGTCGGGGCTGTCTGAGAGGCCAAGGCTCCTGTCATGGTGTGTTTGTGTGTTTTCAGGCCGCTCAGCCCTGCAGAAGAGAGTGATGGCTCTGTTGAGGAGGATAGAACACCCTACTGCAGGAAACACAGAGGTGAGCGAGTGGCCTGCTGCTGTGCTTCTAGTCATACCCTGATGGTTCAATATGGAAGTATGTTTGTGAAGCACGATATTCACATCAACTCAATATTTGTTTTATAATGTTCCCCACAGGCATGGGAAGACACTCATGCAAAATGGGAGCAGGCGACCAAATTAATCCTCACCCATCCCAAAACTAAGCTAGAGGATGGCCAGGTAAGCAGACATCCATTAGCTTGTTCTTATGCATTCTTGTTACGCACATCAAAATACACTTCACAAATTATTTGGTTGTGGATTGATGTTGTCCCTCTGTTGCTCCTCTCTGTGTCTGTGTCCAGGAGTGGATCAACATGACGGGCTTCCTGTGTGCTCTGGGAGGTGTGTGTCTGCAACAGCGCAGTGTCCCAGGCCTGGCCACCTACAGCCCACCCATGGGGCCTCTCAGTGAGAGGAAGGGCTCCATGATCTCCATGGGCTCTTGTGAGGGGAACACGGAGACGCCCCTGGGCCGCTTCCTGGACCGCCTACTGTCCCTCATGGTGTGCAGCCATGAGAAGGGTGTTCAGATCCGGACCAATGTTAAGGATCTGGTGGGCCTGGAGCTCAGCCCGGCTCTCTACCCCATGCTCTTCAACAAACTCAAGAACAGCATCAGTCGCTTCTTCGACGCACAGGGGCCGGTGAGAGGAACACACACACACACACATACAGTGAAAAGGGTTGTACCTGTTAATCCAAAGACACTGAAGGAATAGAGGTAAGAGCCCCTTTCTTAGCCTGTGTGGTAAAATATATTATTCTTTGTATCTGTTTAGGTTCCCATCAATGACACTAACACCCAGTTTGTGGAGCAGACCATCGCCATCATGAAGAACCTACTGGACAACCACACTGAGGGCAGCTCAGAGCACCTGGGACAGGCCAGCATAGAGACCATGATGCTCAACCTGGTCAGGTAAATGTCTCAGCTTCTCTCCTCCTGTCCTCTCCTCCATGGCATGCCGACCCTGGACTATGAGCTGGTGAGCTGCTGTGAGCCCACTGCCCACTCTCATTCTCCCCATGCCCTGTGTTGTGTTGGCAGGTACGTGCGTATCCTGGGCAACATGGTGCATGCCATCCAGATGAAGACCAAGCTGTGCCAGCTGGTGGAGGTGATGATGGAGAGACGAGACGAGCTGTCCTTCTGCCAGGAGATGAAGTTCAGGTGAGAGATCGAGACGACCTGTCCATCTGCCAGGAGATAAAGTTCAGGTGAGAGATCGAGACGACCTGTCCATCTGCCAGGAGACAAAGTTCAGGTGAGAGATTGAGACGACCTGTTCTTCTGCCAGGAGATGAAGTTCAGGTGAGAATGTCCTCCTTGAGTCTAGACTGTCAGTCAAACATGTACTGTCCAGGTTTACTGCTACATATCGACTGATACGGAGTAATACAAAGACCATGTCATTGAGTTTACACACAGTAAATGAATGTCATTTGTCGCTGACAGGAATAAGATGGTGGAGTACCTGACAGACTGGGTGATGGGCACCTCAAACCAGGCGGCTGATGATGACGTCAAGTGTCTTACCAGGTACTGTACTACTACCCCCTGCTTGGATTGTACCCCCCCCCCACATCATCACAGAGCTGATATGACCTTGACCTCTTACATTTGTGTTTTAAGATGGCACTGGGATGTATAGCCACTGTTTTACGGGCTCCTGACCAATACTGCTATTTTGTGTGTTTTCTTTTCTTAACTTTTTTTTCTACATAATGTTTCCGCCATCGCTTCTTATGACCGAAAATAGCTTCTGGACATCAGAACAGCAATCACTCACCTCGATCTGGACAAAGACTTCTACTTCAATGAGTGCACAGGACATACTGCTCACCTCGGACCAGGCCCTAATCCCCGACACTCGGAAGAGGAAAAAACGTTGCTATAGAGGACACCGTGCGGGCACATTGATGAGACTACGTTGACGAGTGACTAAACCGCCCCTACCCTCTGTTCTATTTGCGAATGTGCAATCGCTGGAGAACAAACTGGACAAGCTCCGTTCGAGACTATCCTATCAACGGGACATTGTGAACTGTAATATACTATGCTTTTCAGAGTCATGGCTGAACAAGGACATATATGCAGTTAGCTGGGTTTTTCATGCATCGGCAGGACAGAACAGCAGCGTCCGGTAAGATCCGTGGGAGTAGGGTGTCTCTTTGTCAACAAAGACAGGTGCGCAGTCTCTAATATAAGGAAGTCTCAAGGTTCTGCTCGCCTGAGTTAGAATACGTCGTGATAAGCTGTAGACCATACTATTTACCAAGGGTTTTCATCTATATTTTTCTTAGCGGTCTATTTACCACCACAAACTGATGCTGGCACTAAGACCCCACTCAACGAGCTGTATAGGGCCATAAGCCAACAAGAAAATGCTCATCCAGAGGCAGCGCTCCTAGTGGCCGGTGATTTTAATGCAGGAAAACTGAAATCCGTTTTACTAATTTCTACCAACATGTCACCTGTAAAACTAGAGAAAAAAAACTCTAGATCACCTTTACACCACACACAGTGATGCATACAACACTCTCTCTAGCCCTCCATTTGTTAAATCTGACCATAACTCTATCCTCCTGATTCCTGCTTACAAGCAAAAACTCAAACAGGAAGCACCAGTGACGCTCTCAATGCGGAAGTGGTCCGATGAAGTGCATTGATGACGTCGTCCTCACAGTGACTGTACGTACATATCCCAACAAGAAGCCATGAATTACAGGCAACAATCCGGACGCTTATAAGAAATCCTGGTACGCCCTGCGACGAACCATCAAACAGGCAAAGCATCAATACTGGACTAAGATCGAATCCTACTACACCGGCTCTGACGCTCGTCGGATGTGGCAGGGCTTGCAAACTAGCCCGGAATACAAAGGGAAACCCAGCCGAGAGCTGCCCAGTAACGCGAGCCTACCAGACGAGCTAAATGCCTTTTATGCTCGCTTCGAGGCAAGCAACACTGAACCATGCACTGAACCCAACAGCACCAGCTGTTCTGGATGACTGTGTGATCACGCTGTCCGTAGCCAATGTGAGTAAGACTTTTAAACGCGTTAGCATTCAGACGGATTACCAGGAAGCGTACTCAGAGCATGCGCTGACCAGCTGGCAAGTGTCTTCACTGACTTTTTCAACGTCTCACTGACCCAGTCTGTAATACCTACATGTTTCAAGCAGAACACCATAGTCCCTGTGTCCAAGAACGCCAAGGTAACCTGTCTAAAAGACTACCGCCCTGTAGCACTCACATCTGTAGCCATGAAATGCTTTGAAAGGCTCACATCAACACCATCATCCCAGAAACCCTGGACACACTCCAATTTGCATACCGCCCAAACAGATCCACAGATGAAGCAGTCTCTATTGCACTCCACACTGCCCTGTCCCACCTGGACAAAAGGAACACCTACATCCGACCACAAGGTACTACAGAGGGTAGTGCGTAATGCCCAGTACATCACTGGTGTCGAACTCCAAGCCATAAGTTAACCAAATAGCTACCTGGACTATCTGCATTGACCCTTTTTGCACTAACTCTTTTTGACTCTATGCGCACACACACTGGACTCTACCCACACACTTGCACATACTGACACTCCAACACACACACTCACTCACACATAACACGTACACACAGGCAAACATTTGCCACACACACACTTTCACACTCCCACACACGCGGCTGCTACTGTCTATTATCTATCCTGTTGCCTAGTCACTTTACCCCTACCTATACAGTATGTACATATCTACCTCAATTTCCTAGTACCCCTGCACATTTACTCGGTACTGGTACCCCATGTTTAAATAGCCAAGCTATCATTGCTCTTTGTATTTATTCCTCGTGTTAATAAATATATATATATATACAGAAGAAGTCGGAAGTTTACATACACCTTAGCCAAATACATTTAAACTCAGTTTTTCACAATTCCTGACATTTAATCCTAGTAAAAATTATGTGTCTTAGGTCAGTTAGGATCACCACTTCATTTTAAGAATGTGAAATGTCAGAATAATAGTAGAGAGAGTGATTTATTTCAGCTTTTATTTCTTTCATCACATTCCCAGTGGGTCAGAAGTTTACATACAATCAATTAGTATTTGGTAGCATTGCCTTTAAATTGTTTAACTTGGGTCAAACGTTTCGGGTAGCCTTCCACAAGCTTCCCACAATAAGTTGGGTGAATTTTGGCCCATTCCTCCTGACAGAGCTGGTGTAACTGAGTCAGGTTAGTAGGCCACCTTGCTCGCACACACTTTTTCAGTTCTGCCCACAAATGTTTTATAGGATTGAGGTCAGGGCTTTGTGATGGCCACTCCAATAGCTTGACTTTGTTGTCCTTAAGCCATTTTGCCACAACTTTGGAAGTATGCTTGGGGTCATTGTCCATTTGGAAGACCCATTTGCGACCAAGCTTTAACTTCCTGACTGATGTCTTGAGATGTTGCTTCAATATCCACATAATTTTCCTTCCACATGATGCCATCTATTTTGTGAAGTGCACCAGTCCCTCATACAGCAAAGCACCCCCACATCATGATGCTGCCACCCCCGTGCTTCACGGTTGAGATGGTGTTCTTCGGCTTGCAAGCGCCCCCTTTTTCCTCCAGACATAACGATGGTCATTATGGCCAAACAGTTCTATTTTTGTTTCATCAGACCAGAGGACATTTCTCCAAAAAGTACAATCTTTGTCCCCATGTGCAGTTGCAAACCGTAGTCTGGCTTGTTTATGGCGGTTTTGAAGCAGTGGCTTCTTCCTTGCTGAGCGGCCTTTCAGGTTATGTCGATATAAGACTAGTTTTACTGTGGATATAGATATTTTTGTACCTGTTTCCTACAGCATCTTCACAAGGTCCTTTGCTGTTGTTCTGGGATTGAGTTGCACTTTTCGCACCAAAGTGCGTTCATCTCTAGGAGACAGAACGTGTCTCCTTCCTGAGCGGTATGATGGCTGAGTGGTCCCATGGTGTTTATACTTGCGTACTATTGTTTGTACAGATGAACGTGGTACCTTCAGGCGTTTGGAAATTGCTCCCAAGGATGAACCAGACTTGTGGAGGTCTACAATATTTTTTCTGAGGTCTTGGCTGATTTCTTTTGATTTTCCCATGATGTCAAGCAAAGAGGCACTGAGTTTGAAGGTAGGCCTTGAAATACATCCACAGGTACACCTCCAATTGACTCAAATGATGTCAATTAGCCTATCAGAAGCTTCTAAAGCCATGACATCATTATCTGGAATTTTCCAAGCTGTTTAAAGGCACAGTCAACTTAGTGTATGTAAACTTCTGACCCACTGGAATTGTGATACAGTGAATTATAAGTGAAATAATCTGTCTGTAAACAATTGTTGGAAAAATTACTTGTCATGCACAAAGTAGATGTCCTAACCCACTTGCCAAAACTAAGAAATTTGTGGAGTGGTTGAAAAACGAGTTTTAATGTTTTAATGACTCTAACCTAAGTGTATGTAAACTTCCGACTTCAACTGTGTGTATATGTGTATATATATATACAGCTGTGGAAAAAATTAAGAGACCACTGCAAATGTTTCTTAAATCAGCATCTCTACATGTATGACAGCCATTCCATTCCAGTGTCTGTTGAATTCCAACACAGGCACACCTCATTCTAATGAATTAGGTACTGATTAGGTGATCACCGGAACCAAATCTTATTTAACGAGGAAAAGTATAAAAACCACTGCTGTGGTCATCACTATCATCTTGCAATAGGACCAGCTGGATGGCAAAAACAGTGCTAATAGTACCTCAAAAGTAATATTAATCAAAAAATAACTATTGAGTTGAAAAGGAAAGTTTTGAGTGAGGAAAAGAAGGGTTCAATTCTGGCTTTGCTGGCAGAGGGATAGAGTGAGCGTCAGGTTGCTTCCATCCTTAACATTTCAAAGATGGCGGTTCATAAGAACAAGGTCAAGCAGCAGACATTGGGGACAACAAAGCTACAGACCGGCAGAGGGCGAAAACGACTCTCTACAGACCGGGATGACCGCCAACTAATTCGAATGTCACTCAACAACCGTAGGATGACATCAAGTGACCTACAAAAAGAATGGCAAACGGCAGCTGGGAAGAAGTGCACGGCGAGGACGGTTTGAAACAGGCTCCTAGGGGCAGGGCTGAAGTTGTGCAAAGATAGAAAAAAGCCCTTCATCAATGATAAGCAAAGAAGAGCCAGGCTGAGGTTTGCACAAGACCATAAGGATTGGACCGTAGAGGACTGGAGTAAGGTCATCTTCTCTGATGAGTCCAATTTTCAGCTTTGCCCAACACCTGGTCGTCTAATGGTTAGACCTGGAGAGACCTGGAGACGTGGAGAGGCCTACAAGCCACAGTGTTTCGCACCCACTGTGAAATTTTGTGGAGGATCGGTGATGATCTGGTGGTGCTTCAGCAAGGCTGGAATCGGGCAGATTTGTCTTTGTGAAGGACGCATGAATCAAGCCACGTACAAGGTTGTCCTGGAAGGAAAGTTGCTTCCTTTTGCTCTGACATTGTTCCCCAACTCTGAGGATTGGTTTTTCCAGCAGGACAATGTGCCATGCCACACAGCCAGGTCAATCAAGGTGTGGATGGAGGACCACCAGATCAAGACCCTGTCATGGCCAGCCCAATCTCTAGACCTGAACCCCATTGAAAACTTCTGGAATGTGATCAAGAGGAAGATGGATGGTCACAAGCCATCAAACAAAGCCGAGCTGCTTGAATCTTTGCGCCAGGGGTGGCATAAAGTCACCCAACATCAATGTGAAAGACTGGTGGAGAGCATACCAAGATGCATGAAAGCTGTGATTGAAAATCAGGGTTATTCCACCAAATATTGATTTCTGAACTCTTCCTAAGTTAAAACATTAGTATTGTGTTGTTTAAATATGAACATGAACTTATTTTCTTTGCATTATTCGAGGTCTGACAACACTGCATATTTTTTGTTATTTTGACCAGTTGTCATTTTCTACAAATAAATGCTCTAAATGACCATATTTTTTTGGGGAATTTGGGAGAAATGTTGTCAGTAGTTTATAGAATAAAACAAAAATGTTTTTTTTTTAACCAAACACATACCTATAAATAGTAAAACCAGAGAAACTGATAATTTTGCAGTGGTCTCTTAATTTTTTCCAGAGCTGTATATACAGTCGTGGTCAAACGTTTTGAGAATGACACAAATATTAATTTTAATAAAGTCTGCTGCCTCAGTTTTTATGATGGCAATATGCATATACTCCAGAATGTTATGAAGAGTGATCAGATGAATTGCAAAGTCCCTCTTTGCTATGAAAATTAACTTAATCCCCAAAAAATATTTCCACTGCATTTCAGCCCTACCACAAAAGGACCAGCTGACATCATGTCAGTGATTCTCTCGTTAACACAGGTGAGAGTGTTGACGAGGACAAGGCTGGAGATCACTCTGTCATGCTGATTGAGTTAGAATAACAGACTGGAAGCTTAAAAGGAGGGTGGTGCTTGAAATCATTGTTCTTCCTCTGTTAACCATGGTTACCTGCAAGGAAACACATGCCGTCATCATTGCTTTGCACAAAAAGGGCTTCACAGGCAAGGATATTGCTGCTAGTAAGATTGCACCTAAATCAACCATTTATCGGATCATCAAGAACTTCAAGGAGAGAGGTTCAATTGTTGTGAAGAAGGCTTCAGGGTGCCCAAGAAAGTCCAGCAAGCGCCAGGACCGTCTCCTAAAAGTTTATTCAGCTGCGGGATCGGGGCACCACCAGTGCAGAGCTTGCTCAGGAATGGCAGCAGGCAGGTGTGAGTGCATCTGCACGCATAGTGAGGCGAAGACATTTGGAGGATGGCCTGGTGTCAAGAAGGGCAGCTCTGATGAATCCCCTTTCCGATTGTTTGGGGCATCCGGAAAAAAGCTTGTCCGGAGAAGACAAGGTGAGCGCTACCATCAGTCCTGTGTCATGCCAACAGTAAAGCATCCTGAGACCATTCATGTGTGGGGTTGCTTCTCAGCCAAGGGAGTTGGCTCACTCACAATTTTGCATAAGAACACAGCCATGAATAAAAAATGGTTACCAACCTCAGAGAGCAACTTCTCCCAACCATCCAAGAACAGTTTGGTGACGAACAATGCCTTTTCCAGCATGATGGAGCACCTTGCCATAAGGCAAAAGTGATAACTAAGTGGCTCGGGGAACAAAACATCGACATTTTGGGTCCATGGCCAGGAAATTCCCCAGACCTTAATCCCATTGAGAATTTGTGGTCAATCCTCAAGAGGCGGGTGGACAAACAAAACCCCACAAATTCTGACTAACTCCATGCATTGATTATGCAAGAATGGGCTGCCATCAGTCAGGATGTGGCCCAGAAGTTAATTGACAGCATGCCAGGGTGGATTGCAGAGGTCTTGAAAAAGAAGGGTCAACACTGCAAATATTGACTCTTTGCATAAACATAATGTAATTGTCAATAAAAACCTTTGACACTTATGGAATGCTTGTAATTATACTTCAGTATACCATAGTAACATCTGACAAAAATATCTAAAAACACTGGAGCAGCAAACTTTGTGAATACCAATACTTGTGTCATTCTCAAAACTTTTGACCACGTGTGTGTGTGTGTGTATGTATATATGTATGTACAGTGGGGGGAAAAAATATTTAGTTAGCCACCAATTGTGCAAGTTCTCCCACTTAAAAAGATGAGAGAGGCCTGTAATTTTCATCATAGGTACACGTCAACTATGACAGACAAATTGAGAAAACAAAATCCAGAAAATCACATTGTAGGATTTTGAATGAATGTATTTGCAAATTATGGTGGAAAATAAGTATTTGGTCACCTACAAACAAGCAAGATTTCTGTCTCTCTCAGACCTGTAACTTCTTCTTTAAGAGGCTCCTCTGTCCTCCACTCGTTACCTGTATTAATGGCACCTGTTTGAACTTCTTTATAACTATCAGTATAAAAGACACCTGTCCACAACCTCAAACAGTCACACTCCAAACTCCACTATGGCCAAGACCAAAGAGCTGTCAAAGGACACCAGAAACAAAATTGTAGACCTGCACCAGGCTGGGAAGACTGAATCTGCAATAGGTAAGCAGCTTGGTTTGAAGAAATCAACTGTGGGAGCAATTATTAGGAAATGGAAGACATACAAGACCACTGATAATCTCCCTCGATCTGGGGCTCCACGCAAGATCTCACCCCGTGGGGTCAAAATGATCACAAGAACGGTGAGCAAAAATCCCAGAACCACACGGGGGGACCTAGTGAATGACCTGCAGAGAGCTGGGACCAAAGTAACAAAGCCTACCATCAGTAACACACTACGCCGCCAGGGACTCAAATCGTGCAGTGCCAGACGTGTCCCCCTGCTTAAGCCAGTACATGTCCAGGCCCGTCTGAAGTTTGCTAGAGTGCATTTGGATGATCCAGAAGAATATTGGGAGAATGTCATATGGTCAGATGAAACCAAAATTGAACTTTTTGGTAAAAACTCAACTCGTCGTGTTTGGAGGACAAAGAATGCTGAGTTGCATCCAAAGAACACCATACCTACTGTGAAGCATGGGGTGGAAACATCATGCTTTGGGGCTGTTTTTCTACAAAGGGACCAGGACGACTGATCCGTGTAAAGGAAAGTATGAATGGGGCCATGTATCGTGAGATTTTGAGTGAAAATCTCCTTCCACCAGCAAGGGCATTGAAGATGAAACGTGGCTGGGTCTTTCAGCATGACCCCAATGATCCCAAACACACCGCCCGAGCAACGAAGGAGTGGCTTCGTAAGAAGCATTTCAAGGTCCTGGAGTGGCCTAGCCAGTCTCCAGATCTCAACCCCATAGAAAATCTTTGGAGGGAGTTGAAAGTCCGTGTTGCCCAGCGACAGCCCCAAAACATCACTGCTCTAGAGGAGATCTGCATGGAGGAATGGGCCAAAATATCAGCAACAGTGTGTGAAAACCTTGTGAAGACTTACAGAAAACGTTTGACCTGTGTCATTGCCAACAAAGGGTATATAACAAAGTATTGAGAAACTTTTGTTATTGACCAAATACTTATTTTCCACCATAATTTGCAAATAAATTCATTAAAAATCCTATAATGTCATTTTCTGGATTTTTTTTTCTCATTTTGTCTGTCATAGTTGACGTGTACCTATGATGAAAATTACAGGCCTCTCTCATCTTTTTAAGTGGGAGAACTTGCACAATTGGTGGCTGACTAAATACTTTTTTCCCCCACTATATGTGTGTCTTTATGTTTTTGTTTTTTTTTATCTGCTTTGTTGGGAAGTAAGCATTTCACTGTTAGTCTACACCTGTTGTTTACGAAGCATGTGAAATTAAAATGTGATTTGATGTGACCTCTGTGACCTCTAACCCCTGACCTATGCTTTGTGCTGTGTGATATACAGGGACCTGGACCAGGCCAGTATGGAGGCGGTGGTGTCTCTGCTAGCTGGCCTGCCCCTCCAGCCTGAGGAGGGAGACGGAGTGGAACTGATGGAGGCCAAGTCCCAGCTCTTCCTCAAGTACGCCAGCTATCCTCTCTTTACTCACTATACTATTGCAGTTCATTAGTTATGCAATGTGGCTTACATCATAATAATACCAAAAGATAAAGAGTAGAGTATCTTTCTCCTCCTCCTCCCAGGTACTTCACCCTGTTCATGAACCTGCTGAATGACTGCAGTGAGGTAGAGGATGATGGGCAGCAGGTGGCAGGGAGGAAGAGGGGCATGTCTCGACGCCTGGCCTCTCTCAGACACTGCACCGTCCTGGCCATGTCCAACCTCCTCAACGCCAACGTGGACAGTGGCCTCATGCACTCCATCGGTCAGTCTGGAAACCTAACATAGGAACTTATCGGGAATGAGGCTTAGGCTCACTCTTTGGTTGGCTTCTTCATGTTTAAAGTGCCCAACATGCGAAATAAGATTAATAGTGGAAGTGGCTTTAATTGGATCTCTGTTGATTACATCTAATTCATCATTAGTGTAGGATCGTTAAAACAATACTTGCCCATGGTCAATGTTCTTCCCTCTTGTCCCACTTAGAGAGAAATGTATGATAATCTTACCTATCTCCCGCTTTCTCTGTGTGTAGGTCTGGGCTACCATAAGGACCTGCAGACGCGGGCCACCTTCATGGAGGTGCTGACTAAGATCCTGCAGCAGGGGACAGAGTTTGACACACTGGCAGAGACAGTGCTGGCTGACCGGTTTGAAAGGCTGGTAGAGCTGGTCACCATGATGGGAGACCAGGGAGAGCTGCCTATTGCCATGGCACTGGCCAATGTAGTGCCCTGCTCCCAGTGGGTATGTAGCCTATTCACCACCCCCTGTCCTTTCTCTGTGACGTGACATCTTGACATTTATATTAGATCTGGGGGTGTAAATGGAGTAACATTTTAAAGCAAATAGTGTTCATACTGTTTTAGCTTATATTACACCACTGTACCACGCTATATGAATATGAATGAATGTGTCAGTGTTGTGTTAGTGATGTGTAGATTGTAGGTGTCCGAGTGTGAGCTGTGTCAGTAACAATGTGACCTCTGTTAGTAACAGTTATTTTTTTCCCTCCTGTCCCCTGTCAGGATGAGCTGGCACGGGTTCTGGTGACTCTGTTTGACTCGCGCCACCTCCTCTACCAGTTGCTGTGGAACATGTTCTCCAAGGAGGTGGAGCTTGCTGACTCCATGCAGACACTTTTCAGAGGAAACAGTCTGGCCAGTAAAATCATGACCTTCTGCTTTAAGGTACACAACATGACAGGCTGGGTGCCCAGTCTTGTCCTGCTCAACCCAGGCATGAAAATGTGGTCAAGCTATTTTACAGCTATGCAAAATACCCCTGCTATCTGACAAAGGTCATGACACACTATGTGGTTTTTGGCTTTCAAATAAGCATGGTGCCTGCTTTCTAAAATGTTAGTTTCGAGTTTCACAATGTGTTTGTGTATCCACCCCTCTTTCTGCTGTGTTTCAGGTGTATGGGGCCACGTACCTCCAGAAGCTTCTAGAGCCTCTTCTCAGAGGGGTCATCACCGCCCCAGAGTGGCAGCTCATCAGCTTCGAGGTGGACCCCACCAGGTACCCCACCCCCTGACCCCACAGACACCACACCAACACATTCACTCATTCACCCACTTTGTTTTCCAGCTGTACTATTTAAACCAAGGCAGCCCCCTCCCTACCATCTTAGATTATTTATTTGTATTTATTTTTGCAACATGGAAGAAGAGTTGTATGCTCCCTGACCTGTTGCATTGTCCAATGCTCTCTTGTTGTCTCTGGTTTTGGCTGGTTCTGTGTCTCCGGCTACAGGCTCGAGCAGAGTGAGATCCTGGAGGAGAACCAGAGGAACCTGCTGCAGATCACCAACCGCTTCTTTCTGGCCATCATCAACTCATCCACAGAATTCCCCCCTCAGCTGCGCAGTGTCTGTCACTGCCTGTTCCAGGTACATATGAGGCTGCACACCTCAACTGCCAACTCCAACCCACTCCACAGGCTGTAAACCCCCATCTTAACGGACAGGGTTCCATTTATTTGAGGATTTAAACTTTTTCTGCAATGGCCACCATTATGTTTTCACAATGTTTTCAGGGTGGTTATTTTGAACAAGGTAAATGTACAGTACCAGTCAAAAGTTTGGACACACCTACTCATTCCAGGGTTTGTCTTTATTTTTACTATTTTCTACATTGTAGAATAATAGTGAAGACATCAAAACTATGAAATAACACATATGGAATCATGTAGTAACCAAAAGAGTGTTAAACAAATGAAAATATATTTTATATTTGAGATTCTTCAAAGTAGCCACCCTTTGCCTTGATGACAGCTTTGCACACTCTTGGCATTCTCTCAACCAGCTTCATGAGGTAGTCACCTGGAATGCATTTTAATTAACAGGTGTGCCTTGTTAAAAGTTAATTTGTGGAATTTCTTTCCTTAATGCATTTGAGCCAATCAGTTGTGTTGTGACAAGGTAGGGGGGGTATACAGAAGATAGCCCTATTTGGTAAAAGACCAAGTCCATATTATGTCAATAACCGCTCAAATAAGCAAAGCGAAATGACAGTCCATCATTACTTTAAGACATGAAGGTCAGTCACTCCGGAAAATTTCAAGAACTTTGAAAGTTTCTTCAAGTGCAGTCGCAAAAACCATCAAGCACTATGATGAAACTGGCTCTCATGAAGACCGCCACAGGAAAGGAAGACCCAGAGTTACCTCTGCTGCAGAGGATAAGTTAATTAGAGTTAACTGCACCTCAGATTGCAGCCCAAATAAATGCTTCACAGAGTTCAAGTAACAGACACATCTCAACATCAACTGTTCAGAGGAGACGGTGTGAATCAGGCCTTCATGGTCGAATTGCTGCAAAGAAACCACTACTAAAGGCCACCAATAATAAGAAGAGACTTGCTTGGACCAAGAAATACGAGCAATGGACATTGGACCGGTGGAAATCTGTCCTTTGGTCTGATGAGTCCAAATTTGAGATCTTTGGTTCCAACCGCTGTGTCTTTGTGAGACGCAGAGTAGGTGAACGGATGATATCTGCATGTGTATTTCACACCGTAAAGCATGGAGGAGGAGGTTTTATGGTGTGGGGGTGCTTGGCTGGTGACACTGTCAGTGATTTATTTAGAATTCAAGGCACACTTAACCAGCATGGCTACCACAGCATTCTGCAGCGATACGCCATCCCATCTGATTTGCGCTTAGTGGGACTATCATTTGTTTTTCAACAGGACAATGACCCAAAACATATCTCCAGGCTGTGTAAGGGCTATTTGACCAAAGAGAGTGATGGAGTGCTGCATCAGATGACCTGGCCTCCACAATCACCCGACCTCAACCCAATTGAGATGGTTTGGGATCAGTTGGACCGCAGAGTGAAGGAAAAGCAGCCAACAAGTGCTCAGCATATGTGGGAACTCCTTCAAGACTGTTGGAAAATATTCCTCATGAAGCTGGTTGAGAGAATGCCAAGAGTGTGCAAAGCTGTCATCAAGGCAAAGGGTGGTTATTTGAAGAATCTCAAATATAAAATATATTTTGATTTGTTTAACACTTTTTTTGGTTACTACGTGATTCCATATGTGTTATTTCATAGTGTTAATGTCTTCACTATTATTCTACAATGTAGAAAATAGTGAAAATAAAGAAAAACCCTTGAATGAGTAGGTGTGTCCAAACCTTTAACTGGTACTGCACATTAAAAGGTAAGATTTGCACTTTTGTGCAGTGTCTGTATATGAATGTAGTAGTATTTGTGCAGTGCGTGTTTGTGGTGTGTGTGTTTGTCGTGACTTTTTTTGTGCCCATCTCTGTTCTGTAGGCAACTTGCCACTCTCTACTGAATAAAGCCACAGTTAAAGAGAAAAAGGAAAGCAAAAAAGCAGTAAGTTCAGAGAACGTTCTCCCTAGCCACTCTCTTGAAAGAAAGGGAAAGTCATTCACCCTCTTGCTGCTCTATCACCTTAAACTACTTTATACTCCCGCCCTCCTTACAATCCTCACCTGAAATCCCACTACTAATACTTTTACTTCCAAATGAGTTGATCTGGATTTGAATGTACGCTCACCACAAACAAACTGGTGGCACTGGTGAAACTACAGTATTCCTATCCACTGCTCCTCTGGGCTGTTACTGGTGTGGGCTGTGGGGTTTTGGGGTTGGTGTTGAAAGGAGTTTGGGAGTCGATGATAACAGGCTCATGTTGCAGATGGTCAAGGAGCACTTTGGCACATAGTTGTGCTGTGCTACTCGGTATCCTGAGATCCACTCTCATGGAATTTGGAACCAACATAGTGTCTTAATAGGGCGTTGAGCCACCACAAGCCGCCAGAACAGCTTCAATGCGCCTTGGCATAGGTTCTACAAGTGTCTGGAACTCTGTTGGAGGGATGCGACACCATTCTTCCATGAGAAATTTCATTATTTGGTGTTTTGTTGATGGTGGTGGAAAACGCTGTCTCAGGCGCCGCTCCAGAATCTCCCAGAAGTTTTCAATTGGTTAGCGATCTGGTGACTTGAGACACACACACGCACGTTTATTTTACTGTCCTTGTGGGGACCAAAACATTTATTCCTATTTAAAATCCTATTTTCCCTAACCCTTAACCTAACCCAGGGTTTCCCAAACTCTGTCCTTGGGACCCCAAGGGGTGCACGTTTCGGTTTTTGACCTAGCACTACACAGCTGATTCAAATAATCAACTAATCATCAAGCTTTGTCAGAGGAAGGCCCTAAAATTGTCAAAGACTCCAGCCACCCTAGTCATAGACTGTTCTCTCTGCTACCGCACGGCAAGCATTACCGGAGCGCCAAGTCAATGCCCAAAAGGCTTCTCAACAGCTTCTACCCCCAAGTCATAAGAGTCCTGAACATCTAATCATATACAGGTACCCCCTGTATATAGCCTTGCTATTGTTATTTTTACTGCTGCTCTTTCATTATTTGTTACTTTTATTTCTTATTATTTTATATTGTATTTTTTGTGTGAATTTTTTTGGTATTCTTTCTTAAAACTGCATTGTTGGTTAAGGGCTTGTAAGTAAGCATTTCACTGTAAGGTCTACACCTGTTGTATTCAGCGCATGTGACAAATACAATTTGATTTGATTTGAATCAGCTGTGTAGTGTTAGGGCAAAAACCAAAACGTGGTGTTGAAAGGAGTTTGGGGGTCGACGTTGCAGATGGTCAAGGAGGACTTTGTTCCATAGTTGTGCTGTGCGACTCAGTATCCTGGGATCCACACCGCTTTTTGGAAAGCGCTCATGGAATTTGTAACTCTCTTGTGAAGACCTAAGGCTTTCTCTGAAGTTCATTACTAGCTACGTTTCACAGTGCAGAAAGACCTCCACACCCTCAGTTCTCTATACTGCATTTACTGTATCTGAAATGAACAATGTAGTGAGCTAGCAGCCTATTGTCATGAATTGTTGTGCATCCCTCATAGGTGGATGTCATATTGGCATGATAGTTAAAATTGCTAGCGGTCAATATCCTGTGTTGATGGGACTGGGTAAGCTGTAGAGGCCTGGTCATTGGCTGACCTTTCAAAGCAATCTAATACTGCACATCATTAATGACAGCTTGTGTTATTCCAGCAGCAATGAAACAATACTTTTCATTAGGTTGCATTATCTTACAGCCTAGTATTTCCACTGCTGCAATCTCCCTATTAAAACACACTTGTGTTAAAACTGTTAACATTTTAGTATGCAGAACGTTTGATCAATTCAGGGCATTGATTTAATTAAACATCGCCTAGCGTTTTTTCATAAGCATACAGTATCATGTCTACCCTAGTAGTTAGGACTGGTCTAAGATTCTCCTCCCCCTTTTCAAGACTTCCAGGTACCTTGCTTTCCTTTTTAATCTCTAACTCAGTTTTGAAGCGGGCCTAGTGGTGTGAATGAGGTTTGGAGGTGATGATGTTGGCATCTTGTCCTCTAGACTGTGGCATACTTTGTCTCCCTCCCCACTCTCCACCCTGCACTCTTTCTACCCCTCTATCTTCTCCAACCCATGCCCTCTCCTCCTCTCCCTCTCTCTAACAATGAATCATCCCCCGTTCTTACCATCCCTCCAACACCCTCACACACACAGGTGGTCAGCCAGCGTTTCCCCCAGAACAGCATAGGGGCGGTGGGCAGTGCCATGTTCCTGCGTTTTATCAACCCTGCCATAGTGTCGCCCTACGAGGCAGGCATCCTGGATAAGAAACCTCCTCCCAGGATAGAGAGGGGCCTGAAGCTCATGTCCAAGGTAAGAGGACACGATACCCAGGCCACATATACAAAGGTGATATGGCTTAATAATATGCTATATTCTTTTTGAGGATCTGGCCTTGTTGTTGACAAGGTTTTATTTCTCTCTTACAGATCCAGCAGAGCATTGCCAACCATGTTTTATTCACCAAAGAGGAGCACATGAGGCCTTTTAATGACTTTGTCAAAAGCAACTTTGATGCAGCTAGAAGGTATGATAACAGAAGGATCTCTTCCCTCTCTGAGAATACATTGATATGTATTGGATGTTTTCACTGGATACTAATTACCCTAGCAGGTTTAGCTAAATCTTGTTCCTTTTACCTATGTGTTGTAGGTTTTTCCTGGACATTGCATCAGACTGTCCTGCCAGTGACTCAGTCAACCACAGTCTGTCCTTCATCAGTGATGGCAATGTTCTGGCCCTGCACCGGCTGCTGTGGAACAACCAGGAGAAGATAGGACAGTACCTCTCCAGCAACAGGTGAGTGGGCAGAATGGAACAAACAGAGATGGTCTGTTGTATGGCTTAGATGTTATAAGAGATAAGTAAGATATTTTACATAACGCAGATCTTTAGGATAAACAACAACCCATCTCACAGGAGGTTTTGTTTGATACTATAGTACACCTCTGTACCTGATGCATGTGGCAGATGTGTATCAGAGAGTAGACTTGATGTTATTGTAACTTCTGAATATATTGCTAACCTCTTCGTTGTTCTTCATCAGGGATCATAAGGCAGTGGGAAGACGGCCTTTTGACAAGATGGCCACCCTCCTGGCCTACCTGGGGCCCCCAGAGCACAAACCTGTGGCTGACACCCACTGGTCCAGCCTCAACCTCACCAGCTCCAAGTTCGAAGAGTTTATGACAAGGTACATACATCAAGTTACTATTAATTACATACAGGTAACTGCCAAAATAAAGGAAACACCAACATAGTGTCTTAATAGGGCATTGGGCCAGAACAGCTTCAATGCACCTTGGCATAGATTCTACAATTGTCTGGAACTCTATTGGTGGGATGTGACACCATTCTTTCGTGAGAAATTCCACAATTTGTTGTTTTGCTGATGGAGGTGTAAAACGCTGTCTCAGGCGCCGCTCCAGAATCTCCCATAATTGTACAATTGGGTTGAGATCTGGTGACTGAGACACACACACACCCTTTAAACCCCCTATGCTCTTTTGAGACCCCTCTTTCAAAGTTACTAAGATCTCTTCTAGCCATGGTAGGCAAAATAATGGGCAACTGGGCAGGCATTTTTATACAGTACATGACCCTAAGCATGGGATGTTAATAGCTTAATTAACTCAGGAACCACACCTGTGTGGAAGCACATGCTTTCAATATACGCTGAGTGTACAAAACATTAATAACACCATCCTAATATTGAGTTGCTCCCGCCTCCTTTTGCCCTCAGAACTAACAAGGAATTAACAAGTGACATCAATAAGGGATCACAGCCTTCATCTGGTCAGTCTGTCATGGAAAGAACAGGTGTTCATAATGCTTTATACACTCTGTGTACTTTGTATCCCTCAAGTGTTTCCTTTATTTTGTCAGTTACCTGTTGATCTCACTGTCACAAAGCAGTCTCATAAAACAGGATATGTAAGTATCTGAGGCAGTGGTTGTTTTAGTAGTACTCTGAAAGTATTTCCCTGTCTCGTTCCTGCTCCCTCAGACACCAGGTACATGAGAAAGACGAGTTCAAAGCCCTGAAGACCCTCAACATCTTCTACCAGGCTGGCACCTCCAAGAACGGCAACCCTGTCTTCTACTACATTACACGCAGGTGAGGTCTGCAGACTGTCACATTTCAACAGAAAGTCACAAAACACTATATTCACTTTATCATGATGCATTTATTCAGAAACATAGAAGTTGTTTTAACATGTGTGCTATATTTTATTTTAGTAGATAACAAAAGGTATTTGTAAAGTGTCCAATGAGTACAGGTCATCGTGGTCTTCCTTAGGGTGAGAATATATGTAGTTAAAGAATAGGTTGACATCCCAGGTTGAGGGAGTGCATGGTGAGTAAAGTGATGTATTCCGCTGCCTTGCTGCCATCAGAGAGTAGCTAGCTGCTGCAGGAGAGTGGAGGACAGAGCCAGGAGCATGGGGCCAAGCCCCCACAGAGAGGAGTGTGGGGGAGAGGAGTTGGTGCCGTTGGTGGTGTTGGTGTTCATCGCAATCCCATGTTGAGCCAGCAAGAAACTGGCCATCACAACCATAAGCAGCACACCACTATGAAAATGCATTCTCTTTCTGTGGTCAAACTGCCAGTGTAGAAATAAGACAACCAACATGTCAGTCACCAAGCATGCCAAGTAGATCAGCATTTTTTACGCTCTTTAATTTGTAAGTCTAGTAAATTTCTCATGAGTTGTTTCCATATTGAAGCTGTATTGCATTAAGGTCACTGTACATTCTAAGTTCATCTTAGTAAACTGACTTGATTGATGAATGCCAGCAAATTGATCTCAATAAACATCTCACCAATTATAACAACAACAGGACCACCAGCACCATTCAAAGATCTTCCACTTACCTGTTATTATGAGGTAAAGTCTCTCAGCTTCAGTGGTGATGATTGTAGATGAACCAACAGTTTGGGAGGAGGTATTTTATTGCACCTGGCTAATGACATCATTATAGTTGACTGTTGGCATTGGCAGTTCACCTCAAAGGGGGGGGGGCAGTGTTTCTGTTTAGCCTTACCCATGGAAAATCACAAAACACCATGATCTCTCTCTCTCTCTCTCTCTCTCTCTCTCTCTCTCTCTCTCTCTCTCTCTCTCTCTACCTCTCTCTCTACCTCTCTCTCTCTCTCTCTCATACACACACACACACACACACACACACAAACAAACAAACAAGTATTTGTGGATGTGATTGAGTGATGTAGCCCACTGTGGTGCCAGTAGGAAACTTATAGGGACAGTATGGTGCCACCTGCTGCTGAGTCAAGGTCATAGCCTCTAAATTGTTGTGAAAGAACCAATGACTGTATATACAGTACCAGTCAAAAGTTTGGACACACCTACTCATTCAAGGGTTGTTCTTTATTTTTACTATTTTTTACATTGTAGAATAATAGTGAAGACATCAAAACTATGAAATAACACATATGGAATCATGTAGTAACCAAAAAAGTGTTAAACTAATCAAAACATATTTTATATTTGAGATTCTTCAAATAGCCACCCCTTGCCATGATGACAGCTTTGCATACTCTTGTCATTCTCTCAACCAGCTTCACCTGGTTCCCACATATGCTGAGCACTTGTTGTCTACTTTTCCTTCACTCTGCCGTCCGACTCATAGCAAACCATCTCAATTGGGTTGAGGTCGGGGGATTTTGGAGGCCAGGTCATCTGATGCAGCACTCCATCACTCTCATTCTTGGTAAAATAGCAGTTACACAGCCTGGAGGTGTGTTGGGTTATTGTCCTGTTGAAAAACAAATGATAGTCCCACTAAGCCCAAATCAGATGGGATGGCGTATCGCTGCAGAATGCTGTGGTAGCCATGCTGGTTAAGTGTGCCTTGAATTCTAAATAAATCACAGACAGTGTCACCAGCAAAGCACCCCCACACCATAAAACCTCCTCCTCCATGCTTTACGGTGTGAAATACACATGCGGAGATCATCCGTTCACCCACACCGCGTCTCACAAAGACACGCCGGTTTGAACCAAAAAACTCAAATTTGGATTCTAGACCAAAGGACATCTTTCCCGGTCTAATGTCCATTGCTCGTGTTTCTTGGCTCTTCTTCTTATTGGTGTCCTTTAGTAGTGGTTTCTTTGCAGCAATTCGACCATGAAGGCCTGATTCACACAGTCCCCTCTGAACAGTTGATGTTGAGATGTGTCTGTGACTTGAACTCTGTGAAGCATTTATTTGGGCTGCAATTTCTGAGGCTGGTAACTCTAATGAACTTATCCTCTGCAGCAGAGGTAACTCTGGGTCTTCCATTCCTGTGGCGGTCCTCATGAGAGCCAGTTTCATCATAGCGCTTGATGGTTTTTGCGACTGCACTTGAAAAACGTTAAAAGTTCTTGAAATGTTCCGTATTGATTGACCTTCATGTCTTAAAGTAATGATGGACTGTCGTTTCTCTTTGCTTATTTGAGCTGTTATTGCCACAATATGGCAACACAACTGATTGGCTCAAACACATTAAGAAATAAATACATTCCACAAATTAACTTTTAAGAAGGCACACCTGTTAATTGAAATGCATTCCAGGTGACTACCTCATGAAGCTGGTTGAGAGAATGCCAAGAGTGTGCAAAGCTGTCATCAAGGCAAAGGGTAGCTACTTTGAAGAATCTCAAATATATTTGGATTTGTTTAACACCTTTTTGGTTACTACATGATTCCATATGTGTTATTTCATAGTTTTGATGTCTCACTATTATTCTACAATGTAAACAATTTTAAAAATTAAGAAAAACCCTTGAATGAGTAGGTGTGTCAACTTTTGACTGGTAATGTATGTGAATGGACAAAGCCATCGATCACTATTCATTCCTATGTGAAGACTCAGTAGCGCAGTTTAAGCTACTCCAGGAAGTGACATTGCAGGCTAGCACAGTGCTGCCCCCTCATTGAGTAACTCAAGTTGAATTGAAGGCCGACCAGGGTACTGCAGGCTGCCATTAGCAAATAAATTATCCTTATAACTTCTGTGTGCGATTTTTAAATAATCGGTTCAAGGACCTACATCTGGTGTATTAGAAGCAATTACTGGAACCATGTTTGTGCTCGTAAGTGTTTTTTATTTACACAAAGATTGACCACGAAGATGGCAATTTTTCCATTCACTATAATGGGGGATCCTGTTTTCTGCTAACAATGCCTGCAGCACAGGAGGCTGCTGAGGGGAGAACGGCTCATAATAACGGAGCAAATGGAATGGCATCAAACACCTGGAAACCATGTGTTTGATGTATTTGATACCATTCCGCTAATTCCGCTCCAGTCATTACCTGCAGTACCACTGTCTGCCTTGAACTCCCATGGCTTCAATGAGAGGGGGCAGTCATTCTCCCCTGGAAAGAATCTGGTTAAGAAACAGGTTAAAGGCCCAGTGAAGTCAAACAATTGATTTTCCTGTGTTTTATATATAAACTCAGCAAAAAAAGAAATGTCCCTTTTTCAGGACCCTGTCTTTCAAAGATAATTCGTAAAAATCCAAATAACTTCACAGATCTTCATTGTAAAGGGTTTAAACACTGTTTCCCATGCTTGTTCAATGAACCATAAACAATTAATGAACATGCACCTGTGGAACGGTCGATAAGACACTAACAGCTTACAGACGGTAGGTAATTAAGGTCACAGTTATGAAAAGGACACTAAAGAGGCATTTCTACTGACTCTGAAAAACACCAAAAGAAAGATGCCCAGGGTCCCTGCTCATCTGCGTGAATGTGCCTTAGGCATGCTGCAAGGAGGCATGAGGACTGCAGATGTGGCCAGGGCAATAAATTGCAATGTCCGTACTGTGAGACGCCTAAGACAGCGCTACAGAGAGACAGGACGGACAGCTGATCGTCCTCGCAGTGGCAGACCACGTGTAACAACACCTGCACAGGATCGGTACATCCGAACATCACATCTGCGGGACAGGTACAGGATGGCAACAACAACTGCCTGAGTTACACCAGGAACGCACAATCCCTCCATCAAGTGCTCAGACTGTCCGCAATAGGCTGAGAGAGGCTGGACTGAGAGGCCTGTTGTAAGGCAGGTCCTCACCAGACATCACCAGCAACAATGTCGCCTATGGGCACAAACCCACCATCGCTGGACCAGACAGGACTGGCAAAAAGTGCTCTTCACTGACAAGTCGCGGTTTTGTCTCACCAGGGGTGATGGTCGGATTCGTGTTTATCGTCGAAGGAATGAGCGTTACACCGAGGCCTGTACTCTGGAGCGGGATCGATTTGGAGTTGGAGGGTCCGTCATGGTCTGGGGCGGTGTGTCACAGCATCATCGGACTGAGCCTGTTGTCATTGCAGGCAATCTCAACGCTGCGCGTTACAGGGAAGACATCCTCCTCCCTCATGTGGTACCCTTCCTGCAGGCTCATCCTGACATGACCCTCCAGCATGACAATGCCACCAGCCATACTGCTCGTTCTGTGCGTGATTTCCTGCAAGACAGGAATGTCAGTGTTCTGCCATGGCCAGCGAAGAGCCCGGATCTCAACGTCTGGGACCTGTTGGATCGGAGGGTAAAGGCTAGGGCCATTCCCCCCAGAAATGTCAGGGAACTTGCAGGTGCCTTGGTGGAAGAGTGGGGTAACATCTCACAGCAAGAACTGGCACATCTGGTGAAGTCCATGAGGAGGAGATGCACTGCAGTACTTAATGCAGCTGGTGGCCACACCAGATACTGACTGTTACTTTTGATTTTGACCCCCCCTTTGTTCAGGGACACGTTATTCCATTTCTGTTAGTCACATGTCTTTGGATCTTGTTCAGTTTATGTCTCAGTTGTTGAATCTTGTTATGTTCATACAAATATTTACACGTTAAGTTTGCAGTTTGAAATTTCAGCCTGTTTTGGTGGGATGGAGTTTTGGCCTTCCATGGTGACATCATCTGGCGGTAAATAACAGCTAGTTTTCAGCTTTCCCCTCCCCACTCAGACCACTCCCAGACAGTCCTAACAAAATTCTTGCTTGAGAAATTGCTCTTTGCTAAGAAGCTATTTTGGTTTATTTTTGAACATTTTAATTTAGAACAATCACAGTAAGGTACTTAATTATTATCCAGAAATGATTTGATATTGAGATAAAAACGGCTGCATTGGGCCGTTAAGTATTAAAAGTGAATGATGAAAACAGAGTTATGCAGATAGTGAGTACTAAAGCATTTGTTCAGCATCCCAATAATGATCATGTATATACAGTGGTAGACTAGTAGTGTTATATGTACGTGGATGCTGCCTGTGCATGTCATACAGTATATTGTTATTGATCAAAGTAATGCAGAAGAGAGTCCATTTGAGTAAGTGTCTGACAGTATTCAAAATGGAAAGAAAACAAAGTTGGTTTAATGACACTCATTTGTGTGTGTTTGTGCAATTGTATGTCCAAAGTGTGACAAGGACATTACTCCAACTCCAGACATTTCCTTCAACTCCAGACATTTCCTTCCTTCAATCAGAGGACATACCGGGTGTGAGTCAGGAAGAACCACAGGTTCAGTAGTAGTGGGAGAGTAGAACTGGGGCTGGGGGCTGGGCTGGTGTTGCGTACCGGGGTGCCACCCTGGTTAGGCCTCTTGACACTCCTGGTGCGGAGGGTGGCCGTTCTCCTTGTGATGGTAGAGGGGTTGTCAGTGGTGAAGGCTATGTCTGTGGTGTAGAAGCTGTCAGTAGTAAATGCAGTGTCTGTTAGGAAGGGGTCGTCTGTGGTTGTCAAGCTACGGTCTGTGTGGGAGCTGTCAGTGGGCAGGGTGGAAATGGCTAGAGGGGTGGAGGTGAACGGGTATTGGTCTGTGAAGAGGTTGTGGTCCTCTGATCCACTGGGGCGTCCTGGGGCTCTCCTGGTGTGGAGCTGGGTGTTGAGCAGGGCAGACTTGGACAGGTACCAAGGCCACCTGGTGAGGGCCTCTGGAGGAGGAGGGTGGCTCAGCTCCTCCTGAGTACCAGCAGCCAGGGGAGGCTGAGTGTAGGAGGCAAAGTGCCACCCTCCAGTCCTGGCCAGTGGGGGCTCTCCACAGACAGGGTGAATGTGGCAGGGGCATCCCAGCACGCGGGTGGAGGTGTGCTTGAGCCAGGCCAGCAAGTGGGTGATGTTGGTCTGGTGCTCACAGGCCCAGGGGTTGTCCCCCAGGGAGAGGAGCCTCAGCCTGCCCAGCTGGCTGAAGGCCCCGGGGCCCACAGAGGAGAAGCGGTTGGAGTGCAGGTAGAAGGTGGTCAGCCTAAACAGCCGGTTCAGAGTGCCAGGCAGCATCTGCACCAGGGAGTTGTGGGAAAGGTCCACGGTCTCCAGGCTGGCAGGCATGTTGGTTGGCACGGTCCAGAAGCGGTTGTGGCTGAGGTTGAGCAGGCGCAGGCTGGTCAGGGTGTTGTTGATGAACACGGCCCGCTCCAGCTTGTTATTGGACATGTCCAGGACCCGCAGGTTCCACTGGTAGGCCGTGTCATTTTTGTCCAGCAGGTGGATGCGGTTGGCTGCGGTGTGGAGCTCCCACAGGGCTCTGGGCAGCGCGGTGGGCAGGCGGACCAGCCTGTTGTAGGACAGGTCCAGGGTGCGGAGGTGGGCGAAGGTACTCAGCTGGCCGTCCAGGTCGTGGATGCGGTTGTGAGATAGGTTGAGGGAGTGCAGGTTGTGCTGCAGGCCCAGGGGCAGTGTCCTCAGGTCCCTCCAGGAACAGTCCACTTCCCTGTGGCTGCGGTTACAGGTGCACATGGGGGGGCAGACAGCCAGGGCCTGTAGACCCAGCAGCATCAACAGCCATAGCACGGCCACACAGTGGGGAGGGACACTGGGGGGCATCAGTAGCACACGCCTTGAAACACCAGGAGAAATGAGTTAGAAACATGATAGCAAGCTCACTGTATTAGCTGGGCTACATATCAAAGCAGTAGCATGTGTTAGTAAAACCGTATAGTCCACATAGGTAGTAGACAAAGAGCACAGTGAATGAATGAGATGCAGATTGAGACTATCCTCTCTGCACCAGTAGTGGAGGAGAGGCTGTGTTACTGCAGTGAGCTGTGCTGAACACACCAGAGACAACAGTTAAAGATCTCATTCTCTCCCATTCTGTTCCACTCTCGCCCTCTCTCTCTCATGGAGGCGCCCTAACATCTGGCTCATGACCGCAGTACACACACACACACCTGCACACATACCTGCACATGTGTGAACGTGACCTCCATAAATATGCAGGTATAGTTATCAAGCAGCGTGTGTAGATATACGCTTGTCACAGTGCTGCAGATATGCCTTCTCCAGCATGCTCATGCATACAATACAGTATGTGAGTAGGGTTTAAACATTTGGCTTTAACTCCTACAGCTTATTTATTTAGGAAGGGAGTTCCCCCAACCTCCCTAGCAACGAACTAGTGGGCAGTGTGATGCTTTGACTAGAATGGCTTGTAGTCTGTTTTGAAGAGGATGTTCTGATTGGCTCGGGCTATTAGTCTGTAGAGGATACCTTTTAAAAGATGGTTGTACATCACTAGAGGTGTGAATTCCCTACTGTCCCATTTCACTGATGTTAATTAGCCTGTTCGATATAGCCCAATCAGTGAGTGTCAGCTATTGAGCAGGGAGTTGTTCCTACTAGAACGGGCTGAATAGATTGGTTTTTATTCATGACTAAGGAGAGTACACCGGCCAGTCCCGCAGCAAGCGGAGTCAGAGAAATTATGCACAGGGAGCAGTGCAAAGATTAAATTACTGTAGCACCATAGTCATGTATGTTTGTGTGTGTGCATTGTTGCTTTCTTGTCTTTTCTTGGATTCCATCGGGGTGTGTGCGTGTGCGTGTGCGTGTGCGTGTGCGTGTGCGTGTGTGTGTGTGTGTGTGTGTGTGTATGTCATGCGTAAATGTGTGTGAGAGAGAATAGAGACACTCACCTTTTCCTCATCTTTGCATTCCAGTCACTTCTCTCCTCTGGTCCTCAGCCAAAGGCTGCTCTCTATCCTTTGTCTCCTAAAACACTGGAGTAGCAGCTGCTTTGCTGAAGAGGGATTTTCTAGGGTTTAATGGTTTTTTGCTCATTCACTGTTTTTAACGGCCTCTTGCTTTTCCTTTCCTACCTCCTGAGGCGGTTCTTTTCCCTGGTTTTGTCCTTGATCCCTCTTTTTTTCTCTGGAGGATGGACCATTAGGAGTATCTGTCTCTTAGTCTGTCCTTTAGGTCCAGTGATGCAGGTAGCATTAAACGGTATAAACTCCTACTGCTTGAGCAGCCACTGTAGGCTCTGCATTCACACTGTGAAGAGTGTGTGTGTTAGGGAGGGAGAGAGGGAGGGAGAGAGGGAGGGAGGGAGTGAGTTTGAGGGGAAATTGGGAGGGGTGTAGGAGAGGAGTAGAGATGCAGTGCGGCCCATAGCTACTGATGACTGAGGAGCAGGGGACTACTGACTCCAATGTTTCATCATCTCTATCATTCAAATAAATATCTTCCATCTCTCTCTCCCCACACCGTCCTCTTTCCGTATCTCTGGATTTAGCTAGGACTGTCAATGAAAATCCACTGACTCACTGCACCATGGAGGGGAATTTATTTTATAAAACGAAAATGTTCTTCATATTTTGCTATAATAGTTATGTACCCGTACATATTGTGGTAATGAGAAACAGTTGATTTTGGATTGAAGTTGTTGTTAGTAGTCAGTATTATGCCCAATTCACGGACAACCCATTTAGGCATGACATGCAATAAATCCACACTTTTTCATCATGTTGTCAGCCATAAGTAGATTAATACATATCTGAGAAAGAGCCTGGGAACATAAAACGGATCGGTGGCGGTGCGGCAGTCTTGAATGTGGTGTTATGCTGCTTTGTTGTATTTCCCTTCTCTGGTCAGTGAAAACAGGGCATTCTTCCCAAGCTCAGTGGTACTGCCCAACAGACACAGACTCTGCTTACTAATGCCCAGCCTCTCTCTCCCTTTCTCTGTAATTGATCCACATGCACACTCGCACAAAAACACTCGCACACAATTAGCTGTCTCTGTAGCAGAGAAACACTCAGGAAGCAATTTACAGAGTGTCCTAATTCTTTATTGTTGTATACAAAGCCTTGGAAACAGAAGGGCAGATGGCGCTAGAGTAGAAAAGTTTGAACTCTTCCTTACTGTAGAGAAAAGACCAAGGAAGTGATGTCGACTTGTAGTAAAACATTGTGAGAGCGTTTCTGGAAGAGGTTTGTGGCTTAAAAACTGTTCCTCTAAATGCAGTCTCTTTACTTAAACTGATACTACAGTTTAGTGCTGGTTGGTTCTGTTTTGTAATTTTTCAGAATTTTGAATATCTAAAAAAGGAGAAGTGAGGGAAATGTCAGCAAGCTGTGATACAACCACTAGACAAAACAGGAGTCATTTCCTCTGATCAGTGACACTGATGATGGCTATACGTTTTAACTAAACTATTTTTGTTACACACAAAAAAAAAATTATACAAATATTAAACATTCACATTATATTCAACTTCTTGTGGTACATTCATTTGAAGAGACATTATCATAATGGTAATTATTTCTCAAGTTTTGAATGAGAATGCAAGCATAAAATACAAAGCTACTCTAGCATTGAAAAACCACACTAAATCACTCTAAGCAGATCTCTTTACAGCATGCCAATAGAAGCTGTTGTATAAAACTGTGCTGTACCCATCGGTATGCAGCTGAGGACAGTTTGGCCAGTGGTTTGAGCTTGTTTCTGGGCCAGAGTCTGAGGAGGTCGTCACCATGTGAGAACCCTCACCCCACAACCACAACAACATCACTGGAGGCTTGGGAGGGGGGAGAGACTGCTGTGGCTGCGGGGTCAGAGGGCTCTGCAGGCTGCTTGGTGGTGGTGGTGACTGGGCTCCCCTGGCTAGGGTTTGCAGCTCCTGACACCCCGTTTTCCGTCGCTTCCTTCTTCTCGTCCTTCTTGGGTGTGTCTTTCGCCATCTCATTTTTCCCTTGCTCCTTGTCTTCCTTGCCCCTCTCCCCCTCCTGGGTCTGTTTGAGCTCTGCCATCATCAGGCTGGTCTCACTGGGCTCAGAGTCAGGCCTCTCCTTGGTCCTCTGGCCAATGCCCAAGTACGCAGCACCACTCACCAGGTCTACATTGCTGCGGGGGGGGCGGCTGCTGATGCGGGGCCGGCGCTTCAGGTGGCACACCTGGCATGACAGCACCACGGTGGAAACCAGCAGGATGGTACACAGGACCACCAGGCCACCTGTCACCATCAGCAGGATGGTTCCCTCATTCTTCTCAAACAGACAGTAAGAGCCGGGGCTGGGTTTGGCCTCAAGTGGAGGGTAGGCAGTAGGTTTGGTGTTGGCTCTGGATGGTGTGTTGTTGGTGTTCACTGGGCTATTGGTTCCAGATGTTTCACTGGTGTTGAGTGTAGCTGGCGTTGTTGATTCTGACTGAAAATCTTTGGTTGAGATTTGATTTGTTGAATTGTCTAATTTTGTTAATTCTGTAGTTCCAGAAGGTCCCATGGTTGCGTTAGGGTTAGCCAAAGTTCCATTTTCAGTTGTGAAGTTTTCACCAGTAGGATTGTTACCGTCATTAGCAAGTACTGCTGTTCCCATGATTACCACACAGTACAGGAAGAGGCAGACAAGGGAGCCATTCATATTTCTATGGGAAAAGGGGGAGAAAAGAGAGATCAGAGTGAGGTTGACTGGTGACCCTCAGTAAGTATTATAGCATCCCAAGTTCTGCTTTTTTTTTACACATTGTGTTCCTTTGTGGTTTCATGTGTGAGTGTCAGAGTTTCCATACTGACTGATGTCATTTGATCAGCAGTCTGAGATCTGAGTGACAATGATGAAGATTGGTATTAATCTGAGATTTCAAATATCTTGATTAATTTGATTAGCCTTCTTGTTGAACCATTATTAATTTATTTTGTCCAGAATGTATTTGAGAGTTGATGATCAATATTCACTTCCAGTTTATGCCAGTACATTTAAAAAAAACTGGCATTGTGCAATTTTGATCTCCCAGAAATTGAACTCAAGCGATTCTGGTCAATATAAACTGTAACCTATAATTTCTGGGTATGATGTACAAAATCTCAAGACTGGATCTCCTTACAGTTAGGATCTCAAAATAATACACTATACAAAAAACACTTCCCTCAGTTATACATCAGTTCAACACAGGACCCTCTACCCTGTGAAGGTAGACTATTTCCAAACTTTGTTTTTGTTCTGGAATATGTTGATATCACTTACCTTGACGGAGTTGACCAGTCTGTGTGTGGTACTTCGTAAAACGAGAGAATCCAGGCAGAGATTCAGAAAGCCCAGCCATATATGTGACCAGTTTTAGAAACAAGAAATATGAAGAGTGGTGTGAAAGACTCACTCAAGCCGTCATCATGCTCATTCAGTAATGACATGTTTCCTGTTCCTCTCTCACTTCTCCTTTTCTGCTTTATTTGAAGCTAGCTACTTGATTTCCTGTGTGATGTTTAGCTTGGTCACGCAGAGGGTTAGCACTATGGCACTCTCCGCGGGGTTGGAAGAAAGCGGATGTTTCCGTTTTTCAAGGATCCAGTATTTTCACCTAAAGTCTGTTTCCCCAGAAAAACAGATGTTGGGACTATGCTCAGGTGTCTTTTTACGCCTACTGTGTTAGGTTAGCACTATGGTTAACACACTACAACAGTAGTACTATGGTTAGCACTATGGTTAACACACTACAACAGTAGTACTATGGTTAGCACTATGGTTAACACACTACAACAGTAGTACTATGGTTAGCACTATGGTTAACACACTACAACAGTAGTACTATGGTTAGCACTATGGTTAACACACTACAACAGTAGTACTATGGTTAGCACTATGGTTAACACACTACAACAGTAGTACTATGGTTAGCACTATGGTTAACACACTACAACAGTAGTACTATGGTTAGCACTATGGTTAACACACTACAACAGTAGTACTATGGTTAGCACTATGGTTAACACACTACAACATTAGTACTATGGTTAGCACCTATGGTAATCACACTACAACAGGTGGGGGGTTGAGAGGAAGTGGAAACATTGACTGTCCGTGTGTAATTTTCCAACCGAGTCAAGTGTTGAACTGTGACTCAATCAGGTTGGCATGACACACACATTTCCTGTCCCCTACACCCTATTCAATTTACAGTGACTTAAAAATGCTTCTGTGATGGCCCCCTCTGCCTCTCCCTCTTCACCCTCCCAGATTTAAGACGGGCCAGATCAATGGTGATCTCCTCATCTACCATGTGCTGCTGACCCTGAAGCCCTACTACGCCAAGCCCTATGAGATCGTGGTGGACCTGACCCACGCTGGACCCAGCAACCGCTTCAAGACCGACTTCCTGTCCAAGTGGTTCGTGGTGTTCCCGGGCTTCGCCTACGAGAACGTGGCGGCCATCTACATCTACAACTGTAACACGTGGGTGAGGGAGTACACCAAGTACCACGAGAGGCTGCTGACGGGCCTGAAGGGGAGCAAGAAGCTGCTGTTCATTGACTCCCCGGCGCGGCTAGCGGAGCACGTGGAGCCTGATCAGCAGAAGCTACCTGCGGCCACGCTAGCTCTGGAGGAAGACCTCAAGGTGTTCCACAACGCCCTCAAACTGGCCCACAAGGACACCAAGGTCTCCATCAAGGTCAGGATATGAGGGAGTCAGTAGATTCAGAATGAAATATGTTTCCTACATATTTTTTGGTCTTTGGGAAATAATTGAAAGTAAGTAAGGCACAGACAGGAATGACAGGAATGGCTGAGACAGATTTAATCTTTGTCCCCAGGAGGTATATGTGGTCTGGAGTCAGGAGCGTCAACCGCTTCTCCAGACTCTGGCTTATAATTGACGTTTTTGAACAATGTTACCATTTTGTGTGTCAGGTAGTATAGTAACTCCATCTCTCCAATGTCTCTGTGTTTCTGTACCCAGGTGGGCTCCACGGCGGTCCAGGTGACGTCAGCAGAGCGAACCCGGGTCCTGGGCCAGTCGGTCTTCCTCAACGACATCTACTACGCCTCGGAGATCGAGGAGATCTGCCTGGTGGACGAGAACCAGTTCACCCTGACCATCGCCAACCAGGGCACTCCGCTCACCTTCATGCACCAGGAGTGTGAGGCCATCGTCCACTCCATCATCCACATCAGGACGCGCTGGGAGCTGTCCCAGCCTGACTCCATCCCCCAGCACACCAAGATCAGGCCCAAAGACGTGCCGGGCACCCTGCTCAACATCGCCCTGCTCAACCTGGGTAGCTCTGACCCCAGCCTCAGGTCAGACACAGCTGAGGAAAATATGTTTAGATTTTGGTGAGACTATGAGAGTTGACAGTTAGTGTTCTTAGGGATGTTTGATATACATACATCTATTATGCTTACTGATTTACGTTTTTTCTCTCTGTCTCTGTCTGTCTGTGCTGTGCGCAGGTCTGCAGCCTACAACCTGCTGTGTGCCTTAACCTGCACCTTCAACCTGAAGATAGAAGGCCAGCTGCTGGAGACCTCAGGGCTGTGTATCCCTGCCAACAACACGCTTTTCATAGTGTCCATCAGCAAGACGCTGGCTGCTAACGAACCACATCTCACCCTGGAGTTCCTGGAGGAGTGTATCTCTGGCTTCAGCAAATCCAGTCAGTATCCTTGTTCCTGCCCTCCACACACAAACATGCGCACGTACACACACACACACACACACACACACACAGTGTAACATCCTCTCTGATGTGTGCAGGTATTGAGCTAAAGCACCTGTGTCTGGAGTACATGACCCCCTGGCTACTCAACCTAGTGAGGTTCTGTAAGCACAACGACGACGCCAAGCGCCAGCGGGTCACTGCCATCCTGGATAAGCTCATCACCATGACCATCAACGAGAAGCAGATGTACCCCTCTATCCAGGCTAAGATCTGGGGTAGTCTGGGACAGGTGGGGATCTCTCTTTCTGCTCTCAGTGTGGGTGTTAGCCCATGTCTCAACCAACCACTATATTGGATGTTATTGAGGCCATACAGTAGTCCATCCATCAGCCCAGTCTGCTATTGGCTTTATTCTACTGCTGATTTATGATCTGGGAAATGGCTGAAGGATTCAGTGGACTCACTGTTTAGGATGTTATAGACACCTTATCAGATATTATGAGAGTGTTATCCCCTTATGTAGGCATTTCAAATAACTCGGTCTTTGTCAGAGTCCCTGTACTTTTCAGCTCTCAACCAGTTATCATGCTAGCCACGTGAAAATCATGAAAAACTGTTATCTTTGTGTATTAGTGTAGAGCGGGAAGTTGTGGTCTGACTGAAAAAGATGCTGGCATTCTGAGAGACAAAAAATACATACGCTAGTTAGTAACTGTAAGTCGCTCTGGATAAGAGCGTCTGCTAAATGACTAAAATGTTTATTTAGTCTCTGAGCTGAGGTCCTGTTGTGTCCTTGTTCTGTAGATAACAGACCTGCTGGACGTGGTGTTGGACAGCTTCATCAAGACCAGCGCTACAGGAGGCCTGGGATCCATCAAAGCTGAGGTGATGGCCGACACGGCTGTGGCTCTGGCCTCAGGGAACGTAAAGTTGGTGTCCAGCAAGGTGAGCGACACACACACACACACACACACACCTCAGGAATGACCACTGCGGCTATTCCCTTCACACTCTAAAGGTTGATTCTGTGACTTGAGTCTAGACAAGAATATCTGCTGCAAGCATCAATACAGATCCTCTACAGATGAATAAATGATTTCCGGATGTCCCTTGTCCTATCAAATGCCATGAAAAGCCTGTTCTGTACATTCCTTATACTTCTTTATGGCAAGTTGTGATCTTGTAATGTCACTGATTTAATAGTAGCTAATACAGTATCCAATGTTGTTACAGATTACATAATAGATTACATTACAAATTGTTTTAATTTGTACTCCTACAGTATGAATGAAAGCCTGTTTTAAATGTCTCACAAACTGCACACATTTCAAAGTGCCTACCCTGGCACACAGACATTGAACAACTCTTCCAGTTGTCATAACCACAGTACCTCTCAACAACAGTGCTGTTTGTGTCACAACTATTTATGTCATTTGGTGGTTTGCATTATTAATCATTTCCTTTTGACTGTTGAGCTGATTTCTCAGAAAGAAAGAGGGCGTTGAATGTATTGCCCAATGAAGTAGCCATAACAAAATGTTGATCATGTGATCTAGTGCCAGGAAGAGTGTGGCCTCTGAATACAAAGGCCAGTCTGTGTCGGGGTGACGTCTCTTTTCTCTTCTATCTGTACTCATATGTCAAGGCAAAACACTAAACACAGGTTGAGATATTGTGATTGCACATTTGATCAACACCAGACTGGGATATAGAGCATCTCGCTACATTCCCAGTTCTGCCTGTAACCTTTAACAACAGGAGAGATAAGGGATCTTCCCAGAGATGCTAGGTGACATGAGAGTCCTGAGTCCTCCTGTTCTTTCCCTTGGGTGGAAGGGAGAGATAATAGATAGGATGTAAAATGTGGTAAAGTCAAATGTTACGTACCCGACCTTTGATGTAACCTTAACTCCGACCCATGCCTGTCTGGCAGGTGATCATCCGCATGTGTAAGATCATCGATAAGACGTGTCTGTCTCCCACGCCCACCCTGGAGCAGCACCTGATGTGGGATGACATAGCCATCCTGGCCCGCTACATGCTCATGCTGTCCTTCAACAACTCTCTGGACGTGGCCACACACCTGCCCTACCTGTTTCATGTGGTCACTCTGCTGGTGGCCACCGGTCCCCTGTCCCTACGGGCCTCCACACACGGCTTGGTCATCAACATAATCCACTCCCTCTGTACCTGCTCCCAGCTCAACTTCAGTGGTGAGGAAGCCACACACACACACAGCACCCTGGCTGTAGACTGAGGACAGACAGACAGAGATAGGGAGCAGTGAAAATGATTCAAATGCAGAGGGTTGATCAGTGTCATGTCTTGATTCAGTGTTTTGAAAGCAGTCGGAGAGCTAGAGATTTGTTATTGATGTATAGCCTTGTTGAGACTCAGTGATAACTATTCCCCTGTGTGTTTCTCTCTTCCAGAGGAGACCAAGCAGGTCCTGAGGCTGAGCCTGACAGAGTTCTCCCTGCCTAAGTTCTACCTGCTGTTCGGCATCAGTAAGGTCAAGTCTGCTGCGGTCATCGCCTTCCGCTCCAGCTACCGCGACCGCTCCTTCTCCCCTGGGTCATACGAGAGGGAGACCTTCGCCCTCTCCTCCCTGGAGACTGTCACCGAGGCCCTGCTGGAGATCATGGAGGTCAGGAGATGTCAGCACCCCACTGACATAATCACTCATCATTACATCATCACTATAGCATGACACTGCTGTCTGTACCGGTTTAGATGTCCAGTGAACACTAACCAAATTCAATATACTACTTGCCTTCACACAAATCCAGTCTAGCATTTAAAAGTTGTTTTTTTAAAAATCTGTTTTTCATATGTGCTCATAATTGTGTTTCCCCTCGTCCACAAGGCCTGTATGAGGGACATCCCTGGCTGTAAGTGGCTGGACCAGTGGACAGAGTTGGCTCAGAGGTATGGCAACCACACACAACCATTTCCCCTCTTCTAACTAACACTGACTCAGTGGAGCCAACCACACTGTCTGCTCTAAATCAATTATCTGATGCTTAGCTTACACATTTTCAAGGATGTCAGAGCAATGTAAATAGGCTTCAGACCACTTGATAGGCTTTTATAGGACATGCGTGTGAATGGATTGTATTCATCATTCCCTCTTCTCTCCCTCCATTTCTTCCTCTCTCTCCTTCTATCCCCCTGTACCTCTCTCCTCTCCCTCTCTCCCTTTCCCCTCCCTCAGGTTTGCGTTCCAGTACAACCCGTCCCTGCAGCCTAGAGCCCTGGTGGTGTTTGGCTGCATCAGTAAGAGGGTGACCCACGGCCAGATCAAACAGATCATCAGGATCCTCAGCAAGGCCAGCCCCCTGCTCAGCATAGACCGGGTCTGTGTCCCATCACTCCCATCATGCCCTATTGCTCGCTACATTATATTATACACAGAATTAGGACAACTCATTGAAAGCACTTCCTGAATGACTGTACTGTCTTGTCAAATGTATACAGTACCAGTCAAAAGTTTGGACACCTACTCATTCAAGGGTTTTTCTTAATTTTTACTATTTTCTACAATGTAGAATAATAGTGAATACATTAAAACTATGAAATAACACATATGGAATCATGTAGTAACCAAAAAAGTGTTAAACAAATCAAAATATATTTTATATTTGAGATTCTTCAAAGTAGCCACCCTTTGCCTTGATGACATCTTTGCACACTCTTGGCATTCTCTCAACCAGCTTCATGAAGAACGCTTTTCCAACAGTCTTGAAGGAGTTCCCAGACCAGGCCGTCTGTGAGGTCACTGACCACCTTCCAGAGACACTTGAAACCCTACCTCTTTAAGGAATACCTGGAATAGTATAAAGTAATCCTTCTTCCCCCACCCCCCATAAAAAATTAATTAAAAAAAGTGGTTGTCCCACTGGCTATCATAAGTTGAATGCACCAATTTGTAAGTCGCTCTGGATAAGAGCTAAATGATGTAAATGTAATGCTGAGCACTTGTTGGCTGCTTTTCCTTCACTCTGCGGTCCAACTCATCCCAAACCATCTCAATTGGCCTGAGGTCGGGTGATTGTGGAGGCCAGGTCATCTGATGCAGCACTCCATCACTCTCCTTCTTGGTCAAATAGCCCTTACACAGCCTGGAGATGTGTTTTGGGTCATTGTCCTGTTGAAAAACAAATGATAGTCCCACTAAGCGCAAATCAGATGGGATGGCGTATCACTGCAGAATGCTGTGGTAGCCTTGCTGGTTAAGTGTGCCTTGAATTCTAAATAAATCACAGACAGTGCCACCAGCAAAGCACCCCCACACCATCACACCTCCTTCATGCTTCATGGTGGGAACAATACATGCGGAGATCATCCGTTCACCTACCCTGCGTCTTACAAAGACACAGCGGTTGGAACCAAAAGTCTCACATTTGGACTCATCAGACCAAATGACACATTTCCACCGGTCTAATGTCCATTGTTCGTGTTTCTTGGCCCAAGCAAGTCTCTTCTTCTTATTGGTGGCCTTTAGTAGTGGTTTCTTTGCAGCAATTCGACCATGAAGGCCTGATTCACTCGGTCTCCTCTGAACAGTTGATGTTGAGATGTGTCTGTTACTTGAACTCTGTGAAGCATTTATTTGGGCTGCAATCTAAGGTGCAGTTAACTCTAATGAACTTATCCTCTGCAGCAGAGGCAACTCTGGGTCTTCCTTTCCTGTGGCGGTCCTCATGAGAGCCAGTTTCATCATAGCGCTTGATGTTTTTTGCGACTGCACTTGAAAAACTTTAAAAGTTCTTGAAATGTTTCCAGATTGACTGACCTTCATGGCTTAAAGTAATGATGGACTGTAGTTTCTCTTTGCTTATTTGAGCTGTTCTTGCCATAAAATGGACTTGGTCTTTTACCAAATAGGGCTATCTTCTGTATTCCACCCCTACCTTGTCACAACACAACTGATTGGCTCAAACGCACTAAGAAGGAAAGAAATTCCACAAATTAACTTTTAACAAGGCACACCTGTTAATTGAAATGCATTCCAGGTGACTACCTCATGAAGCTGGTTGAGAGAATGCCAAGACTGTGCAAAGCTGTCAAATGCAAAGGGTGGCTACTTTGAAGAATCTCATATATAAAATATGTTTTGATTAGTTTAACACTTTTTTGGTTACTACATGATTCCATATATGTTATTTCATAGTTTTGATGTCTTCACTATTATTCTACAATGTAGAAAATAGTACAAATAAAGAAAAACCCTGGAATGAGTAGGTGTGTCCAAACTTTTGACTGGTACTCTATGTACTGTATCTTTGCAGTGCAAAAAAAAAAAAGGGGCTGTTGTCAAAATAGATTATATCACTTCAAGTAACTGCAGTTGCATCTTGTGTACTTTTTATCTGCTAAGTGACATAAGTCCACATAGATATCACTACTCTTGTGGTAATGTTGCACATTTTCAAATAGATTCTGCTACAAGTATTGGGAGTAGCTGTACATTGTCTGATCCTGTCTGTTGAAAGGTGCTGTGTTTAGTATAGCCTGTGCTGCTCAGACTGAACTGACCTGTTGTCTTCTGTCTGTCCATAGGGTCTGGAGAGCTGTCTAAAGGGACCTGATAACTACAACAGCCAGGTGTTAATAGAAGCCACAGTCATTGCTCTCACCAAGCTACAGCCGCTCCTCAACAAGGTACACACACACACAGACACACAGATGGCCACTCAAAGGTTAATTTAAGAGATGGATGTGCTAAATGTTCTGGTGAGCTAACTTCCTCTTGTGTGTGTGTGTGTGTGTGTGAGAACCACATTCTATTGAGTATAACCCAAATGTTTGAAGCAGTTTGACCGAGAGGAGGGAAGTTATTTTGGCCCTGGCCTGTATGTGGTGAAGAGGCTGCTGACCGACAGTAGATCTTGGCAGTAAATGGTCGTGTGAGACTCGCTTTGACTGCAAGTGTGTTTGTTGGCCCTCCACGGCCCGCCTATGCACAAGGCCCTATGTTTGTGTGTGTGTGTGTGTGTTGGACGGTAGTGGTGGTGAGAGTAAATAACAGCCTGTGTTTTTTCTGCAGGACTCCCCCATGCACAAGGCTCTGTTCTGGGTGGCCGTGGCTGTGCTCCAGCTGGACGAGGTCAACCTCTACTCTGCCGGCACCGCCCTGCTGGAGCAGAACCTCCACACACTGGACAGCCTCAGGGTCTTCAATGACAAGGTACTAAAAACACAAACATACACACGGTTCAAAAGGTTTGTCTTCCACAAACATTCGGCTCACATTTTCAGCCAGGTATTTTTACAGTTTCACTTTGATATCATTCTCTTTCCCTAACTTCAATTGTAGATGTGTTAATTGTGTGTGTTCCTCCCCTCTCTCCCCGTCCAGAGTCCAGAGGAGGTGTTTATGGAGATCAGGAAGCCTCTGGAGTGGCACTGTAAACAGATGGACCACTTCGTGGGCCTCAACTTCAACTCCAACTTCAACTTTGCACTAGTGGGTCACCTGTTGAAAGGTAAGTATGTGGGGGTGTCTAAGCATTGGGTCAGCCGGGGACTGCATGGTTTAGCTCTTCGTCTCTAACAACCCACCTCTCTGTCTAGGGTACAGACACCCCTCCCCCAACACAGTGGCGCGGACCATCCGGATCCTCCACACACTGCTGGCCCTGGTGGGAAAACACCTCAACTGTGACAAGTTTGAGGTGAACACCCAGAGTGTGGCCTACCTGGCAGGTGAGTTAACGGAGAGAACCACAATGAAGCCATACTTTTATTTTTCAGCCATAGTAGGATTGTACATATTGTCTTTAAACAATTATATATTATATACTATATATTATAGTTTCTGCATAGAAAATAAAATGATCTAGTAGTGAAGTAGCCTGTGAAATGTCTGTGTGTGTAGCTCTCCTCACTGTCTCGGAGGAGGTCCGCAGCCGCTGCAGCCTCAAGCACAGGAAGTCCCTGCTCCTCTCAGACGTTACCATGGAGAATGTTCCCATGGACACGTACTCTGTGCACCACAGCGACCCCAGCTGCCGGTGAGTGACTGTACAGGGCTGCCTGCTGAGTTGATGTAGAGGCTGACAGCATAGCTGCAGCACCAACTGACTAAGCAGAATTTGTCTCTCGCTGTATTGTACAATGTCAAAGAGGAATTTGATGGCCATATGTGTTCACCTATCAGAATGTTTTGTTCCCTCTGTGTCAGAACTCTTAGGGAGAGTCAGCCGTGGACGTCCCCCAAGGTGTCGGAGCGCTACTTAGTGGTCCACTACCCCACAGGGGGGCAGATCAGCCCGCGCACACGGAAGTCCATGAGCCTGGACATGGGCCAGCCTTCCCAAGCAAACACTAAGAAACTGCTGGGTAAGACACCTGTCAGTCATTCTCCACTGCTAGACCCAGGCCTCTGACCAACAGAGGAGTTTTAACATGTGACAACTGATCAGAGGGATTTAGACTATACACATTCATACAGGATGACTTGGATATCCATAGAATATCCATGCAGGTATGTGCTAATTTAGGTTTTGGGAATTGACCTGTGTATGTATGCCCCATTGTTTAACATGACTCATGTTTTTTTCTATGCTGGCTCACCAGGCACTAGGAAGAGTTTTGATCACTTGATATCAGACACTAAAGCACCAAAGAGGCCAGAGATGGAGTCTGGAATCACCACGCCTCCAAAGATGAGGAGGGTGGCGGAGAACGATTACGAGTGTCCAGGTCAGTGTCTGTCTCCTGTACACCACACAATGTTTGTGGCTGTTGACACTGATGTTAAAGGGGCAATCCGTAGTTGAAACAATAATAACGCGCCCTCCCCGCCACTGTTTCGGTAAAAAGATGAGGCATGGGGCTGGAGAAATGTAACCACTCTCAAATTCATAGACAGAGCTACGGATTCAAGAACTGACCATCCCATGATATCAAAATTATAGTTTTAACCATGTTTTGAGGCTAAGAAGTGTTCGTTTACATTTACTTTGGAGTAAAACACGCTTGTATCTTGGGTTCTGATAGAGTACAACAATTGAACTAAGCTCATGAGGCATTTTATAAGTTATATTCTTCAAGAATCATTGGGTACATAATAATAATTTGATAATAATTAATAATTAAGTCCAAACATTGATGTGGAAACGGCACAATCTTTGAAACTGACACGTCTCTATCTCTCTCTTTCTTTCTCACTCTCTCACACACCCTCTCTCTCTCCGTCTCTGTCTCACTATCTCCTCCCCTCCCCTCCATTCCACAGAATCGACCCAAAGAATCTCCCACCATACCCTGAGGAAGGTGTCTGTGTCAGAGTCCAACGTGCTGCTGGATGAAGAGGTCCTCACAGACCCCAAGATCCAGGCTCTGCTGCTCACTGTCCTGGTGAGACCACTCACTCCACTCCCCTCCACCTCCATCTCTCTCTCGCTTTCTTAACCTCCCTCTCTCTCTCTGTATTAGTTTGTGCCTATTTCTAACATGCTTACCTCTATGCTACAGGCTACGTTGGTGAAGAATACAACAGATGAGTTTGACCAGAGAATCCTCTACGAGTTTTTAGCTGAAGCTAGTGTTGTCTTCCCTAAAGTCTTTCCAGTTGTGTAAGTGTTTCATTTCAACCCAATAAAGTATGTATTTTTTCCAATCCCCTTTAATGTGTACACATGCATAAGTAACCTTCATCCTTCATATCATCTTGTGGTTTTCTCTCCAGTCATAACCTGCTGGACTCGAAGATCAACACCCTCCTATCACTTTGCCAGGACCCTAACCTCCTAAACCCCATCCATGGCATCGTGCAAAGTGTGGTGTACCACGAGGAGTCACCCCCCCAGTACCAGCCCTCCTACCTGCAGAGTGAGACTCCACCCACTCCTCCCTACATACAGTTACAACTGTGGGTTCTGTAGTGAAAATGGCCATTTAATACTCATCAGTGTTTCTTCTGTTTCTCTCTCAGGCTTTGGGTTTAATGGTCTATGGAGATTCGCTGGGCCCTTCTCAAAGGTGAGCAGACACAACTAATTTGCCTCTTTAGAGTATGGAAGGTTTATTGTCAGTGTTTGTAAATGGCTTTCCATTCTGCTTGTGCCAACAGCAAACCCAGTTCCCAGACTACGCTGAGCTGATAGTGAAGTTTCTGGATGCTTTGATTGACACGTATCTGCCGGGGATCGACGAGGAGACGAGCGAGGAGTGTCTGCGTACGCCCACGTCGCCCTACCCCCCGCCCGCCCAGAGCCAGCTCAGCATCACAGCCAACCTCAACCTCTCCAACTCCATGACCTCACTGGCCACCTCCCAGCACTCCCCAGGTCTGATCACAGATACAGTACACACACACACACACACACACACACACACGCACACATGCAGTCAGACCAATCCAGCCGTTCTGTCTCTTGGCAGATTTGATTCTAAGGAATAGCTGTGAAACTTTACAGTAGCCTTTATCTCAAAGAAAATAGAAATTTGATTCATTGACCTGTCTGCTTTTTGTCTTCATCTTAATATAGTCTGGCCTGTTTAGTCTTTCCATTTTACCAATCAAAAGAATCAACATGCACTAACAAACACAAAATTAGAGAGAAATATAAATTACCCATCCATCCATTTCCAACTGAATCCAACCTCATCTGAAAAGTTCCATCCACTATACATAGTGGGTTCACCAACCTGGTCCATGTGTAAGGCTTATTCTCACTCATTCTCTCTCTTTTTCTTTAACCCATTAAATGCATGATGTTCTCAAACTTTATTATTTAGTGTTCATACACATTTAATTTCATGTTTTTGTTCACTTTTCTTCCTAATTTGTTGTGCTTGTTGCGGTGTAGTTTATAGACAATCTCCAACTTTGTCTCATTTGAGGTCCACCAAGGTGGTACAATTAGAATTAGAAACTATTTACACTCCCCTACGTATTTATTTGGACAGAAGCTAAAACTTTTTTAATTTGGCTCTATACTCCAGCAAATGTTTTATATGAGGTGACAGTACAGAATGTCACCTTTTATTTTAGGGTATTTTCATACATATCTGTTTTATCGTTTAGAAATGAAAGCACTTTATGCATCTAGTCCCCCATTTGAAGGTGTCATTAGTATTTGGACAAATTCACTTATACTTTATGGATGCTACCATGACATAATCATGAATTAATTACAGAAATCATGAATGAATCGTGAATAATGATGTGTGAGAAAGTTATTGATGCACTACCAATAACAAGGGAGGTTAGTATTTTTCTGGGGTATGATATCTATGCTTCTGTAACTTTCTCACTCATTATTATTCACAATTCATTCATGATTTTCTGTAATCATGGTAGCATCCACATTAACGTGTTCAGAACATATTCTATTCTTATTTATAATAAAAGTGACTCCAAAATGACACTATACATTATTTAGAGTCTCAAGCTTGATGTAGTCATTGAGTGCTAGGAATATGGGACCAAATAATAAACTTTTGACTAAATGTAATACACCGTAAGTGAATTTGTCCAAATACTTATGACACCTTCAAATAGGGGGACTAGATACGTAAAGTACATTCATTTCTAATCGGTAAAACAGATATGTATGAAAATACCCTCAAATAAAAGTTAACATTCTGTACTGTCGCCTCATACAAAACATTTGATCTCAAATCCAAAATGCTGTAGTATAGTGTCAAATTAAGTGTAGCTGCAATGGGCAAATAATGTCTCAGCCTATAGTTTGCACATTTGTGGTATGTTATGTTATACTGTATGTCTATATACACTGCTCAAAAAAATAAAGGGAACACTAAAATAACACATCCTAGATCTGAATAAACGAAATAATCTTATTAAATACTTTTTTCTTTACATAGTTGAATGTGCTGACAACAAAATCACACAAAAATTATCAATGGAAATCAAATTTATCAACCCATGGAGGTCTGGATTTAGAGTCACCCTCAAAATTAAAGTGGAAAACCACACTACAGGCTGATCCAACTTTGATGTAATGTCCTTAAAACAAGTAAAAATGAGGCTCAGTAGTGTGTGTGGCCTCCACGTGCCTGTATGACCTCCCTACAATGCCTGGGCATGCTCCTGATGAGGTGGCGGATGGTCTCCTGAGGGATCTCCTCCCAGACCTGGACTAAAGCATCCGCCAACTCCTGGACAGTCTGTGGTGCAACGGGGCGTTGGTGGATGGAGCGAGACATGATGTCCCAGATGTGCTCAATTGGATTCAGGTCTGGGGAACGGGCGGGCCAGCCCATAGCATCAATGCCTTCCTCTTGCAGGAACTGCTGACACACTCCAGCCACATGAGGTCTAGCATTGTCTTGCATTAGGAGGAACCCAAGGCTAACCACACCAGCATATGGTCTCACAAGGGGTCTGAGGATCTCATCTCGGTACCTAATGGCAGTCAGGCTACCTCTGGCGAGCACATGGAGGGCTGTGCGGCCCCCCAAAGAAATGCCACCCCACACCATGACTGACCCACTGCCAAACCGGTCATGCTGGAGGATGTTGCAGGCAGCAGAACGTTCTCCACGGCGTCTCCAGACTCTGTCACGTCTGTCACATGTGCTCAGTGTGAACCTGCTTTCATCTGTGAAGAGCACAGGGCGCCAGTGGCAAATTTGCCAATCTTGGTGTTCTCTGGCAAATGCCAAACGTCCTGCACGGTGTTGGGCTGTAAGCACAACCCCCACCTGTGGATGTCGGGCCCTCATACCACCCTCATGGAGTCTGTTTCTGACCGTTTGAGCAGACACATGCACATTTGTGGCCTGCTGGAGGTCATTTTGCAGGGCTCTGGCAGTGCTCCTCCTGCTCCTCCTTGCACAAAGGTGGAGGTAGCAGTCCTGCTGCTGGGTTGTTGCCCTCCTACGGCCTCCTCCACGTCTCCTGATGTACTGGCCTGTCTCCTGGTAGCGCCTCCATGCTCTGGACACTACGCTGACAGACACAGCAAACCTTCTTGCCACAGCTCGCATTGATGTGCCATCCTGGATGAGCTGCACTACCTGAGCCACTTGTGTGGGTTGTAGACTCCGTCTCATGCTACCACTAGAGTGAAAGCACCGCCAGCATTCAAAAGTAACCAAAACATCAGCCAGGAAGCATAGGAACTGAGAAGTGGTCTGTGGTCACCACCTGCAAAACCAGTCCTTTATTGGGGGTGTCTTGCTAATTGCCTATAATTTCCACCTGTTGTCTATTCCATTTGCACAACAGCATGTGAAATTTGTCAATCAGTGTTGCTTCCTAAGTGGACAGTTTGATTTCACAGAAGTGTGATTGACTTGGAGTTACATTGTGTTGTTTAAGTGTTCCCTTTATTTTTTTGAGCAGTGTACTTTTGGAAATGTTTCATCATTTGTTTTAGTCTTTAAGAACATTTGAGTAATTCATGCTATGCCACTATTTGGCAGAAAGAATTATCCTCTTTTGCTCCATATTGTACATTTTATTTGGAACTAAAGAGACTTAATTATACGGAGACTGGAGTATTTATACTTCTAAACCGTATTGTCGGAGACACCTGAGAATGCTGAATGAACGTTTTTTTTTATTTCTGTCACTCTTTGTTAAGTTGGGTTATGTTCTGTTTTTGTTAATCATGTTGCTCTTTGTTTCCTGTCATTCCTCTTTTTGGGTTGCCATGGTCACTCCCTCCTGTTTCTTTCCCACTCTGTGTCTGAGAAGCTCCTCTGCCTTGCTCTAAGTCCGCCGTTTTCGCCCCATACCTCGTCCGGCCAGGTATTACAGCCCCTCGTCCCCATGCTGCTCCTCACACCCAGGCACACGGCACAGCCTCACAGAGGTGTGCGTGGGGTAGCAGAGGCCCATCACAAAGCCCAACAACACTACTTGAGCATTTGTGATTAAGTCTTTGTACATAATGTTTCAATGCCCATACACCATATTATGTCCTGTTTGTTCAAAACACAGAGCAATCCTTTTGCGATAAGTTGGAGCACTTAGGTCAGTACATGGGTTGACTACTCCCCCTATTGTTGGATTTGTATATAACAATGTGTATAAACAACAGAGAATCCCTATGTGGTTTTTACAGTATTGATAGCCACAAAGGTAGATTGCATATAGTTCTTCAGGTGGATGTCTCAAAAGCATTAGCTTTACTGTATAATTATATAATAGAATAGTTTGTCATGTATTAGTGTGACATATTATACCTAATGGCTTGTGTTTGGTGTGTGTGTGTGTCCTCCGACAGGCATCGACAAGGAGAACGTGGAGCTCTCTCCGACCACGGGTCACAGCAACAGCGGGCGCACGCGCCATGGTTCTGCAAGCCAGGTGCAGAAACAGCGCAGTGCAGGCAGCTTCAAACGGCCCAGCATCAAGAAGATTGTATGAGAGAGGCCCACCACTAGGACCCCATACCGGGGTCGCCCACGCCAGTCATCATGCTGCACTTCTACTCCAACTCTCCTGTCCTATCAATCTCTCTCGCTCTCGCTCTCGCTCTCGCTCTCTCTCAGCCTTGATTCTCCTCAGTTTCCTTTTGTTGTTTTTTTGTGTGTTTTCTTTACCCTAACCCGTCCAGTCAGCCATATTTGCTTGACGATCAACATATATTGAAGAACTGTTTTGCAGTTTTGTTTGTGAAACAGTCAGTGTCTGAGTCTGGCATTGTTTTATGTTTGGTCTTTTTGTGTCACATAATGAGCTACATTGGAATCCTTTTTTAAAAACAGCATTAGTTGAAAGAAAGCACTGACATTGACAACACAGCAGAAACAGTAGGGATCATAGTATCTGAAGCCATTTTGTTGTCTTGCTTCTTTGTCTTGGTTTAATTCTCTATCATAATGAAAAAGTATTACAAGAAAACAATTTCTGTGATTTGCACAACTTTCTGTAATTCAACATGCATGTACATTTGTTAGTTTTTTGCCTTTAAGTGTTGTTAGTAGAAGGACATTTTTCTTCAAGCTGAGAGAGCTTTGCCAATGGGACTGAACTAGATCAAATTATAAACTGCAAATGCCTCTCATTGAGACACATGAAAATGACAAGAGGGATTGGACCTTGTGACCCAGTGTTGAGGAAAGGTATCCCTCAGAGTGACACTGCAAAGGGACAGCACTACCCTGACACACACCATTCTGGAGGAAATCACTGAAAGCACTAAAACCTTCCTGTATTTGCAACATCTGTGAAAAGCATGGACAACAACAGACATTAGTGTTTTACTGTGCTGTGGAGGTGGGGGCTGGATGATCGATTTGGCCTGTTTGAGCTTTGTCAGGCACAATCCAATGATGGCCAAGCTATGTGTCTTTATTGGTTACTGATTGTCAAAGCTGTGGGGATTCCTCTTGATTAGGTGGTATTTTTATTCTTACATGATGGAGTGCCAGAGAGGGTCCACTAGACATGCCACTCTGCTGTTGGAGGACAGCAGCCTTGCAGGTTTCAGAGCTTAAGCTTTTAATCAGCACCCTATTCACGTTTCACAACACTATGTCAGGGAAAGTTGGGAAGGAAAATCTGGAGGAAAAACAGGACTAGACAATGTCCTCCTATGTTGGAATGGACATTGGAAATCGGCCTTAGCTTTGAAATATATAATATCTATAGTGGTAGTCTCTCAGTAATAATTGTCTCATTCTTGCCCACACTTACTATACACACACAACACACACTTGGGAGGTTGTTTTGTTCATTGTGTGCCTTTTCTAGGGTTTTCAGATGTGTGTGTGTGTGTGTGTGTGTATATATAGGTATATATATCACACACACACAATACCTTATGATACAAGCATACAGTGATTTCTAATCAGCTGCCTGATAATAATTAACCTATATGGTTAAATATTCATATAAAACATTGTTAACATTCTGTACCACTTGTCAAAACAAGTATTCAAACAGAAATTCCATGACTCTAGGGACCAGATTTGCTGAGGGTTTGCATCTGCAAATGTTGCACCTGTATTTAAGAGTGAATGAAATGTTGAAGTCAGAACAGTATTGTTTTCAGTTTGCTATTTGTTTTGTGAAAATTGGTGCCAATTATGTTCTGGTTCGAAAGCTAAAGTCAAGTCTGTTCATTATGTAAATAGTAAAATAATGTAAGTTAATTACAATCAAATTGTATTGGTCGCATACACAATGATATAGTTATGATTTATTTTAGAATTTATTTTAATTTTATCATTGCAAAATAAATATTTAATTTGAAAGATTTGAAATATTAATTAATTAAAAATAACCTATGGTAGTAATCACCTCAAGACACATACCTACTGAATAGTGTTTTCCATGTTTAAAATCAGCTTACTGAAATGCTGACAAAAAAAGCATTGTGAGGGATTGAGACAATAGTCAGACAGTCTGTTCTCAGATATGAGAACTATGTGTATTGGGAGTATAGCTGTACAGGGTGTTACTGGCCCTTCTTGCCATTGTCTTCCCTCATTAGTCGATAGTGTGGCACATGTAAAGGTATAGGCATAGGGGTCAGTCCCATGATGCAGTGCGGCAAGCCCTGTGATGCTGCACCAAAGACTAGCTTGCAGTAGCGAAAGGAAAATCAAACCTGTTCTGTAGTTTTATCATTGTTGACTTTCTCTGAACCTTTTCAGTTGTTCCAATATGCCTTGCACAGACTGAACGTGTGGCAAACAGTAGAGACTTTCCTTTCTCTAACAACAAGGTACAGTTTGTTGAGCAGCACAGGAGTCCTCTGGTCACGCCATTCAATTTCTCGTGGAGCCTGGTTCCTCATTTCTGCTGTTTGAGGTTATGTGTACCAGGTATCCAACCAGTGCCATACATTGAGTCTCTAAGTCATGGTTGTTTTGGATGCTTGTGCCAACTCCTTCAGAATGTTTTTTGTAAGTGTACTTGTTACCATTATGATAATCCTGGGGTAAAACACAATTCCTTTAGATGTTTTTGACTTGCCTTTGCTGAGGAGAGCATGTGTATTATGTACACTGAGTAGGAGTTGGTGTATAAAAAGGAGTATAGAGAGAGGGCGAGGGAGGATATGAAGACTGACAGTTTAAAAAAACACTAGTGAATGTTTTACCCGGCCACTTAGTTTGTCACATACATCCAGCCATCTTAACAATCAACAACCATGCTCAACCATACATTTGTTTTTCTATTCTATTAATCTGGTTTAGATTTGACATGATGACCACAAGAAAATGAACAATGTGCACACTTAGTTGTTTTTTCCAAATGCAAAGTGTGTTGGTGCTGTTGAGAGGTAATGAACCTTGTATAATGAAGTTGAACTCCATGCCTGGATTTTGTTTACAAATGTTTTATTATACTTGAATCAGGAGGATATATGTCCAGAAGAAGCAGTTGCATATCATGGAAAAGGAAAAAATTAAGATTTAAAGATAAAATGGAACAAGTTTACCAAACGCAATCAACAAGATTTCAAAAGATCTAGTGTGAAGGAAACCAAAGTTAAGGATTGGCAATATAGTACAAACAAACTCTGAAACTACTGTGTATTGATATAATCATCTGAGATGTCCAATATACTAACCCACAAATTACAGTTTGCTTTTTTTATGGGTATGAGAGATGATACAACTAGTGAAAGAGAGATGGACCAAGCTATGAATCAATGGTTTTTGCTTTTTAGTCAGAACCGCAGCATTCGTCATCATGTGCTATGATGTGTGTATCGTAAAAGTGTCAGTTATTTAGTTCTGTCCTCATCAGACTTTTAGGAACTATACAGATCTCTGTTTCAAGCTCATATGCTTTGAAGAGTGAACCCAACCAACTGTTTTTATTTTATATTTCTATATTTTACAGTGTATACCAGGCAGACAGAACACTTTGATAACTATCTTCAATGGACCCCTTCTTCTCAGTGTCTCATCTGAAAGGGTAGGCCAGAGGGAATGTTTTTGCCTTGGTTTTACTTAATGGAAATGTGCCACTTTAAAGAACTGAAAGAAATTAATTCACATACAATGTGTCCTAATTTGAATGAATTGAACATGTCTGTACTTGAAGTCTCCTAACATTTATTTGCAGCAGCGCAGAAGAGACAGTATATATAGTTGTGGTCAAAAGTTTTGAGAATGACACAAGTATTGGTCTTCACAAAGTTCGCTGCTTCAGTGTTATGATATATTTTTGTCAGATGTTACTATGGTATACTGAAGTATAATTACAAGCATTCCATAAGTGTCAAAGGCATTTATTGACAATTACATTAAGTTTATGCAAAGAGTCAATATTTGCAGTGTTGACCCTTCTTTTTCAAGACCTCAGCAATCCGCCCTGGCATGCTGTCAATTAACTGCTGGGCCACATCCTGACTGATGGCAGCCCATTCTTGCATAATCAATGCTTGGAGTTTGTCGGAATTTGTGGGTTTTTGTTTGTCCACCCGCCTCTTGAGGATCGACCACAAGTTCTCAAATGGGATTAAGGTCTGGGGAGTTTCCTGGCCATTAACCCAAAATGTCGATGTTTTGTTCCCCGAGCCACTTAGTTATCACTTTTGCCTTATGGCAAGGTGCTCCATCATGCTGGAAAAGGCATTGTTTGTCACCAAACTGTTCTTGGATGGTTGGGAGAAGTTGCTCTCGGAGGATGTGTTGGTACCATTCTTTATTCATGGCTGTGTTCTTAGGCAAAATTGTGAGTGAGCCCACTCCCTTGGCTGAGAAGCAACCCCACACATGAATGGTCTCAGGATGCTTTACTGTTGGCATGACACAGGACTGATGCACTTACACCTGCCTGCTGCCATTCCTGAGCAAGCTCTGCACTGGTGGTGCCCCGATCCCGCAGCTGAATCAACTTTAGGAGACGGTCCTGGCGTTTGCTGGACTTTCTTGGGCGCCCTGACACCTTCTTCACAACAATTGAACCTCTCTCCTTGAAGTTCTTGATGATCCGATAAATGGTTGATTTAGGTGCAATCTTACTAGCAGCAATATCCTTGCCTGTGAAGCCCTTTTGTGCAAAGCAATGATGACGGCACGTGTTTCCTTGCAGGTAACCATGGTTAACAGAGGAAGAACAATGATTTCAAGCACCACCCTCCTTTTAAAGCTTCCAGTGTGTTATTCTAACTCAATCAGCATGACGAGTGATCTCTAGCCTTGTCCTCGTCAACACTCTCACCTGTGTTAACGAGAGAATCACTGACATGATGGCAGCTGGTCCTTTTGTGGCAGGGCTGAAATGCAGTGGAAATGTTTTTTGGGGATTAAGTTCATTTTCATGGCAAAGAGGGACTTTGCAATTAATTGCAATTCATCTGATCACTCTTCATGACATTCTGGAGTATATGCAAATTGCCATCATCAAAACTGAGGCAGCAGACATTGTGAAAATTAGTATTTGTGTCATTCTCAAAACTTTTGACCACGACTGTAGATATCAGTTAACCACTTTGTTCAATGCAAGGATAAAACAATTAAATGCATTTTTTCTTCAAACGTTGGTTTAATATAAAGGAATGGCCATTTGGACTTCCTTTCAAAATGGTAAAGCATAGAAATTATAGCTGAAAAGTTTTGGATGCAGAGCACCCCACCACCTGTTATGACACCAATACCAGAAGAAAGTGTTGGGAGCAGACACTTGTCTCTGAAAGGCGGACTGAGCTCTCTGTAAATGTATTGTTGGTTTTCATGATTCTCAACTGAAGTCAATTGTGTCTTGCGCTGGTATGATATCTCCTAATTTGGCACATCAAGGTTATGCAAAATATTTTTAACCACTGGCCACAGTTTTACTGTTTCTTTCCCTCATTTTTTTACACAGTAAGCTCCACCTCTGTAAATAATTTTGTGTAAAAATTGACAAAGGTATATTTACTACACTGTAAATACATGTGATGATATATTGTATTATTTTGCTTTTTGTAAAGCAGTTAGTTGCTGTACATGTAAAACATACAAATTGAATTATTCTAGTGTTAGTAATGATAACCTCTCTCCATCATGTCACTGCATTGTCATTAAATATATTGAGGAAAATAAAAGGTTCAAATCGAGGATATAGATGACTGTGTACTCTAAACCTCCACTGTATGATAGGTTTCTGTCCTCATCTGACATTTACAGATGTTGCCCTAATAAAGAATTTCTGTCGGACCTCTAGCTGCTTGTGTCATACTTGCAGATCATGGCATTTATGTGTGTATGAATGTTCTTTTGATGTACAATTTATTGATGATAAAAAAAAGTGCTGCCCCTCCTTGATAGTAAAATAAGATGTACCTGCCACATCGAGAAGGGTGCAATTGTGGCCTGCAATTCAGGGCGTTCCTGCATGTGACATTCCTGCATCTGCAGGAACCCCTCTTTATACTTCTATTGGTCAATTCTGAAGCTAGGACAGGCGGGAGGCGGGGGCGCTCTATACAGTAGGTACAATAACGTTGGATGCCAACTGGCGATAAACCCCACAGAAGAGGCGAGGGTGACAACGGTAGACAGTGTCTACCAATTATTTGATGGTCCGACCGTATTCTGTCCTCTATCAACAGTCTTAACTTTTGGTGCCAGCGAAAATGACAAAGTAGTCAAGACGACTAACTTGATTGAGCCTCCGCCATGTATATCCCACTAGGGCAGGATATTTAGGCCTCCATATATCCACTAGTTTCAATATATCCATAATATTCTTAATTTCCTTAAGTGCATGAGGGTGATGGTTTGTAGTGTGATTTCCTATACGGTCCATTGAGGTACTTAAATCCGTATTATAATCTCCCACCATAATAATTGAGTCGTATTGCCTGTGTCGTATCGAGTGAGTGGTGGCAATTATTGCTGATGAACAAAAGGAGTCTGCTCATACTGAACGTTGATCATAAGGTTTATTCAGATCACAAGCTTCAGCATGGGTGACAGACTCGCGAGGTCTGGAGAGCAGTGTCCTCCAATTCTAATGGCTGCTCTGCCCTATCTTCTTCGTGTACCCCTATTTATAAACAATGCAACACGATGGGCTCCCTCTTCTGGCCAATCACCAGTTTACAACACACTTCCTGTCTATTATATGTGACATTATACTAAACATTGCCTTTTGATACTAACATAACCAACATTCCATTTCTTCATGAAAAACATTTAACAAAGACATAATCTTAATACACTACATATTCCCCCCTTCGAGACGAACTAACCGTCTCGAAAACAAACAGAATAGGATTATGACTAGTAACCATTTATCTTATTGAGTATCTTTCACATTAAACCAAAAACATTCTTCTCTAGAGTGTAAATACCTTTCTTATGAAATAACTGTTTATGAAGTGTGAATACATTACTATGAAATATGAACAAATCTCTATGGAGTGTAAGAGCGAAAAACTGTCCGGCAGCCATCCATCCATATCAATCAAGACAGTAAAATTCTCTCACGGTCCCTCTGCCCCAGGCAACCACCGTCGGTACTCCAGATAAACTCATTAACCATGTAAATGCATTTTGAAACTATGATGCAATTAAATACACATGTAAGCCCCTGCAAACAAAATCCTATCCATAAACATCCACTTGCAAGGCTGGTCAACCCACCGGACCGTACAGTGGAACTCTCCCTGCCTAGACCTTCTGTCCCTAAGCATTCACCGAAATAAACAAAAACATCTAAGATCCTCACATGTATTCAATAACATCAAACATCATTCTACAAAAATTAATACCTAAGAATATGACACAATTATGTATTACACATGTCTATATTTCATTGCAAACACTGGAATGTAGTCCACTACACTTCCTCTCCCTGTAGTCTCCTCTTCCAATGGACTGTTGATGATGGAATCAGCCACACCCTCCTTGTTTCATCTCCTCCAGTCATATTGTCCCTTCATATTGTCTTTGTTTGAGTATTTCAATCTCCACATGTTCCCCCAAATGATTCTGGAAGAAAAAGAAACGACCAAACAGTATCTTTTGCAAAACAACACTTTCAAATTGACCATCAATATCAACTAAGAATATAAACTGATATATAAATGATGCATGAATCACATAAACCTATTCCCCCCTTTGATTCATAAATCATACCAACATCACCCTACTATTGAAAAAAAAAAAATTGAAAAATGATCAAATAATCAAAAAATTATATTTATCCATTCAGTTCCACTGGTCCATCTTTATCCAGATCAGGAACAGTCAACACCGGCATCTGAGTGTTGTCTCCAGGCATCATTCTCCAACCTATCTCAATATCATAGCTTTCTCAAAGGTCAGTAACCAATTACAAACATCACACAGTGTTATCAAAGCTGAAACTAAAATCTGACCCATCACTGCCCCTACTGGCCTAATTGATCTTGCAACCAAATCCTCTCAGATCTCCCAAACACATCCCTTATAATGCATATATAACCCTAGTGATAATATCTGAACTATCTGGACTCAAAGTGTCTACTATTATCAATATGATCTTTCCAAATGTTACACCATACCATGGAAAAAGTCCCCCCTTCTCCCTTAGATTCATCCTTCAATGATAGGTTTGAAGACTATGACATGTAGCCATGTCTCTTTCATCCAATTTCAAATATAGCTTCAGATTTCTGTGTCCGGTGCTACCCCTCTTATAATGGTAAAAACCTCATATGGAAGCTTCAACGTTGACATGTAACAAAATCCTATCCATCCATAATGTAAGAATATATATTTTATCACCACAAACCCTCAAAATATCTCTAAAATTCCCCATAGTCACATTGTCAGTCAAAAGCTAATCGTTTAACCATCAAAGTCCTGCTCTTCTTACTACCTGGTATATTAAAAAGTAACCTTATATTTCTCATTACTACCCTTAATGTCATGCTTATCCAAAATCATCATATAATCATCACAATCTGATATTCCCATAAACATCCCCCTTACCTCATATGTTTTATTAGAACAAAAACAACCCCCAGCCCTCCATGGTTACACCTCAAATGCTTCAATTACGCTGTTCCCTGATTTTCCTTTCCCATTTAACAATTCCCATAGGGTAACTCATTTAACCAAGAACACTTAAACCTAGGCTTAAACCACTGTTCTGACAACGACATTATTTTATCTGTCAATGACTGTTGCCAATACCACAGTCATGACAAAGCATAAGACTGACCCATACCTGATAGAGGCCGCGCGACCGTCTAACATGTTTGGTGCTGGAATTCTCAACAGACATGGACCCTCAAGATTCCTCACTGATCTTACAGAATGAGTTAATCTATCTCTAATTTCCACAACAGAAGAACGAGCGGTACTGATCAGATACCTCTCCCTGTCTGTCATTAAAATCAAAGACCTCATCCTGTCCTCCATGATGAATCTATATTCTCTCTACTACTATCTGTTCTCCTATTTTAACCCTATTCGTACTATCATTCACAGCACTCTCCATCCGTAACATAACCCATGAGTCTAAAATTCCCCATTTAATTTCAGAAAAGTTGTCGATGTCATACTCCCTACATTTGCTATTGCCATCGTATCACTAATCCCTTCCAAAGTTACCATTAAAGTAGTTGATGCATTAACCTTAATTACCTCTAATGCGAAAGTTCCCATTATCCTCTGTGTATTATCTACTGTTGGAGTGACTACTATAACATATTCTTCCTGAACTCCTTCGGTGACTGCGGAAGCTTCAACAGATTTCAAATCTTCCATTATAGGCATCACTTTATGAATTACATAGCCTTTTAACCAATAATTCTTAACCGGAACAACTTCTAATGCTTGCCCTAGATAAGTACACATATATTCTCCCTGACCTTTCTCTGTAACATTACGCCAAATAAGTGAACAGTCACTCCTAACCTCTTCCACTTCATATCGTTGTACAAACTATCCCTCCTCTGACTAGGGGACACCGCTTCTACATCTGGTCCTGATAACAATACTTATTCTCCATAATTATCTCTCCATATGGGAGGAACGTCCCCATCCTAACCCTAATAAGTATTCTTTCCCCTAAAATTGGTACTGTATTGGTTCCCTTATAACCAAATGCGATATATTTATGGCTTTAATACCTATCAATGTTGAAAGAGTTAAATTGCTTCTCACTGTTGTTATAATAGACTGAAGTGTTAATGTCCTTAGTTACTCCTAGTTTTCCCCAAAGAAAAAAGTTGTCTTTGCTTGTACTTCCATCTATCACCACTAGTGTCACTTTTTCCCCAAATCTCAGTCCTTTCTCTAAATCCCTGACTTTCAAACTTTTGATTACACAAAATACACCTATAATTACCTTGATCTTCCTGCTGGAAACTGTAAATATAGATACTCAATTACCCTCAATCTTCTCTTATCAATGCATCGGCTCCTAACAGATCTAAACTCCTACCATATCTTCCCACTAAACTTTAAAATGTCCTTCATCACTGTTCTCTCTCTCTCTTATTACTAACTTTGAAACTTAGCTTACTGTCTCAGAGTTCCTTCAACCCTAATCTACTCCTAACTTATTTTAATCCAATCTTTTCTCTCATAACATTTAAAACTTTTTCCCCTGATTTATTCACAAAATCCCTTACCACCAAATGTTTAGAATATGTGATTGGGAAAGTTCCCAACTGCCTTTGACTCATTACACACAGACTTGGCAAACGACTAAACACCTTTTAGCCTAGCCTGAAATCCCTTAGTGTAAGAATGTAACCCAGAATAAACAGTCACCCCTTTTAACTTTTCAGACAGATTGTCTAATAGACAGAACAATAGATTATCATCCTTCCTATGATATTATCTTTTTAAGCAAATGATTCCCAGATTCCCAAAAACCCAGTCGTCTAGTGTACATCTTATTGTACAATTCAATTTAAACAATGCATCTCTTCCCAACACTGCCATAACAGTATCTTCTAATATTAGTATGTCTATTTTGATTTCTCTTTGATTTTTATAGCAGAGCTCCATTGATTCCCTAACTTCAATTGTTAGCTATTTTCTCTTCTTCTCTAATCGATGCTCTCAGCTGATACCCCCCTTCGTCTCTTCTAGGCACTAACAGGTGATCTTCACTTGCTCCTTTATCTTCCTCTGTTGTTTTCTCCTGGCACATTTCCATCACAGGTAAAGTACCCAATCTGTCCACAATTATAACAGTCTTCTGAAAGTTGCTGGAAGTGTAGCTGAAATCTTCCTCCTTCTATTTCTTCTTTGTTCTTCTCCAATTCTTGGGATCCTCTCAGCAGTTTCTCCTCTTCTGTATCTTCAGCGTCTCGAGCTGTTCCTCTAGCTCTCTTACCTCTCCCAAAGTCGTCGCTTCCTCCAGGCCTGATACGTCTCGGTCTATATCTCCTATTTCTTCTTTGCCAGTCATTGTAGGATAAAATCCTCTTGAACATAAAGCGCCATTAATCTCCAAATCTTCATCGCTTTCTTCATCAGAACTCGAATCTCTTGTCTCCTTCTTCGTTCAACTTTCATCAGAGATCAAATCTCGTGTATCCTTCTTCATTTCTCTCTTGCCAACTTCCTTCTGATCACAGAGTCATATCCACCCATGCATGACCTCTTCATCATCACTCATCTTCATCATCCTCATCCTCTTTAACCTCACTCTTCTCTTCCATACATCACATTTTCTTCCTTCTGGAGTTTTGAATTCATCTTCATCGTCGTTTCTGCTTGTCCTCTATCTATTATTCGTCTTCATCTCTGATGTAACAATCACCCTGCTGGATGATCACTGAAAGCTGAGGATAAACATCCCTAAGCTGTACTTTTTGCTGAATCCGTATGTGAGAAAGGTGTACTAACTTCTGCCATTAGTTTCTCCTAACACTACTTTAGTTAAAGAACTATCCTAATTAGTCAATTTTCCCCTATATCAACCCTTTTATATTCCTTTATTGTGAACTATCTTTTTTTAGACTGTATAGCCTATGGCTTCCCCCCTTAAATTATTAATATAACCCTAACAACCCCAAAAAAAAAAAAAAAAAAAAAATATGAATATTAAAAAATTCAATTAAATGCCTTATTCAAAAACCCTTTAATTAAAAATAAAAAAAACAATTAAAAAATCAATTAAAAATTATGAATAATTTAAAACCAATTCTTTATTCCCATGTCACCAATTTATCAATTAGTGTTGGCTATCTTACCACAACCCATCAAATGCAAGTAAGTTAGTCAACTTCAAAGCAATCCCAAAAACAAAGCCTCTAACCCTTCAATACTCCAATTCCCATAACCCCTTGCTCTATCAGCATGTAATTATCTTAAATTTACAGAATAATGTCAATCCTTGATTCCCAAAACCTCTTTAATTAACCCAAGTGATGCACATAGCCTCAAATGCAATTTTTAATGAATCATTTGCCAAGCCTATGTAAAACCGTCACAACATCACATATTTTGTCAAAGATGATTTTGTGAACTAGCCTGATATCTGATCCTCTCGTCTGACTCTGCCTCGTCACACCTTGTCACGTCACGCACACGTTAGCCCCCCTCTCTCTCCTTTGCTCCGTTCTATAGGCTCATATGACAAGGAAAGAAAACAGTACAGACAAGCATTCAAAGTTTATACACTTAACCAAGTTATCCACATTCAATATTCCCCACTCACATTTGCTACAAAACTGAACCCAGGAATAAATAGATCGCTCAAAACATTTTAATTTTATTTTAATCCGTCATTTAATTCAATTCATTATACTTCGCCAACATATATTTAATTTTATCAATTCAATAGGTCACACAACAAGTTTCATCTTTAACCAACCGCAGTTTAAACTAGAATACTCGTGCTAAAATCTATATTCTCTTTGTCCGTGTGTTTCTCTGTCTGCCCCTGCAGCTCCCAAATGGGACCTATGACCTCAACCCACCATTTTGTTTTGTAGGCTCAGCACAACCGCATGTCGTAGTTTTAGCCCCGTAAAATCATGCACATGCGCACATCCCCTTTAATCCCATGCTTGCCATACAATAGAACGATAGCATTACGCTACAGCGTCACTATTTTATACCTTATACTCACACAATTACACATAACAGAGCTCACATTTGCGTAGAACTTTCAGTTCCACCACATACAAACAAGTTTAAGAGGCTTGAATCCATCGCAGTGGACCTCTAAGGTTAAAGTTATCATGTAGCACGCAACACAATTAGCATTTAGCAATTAGCCTTAGCCTTAGGTACAATGTGACACAACACACATTTAGCATTTAGCCTTAGCATTAGCCTTTAGCCAACTGCGGCCTACAACATGTAACAAAACCCCGCATTGCGTCTTTAATTGAGTACTGTTTTGTTTGTCCTAAATTTATTCTGCCGTGGGTATGGCTATTTCTACGAGCGATCCCCCCCAATGCAACTATCCCGTCGAACAGAAGCTGAGTAAGCCATCCCCAAGAAATGTCCCACCAACCCCCAGTCCCAGACTGAACCTGAAACTCATAATGCGTTGCCAGGATTTTGGCCCACCCTGGTGGTCGCCCCGTTCGTCACGAGGGCTTATCTAAACCTGCAATGCTCTAAAATTGTATACATATCTTGGCCCCGACTGTTCTTGACTTACTATTCAAGCAACACATCTCTATAAACAATCCCTAAACTCTAACCACTTTTGCGCTATTTTTAAAATTTGTATAATGATTAGCCAGACCCCAATCATCAGCAAAAACACCACCTGAGGCACGGTCATAATGGTACATTCCTCCAGTGTACACAAGCAGTAACAAAACTAACAACTTAGCTGTGTTTAGTCGGGTCATGACTCCAGACCGAAGTTAGCTTGAGTTAGCTTGGTGACTCCAAATGCAGCAAAGAAGGATTGCAGAACCACTCCTGGCAAGCTCGCCATTTGTCGTATCGAGTGAGTGGTGGCAATTATTGCTGATGAACAAAAGGAGTCTGCTCATACTGAACGTTGATCATAAGGTTTATTCAGATCACAAGCTTCAGCATGGGTGACAGACTCGCGAGGTCTGGAGAGCAGTGTCCTCCAATTCTAATGGCTGCTCTGCCCTATCTTCTTCGTGTACCCCTATTTATAAACAATGCAACACGATGGGCTCCCTCTTCTGGCCAATCACCAGTTTACAACACACTTCCTGTCTATTATATGTGACATTATACTAAACATTGCCTTTTGATACTAACATAACCAACATTCCATTTCTTCATGAAAAACATTTAACAAAGACATAATCTTAATACACTACACCTGTAAACTCAAATTATTATATGCTGTATATTTTCAAAGAAGCGTGGATCATCATTATTTGGACCATATAGATTAATGAGCCAAGTCTGTTTATGGTCCAATAGCATAGGATTCCTATTTGACTCAGCCATGCCTCCTTGCCCGTCCAACATTTCCTCATCTCCCACCTAATGCGACTAGCCACGATGCTCCTACCTCTTTTTCCCCTGCCCCGCTACAAAGTTACTCCCTGCAGGCGGTCACTGAGTCCGGTCACTGAGTCCGAGGTGCTAAAGGAGCTCCTTAAAACTTGACCCCAAAAAACCATCTGGGTCAGATGGTTTAGACCCTTTTTCTTTAAGGTTGCTGCCCCTATCATCACCAATCCTATCTCTTTTTAACATGTCTCTCCTCTGGGGAGTTTTTTTTTGGGGGGGTTGGAAGGCAGCCATGGTGCATCCTTTATTTAAAGGGGGAGATCAAGCTGATCCTAATTGTTATAGGCCAATTTCTATTTTGCCCTGTTTATCAAAGGTGTTTTAAAACTTGTCAATAATCAACTGACTGGCTTTCTTGATGTCTATAGTATTCTCTCTGGTATGCAATCTGGTTTCCGCTCAGGTTATGGATGTGTCACTGCAACCTTAAAGGTCCTAAATTATGTCACCATTTCCCTTGATTCTAAGCAATGTTGTGCTGCTATTTTTCTTGACTTGGCCAAAGCTTTTGATACGGTAGACCATTCCATTCTTGTGGACCGGTTAAGGAGTATTGGTGTCTCTGAGGGGTCTTTGGCCTGGTTTGCTAACTACCTCTCTCAAAGAGTGCAGTGTATAAAGTCAGAACATCTGCTGTCTCAGCCACTGCCTGTCACCAAGGGAGTACCCCAAGGCTCGATCCTAGTCCCCACGCTCTTCTCAATTTACATCAACAACATAGCTCAGGCAGTAGGAAGCTCTAAAACAAAGCTTTCTTAGTGTCCAACAAGCGTTCTCTGCCCTTAACCTTGTTCTGAACACCTCCAAAACAAAGGTAATGTGGTTTGGTAAGAGGAAAGTTTTATCTCCATCTCTTCATTCAAAGACTCAATCATGGACACTCTTACTGACAGTTGTGGCTGCTTCGTGTGATGTATTGTTGTCTCTACCTTCTTGCCCTTTGTGCTGTTGTCTGTGCCCAATAATGTTTGTACCATGTTTTGTGCTGCTACCATGTTGTGCTGCTGCCATGTTGTGTTGCTACCATGTTGCTGTCATGTTGTGTTGCTACCATGCTGTGTTGTCATGTGTTGCTGCCATGCTATGTTTTTGCCTTAGGTCTGTCTGTCTTTATGTAGTGTTGTGGTGTCTCTTGTTGTGATGTGTGTGTTGTCCTATACTATTATTATTTTTATTTTAATCCCAGCCCCCGTCCGCGCAGGAGGCCTTTTGCCTTTTGATAGGCCGTCATTGTAAATAAGAATTTGTTCTTAACTGACTTGCCTAGTTAAATAAAGGTAAAATATATATATATATATATATATATATATATTAAAGGATCCCCCTTCCTTGCTGATCTGTTTGAACAGTTTACACATTCGGATCAAAGTTGTTAATTAATATCATCACTCCTTTTTAGTTTCTTTGCCCATGGGAGAAATATATTTCGCCCCACAGTCCTTGTTCCATACAACTTCGTCTAAAGAAGTAGAATGAGTGTCCTGTAAACAATAGATATTATGTTCCTTATCTTTTAGCCAGGTAAAGACTGATCGCCTTTTATTATTATCTGCTAAGCCATTACAATTATAACTAGCTATACTTATTTCATCACTTACCATAATGATACAGGAACTCCCCAAATTGCGGCCGCAATCACACACTATTGGCCACATCTGCCTGCACATTAACAACCCAGTCTCTCATTAATTATGTACTATATACACAAATTAGCACAATGTTTTTATGTACTAATAGCACAAACTTATGGCGCAACCAGATACCTCTGATGCCACGCCCCTTCTGAATCTCTTTAAACTTGATGCGCCCTGTGTAAGGTTCTGTATTTATTTTCTTAGTCAACCTTGTGTTCTTGAACGTAGCCCTGTCTTTCATTTTTGTTCATTGATTTTACCATTGCCTGCCTGTGACCACGATTCCTGCCTTTTGCGAAGACGAAATAAACACCTGCCGCGCTCTGCGCGTGAATCTACACCTTTTTCTCCCTGAGTATTCATTACACACTGAGTTTGTGCTCTTAGTACAAATAAACATAACTGCTTATTTGGTTGAAGCTAGCTAACGTTAGCTATTTTACAGTGAGAACGAGGTAAATTATTGGATAAGAAATGACAAATATTATAGTATTTTCTGTATTTCGGCCCGCATAATTCTAAACTATTTTATTTCAATCGGTGACGTATATTGGTTCATTTTGTAGACAGGAAGTTATATTTATTCGCTCTGGCCAACAGTATATTGTATGCTAACGTTAGCTTTTTGGTTCCCACCGGTTGCCCCCAGTGAACATTGGGCCTTTTTAGCTAGCTGCTCGCCGTTATTAATTCTGTAAAAAGACAATCAATAATATCAATCGTGTAAGCACATGGAAATACTTTTTTAAAGTGTCTGGCTGTGAGTAACGGACTGTGAAACTCAATATCCCATGATTCCATAGTACCGGAACTGACGTTTTGTCATTTATACCGGAACTGACTTTCTGTGGTTGTGTTGAAAACCGCACCCAATTTAAAATAAACAATAACTGCATAGAATACATAACATATAACAGAATAAACTATTTTGCCTTTTAATTAGATATTTGATGGTGTAGCTAGTTTATTTATGGCCTGTGTGTGTCCCATAGAAATATGATTACATAGCTACACAGGTGTCTGCACATTTTAAACTGTAAACTGTCATTCTCTTTTTGCTGTCTGTATACCAATTGTGTAAATATGAATACACATCTAGTTGATAAATAATAATACCAGCTTTGTTCGTACCTGAGATGTTAATGAATTAAAGCAGATAAATAACAAAAACATTTGAGTGTTAACTGTGGAAGCTTTTGCACAATATAACGCAGTTCCCACGATAATGAAAATCAACCATCCACAATGTGTACCAATTTACTTCTATCATGTGTGAATCTACTATATATATTTGATTGTCTCACAGTATATGATCACCCATTTTGGTACTTTTTTTTCTACGTTAACATACAATAATGTTTATGTTCAACCAAATAGAGAAAGGAGCTTGAGCAAAGAGCGGGATGCGGCATGGGTGGCATTTGAGGAGGCTCTTTGAGAAAGCTATCGCACAGCATTACAATTTCAACAATGAAGTGGTATTTCTTCCCATTTCCCCAGTATATTTTTAGGGCAGTTGAATTGTGGGTACATACCACAAAGTTGTTGTGTTGTAATTTTAATCACAGACAGATTCCCATTCTATGTTTGATTTGAATAATACTTTAGGATCAGAAGGAGCGAGCTGCAAACCGACAGTCACCTGCTCCTGCCACTAGCCAGCAGAGGCAACCTAATTCACAAAAGACCTGGACAAAAAAGGTAAGTGTTTTGTACCTATTTGGTTGTGTGTTTGTTTATGCATGTAAAGTGTGAACATTTTTTTCTAAATAAATAACATATGCCAGTCCTGGCTGCCTCATGTTAATTGTATATTACTGTCATCAAAAGTCACAGAGGAGGACATGGACCTTACCGGAACAGGTGACCTTATTGCAGCTAATGGCAGGGGTGAGTACCGCCTTAAATAGAGCTTGACCCTGGGGCATCTGACCCTAAATAGGGTTTCCCAACCCTCTCCACTGGCCCCCCCAGAAGTTTCAAATGTTTGTTTTAACCCTAAATTGCCACCCCTGATTTAATTAGTCAAAACCTTGATGATTAGTTGACTAATTGAACCATGTGTGCCAGTTAAGTTAAAACAAAAATGTGAAATGTCTGGAGGGGCCGAGGAGAGGTTTGGGAAACTCTGCCCTAAAGGAACCCCAAGGGAGATGCCAAGAGTGAGATCTCCCTTGGGGGATTTCTTAATAGACTTATAAAGGCTAGGATCGTTACACTACTCCCTCGGTTCAGAAAATACAACCTGTGCTTCTCTATCACAAATCCCTCACGCCTTAACAGGACATGCTTTTGACCCTCATACACTATCCTACTTCTGCTCATCAGAGTAGCAAATGGTAGGAGGGGGTATTGACCTGAGGTAAGCTTGAAGCCAGGGCGCTTGACCCTAAGGAAATCACGCTACACACAACAACCCCAAGAGAGTAAGGGCCTCATCAAGGCTAGCGTCATTCAACTTGTCAGGCAGCATGACTACCTTGTTAGGACATCTCTAACTAGTACTAAATGCAGTTGCAATATACTGACCAATTTTAGCTGGCTCACTGGCTTTCATTTCAATGTGGGATTAAATACAATATAGTGCTATAAAACTTTCAAATCCTCAGACCTATTGACTGTAACCTAAGCCTCTGTCTTGCAGGCATGAACGCTTAGGTTGCATGTATTGAAAATAGATTCAAAATGTTATATTACTCTCAAAATAAGAAGAACCACTGCTAATGTACATTAAAACCACATAGTTATGCACAGTCATTTAATGACATATATATCTAATATAATGACGTACAGTATATCATCATGTTATGACATATATCTGTTAGAGTGGATTCTCATCTCTTCACCCAATAAACACAGTTATACTTAAGTTGCGTTGATGAAGAAATATAACACCATTTTTATTTAATAGTTTCCAGTACCAGTACCCATCCTCCTGCAGTACCCATGTTCCTGCAATTATCCCCACAAGATACAGGTACAGTATGCTAGAATGCCAAACAAATGCCATGCCAACCTTAACATTTTTTAATACAGCCAAGCTATTCTTTTCATGCGTTCTGTCATGTTTAAAAAAAAAAAATCTCAACAAGACTCCCTGATGCAGGACCTACAGGAGCTGATGGGGAGTTTCACGGGGCCAGATTGTCATGTAACCCCAAAGGTGACTTGGGCAGAGAGGCAGGCCTTCTGTGCATAAACGTGGGGGGAAAAGAGAGGCAATGGTAGACAGCATGCTCTCAGCTGAAGGTACTGTGTTGGGCCAGTGTCAGTATTGCAACAGTGAGGACGCTGTTGTTGAAGGTACTGTGTTGGGCCAGTGTCAGTATTGCAACAGTGAGGACGCTGTTGTTGAAGGTACTGTGTTGGGCCAGTGTCAGTATTGCAACAGTGAGGATGCTGTTGTTGAAGGTTCTGTGTTGGGCCAGTGTCAGTATTGCAACAGTGAGGATGCTGTTGTTGAAGGTTCTGTGTTGGGCCTGTGTCAGTATTGCAACAGTGAGAATGCAGTTGTGCAGTGCAGAGATTGCCTGCCCAGGCATCTTCTCTGTGCCTCATGTGACATAGCCACCCATAGCACCAAGGTTTTGCACAACAGGGAGTCTCTGTTTGAAGGGTTTTATCTCCCCTTGTCCCCAACCACCGTAATTCATCAGGATGATGAGGGGTCCCTTACCTTCCAGGAGCAAGGTGTGTGTTTATTGTTTAGGTGATTCAAATTAAACCTGATAGCACCTCCTGCAATACCAACTTTTTAGTCATGCTGCACAATTTTCAATGCATCAGTATTTACAGTCCAAATATATAGAACCATTTATTTGTGATTTTCTTTTGGGTGTCACATGTTGGTTTCTAGTTTGTGTTTTGCCCATGGCTGTGCCACAGCTGTGTGGTTGCGCCCCCAGTGCCCTGACAGTGATGAGTGGCAAGCAGGTAATCCTGATTGGAATAAATGGTATGTGTGTGGTTTTTAAGGACATTACTTCTATTCACATGTTTTTAAAGAATGTAATTAATTACTTCCTAATAATTACTCCTGACTCAGGGCGCTACAACCTGTCCCTTCCTGCTCTGAACTGCTCCGGGTGTCTGAGACATTGGACAGTGGGGCTGGACGAACTTGTAAAGAGTGGTGACTGGCCAGCCACCTTGACTCACCAGACCATCTTCACAGTGGACCTCTTCTAGTCCTTTGAAGACATGAAGGTGTTGGCCCCAGGATGCTCCCGTCAAGGCTTTGTGTGAATGCTTGACGGAAGAACAAAGCACTTTGGCAGGGTAAGTGTGTATATAATTAGTGGTGAATATGTGTCCCTAATATAAAAATAGTCCCTTACTTATACCTCTGTATGTTTTGCATGTTATTAGAGTGGAAAGATGTGTGGCGACACATTCCAGAAGGAATTCCTCGAGTGGACGTATAGGCGGTTTGAAATAGACAAGCTTTGTGGAAGCAATCTCCTCCATTGTCCTGCCTGCTCACAGGAGATGCATGCTATAGGAGTGGATGGGAATCGCAAGCAATACCGCTTCCGGAAAGCCTCAGGGTTTGTACTACCTTCTTATGTGTTGATGTTTTGTCAGGGTGTAATTATGCATTCTTAAAGTGCATGCTGGTCTTCTTTTTGTTATGAAGTATATGTTTATGATGTTATATTGCAGTTGGTCTTCTTTTTAGAAGAAGATTAATTGTCAACTGGAAGGTCATTTTCCATTAAGCAAAATTGTGGGACAGTGATTTGTCTTTTTGCTTTATCCAAATCCCTCCGAGACACACAGACACACGCACAGAGAGGTTGGAGCAACACGGTCAGATGTCTGGGATTTGAACCAGCAACCCACCTCTCTAGGCTACTTGCCACACCTTGGCGGTTTGGTTTTATGTACAATTTTGTGATGTAATCTTGCAGTCTGACTCTCTATTTAGTGTTGAGAAGGGCTTCTATGATGGTGTCTTCCTGGCGAAAGATGATGATGTGTCATCCTTCGTCAAACATGTCCATACAAAGACCAATCATGTAATTATTCTCACAGTTTCTATAACATAGCTTAATGTCACCCAGAACTTGTTTCTTTTAAATTAATCTCTGCACTTCACTGTAATTTTCATGTTGTAGAAGCCAGGCAAAGGAATGTGTGGCACATCAGAGTGGACAGCGGCCAAAGAGACATTAGGAAAATAATCTGCCAAAGTAGATGAGGAGGGTCTTGAGATAGCAGTTTGCCGACACGGTGTGCTCCTCAAGGCCCTCAACATGTACAGAGGCGAGATATATGCCTATGCAATGTACTTGCAGAAGGAGCTGTCTTCTGCTGGCACGGTGGGCTTTTTCTGCTGCGATGTTGCATGCAAATACTGGCTATATTTGCAGAAAGTTGTGCAGGCGTGCCCAGAGTTGGAGGAGCTTCTAAAAATGCACCCTCTCCTGTCCGTTATGCATGCGAAAGTGCATGAATGGTCTTGTGAGGTAATTGTTTTCCTTCTTGACAGTTTTCTGTTATGCAGAAAGGATATTGTAATGCTTTTTAAAATAATTGAATTAATACATTATACTTTTTTTTGGTATTTGTTCATTATGGCATTATAGCTCAAATGGGGAGGCCGCAATCATCCTGGTGCCGGCAACACAACCAGAGAGGAAGTCGAGCAGGTGAATAGTTTTATATCCAGAGCTGCTGTCACGACAAAGTACATGTCCAAGACTGGTAAGTGTATTATGATAACATAACTAATGCTGAAGAAGGTTTAGGATTGCAACATAATTCCCTTAATAATGTTTAACTATTAAGTGGTCCTTTATATTTGAGCTCCAGCACACTTCAATTAATAAGATAAACCTAATTGCCCCTCTCCTGGACTGTCACCTTGCCACGGTGGAAAGGCTTGCGTACGCCAATGACCCTGAGCGCTAAGCAGGAGGGGGTTTATACTCCCAGCAGGTGCAACCAAGCCGGTCGAAGGGTAGGAGGCAGACAAAGCAGTCCATGGTCCTCCATGTTGAGGGTTGGGCGTGGGGCTAACTACCCCACCCCGTAAAAAACAGAAACATTGACACAATTGCCCCAAAGCAGGACATTTTCTTGGTTACTGCTGAAGGGAGAAGCTGACAGTGAAGGACATTTACTTTTTGGGCTTAACTGATGATGCTACGATGATGTTATGTAATGTTAATGATTTTATAGTTTTTTTTTTTATCTCACATGACTATAATTGCAATCTTTATGTTGATTGGTTAGGCACACAGTAGTAAATTATTAGAATAGCTGACTGAAGATGTTTTTCCAACAGTATGGACAGACATTATCACACTACTGGCAATGGGCTGGAATGAGAGGAAGTTCGCCAACATGGATCACATGTTGGCAAAGAGATATGTGAAGGTATTTGTTGGGGGGGAGGGGGGAGGGGGGCTTTCATAATCTTTTTTTATTTTTTACCTGTATCTGCTTTCTCATTCTTGTTTATCTCATTTATTTCTACATGTCTGATCTTCTGTCTGCAATCCTGGCTCAGGTTTTTATTAGTCATCTTGATGTAGGAAAACATGAAGATTACTGTATATTTTAAAGTCAAATCTTTTAGTGTGATTCACTTGAAAAATTTGAACCTTCACCTATGTACTGTATTTCAAGTGTATTTTTTCAGAATGTCAAAAGACTGAAGGAGGAGACCAGTCTCCTTGAAGAAAAGCAGGCAGAGCTGGACATCAACGACACTGTGCTTCAGGAGTGGGTTGCTGAGGTGCAGCAGTGGCATGAAGGTACAGTATGTTAGGTTCTGAACAAATAGAGCAAAAACTGAAACGTACAACCAGAAAAAGCTCAAACCAAGTTTATTCTACCCACAAGCATATATTTATACCTTCCGGGTAGGCGGAGTCACCGCCTTGCATGTCTAAGATAAACACTCCTTCTCTGTTGTTAGGCAGAAACACAATAGGTTCCTCTCACGGTATCGTCATGGCCTGCCTAAGTCTAGGACCCTCATGGGCGTGGAAGTGTGTGTGTATGGGATAGGACTGTAGTCAGATGGTTTTCGGGGTGAGCCCCTATGGCCCCCCTCCCAGCAGTGTCTTCTCTCTTCAACTATTGTGCTTATCTCGAGTTGAGTTCCACATTCCTCATGGTCCTGGTTCCACAGCAACTGGCCTGTCTTATCAGGAACTGAAACCAAACTGCTACCATTTGCATCCTTCATTAGAAATATTAATATTCAGCAATAACATGTTTGAACAGAATATGAACTTTCTGCACTTCCCCTTGTCTCACTCAGTAATTTTCCATACCCAAAGTTCCTATTCATCCTTCATTGACCCCTAACATACAGTGCCTTGCAAAAGTATTCCTCCCCCTTGGCGTTTTTCCTATTTTGTTGCATTTCAACCTGTAATTTAAATGGATTTTTATTTGGATTTCATGTAATGGACATACACAAAATAGTCCAAATTGGTGAAGTGAAATGAAAAAAATAACTTCTTTCAAAAAATTCTAAAAAATAAATAACGGAAAAGTGGTGCGTGCATATGTATTCACCCCCTTTGCTATGAAGCCCCTAAATAAGATCTGGTGCGACCACTTACCTTCAGAAGTCACATATTTAGTTAAATAAAGTCCACATGTGTGCAATCTAAGTGTCACATGATCTCAATATATATACACCTGTTCTGAAAGTCTGCAACACCACTAAGCAAGGGGCACTACCATGAAGACCAAGGAGCTCTCCAAACAGGTCAGGGACAAAGTTGTGGAGAAGTACAGATCAGGGTTGGGTTATAAAAAAATATCAGAAACGTTGAACATCCCACAGAGCACCATTAAATCCATTATAAAAAAATTGAAAGAATATGGCACCACAACAAACCTGCCAAGAGAGGGCCGCCCACCAAAACTCACAGACCAGGCAAGGAGGGCATTAATCAGAGAGGCAACAAAGAGACCAGAGATAACCCTGAAGGAGCTGCAAAGCTCCACAGCGGAGATTGGAGTATCTGTCCATAGGACCACTTTAAGCCGTACACTCCACAGAGCTGGGCTTTACAAAAGAGTGGCCAGAAAAAAAGCCATTGCTTTTTGAAGCATGGTGGTGGCAGCATCATGCTGTGGTGATGTTTTTCATCGGCAGGGACTGAGAAACTGGTCAGAATTGAAGGAATGATGGATGGCGCTAAATACAGGGAAATTCTTGAGGGAAACCTGTTTGTCTTCCAGAGATTTGAGACTGGGACGGAGGTTTACCTTCCAGCAGGACAATGACCCTAAGCATACTGCTAATGCAACACTTGAGTGGTTTAAGGGGAAATGTTTACATGTCTTGGAATGGCTTACCTTCTCAATCCAATTGAGAATCTGTGGTATGACTTAAAGATTGCTGCACACCAGCGGAACCCATCCAACTTGAAGGAGCTGGAGCAGTTTTGCCTTGAAGAATGGGCAAAAATCCCAGTGACTAGATGTGCCAAGCTTATAGAGACGTTCCCCACGAGACTTGCAGCTGTAATTGCTGCAGAAGGTGGCTCTACAAAGTATTGACTTTGGGGGGGGGGTGAATAGTTATGCACGCTCATGTTTTCTGTTTTTTTTGTCTTATTTCTTGTTTGTTTCACAATAAGAAATATTTTGCATCTTCAAAGTGGCAGGCATGTTGTGTAAATCAAATGATACAAACCCCCAAAAAATCTACTTTAATTCCAGGTTGTAAGGCAACAAAATAGGTGTCACGTTCGTTTAAGGACGGGTCAGACCAAGGCGCAGCGTGAAATGCGTACATGTTTATTTAAATGGTAAACACACGACACGTGACGTCCTAAGGAATACACAAAACAAGCCTACTCACGGAACAAGATCCCACAACTAACGCATGCCAACAAGCTGCCTAAGTATGATCCCCAATCAGAGACAACGAGCGACAGCTGTCTCTGATTGGGAATCACACCCGGCCAAACATAGATCTACAACACCTAGACTGAAACATAGAAAACACAACAGAATATTCACACCCTGACTCCACATATAAGAGTCCCCTGAGTCAGGGCGTGACAATAGGAAAAATGTCAACGGGGTTAATACTTTCGCAAGCCACTGTATCTATTGTGATTGAGTGTTTACCTTCAGCGAAGGCTGCAATCATTGCTGTTGTTCTGTTATATACCTCTGTGAGTTTACATCTCACAGGCAACAGCCATCTTGCCATCAAAAGGGCAATCTTCGACAGACTGATGTTGGTGAACAGACTGCAGGAGGAAGAGAGGATCCTGGGGCAGGAGATGAAGAGGCACTGGGGGAGCCTACAAAGAGCAGCGGGAACTCTGGAGGCACTGTCCCAACAGCTGCAAGATCAGAGTAAGTTTAGGTTTATACTATTTTTGGACTGAACTTTTTGTCTTACTTTACAAATACCCTCCACACTATTTTGTGTAATGGAATTGTAAATAATTTGCTGCTTTACATGTGACTTTTAGGCAATGCAGTGGAGTTGTCAGAGGGAGGGAGGGAGGAATGGCTTTCTCTGCCACCTGAAGAGAAGATTGAGTGAACTGACACAAGACCAAGTCAACACCAGGAATACCTACCACAAGCTGATTCTGGGAGAAGGGGATATTTTTGATGACTCTGATGTAGACGAGAACTCAGATGAAGATAGAAGTCCTATTGCTGAGAGCTCAGATGATGACTGCTATGCTTTCCCGCAGGAGAGGTAAAAGGCAGCCACCACCTCCCTTGGGAGCAGCCTGGTCTCCTGACGTTGACCCCTGACCCCTCACCTTCTGAACCCATCCAGAGAAATGTAATTTGCCTGATGACGTGCTAGTGGAGAAGGAATTTGTAATTTCAGCACATTTGTTGCCATATTTTCTCTCCTCTCCTCCATTTCTTCCGGTCCTAGACTTTAGGTCCATCATCAGCAACTCAGACTGTTGGTTGATGAAGGACCGTAACGTAGTATGCGTACTTACAGCACCATACGATTAAAGAGTTGTTTTACCTAAATTAATTGATGTCAATCGATATATTCATGGTATAACAATATAGAAATGTACATAATAAAGTTCACAAACTATAGCCTACTAAGATGGGCACCTGGCACAATGCTGATTTATATAGGTTATGAGCAGCGGATTGGTCTGAACAACTTTAGTAGGCCTAATGATTTTTTAGTGAATAATGAGAAAGCAATCAGATTAGATTGAATATGTAGGCAAATTCCGACATCAGTGGACCTGCGTGAGGGGTGTCATGAAGAATTAGGGCATTTTGAAGGGGCTGATACAGTCTTCCACTATTTAGGCCGTAGGGCTCCTGTTACATTTGTAACAGGGAACAACTTATTATAGCTTATTATATTGCCGACTGACCTTCAAATAGGCTACGCAATATAGGGCTATTTGCGATAAGCGCATCTTCATAGAGGAGTTTATTATAGGCCTATAATAGGCTAGGTGTAGCTATAGATTAAAATCCATATAGGCCTACGTGTATATCATCATAGTTTAGATACTATATATAGCCTACCATGCTATTATGCTTATTACCGTGCGTTCTTTCTGGAGGCTACCACTGCATCATATTGACATGCGGCATGTTTTGCGACAGGTGCGTTTATCTGATTGGGTTCTGTGGGCTACTTAACAGGGATGTATTATCTAAAGGTGAAAGCCAAATCATGGCACAGCTGCTCTATTTGGATAGGCAGTGAGAATTCAGTGCATAATTGTCTTGTTTATCAGAAATATGCTGTGATGAAGACCATGGTAATAGAGGTGCGGTTATGGCCATTATGGGTATAGGGGTTGAATGGCCATATAAAGGGTGTAGAATGTTTAAATAGTATATTTCCGAGGTTCCCAAGGCTCCAATATCAATATAAAACAGTTTTGTAAACATCTACATACATACACTTGTTTTCTGCCTAACCTATTTTAACAAGCCATGTCTGATCATGGAATCCTCCAAATTTTATTTTTTGTTTTTGGTAGCTCAGACTTGTGGCTTGGCACAAAATATATTTGGGGTGAATCAGACATATTTGTGCAATCCCATACCCCTGGTGGCCATGGGGTGCTCAGCAGCGCCCTCCAAAGGTGCAACTTCTCCAAACTTTAATGATTCTTAAGTCAAAAACAGATTAATATATCCAAACATTATTTGACATGAAGGTTTACTAAGGGACCCTAATTAAAACACGAGGCTCCCACATTGCAAGCTTAAATATGAAGGACTGAAAAACACATTTTAAAAAGTGCACCACTTTAAATATTGAGTTGGCATGTGCTGATGCAGCACAGTGTTATGTAGGTTTTAATGAATTGGCGAATATATTGATACGAATCCGGTTAGGGTTAGAAGAATAAACTACAAAATGTCGCCGTAGTTCATAACATATCTGGTTTGTGGAAGGAAATGTGTCATTATTTTTACAAATGATTTCAGAAAAAAACTATTGCATTAGCAAACATCAACGTGATTCACATTGAAGACCGATGCAGCTACAATCATTTATGAATACTATGAAAAAGTAATAATACAAATCTGACAGATCACATGATACCCTTCCTACAAAATACCCTTCCTACAAAATAAGTGTCAACGTCAAGTGACGTAACTTTACCAGAAGAACAAAGCAGTGACCCAAACCTGCATGTTTACCATTCTCCCTCTTTATATGCCAGAGACTTAGTAGTTGTTATGATCATAACCTGTAAAATGTGCAATTTATTTCCTCTAATAGTAATAATACAAGCAATTGCGACCTTTGCTAGCAAAAGCTGCCTATTGAAATCACTGGCCACTTTAAGAAATTGAACACTAGTCACTTTAATAATGTTTGCATGTCTTGCGCTACTCATCTCATATGTATATACTGCATTATATTCTGTGGTATTCTTCTGTATCTTAGTCCATGCCGCTCTGTCATTGCTTGTCCATATATGTATATATTCTTAAATCCCATTCCTTACGTTTTTGTGTGTATTGGGTATATGTTATGAAATTGTTAGATATTACTGCACTGTCGGAGCTAGAAGCACAAGCATTTCGCTACACCCGCTATAACATCTGCTAAACACGTGTATGTGACAAATACCATTTGATTTGAAAGTTGCTGTTGTCAAAAATACAGGACCTGTTCAGCAGTCCTTACGAAATAAGATTGCAGTATACAGTACACTGTAGTATAACTGCAGTTAGAGTGCATTATAACTGCAGTATGCTGCAAATACTGCGTCCAAAATAACCGTTTTTCTTACTGCAGTAATTTTGCAGTGTACCACAGTCGACTGCAGTTACTGCACTTTTACTGCAGTTTCAAAACTGCAATCTTTTTTTGTAAGGGAGGGCTCAACGGTACACAATGGTCACGTAGAAATGTTTTGTGTAGAGGCAATTGTCAGCGGTACAATCAAACTATAACAACACTTCAAAATTGACCAGGAACAAACCGATTAAATATGACTTTTATTGCCTAAGCAGCCTCCACTGATTGTAGCCGTTTATTGACCTAAGAATTGTTCATGTTACTGAACCAAATCTTAATATATCTCTGGAGATCCATTTGGTCTCCACAGAATTGGGAAAATCTGCATATGTGTGGAACAATATACAGCAATCCTTGTAGTTAGATATTCTGGTACCTTTCAGGCATTTTAAATTATTAATTGGAGACTTATTTTACAGAATGAAATTGCTTTTCTTAAATATGTTTAATATTGTGTTTTATTTAATGTATATTAGGGCTGTTGTGTTTTATTTATGTACTGGGTTTTATTTGTTTATGTATACAGGGCTCTTATAAATATTTATATCTTAATGTGAGTCCCTGTTTAAATAAAGGTTAATAAAAATATATACATTCTACTAGGCCTAACCCTGATTGCAGAAGTTAGGCCTACACATGTAATAATATTGATACACCAATATTAATTGGGTAGATTACAATAATTGTAGTGTCATGGAGGCACACCTTGTCCTCCCTGGTTCATTGCATATAGACAGGCTACATGTTTTTTTTTGTTTCTTTACCTTTATTTAACCAGGTAAGCCAGTTGAGAACAAGTTCTCATTTACAACTGCGACCTGGCCAAGATAAAGCAAAGCAGTGCGATTTTAAAAACAACAGTTACATATGGGATAAACAAAACGTACAGTCAAAAACACAAGCTCTCCCTCGCCCTCCATTTGGCAAATCTGACCATAACTCTATCCTCCTGATTCCTGCTTATAAGCAAAAACTGAAGCAGGAAGCACCAGTGACTCGGCTAATAAAAAAGTGGTCAGATGACGCAGATGCTAAGCTACAGGACTGTTTTGCTAGCACAGACTGGAACATGTTCAGGGATTCTTCAGACAGCATTGAGGAGTACACCACATCAGTCACTGGCTTCATCAATAAGTGCATCGATGATGTCGTCCCCACAGTGACCGTACGTACATACCCCAACCAGAAGCCATGGATTACAGGAAACATCCGCACTGAGCTAAAGGGTAGAGCTGCCGCTTTCAAGGAACGGGACTCTAACCCGGACGCTTATAAGAAATCCCGCTATGACCTCCGACGAACCATCAAACAGGCAAAGAGTCAATACAGGTCTAAGATTGAATCATACTACACTGGCTCTGACGCTCGTCGGATGTGGCAGGGCTTGAAAACTATTACAGACTACAAAGGGAAGCACAGCCGCGAGCTGCCCAGTGACACAAGCCTACCAGACGAGCTAAACCACTTCTATGCTCGCTTCGAGGCAAGCAACACTGAAGCATGCATGAGAGCACCAGCTGTTCCGGACGACTATGTGATCACGCTCTCCGTAGCCGATGTGAGTAAGACTTTTAAGCAGGTCAACATTCACAAGGCCGCAGGGCCAGACGGATTACCAGGACGTGTACTCCGAGCATGTGCTGACCAACTGGCAAGTGTCTTCACTGACATTTTCAACATGTCCCTGACTGAGTCTGTAATACCAACATGTTTCAAGCAGACCACCATAGTCCCCGTGCCCAAGAACTCTAAGATAACCTGCCTAAATGACTACCGACCCGTGGCACTGACGTCTGTAGCCATGAAGTGCTTTGAAAGACTGGTCATGGCTCACATCAACAGCATAATCCCAGAAACCCTAGACCCACTCCAATTTGCATACCGCCCCAACAGATCCACAGATGATGCAATCTCTATCGCACTCCACACTGCCCTTTCCCACCTGGACAAGAGGAACACCTACGTGAGAATGCTATTCATTGACTACAGCTCAGCATTCAACACCATAGTGCTCTCAAAGCTCATCACTAAGCTAAGGATCCTGGGACTAAACACCTCCCTCTGCAACTGGATCCTGGACTTCCTGACGGGCCGCCCCCAGGTGGTAAGGGTAGGTAACAACACATCTGCCACACTGATCCTCAACACGGGGGCCCCTCAGGGGTGCGTGCTCAGTCCCCTCCTGTACTCTCTGTTCACCCATGACTGCATGGCCAGGCACGACTCCAACACCATCATTAAGTTTGCCGACGACACAACAGTGGTAGGCCTGATCACCGACAACGATGAGACAGCCTATAGGGAGGAGGTCAGAGATCTGGCCGTGTGGTGCCAGGACAACAACCTCTCCCTCAACGTGACCAAGACAAAGGAGATGATTGTGGACTACAGGAAAAAAAAGAGGACTGAGCACGCCCCCATTCTCATCGACGGGGCTGTAGTGGAACAGGTTGAGAGCTTCAAGTTCCTTGGTGTCCACATCACCAACGAACTATCATGGTCCAAACACACCAAGACAGTCGTGAAGAGGGCACGACAAAGCCTATTCCCCCTCAGGAGACTAAAAAGATTTGGCATGGGTCCTCAGATCCTCAAAAAATTCTACAGCTGCACCATCGAGAGCATCCTGACTGGTTGCATCACCGCCTGGTATGGCAACTGCTTGGCCTCTGACCGCAAGGCACTACAGAGGGTAGTGCGTACGGCCCAGTACATCACTGGGGCAAAGCTCCCTGCCATCCAGGACCTCTATACCAGGCGGTGTCAGAGGAAGGCCCTCAAAATTGTCAAAGACTCCAGTCACCCTAGTCATAGACTGTTCTCTCTGCTACCGCACGGCAAGCGGTACCGGAGTGCCAAGTCTAGGTCCAAAAGACTTCTCAACAGCTTCTACCCCCAAGCCATAAGACTCCTGAACAGCTAATCATGGCTACCCGGACTATTTGCACTGCCCCCCCACCCCATCCTTTTTACGCTGCTGCTACTCTGTTAAGTATTTATGCATAGTCACTTTAACTCTACCCACATGTACATATTACCTCAACTAGCCGGTGCCCCCGCACATTGACTATGCAACGGTACCCCCCTGTATATATAGCCTCCCTACTGTCACTTTATTCTATTGTATATATAGCCTCCCTACTGTCACTTCATTTTTTACTTCTGCTCTTTTTTTTCTCAACACTTTTTTGTTGTTGTTTTATTCTTACTTTTTTGTTTAAAATAAATGCACTGTTGGTTAAGGGCTGTAAGTAAGCATTTCACTGTAATGTCTGCACCTGTTGTATTCGGCGCATGTGACCAATAAAATTTGATTTGATTTGATTTGACAATAGAAAATATATATACAGTGTGTGCAAATGTAGTAAGTTATGGAGGTAAGGCAATAAATAGGCCATAGTGCAAAATAATTACAATGTAGTATTAACACTGGCGTGATAGATGTGCAAATAGAGATATTGGGACGCAAATGAGCAAAATAAATAACAATATGGGGATGAGGTAGTTGGGTGGGCTAATTACAGATGGGCTGTGTACAGGTGCAGTGATCGGTAAGCTGCTCTGACAACTGATGCTTAGTTAGTGAGGGAGATGAGTGTCTCCAGCTTCAGATTTTTGCAGTTCGTTCCAATCATTGGCAGCAGAGAACTGGAAGGAATGGCGGCCAAAGGAGGCGTTGGCTTTGGGGATGACCAGTGAGGTATACCTGCTGGAGCGCATACTATGGGTGGGTGTTGCTACGGTGACCAATGAGCTAAGATAAGGCGGGGATTTGCCTAGCAGTGATTTATAGATGACCTGGAGCCAGTGGGTTTGGCGACGTGTATGACATCTACCATTGTGTCCTCCTGGCTCTACGACTGCTGTATCTGCTGCTCTCCTGATTCATTGTACAACTTGTAGATCTGTCATACTGCATGTAGATGTTTATGCCATTAAACAATAATATAGGATTATATTGGATCCTAATCATTCTTAACAATGTCTTCATAAAGCACAGACCACACATTGGAAACTGAAAATGTATTATATGGAGATAGTGGGGGAGTAGATAAAGAGAAAGAATGCGAGAGCTCCTTCACAGGTATAGGGGCAGGAGTGGGCTTTAGGAGATGGTAGATAGTTGGACCCAGGGGCTCTGCCATTTTCTGCCACTGCAATGAAACCAACAACGACAACAAAATGAACAAACCACATCAAGACAGATCAAATGGAAGAATTCAAGAAATAACTTATATTAGATTTTTTTCCTGACTTACAGAATTTACATACTTCTGTTTTGGGACACTTGTGCATTTGGCGGAGGTGCGTGTGAATGCACAAATGGAGGGGTGAGGGGAAGAGACTATCAAATCGTTGACCTAGCTGCAGTGCTTGATTTGGACAAATAGGTACCAGTACTCATTTTGGGTGCCGGTACTGTTTTATATTTAGGTGCAGGAACTCCACAATCGTTTTGAGCTAATATTCTATAAGAGGAACAGGAGCTCAAGCAGTGGTAAATCTGAGGTATCGGTACTCGGCTACGGTGAGCTCTAACCCAAGTCAAGCACTGCATATGTCCCAATAGATAGTAATAGTGACAACTCTGTCATAGCAGCCTACTTACCAGAAGTGTGGCTTCCATCTGATTAAATCTTCTCTCTGCCCCTTTATGAACAGAATTTTAAAAAATGTTTGAAATCACTTGCTTTGTGGTTTTGTATAATTACAACACCTTTTACTAAATTCACAAATGTACTCAATTGATGATGGAATTGACTATACTGACTGTACTTCCTTGAAAATAAATAGGTGCAGGTCAAACGGAGGTGACATACAGGTGCAGCTCAATAAATTAGAATATTGTGGAAAAGTTAAGTAATTTCAGTAATTCAATTGACAAAGTGAAACTCATATCGTGGATTAATTACACAAAAAGGGAAATAGTTCAAGCGTGTATTTGTTTTAATCTCAATGATTACGGCTTACAGCTCATGAAAACCCCAAATTCAGTATCTCAGAAAATTAGAATATGACATAAGACCAGTGAAAAAAGGAAATTTAATACAGACATGTCGGCCTTCTGAAAAGTATGTTCTTGTACATACAGTCAGTACTTGGTTGGGGCTCCTTTTGCATGAATCACTGCATCTATGCGGTGTGACATGGTGTCAATCAGCCTGTGGCACTGCTGAGATGTTATGGAAGCCCAGGTTGCTTTCATAGCGGCCTTCAGCTCGTCTGCATTGTTGGGTCTCGTGTCTCATCTTCCTCTTGACAATACCCCATAGATTCTCTATGGGGTTCAGATCAGGCGAGTTTGCTGGCCAATCAAGCACAGTAATCCCATGGTCATTGAACCAGGTACTGGTACCTTTGGCAGTGTGGGCAGGTGCCAAGTCCTACTGGAAAATGAAATCAGCATCTCCATAAAGCTTGTCAGCAGAAGGAAGCATGAAGTGCTCTAACATTTCCTGGTAGATGGCTGAGTTGACTTTGGACTTGATGAAACACAGTGGACCAACACCAGAAGATGATCTGGCTCCCCAAATCATCACTGACTGTGGAAAATTCACACTGGACTTTAAGCAACTTGGATTCTGTGCCTCTCCACTCTTCCTCCAGACTCTGGGACCTTGATTGTCAAATGAAATGCCAATTTTACTTTCATCTGAAAAGAGGACTTTGGACCACTGAGCGACAGACCAGTTATTTTTCTCCTTAGCCCAGGTAAGACGCTTCTGACGTTGCCTCTGGTTCAGGAGTGGCTTGACACGAGGAATGCGACAGTTGTAGCCCATTTCCTGGATACGTCTGTGCGTGGTGGCTCTTGATGCACTGACTCCTGCCTCAGTCCACTCCTTGTGAAGCTCCCCCACATTTTTGAATGGCCTTTGCTTGACAATCCTCAAGGCTCCGGTTATCCCTGTTGCTTGTACACCTTTTCCTACCACACTTCTTCCTGCCACTCGACTTTCCATGAATATGCTTGGATATAGGGTGAATGCACCAACTTGTAAGTCGCTCTGGATAAGAGCGTCTGCTAAATGACGTAAATGTAAATGTAAATACAGCACTCTGCTAAAGAAGCTGGCTGTTCACAATTCTCTTTTGAGGCTTTCCCTCCTTGTGGAGGGTGTTGATGACTGTCTTCTGCACAACTGTCAAGTCAGCAGTCTTCCCCATGATTGTGAAGCCTACTGGACTGAGACCATTTAAAGGCTCAGGAAACCGTTGCAGGTGTTTTGAGTTAGTTAGCTGATTAGTGTGACACCTTGAGTCTACAATATTGAACTTTTCCACAATATTCTAATTTATTGAGCTGCACCTGTAATATTGTTACTGTTTACAGAATCTAACAACTTCACCAGTTTTACCTGTTTATTGCATAATATCAATGTCATAACTGTTCTTCCCTTCCCTGTTCCTTCCCTGTTCTCTTGGATTCCGTTCTAACTAACCTCCCTAACTCTGGACTTCAACACTGTCTCCACTGTTCTTACAGAGTTCCTATCCTTGCATTCTGAAATATGAAAAAAAAGCTTTTTTCAGTCATTCATTTTATTTTTTACACATGATAGAATGTTAATGTGTTTTGATCGTTGCCTCAAACAGCAATACATGCTGTTGATAACTTAGTCAACTTTCACTGTCATTGCTTGTATATTAATAAACAACTAAGATAATGTGCTGTACAGTCGTGGTCAAAAGTTGAGAGACACAAATACTAATTCTCACAGTCTGCTGCCTCAGTTTTGATGGCAATTTGCATATACTCCAGAATGTCATGAGTGATCGGATGAATTGCAATTAATTGCAAAGTCACTCTTTGCCATGAGAATTCACTTAAATCACAAAAAAACAATTTCCACTGCATTTCAGCCCTGCCACAAAAGGACCAGCTGACATGTCAGTGACTCTCTCGTTAACACAGGTGAGAGTGTTGACGAGGACAAGGCTGGAGATCACTCTGTCATGCTGATTGAGTTAGAATAACAGATTGGAATCTTTTAAAAGGAGGGTGGTGCTTGAAATCATGGTTACCTGCAAGGAAACACGTGCCGTCGTCATTGCTTTGCACAAAAAGGGCTTCACAGGCAAGGATATTGCTGCTAGTAAGATTGCACCTAAATCAACCATTTATTGGATCATCAAGAACCTCAAGGAGAGAGGTTCAATTGTTGTGAAGAAGGCGTCAGGGCGCCCAAGAAAGTCCAGCAAGCGCCAGGACCGTCTCCTAAAGTTGATTCAGCTACGGGATCGGGGCACCACCAGTGCAGAGCTTGCTCAGGAATGGCAGCAGGCAGGTGTGAGTGCATCTGCACGCACGGTGAGGCTAATACTTTTGGAGGATGGCCTGGTGTCAAGAAGGGCAGCGACGAAGCCACTTCTCTCCAGGAAAAACATCAGGGACAGACTGATATTCTGCAAAAGGTACAGGGATTGGACTGCTGAGGACTGGGGTAAAGTCATTTTCTCTGAATCCCCTTTCCGATTGTTTGGGGCATCCGGAAAACACCTTGTCCGGAGAAGACAAGGTGAGCGCTACCATCAGTCCTGTGTCATGCCAACAGTAAAACATCCTGAGACCATTCATGTGTGGGGTTGCTTCTCAGCCAAGGAGAGTGGTATCACTCACAATTTTGCCTAAGAACACAGCCATGAATAAAGAATGGTACCAACACATCCTCCGAGAGCAACTTCTCCCAACCATCCAAGAACAGTTTGGTGACGACCAATGCCTTTTCCAGCATGATGGAGCACCTTGCCATAAGGCTATTGTGATAACTAAGTGGCTCGGGGAACAAAACATATACATTTTGGGTCCATGGCCAGGAAACTCCCCAGACCTTAATCCCATTGAGAACTTGTGGTCGAGTGGACAAACAAAAACCCTCAAATTCTGACAAACTCCAAGCATTGATTATAGAAGTATGGGCTGCCATCAGTCAGGATGTGGCCCAGAAGTTAATTGACAGCATGCCAGGGTGGATTGCAGAGGTCTTGAAAAAGAAGGGTCAACACTGTAAATATTGACTCTTTGCATAAACGTAATGTAATTGTCAATAAAAGCCTTTGACACTTATGGAATGCTTGTAATTATACCATAGTAACATCTGACAAATATCTCATAACACTGAAGCAGCAAACTTTGTGAAGACCAATACTTGTCATTCTCTCAACCTTTGACCACGACTGTACTATAGAGATGACAGCCCAGACTCAAGAAAATAGTCAGTGACAAATTAAAGAAATCCATGTACCTTTGCACTTATTCAGTTTCTGGCACTCTGCAGTGCCAGTGTCGTCCTCCATGGTCACAATGGACCCCCTTCTCTTCCACTGAACTTCAACCTGAATGAACAGACACAGACATGATTGGTATTGAAACTCTTTGGTTGCACACACATTATTTGCTGGTCCAAATTCACTCCCTACCCCTCCTCCTTGGCCCTGACTTAACCCTTATTCTTCTGAAGGGTCTGGATAGGTATAATCAGGAAAGTGGTGGAGCTTACACCATATTGCATACACCTTACACATATACAAACATCTAAGGGTTAGGGCCAAGGGAAAGAGTTAGGGAGTGAACTGGGAACGTCTGATTCACAATGGGCAAAGCCCAAATCACACAGGGAGCCTTTTTTTATACGTGCGTGAATAAGCATGCTTACGCTGGAAATCGAATGCATGGGAGTCAATGAGGGAGAACAGACAGGCTATGAGCTTCAACGGCATAAGTATATAGAAAGCTAAATTAGAAGGCTATTTTTCTCGCGCCGCAATGCTGGTATAATGAGCGGATAAATTCTCAGAAAATAAGACTGTTTGTGCATTGTTACCGAGTCTGGAATAGTGAAGTGCAGGTTAGCATTTTTTGTCATGAATCTTGTTCTGGAGGCAGCTCTGCAGAGTGGTCACTAGCTGGCACAGCCACAAAGTCATACAATCAGATTTTAAACCTAACCCTAATGGATAACCCTAAATTAAGACCAACAAGCTCATTTTTGTTGTGATGAATTTTTACAATCTAAGGGGGAATCGCTCAGTTCTGCCTCCAGGACAAGACTGATGACAAATGTCAACATGCTTGTGAAGTTAATTTAAAAAGTGTCTATTTAGTGTAAATATGTTTAATTGCATGCCAACATTATGTATAGACTAGTGCTTATGAAGCAATGTTATTCTACATTTATAAACTTGATTGTGTTTTGGAATGATATCACAAAATCAGTGTCATATTCTTGACCTTATCACCGTTGCTGCTTACAGCTGATTTGATTGTACACTTCAAACGAAGTGGTTCAAATTGATCAAATCTGGTCTAGAGATTGAGTGGGTTGTTTGTAGAAAGAGTTCAAGGAATTGTTATGATCTTCCCTACTCTGCTAAGTAAAGATATATGGTAAAAAAATATATTTTGAGCTGTAGCCTATGGTTTATCTGGATACCTATTTGAAATAAAATGTACCAGCTACTCCTGTTTATTTCGATCATGGGCATGTAGCCTAGGCTACATCTGGAAAACTAGAGGAATGAGGTAACTTTGATTTCAAAAGAGAATACAACTCTTTAAAATGGCTTTTCCAGATAATTATGCTGGCATACACTACACTGTCTATGTGAATTAACGCTTACTGCTGTCGCACGTGGTTGACTGAGTCCCCAGTGTTATGTCTGCTTAAGATTCAGCTTTCTCGCTCACCTGCCCTGATTGAGATCAGTTCCCTCCTCCATGGTGACCACGGTTACCTGCTCTGCATACGTCACCACGGGCCCCCCCTCAACTGCCTCCTCCATGGTGACCACGGTCACCTGCTCCGCCATCACCACGGGCCCTTCCTCAGCTGCCTCCTCCATGGTGACCACGGTCACCTGCTCCGCCATCACCACGGGCCCTTCCTCAGCTGCCTCCTGGTTGACTGGCTCACAAGCTGATACTGAAAACCATATATTACTATAAAGTAATATACTTTTGTGGTGGAAACAAAAGTCATATTTCATTACCATACAATTACACATTTTCAAAATTACAAATGACATATACAACAGTATTTGCAATGTTTCAAATAATTTGATTGCAAATGTGACTGGGGCCTTGTATAAACTTGTTAGGCTACTAACTTTCAATATCCATGTATGACCACAAAAGCCTGTGTACAGTACGACCAGGTACAGTAAAATAATGTGGTTGAAATGCGACTGGCTATATGCCTACATCATAGAAAATCTACATACATCATTGGCATTACTAGTGATGCCACTATGATTCTGGGAAAAATAAAAAGGCTAAAATGACAAACACAGGTCCATAACTGTAGACAGAGATTCTGGCACTCTCCTGGTGAGTACATGATCCACTCCAAAAACATGTGAGAATGTTAATCAACTGTTTCCTATCATTCACACGTGTGTCAAGGATTAGAATCTCAGTTTCAGTTTTGAAATACCCAATTCTAACACTTAATCAAATCTGATTAGAAAAGTTTTGAATAACTTGGTCCTGTTGATTACTGTCTCAAATGTTTTCTGTGTCTCACTTTAGATAACTGATGTCTGAAACCAGACATACGCTGAAGAAGGTGGACACCAACGTTTGTTAGTTTATTCCCTTGCCTGCTGAAAGTTCGGAAGTTTTGTATATTTTGTGTGCAAACCACCCTTCATTTGTTGTATATTGGTTTAACATGGCAACGTTTTTGAGCGCAATGGTACTTAAAAACATGCTTTTTTTTCATAAAAATACTTCACTCATGCGCTGCTTATTCGGCTAGTGTAGCATCATTGGTTATAAACTAAGTAAAGAATATTTGTGTTAATCTGCATCCATCCCTTATGTCACTTTATTGGGGTATTTCCTCAGTCATATGATGTTGTTTGTAAAATGTTGACTCCAACTGCTTCCCACAGTTGTCAAGTTGGCTGGATGCCCTTTGGGTGGAGGACCATTCTTGATACACACAGGGAAAGCATTTTATCTGATCTTAAATGGTTCGATCTGGAATCTTTTTTTTTTTTTTTAAGAGGGTTCTCCTACAGGCAGAAATGGTGCCCCAAAGCACTCTTATTTTCTGAGTGTACTGTGAATAACATCTCCAATATACTGTCAACAATGTTTCACTGAGCAGCTACTAAGGCTCAAATGATTCTCATTTTTTTTCTCTCTGATCATTTTAATGGTTGTGCCGACAGGACATACCAGTTTATTTTCTATTGGACACATGCAGGCCAATAAATAAACTAGCTACACTATCACATATCTAATTAAAAATGCAAAATACAACTTTCTTCTATTATACATTATATACAGAGTAATTGTTTTTTCTTAAGTTTGGTGCGGAATACAACACATTGATTCATTATATGGTCAGTTCCGGTACTACGGAATCATGAGAGATTGAGTTTCACAGTCCGTCACTCACAGCCCGCCACTTAAATCCATGAGTCTGAAATAAATAAATAATTCGCTTAAAAAGTATTTCCATGTGCTTACATGATTGATATTATTGATTGTCTTTTTACATAAATGATAACAGTGAGTAGATTTTTAAACAGCTAGCTAAAAGGCCAAACGTTACACGCTCCCGGGAACCAACAAGCTAACGCATTACGTTACAACAACAATGTTAGCCAGAGCGAATAAAGATCACTTCCAGTATACAAGATGCTAAAGCAATACACAACTTGATTAAAATACAATAATAGTCCAGAATTATACGGGCTGAAATACAGAAACTACTAGATTATTGGTAATTTCTTATCCCATAATTTACCTCGCTTTCACTTTAAAATAGCTAGTTTTTTTTTTTTTTTTTTCACCTTTATTTAACCAGGTAAACCAGTTGAGAACAAGTTCTCATTTACAACTGCGACCTGGCCAAGATAAAGCAAAGCAGTGCGATAAAAACAACAACACAGAGTTACATATGGGGTAAAACAAAACAAAGTCAAAAATACAACAGAAATACATATATATATACAGTGTGTGCAAATGTAGCAAGTTATGGAGGTAAGGCAATAAATAGACTATAGTGCAAAATAATTACAATTAGTATTAACACTGGAATGATAGATGTGCAAGAGATGATGTGCAAATAGAGATACTGGGGTACAAATGAGCAAAATAAATAACAATATAGGGATGAGGTAGTTGGGCGGGCTAATTTCAGATGGGCTGTGTACAGGTGCAGTGAACACGCAGTCCAAATACGCAGTTATGTTTATTTGTACTAATAGCACAAACTCCGAGAGCATCGAGTTAAAGCATTCAGAAGGGGCGTGGCATTGAAGTTCGATGCGCCAAGAGTTTGCTATTAGTACATAAAAACATTGCGCTAATTTGTACATCATTAATGGGAGACTGGGTTGGCATTAAACCCTGCAGCCTCCCTGGGCAATAATATCGCGAGGTTTGATTGGCTGCTGTATTTGGAACAAAGCTGCCGAACTTCAGAGTCTTTTAGGCTGCTTGCTGAAAGAAGCAGGTGTAGTGTTGCCAATTTATCAACTTTGTCGCTAGATTTAGCGAGTATTCTGACTTTTTCTGGTGGTATTGGGGACTTTTGGAGACTGACGTGAAAGCACGTATCGTTCTTACTCTTCTCAACGAGCAGCGGCCCCACCCCCGTCCCAAAGCACTCACAGGCGGCCCAGTCCTCGCGCTGCAGTCAGAGCAGATGTTCACCCCTCCGCATCCAGACTGCTAATGAATCGCGCATTCGGGAAGCTGCCGCTGGCTGATCCCGCCCTGGCTTACATTCAGGGCGGGATGTAAATGTAGGGTGTTTGTTTTTTACTCACTTTTTGTCTCTCCCACGACATTATTCCTCTCTCCTACAGCGTCCATCAAAATTACATCCACATGGCAAAATATGCAAATTAGGCGATGACGTCATTTAGCGACTTTTAGGACAGCCAATAGCTACTTTCCTTACTGAGGAGTTGGTGGAGGTCAGACATCTAAGAGGGAGAGCAATTTGCAGGTGTGCTGTTTATAAGCGGGATATTGAAAATGTGGTGAGTATGTTGCCATCTACCATACAATGTTTGTTTGGCTAGCTACATTATCTTGCACCAGTGCCAAATGCATTGCATGTCAATAGAGAGGAACCAGAGTAAATGTTTAATTGTCGGAAGCAAAGATTATTGGGTGCAAACATTTGATCAGAGGTAATGTAACCATTTAACGTTAGCTAGCTTAACTTTAGCGAAAGCACTGACTAGGCCTATCAATGTTAGTCACTAAACGTGGCGATGCCTTCAGTTGTGCAGACACCATTTACATAGAAAAAAAACTCAACGTCTCTTGTATGTTTCATTTTGTCACGAATGATGAATAAAATTAGAATTGAACCGACCTCAAAACGCGGGTCTATGTGTGTGGCAATAGGTGTTTGCTCATGACCTAAGGCCTGTGCACCAGACATAAGTTGACATGGTTTTGTGCAGTACCAGTTGTTATAAAAAGTCGGGTAAACAAAACTTTACTGTGGATGTTTGGTCAAAAATTTCGAGCAACTAAAGGACCAACCGCACAGACAACCAGTAGAGTAGTGAAGTGATGCAGACAATTGCATTAATGGAAGTTACAATCTATCTGAAATATTAAAGCTGATCTACCCCCTAAACAAACGAATAAAATTACATTTCAACTTACTATTTTTTTTTTTTTTTTTTTTTTTTTTTTTTTTTTTTTACATTCTGGCTTGTAAGGAAAAATGTCCATGATTTTGCTTTGTTTCAGTCTGTATACCAATAATTGGTTTCAAAGTCTTGATTTATTTGGCAAATCTATAGTTGACCAACCCTGGATTGCTGATGCTATGAATTGCGTCAAATCTGATTCAAACGTGGGCGAGATGGCGAGCACGAGCAAGATGAAACGTTTTTGCATGAGCAAACACTCCAGAGAGAAATGTGGGTCAGTGCTTACTGGGGATCCTTGGGACCAGTGGCAACCCCTCATTCACCTGTTTTGAGCCCCACCTGTTTAGCTCCAAAATGCAGACGTTTCAGCCTAGCTCAGTGCTTTCTGTGGTGGAGGGGCAGCCAGCGGAAAATACAGTGTAGGGGTTGGTAATCTTCTCTAGTTGCGCTGTAATTGGCTCCGTGTTCTCTCACTCCTGGGGACACTGCAAAATCTACAGAGAGAGCTATAAAGTTTAAGCTCCCTTGGGTGCTGCCATAGATTTACATTAGAAGTGCCCATCCAAGAAGGCTCAAGGTCATATTGGCCACAGATAAGATGACGTCAAATCACGTTCAACATCATACTTTCAAAATCTTAACGAGACATGCAGTCATCATGCCGACAATCTACTGGCAAATGCTTGTCATATGAAGATAAATTATAGATAAAACGTATCGGTGCTCGTCGGCCATTGGACAAACATTACACAAATTAGAAATCGCAAATTCAACAATGAGTGGTTTGGAAGGAATCAGTGGCTAACTGCAAGTGTTGCAAAGCAATCACTATTTTGCTTCCCCTGCCTGCTATTCGGTGGAGTGGGTGTGTGTGGTCCAAGTCTGGGTTTAAGGGTCTCGTTTCCAAGCTTAAAAGGATAAACATTCACACGCAACACCGTGGGCCAGAGAATGTTGAAAACATTGGCCATGCTGTCAATCCAGCATGACTTCTGCCGCATTCAAAACAACTGGAAACTGGAAACTGGGACATCTTAGACTTCAGTGAGTTCAAGACAACTGGGAACTCGGAAAATAAAAGAGCTCAGACTGGGAAAATACGTTTTGAACAGTCATTCACCTCGGAATTCCAAGTCGGGAACTCTTGCCTCTTTCTAGAGCCCCGACCTGAAGATCACTGACGTCATGATACGATCCTTGTTTTTGTTTTTTTCCTGAGTTTCCAGTTGTCTTGAAAGCACCATAAATCCAGAGAATGCCAGACTTTGATGACAAAGTTTCATGACAAAATGTGCTTACAAGAAGGACCGCTGCGCCACCTTCCTGTTCAAGTGAGCTCAGCGCAATGGTAAGTCCAAGTGTCTTGTATGCTACGATGTAATATGCCAGGGAGATATGTACTGTAGCTAAGAAAGTAATACTAAGTGTATGCTGTTAGTAGCCAATGTGCCTCACCCTAATAATTTTGTCCCTTTCACCCTCATAACCTAGCCTACTGTTCTGACTTGATGTACAGGGAGAATACTGGAAGAATGGCCCATGTTGATTTCTGTCGCTGTAGATTTCAACAGTGCTAAACAAATAGTTATATTGACTATGTCTGTCCTAGCTCGCTCATTAATGTCTTATGCGAAATTACGGAATGAATCTTATTCGCTCATCGTTCCCTTATGCCATAGTTTGTAGATTTCAATTGTCAGTAGAAACCACATTTGTTTAAGCAAGTCAGCCATATCAGTTACAGTGGGGAGAACAAGTATTTGATACACTGCCGATTTTGTAGGTTTTCCTACTTACAAAGCATGTAGAGGTCTGTAATTTTTATCATAGGTACACTTCAACTGTGAGAGACGGTATCTAAAACAAAAATCCAGAAAATCACATTGTATGATTTTTAAGTAATTAATTTGCATTTTATTGCATGACATACGTATTTGATCACCTACCAACCAGTAAGAATTCCGTCTCTCACAGACCTGTTAGTTTTTCTTTAAGAAGCCCTCCTGTTCTCTACTCATTACCTGTATTAACTGCACCTGTTTGAACTCGTTACCTGTATAAAAGACACCTGTCCACACACTCAAACAGACTCCAACCTCTCCACAATGGCCAAGACCAGAGAGCTGTGTAAGGACATCAGGGATAAAATTGTAGACCTGCACAAGGCTGGGATGGGCTACAGGACAATAGGCAAGCAGCTTGGTGAGAAGTCAACAACTGTTGGCGCAATTATTAGAAAATGGAAGAAGTTCAAGATGACGGTCAATTACCCTCGGACTGGGGCTCCATGCAAGATCTCACCTCGTGGGGCATCAATGATCATGAGGAAGGTGATGGATCAGCCCAGAACTACACGGTAGGACCTGGTCAATGACCTGAAGAGAGCTGGGACCACAGTCTCAAAGAAAACCATTAGTAACACACTACGCTGTCATGGATTAAAATCCTGCAGCGCACGCAAGGTCCCCCTGCTCAAGCCAGCGCATGTCCAGGCCCGTCTGAAGTTTGCCAATGACCATCTGGATGATCCAGAGGAGGAATGGGAGAAGGTCATGTGGTCTGATGAGACAAAAATAGAGCTTTTTGGTCTAAACTCCACTCGCCGTGTTTGGAGGAAGAAGAAGGATGAGTACAACCCCAAGAACACCATCCCAACGTGAAGCATGGAGGTCGAAACATCATTCTTTGGGGATGCTTTTCTGCAAAGGGGACAGGACGACTGCACCGTATTGAGGGGAGGATGGATGGGGCCATGTATCGCGAGATCTTGGCCAACAACCTCCTTCCCTCAGTAAGAGCATTGAAGATGGGTCGTGGCTGGGTCTTCCAGCATGACAACGACCTTGAAACACACAGCCAGGGCAACTAAGCAGTGGCTAAGTAAGAAGCATCTCAAGGTCCTGGAGTGGCCTAGCCAGTCTCCAGACCTGAATCCAATAGAAAATCTTTGGAGGGAGCTGAAAGTCCGTATTGCCCAGCGACAGCCCCGAAACCTGAAGGATCTGGAGAAGGTCTGTATGGAGGAGTGGGCCAAAATTCCTGCTGCAGTGTGTGCAAACCTGGTCAAGACCTACAGGAAACGTATGATCTTTGTAATTGCAAACACAGGTTTCTGTACCAAATATTAAGTTCTGCTTTTCTGATGTATCAAATACTTATGTCATGCAATAAAATGCAAATGAATTACTTAAAAATCATACAATGTGATTTTCTGGATTTTTGTTTTAGATTCCGTCTTTCACAGTTGAAGTGTACCTATGATAACAATTACAGACCTCTACATGCTTTGTAGGTAGGAAACACTGCCGATTTTGCAGGTTCAAATACTTGTTCTCCCCACTGTATTTTTATTTTTAAAGGCGTGGGGCTGAATGAACTGTTTCACTGCCAGACAAGGTCTTCTGTAGCTCAATTGGTAGAGCATGGCGCTTGTAACGCCAGGGTAGTGGGTTCGATCCCCGGGACCACCCATACGTAAAAATGTATGCACACATGACTAAGTCGCTTTGGATAAAACATCTGCTAAATGGCATATTATTATATTATACAAGGCTCTGCTGATAGCCAGGTGTAGCGGTGGTAAGGATTCACTCCTTGGTGGCATGCATACCTTTTTTTTTTTTTTTTTTTTTTTTTTTTTTTTTTTGGGGGGGGGGGGGGGGGGGAGAGAGTTTGCCCCATCATGATTTACATGCTAAAATCTGCACTGGTTGGGACGTCCTAAACCTAAACCCATTTTTAAATGTCAAATTCAATGGAGTAGGGACGTTGCCTGACGATTCTAACTGATTTGAGGCAATAGGAATGGTAAATAAGTCTGGCTGCGCAACCGTTTGGCAAACGTATTGCAAATTAAGAAATCATGTGACTAAACTGAATAAAAAGAAGAAACTACAATATGAAACAAAGATGACATAAAGTGATAGTAAAAAGCTTTGGAGCGTCTTAAATTAAATTTTGGGGGAAAAAGATAAACTCTGCTCTATCGTTCATTGAATCAGATGGCTCATTCATCACAAAACAGACTGATATTGCCAACTACTTTAATTTTTTTCATTGGCAAGATTAGCTAACTTAGGCATGACATGCCAGCAACAAACGCCAACACTACACATCCAAGTATAACTGATCAAATAATGAAAGACGAGCATTGTAATTTAGAATTCCGTAAAGTGAGTTTGGAAGAGGTGAGAAAATTGTCTATCAACAATGACAAGCCACCGGGCTCTGACAACTGGGATGGAAAATGACTGAGGATAATAGCGGACGATATTGCCTCTCCTATTTGCCATATTTTCAATATAAGACTACTAGAAAGTGTGTGCCCCCAGGCCTGGAGGGAAGCAAAAGTAATTCCGCTACCTAAGAATAGTAAAGCCCCCTTTTACTGTCTCAAATAGCTGACCAATCAGCCTGGTACCAACCAACTACACAAATTACTGATTAGCTGAGAGAAATTGATAAGATTGTGGGGGCTGTTTTGTTAGACCTCAGTGTGGCTTTTGACATTATCATTCAAAATTTCCAGCAGCAGACTTTGGCTTTACACCCCCTGCTAAACTCAGCAAAAAAAGAAACGTCCCTTTTTTAGGACCCTCTTTTTCAAAGATAATTTGTAAAAATCCAAATAACTTCACAGATCTTCATTGTAAAGGGGTTAAATACTGTTTCCCATGCATGTTCAATGAACAATTAATGAACATGCACCTGTGGAACGGTCGTTAAGACACTAACAGCTTACAGACGGTAGGCAATTAAGGTCACAGTTATGAAAAGGACACTAAAGAGGCATTTCTACTGACTCAGGAAAAACACAAAGATGCCCAGGGTACCTGCTCATCTGTGTGAACGTGCCTTAGGCATGCTGCAAGGAGGCATGAAGACTGCAGATGTGGCCAGGGCAATAAATTGCAATGTCCGTACTGTGAGACGCCTAAGACAGCGCTACAGGGAGACAGGATGGACAGCTGATCATCCTCGCAGTGGCAGACCACGTGTAACAACACCTGCACAGGATCGGTACATCTGAACATCACACCTGCGGGACAGGTACAGGATGGCAACAACTGCCCGAGTTACAACAGGAACGCACAATCCCTCCATCAGTGCTGAGAGAGGCTGGACTGAGGGCTTGTAGGTCTGTAAGGCAGGTCCTCACCAGACATCACCGGCAACAACGTCGCCTATGGGCACAAACCCACTGTCGCTGGACCAGACAAGACTGGCAAAGTGCTCTTCACTGACGAGTCGCGGTTTTGTCTCACCAGGGGTGATGGTCGGATTCGCGTTTATCGTCGAAGGAATGAGCGTTACACCGAGGTCTACTCTGGAGCGGGGTGGTGTGTCACAGCATCATCGGACTGAGCTTGTTGTCATTGCAGGCAATCTCAACGCTGTGCGTTACAGGGAAGACATCCTCCTCCCTCCATGTGGTACCCTTCCTGCAGGCTCATTCTGACTTGACCCTCCAGCATGACAATGCCACCAGCCGTACTGCTCGTTCTGTGTGTGAAGAGCCCGGATCTCAATCCCATTGACACATCTGGGACCTGTTGGATCGGAGGAAACCAAACCATGAGGTTGAAGGAATTGTCCGTAGAGCTCCAAGACAGGATTGTGTCGAGGCACAGATCTGGGGAAGGGTACCAACAATTTCTGCAGCATTGAAGGTCCCCAAGAACACAGTGGCCGCATCATTCTTAAATGGAATAAGTTTGGAACCACCAAGACTTTTCCTAGAGGTGGCCGCCCGGCCAAACTGAGCAATCGGGGGAGAAGGGCCTCATTCAGGGAGGTGACCAAGAACCCGATGGTCACTCTGACAGAGCTCCAGAGTTCCTCTATGGAGATGGGAGAACCTTCCAGAAGGACAACCATCTCTGCAGCACTCCACCAATCAGGCCTTTATGGTAGAGTGGCCAGACGGAAGCCACTCCTCAGTAAAAGGCACATGACCGCCCGCTTGGAGTTTGTCAAAAGACAATTAAAGACTCTCAGACCATGAGAAACAAGATTCTCTGGTCTGATGAAACCAAGATTGAACTCTTTTGGCCTGAATGCCAAGTCTCACGTCAGGAGGAAACCTGGCACCATCCCTACGGGGAAGCGTGGTGGCAGCATCATGCTGTGGGGATGTTTTTCAGTGGCAGGGACTGGGAGAATAGTCAGGATTGAGGGAAAGATGAATGAAGCAAAGTACAGAGATCCTTGATGACAACTTGTCCCAGTTCTTCCATGGCCTGCATACTCACCAGACATGTCACCCATTGAGCATGTTTGGGATGCTCTGGGTCGACGTGTACGACAGCGTGTTCCAGTTCCCGCCAGTATCCAGCAACTTCACACACCCTTTAAAGAGGAGTGGGACAACATTCCACAGGCCACAATCAGCCTGATCAACTCTATGCGAAGGAGATGTGTCGCGCTGCATGCAGCAAATGGTGGTCATACCAGATACGGACTGGTTTTCTGATCAACCCCTTCAAATTAGTGGATTCGGCTATTTCAGCCACACCCATTACCGACAGGTGTATAGAGCACACAGCCATGCAATCTCCATAGGAAACATTGGCAGTATAATGGCCTTACTGAAGAGCACAGTGACTTTCAAATGTTGCACAGTCATAGGATGCCACGTTTCCAACAAATCAGTTCGTCACATTTCTGCTCTGCGTAAAAATCGTCTGTCCTCGGTTGCAACACTCACTACAGAGTTCCGAACTGCCTCTGGAAGCAATGTCAGCACAATAACTGTTTGTCGGGAGCTTCATGAAATGGGTTTCCATGGCTGAGCAGCCGCACACAAGCCTAAGAACACCATGCCCAATGTCAAACGCCGGCTGGAGTGGTGTAAAGCTCGCCGCCATTGGACTCAGGAGTGATGAATCATGCTTCACCATCTGGCAGTCCGACGGATAAATCTGGTTTTGGCGGATGCCATGAGAATGCTACCTGCCTGAATGCATAGTGCCAACTGTAAAGTTTGGAGGAGGAATAATGGTCTGGGGCTGTTTTTCATGGAACGGGTGTTTTGTTACACGTGGTCTGCCACTGCGAGGATGATCAGCTGTCCGTCCTGTCTCCCTGTAGTGCTGTCTTAGGCATCTCACAGTACGGACATTGCAATTTATTGCCCTGGCCACATCTGCAGTCCTCATGCCTCCTTGCAGCATGCCTAAGGTACGTTCACGCAGATGAGCAGGTACCCTGGGCATCTTTCTTTTGGTGTTTTTCAGAGTCAGTAGAAAGGCCTCTTGTGTCCTTTTCATAACTGTCACCTTAATTGCCTACCCTCTGTAAACTGTTAGTGTCTTAACGACCGTTCCACAGGTGCATGTTCATTAATTGTTTATGGTTAATTGAACAAGCATGGGAAACAGTGTTTAAACCCTTTACAATGAAGATCTGTGAAGTTATTTGGAATTTATGAATTATCTTTGAAAGACAGGGTCCTGAAAAATGGACGTTTCTTTTTTTTGTTGAGTTTATAAAAAAAACATGAATGGATAACATACAATCATAAATACAATTTGGCTACATAGGCCTACAAACATTTTACAATGGATAGCAAAATCACAATGGCTTCAGGTCTAAGTTGAGACCGAAGGGCGCAAGGGTCTTTAAATTATCATGCTGTTTAATCAGCCTCTTGATATGCCACACCTGTCAGATGGATGGATTATTTTGGCAAAGGAGAAATGCTCACTAAATTTGTGCACCATTTGAGAGAAATAAGCTTTTTGTGCATATGGATCATTTCTGGGTTCTTTTATTTCAGCTCATGAAACATGGGACTAACACTTTACATGTTGCATTTATATTTTTGTTCAGTGCAATTCCATCTCCTGTATTGTTCTGCCCGCTCCACATACTTGTAAGCTAATTTGTGTTAAAGTGTCAATCAACAATTGAAACCATAAACTCCCCGCCCCTGTTTCGGTATAAAGCTGAGGGATGGGGCTGGAGAAATGTAACCACTCTCAAATTCATAGACAAAGCTATAGATGCAAGGACTGACCATCGTGCCTCCTTCTAAAACCCCATTGGAGGAGACGACCCAAGGTTCCTCGCCACAGACCTCCTCCAATGGGTTTTGAGAAGGATGCGAGTAAAGGAAGTGAGTTGAGCAGAGATTAATTGTTGAGCAGAGATTAATTGGGACCGAGCTCATGTGTATTGTTTTAGGTTGGGCTCCCTAGTGGCGCAGTGGTCTTAGGCACTGCATCTCAGTGCTTGAGGCGTCACTACAGACCCCCTGGTTTGATTCCAGGCTGTATCACAACCGGCCGTGATTGGGAGTCCCATAGGGTGGCGCACAATTGGCCCAGTGTCGTCCGGGTTTGGCCGGTGTTAGGCCGTCATTGTAAATAAGAATTTGTTCTTAACTCACTTGCCTAGTTAAATAAAATAAACGTTGAAACTTATGTTGAATGATATGTTTATTTTGTTCTACTTGTGCTCTTTCCACAGATGGCTCTGGCTTGCTGATAACATCTGAGACTCCCAATGCGATTTGACTCTTGTATTACAATAAAACTTCCAATGCCAAATTTAAATAATTTGAGATTTTGTAATTGATAGACAATGGTAGTTTCATCAGACAATTACTGTAAAACAAATGTTTTCCTCAGTGCAATGTTTGGTGAATGCATGGTGTGTTGTCCTCCATTCTAAACGACCGTCCATCCGCATCACTGCTGAGAGGGTCATTGGCTGACACCTGCCCTCCATCGAGGTCCTGCACGACTCTAGGGCAAGGAAGTGTGCGGGAAAGATCATCGCCGACCCCTTCCAACCACTCTTCCAAAGACTAATCTCTGGCAAACCGTTCAGGTCAATCACGACCAAAACCTCCCGCCACCTGAACAGTTTCTTCCCCCGTGCCGTGGCCCTCACCAATCGGCCACCTGGTCCACGATGATCCCCTCGTCCATGGACTTTGCACCCTTCACTATCATCCCAGGACTGCAGATTGCTCTTTGCACTCTCTGCACATCTCTTACATGCATAATTTATCATGTAGCTTAGTGTGCATGTACTGTATGTGGATCTTGAGTTTCCCCATGTCGTTCAGCGCTTACTGCTCAAGCCGGCTAGCTAGCTAAACAGACGTCTCTGCAGTGAATCGCAAACAGAAGGCTCGTAATAGCCAATCACAACACTGGACTGGCCAATGGCAGGAATTTGTTAGTTCGTCCATCACAACAGTGAAAGTGACCAATCTAAGGTTTCCAGACACACACCCACCTTTTAAGCCTGCCCCCATCAGCCTGAAATCCAAACCCAAATGTGCCAAGACTTCGAGAGCAATTTGAGAAATTGAGGGCAAAAACATGAGTGTTTTGCTGGTGGACAATTATGTGTTCCAAAATATTTTTTCGCATTTGAATCACGTTTCTTTGCGTTACAGTTCTATATGTACTGTTTAAGATTTTTTTTTCGATTTGACCTGTGGTGATGTTCTGCTCGCTCAGTCACACTTGTAAGCTCAAGTTTTAATTTGTGCTCTCGACTGGACTGTGCACTTGCAGAACCTGTTCTCTGCTCACTCTACCACATTTCTCCTCTCTTGACAGTTTTCTCGCGCGTTGATGTTTGGTCTTGCGTGCGCAATCTCGTGCGCGTTTGACTTTTTGAGTCAGATTTGACACCATATGTAATGGCCAATGAGAGGTTTTGAAGCCACTGGAGGTCATAATTGGTACTCCTCAGAAGGTGCAGTCCTCCATAGGAATTAATGGAATTCTACAGTATTTCAATAAAATGTTTTCAGGACAATTACATGTATTTCTTTGTTTTAGTGGGGACAGTAACATTAATACTCTCTGTTCGTTGTCCGTAGCTTATGCCTGCCCATACCGTAACCCCACTGCCACCATGGGGCTCTCCGTTCACAACATTGACATCAGCAAACCACTTGCCCACACAACGCCATACATGTGGTCTGCGGTTGTGAGGCCGGTTGGACATACTGCCAAATACTCTAAAATGACGGATGCAGTTTATGGTGGAGAAATTAACATTCAATTCTCTGGCAACAGCTCTGGTGGACATTCCTGCAGTCAGCATGCCAATTGCACGCTCGCTCAACTGGAGACATCTGTGGCATTGTGTTGTGTCACAACTGCACATTTTAGAGTGGCCTTTTATTTTCCCCAGCACAAGGTGCACCTGTGTAATCATGCTGTTTAATCAGCTTCTTGATATGCCACACCTGTCAGGTGGATGGATTATCTTGGCAAAGGAGACATTTGAGAGAAACTTTTTGTGCGTATGGAAAGTTTCTGGGATCTTTTATTTCAGCTCATGAAACATGGGACCACCACTTTACATGTTGCGTTTTATATTTTTTCAGTATTTTTTTATGTTCATAATTTAAGTGTGCATGAATGTGTCTAATAGAATATACTTGTCAAACGAATGTACACCTTTTTAATATACTGAACAAAAATATAAATGCAACAATTTCAATGATTTTACTGAGTTAGTTCATACAAGGAAATCTGTAAATTTTAAATAAATTCATTAGGCCCTACTCTATGGATTTGACATGACTGGGCAGGGGCGCAGCCATGTGTGGGTCTAGGAGGGCATAGGCCCACCCACTTGGGAGCCAGGCCCAGCCAATCAGAATGTGTTATTCCCCACAAGGGCTTTATTACAGACCAGAAATACTCCTCAGTTTCATCAGCTGTCCAGTTTCATCAGCTGGTCTCAGACTATCCCGCAGGTGAAGAAGCCGGATGTGCAGGTCCTGGGCTGGCGTGGTTAGATGTGGTTGTGAGGCTGTTAATATTTTTTTCAGTATAAATGCATTTCTATAGCTTCCAAAATCATTTTTACAATGGAGTACCAAAATGGCTGTGCTGTGGCTTCAAAACAGTGCCCCTGTTAGTGATCTAGGATTAATACATAGCATTGCTTCTGACTGCAGCAAAAAACGTAATTCAAGTGGTTGCCAGCTAGCGCGTTGCATTAATTAGTAGCTGTCCCGCGCATGTGATTCCCATTTTTTGCCGGTCAGAATGACAATTTCTTTAGTCTTTCTGTAGAGACTAATATTTTCTGATAGCTATATTTCAACCCTGCAAACCACCTTTTAATGAAGGATGACTTCAGTAGGTCTGTCATTTGAGGGGGGAAAATGTGTTGCTGATACTGGATAGCTGTCAATGCAATATTAATGAGTTCCAATCAGTCGCACGTGTTTGTTTTATTCAGGGTCATCATGCACTAAGGACCATAGCTACAGAATCGTAATGGCTCCATACAGTGTTAGTTTGGCTAATGGAATGCAACGGCACCCATTTTTCAACTAACCTGTTGTTGGCTATACTTTCTTTGTTGATTCCGAATAAAAGTTGATCTTTATAAATGCCTGTGTCCAGTTGCAGATGGTTTTCCCAAAAATATATTCAAAAGGATATTAAATCCACATCTTGCATGTGTATAGATTTTTGATTTGGTCGCACTGTCATCTACTTCTACATGTGGCCGCGTCGCATAGAAATGACTAGTTGCTGCAAAGATGTTGGGAAATGCAAGATGTCTGGTAGCTAAATTGGCAAGGTAACTCCTCACTCTGTACAAAATGTGGATTGAGTATTTTTATATGACACTGACATAAGATACTTTCTTCGTTCTCGATTCGGAAGAAAAGTGTATCACCAAGAACTGTTTTGCCGAAAATGTGCCTGCTAAGCGTTACACTAGCTACGTATCAACAGCTGTCGCCCAGCTGGAACAGCTAGAAATGGTCGGATTAGCCAATTATTTATAGATTTTATTATTATTGAATATTAAAGCATACAATCTACTTGCAGTGACGCCGCTCAACATTTACATTACATTCAGTCATCTAACAGACTCCCATCCCACAAGGCCAAAAAAGGGGACCCGAACCAGTGACATATCAGCCACCGGCCCAAGCTCCCTACAGCCAGGCTACTAGCCCTCCAAGATCTGAGACCCCCCCCCATAAATTCAAACATACTTTTTGTTTTATTTTGACTTTATTTTTGTACTTTTTAACTTTGACTGTCATTCTATTCCCCCCCCCCCCCCCCCCCCCCAGCAACTCCACTCCCACTTGTCTCCAATTCCACATCCTAACCCTCAGCTTCCCTCAGCCCATCCCACCTATCTCTGCTGGCCACCCTCTTCGGATTTCTACGCACCATATGTGTTTCAACTATGCTGTGATGTTTAACATACAATTTTGAATCTAACTAATCGAATAGAATCCACAGATTGCGAGTGGAAGATAAATACTTTTACTAGGAGTATTAGTAATTGACTGACCAGGTCTCTCCAGAACTCCCAATAATGCTATTTTTGGGGTGAATTTTAGATGAATGTTTTTGCTTTTTCAGCCATTCCTGAACCTGAGACCAGAAACATGCTACCAATGATTTATTAGTTATAAGGACCACAGGTTATCTCTGTGCGTCCATGCTTGCTCAATTGACTATTTGACCTAAAGCAAACGCAATAGCTAGAGGTCCCTCAATCCTATTAGGATAATTAGCTAGGCATTAAATAAACTTTTTCAATGTATACCGTTGGCAAAACTACAAGTAATTTTCTTATGCCATGTACGGTCTTTCCTGACACCACCTTCAGTTCAATGTTGGCTACATTTATCATCAAAATTGAACGGCAACATACATTCTAGGAAACATGCTAACTAATGTACTATTCCACAAGGATTCAACTAATTTGATCTGTTTTGGTTTAGCCTTATATGGGCTACAATTCAATAAAAAAAAATAAAAAACATACTCTACTTAGACTACAGTCAGATGACTGGTCTATCTATGATTTGTCAGATGGCAAATGTCTGCAGTCAGAGGTCTGGCTTTTGTGAGAGGGGATATTGGTGAGCATGGTAGGTAGGCCTATTACTCCCCTCTCCTGCTGGGAGTGGAGACCCTGTAAAGAGACTATAGGTTTGCAAATCCTTTGAGGAATACTAAGACTGGACCATCACATGAACCTGCTTGTTTGTCAAACTTTTAGGCTAATCCCCTTGTCCCGTCTCGAAGATCACCATTCATAAATTAACTGCGGTAGTCTGCCCTATGCTATAGGCTATGTCTCATTTGTTTTCTGAACCATATATTAGCATGTTTCAGATGTTTATGATGCTATTAAGTTATTCTTTCCTTCTGGAACTTGAAACAAACTATTGTAAATATGTTAGCTTCCCTCCTTGGAGAAAGATAAGTGCTACAGTATTTGTCATGTTGCGGTACTGTTACTTCTCTAGCCTATCGTGCGGCCTCGATGCCATGACTGGCATGCCTGGCGAGAGGAGTAGCCAACTTGTCGGTATGCCATAGCCTGAAGGTCACAGGCTTTAGTGGAACTGCAATGTAGCCCGTGACGTTGTTTCATTGCACAGACAGGATCTGTGAGGGAATGGCATGCCTTTCACTCACCACCTTTTTATAATGCTCTACAAAAAAGTTATGGGTGGACCTGCACATAGGACAGCCATTCAGGGTCTGGCCAAACTGCAAACATTACTTCTAGCTAACTAGACTGTTATCTTCTGTGGCAAGAACACAATTTGTCAACCTACACTGAGCAAAAATATAAACGCAACATGTAAACTGTTGGTCCCATGTTTCATATAAAAGATCCCAGAAATGTTGCATACGCACAAAGTGTATTTCTCTCAATTTCTTTGCAGAAATGTTTTTAGAATTTGTTTCCCTGTTAGTGAGCATTTCTCATTTGCCAAGATAATCCATCCACCTGACAGGTGTGGCATATCAATAAGCTGATTAAACAGCATGATCATTACACAGGTTTACCTTGTGCTGGGGACAATAAAAGGTTTTATCGCACAACACAATGCCACAATGTCTCAAGTTTTGAGGGAGTGTGCAATTGGCATGCTGACTGCAGGAATGTCCACCAGAGCGGTTGCCTGAGAATTGAATGTTTATTTCTCTACCATAAGCCGCCTCCAACGTCATTTTACAGAATTTGGTAGTACATCCCAACCGGTTTCATAACCGCAGACCACGTGGGTGAGCGGTTTGCTGATGTCAACGTTGTGAACATGGTGGCAGTGGGGTTATGGAATGGGCAGGCGTAAGCTACGAACACGCAATTGTATTTTATCGATGGCAATTTGAATGCACAGAAATACTGTGAGGTCATGAGGCCCATTGCAAGGCCTTTTTGTTTTAAATTCGGTCCAACGGATGCATATCGGTATTCCCAGTCGTGAAATCCATAGATTAGGGCCTAATGAATTTTATTTCAATTGACTTTTTTTGTTTGTTTAACTCAGTAAAATCTTGGAAATTGTTGCATGTTGTGTTTATTTTTGTTCAGTATATTACTGGTGATAATTCATACACAAGATATGTAGCCTATTGGTTATATAACTGATAATAAAAGGGATAGTGGTCCCCCTCATACAGTAACTAATAATCACTGTCATTGTCCTATACCCAGCGTCCCTAAGTGAACTACTGCAGAGGGTACCATGTGACACCTGACCTGAGCTCTGTTGGCTGTAATCAGATGCTGTCACCATGGCCTGGCTGTTAATGGGTTTGCTGCTCAGAGGGGTGGTGTGGTAGAGACAAAGGTTTTTTTTCTGGATAGAGAAGGATGGTGTGGCTATGCCCCCTTAGCCCTCCCCTTAACTGGAGCCTTATCAGTACTTCACCCGTTTCTATCCCAGCCAGCAGTAAAGACGGGCCGTTGAGATTTGTCTCTGGTGTTAACTTGTCTGTCTCTTTTCTCAGGTGTTGCTGTTAGCAGCAGTAGGCGGTTAGGTGATGGTACTGAGGCTTCAATCCGTTCTGACCCTCTACCTGTCGGTAGTGTTGGCTTTCCTAGGCTTGTGGTGGTACACTTCTTGGAAGAAAGAGCGCCTTGCTGACAAGGATGGCACAAATGAGGAGACGACCAAAGACCAGGAGCAGCTGTCCTCCTACCCCATAGACGTAGGTAACTGTGTTGTGGAGAACGGCCACTCTACTGGGATGCATATGGACAGGCACGCAGTGAGGGAGAGGTTGTTAGTGGAACAGGAGCTTGTTGATAGTACAAACACCCCAGCGGCAGCAGAGCTGGGTACAGTTCCACTCTGCCAATCACAACCTGAGGTAAGGGTTATGGCTGCAGACTGTCTCGGTAGTGACCTGGATACTGCTGCCGTGAAGCCTATTACAGAGAGCACTGAGTCTTCAGCTCAAGTGTTCCCAGAGACTGCATCTGAGAGCCAAGCCCAGGGTGGACCTGAGAATGATCTAGCATTACAAAGGAAACACCAGCCATGTTCTGATGTGGAGCAAGTCGACTCTGTGACCTAGGCTCTGGTAAATCTAATGTCTGCAGTGAAAGTGCAGGTATAAATCCACAACCACCACCACCGTCTGAGACACTGGAGGACACTACAAACAGCACTTTGAACCAAGAAACTGCAGAGGTTAGACTGGACCCAGAGGGAGAGGTTAGACTGGACCCAGAGGGAGAGGTTAGACTGGACCCAGAGGGAGAGGTTAGACTGGACCCAGAGGGAGAGGTTAGACTGGACCCAGAGGGAGAGGTTAGACTGGACCCAGAGGGAGAGGTTAGACTGGACCCAGAGGGAGAGGTTAGACTGGACCCAGAGGGAGAGGTTAGACTGGACCCAGAGGGAGAGGTTAGACTGGACCCAGAGGGAGAGGTTAGACTGGACCCAGAGGGAGAGGTTAGACTGGACCCAGAGGGAGAGGTTAGACTGGACCCAGAGGGAGAGGTTAGACTGGACCCAGAGGGAGAGGTTAGACTGGACCCAGAGGGAGAGGTTAGACTGGACCCAGAGGGAGAGGTTAGACTGGACCCAGAGGGAGAGGTTAGACTGGACCCAGAGGGAGAGGTTAGACTGGACCCAGAGGGAGAGGTTAGACTGGACCCAGAGGGAGAGGTTAGACTGGACCCAGCGGGAGAGGTTAGACTGGACCCAGAGGGAGAGGTTAGACTGGACCCAGAGGGAGAGGTTAGACTGGACCCAGAGGGAGAGGTTGGAGAAGACAAGATGTCAGTGCATTTTGCAGAGGTGAGGCTGCAAACCAATCTGGCTAAGAACTCCCTCTTCTCCAAAGACATCCTGCCTGCTGTGGAAGAACCAACCTGTGAGTGAAGTCGACAGGATGACACCTGTTTGGCTTCCCCCAGCCACCTAATAAGCAGTCAGGTGTCTGCCTCAAGGCTGACGTGGTCTCTGCAGCAGTGAGTCAATTCCTGAAGGAAAAGACCCTGCTAGGACATAGTGTTAGTCCTCTCCGTAGCAGGGACCCCTGCAAAGCCCCGGACCACATCTCAATGGATAACAGTGAACCTGAGAGTGAGATGCCTCCTCTATTGCAGGAGGATCAGTGTTCAACAACCGGCAGAGAGTCTCCTATAGTTCAGGAGGATGTGAAACACGACCGCAGCAGTACAGTTGAGATTGAGACTGAGAAGACCGAGCTAGCAAAAGAAGATTCTGCAGTAGGTGATTCTGGATCTAGCTCAGGCCAGACCGAAGAGGGCTCCAGTGGCAAGGACTTGAGCACCAGTGTGAGCCTGCAACCACCCAGGGTACCAGCTGAAGGACTGGGGGCCACCAGCATGTCCTTCACTAACGGCCACAGGATGGAGGAGGTGGACATTCCGGGTGAGCCGCCACAAAGCAGACTTTCAACTTCTCACAATATATCGGCATCCTTTCTGTCCAAGCTGGCCTGTTTTAAATATATTTATTTTCCTTTTATGCACAGTTTCAAGTACGAGAACTCTTGCCATGACAGGATGTGTTCTCTTCCCTGTTACTGTTGGGCTGTGTTTGCTAGTTTGTTGTGTACACAACACAAGTGACTGTTTTTAGTGACTGATCCTTGCTGCCCCCAGGCTCTGATGTGAACAGCATGGACTGTGTAGACAGTTACTGTGAACACGAAGCCAGGGACAACAAGCATAGCAACAGTCCCAGTCCACCAAGTCAACTACTGAACACCGATCAGGCAATTGTAAAATACATCCAAAGTCACAACAGCAGCCAGCCACTGACTGTTTGGGAGATAGAGGTGCCAAAGGTGAGTCTACCTCCCTGTCTAACCCTCATCATTCCTCCACCACCTTACTGATAATGTATTTTCTCTGGCTACTGATTTCCAGTTTAGGTTCTCTAATGTAGGTGATATGAGGGCTTGTAGATATAGCCTTGTTGTTACAGTAGTGTGCTGCAGTCATCTCTCTGTAAGTGAGACTGAGACCTGGTGCTCCGGTGACCTGGGTACAGCTGTCTGATTCATAGGGCTGTGGTTGGGCTATAATAATGGCACGGTGGTTGGGCTATAATAATGGCACGGTGGTTGGGCTATAATAATGGCACGGTGGTTGGGCTATAATAATGGCACGGTGGTTGGCCTATAATAATGGCATGGTGGTTGGCCTATAATAATGGCACGGTGGTTGGGGCTGTGGTTGGGCTATAATAATGGCACGGTGGTTGGGCTATAAAAATGGCACAGTGGTTGGGGCTGTGGTTGGCCTATAATAATGGCACGGTGGTTGGGGCTGTGGTTGGGCTATAATAATGGCACGGTGGTTGGGCTATAATAATGGCACGGTGGTTGGGGCTGTGGTTGGGCTATAATAATGGCACAGTGGTTGGGCTATAATAATGGCACAGTGGTTGGGGCTGTAATAATTTGACAGTGGTTGGGGCTGTGGTTGGGTTATAATAATGGCACGGTGGTTGGGGCTGTTGGGCTATAATAATGGCACGGTGGTTGGGGCTGTGGTTGGGCTATAATGGCACAGTGGTTGGGGCTGTAATAATTTGACAGTGGTTGGGCTATAATAATGGCACAGTGGTTGTGGCTGTTGGGCTATAATAATGGCATGGTGGTTGGGGCTGTAGTTGGGCTATGATAATGGCACAGTGGTTGGGGCTGTGGTTGGGCTATAATGGCACGGTGGTTGGGGATGTGGTTGGGCTATAATGGCACGGTGGGTGGGGCTATAATAATGGCACGATGGTTGGGGATATAATAATGGCACAGTGATTGGGGCTGTGGTTGGGTTATAATGGCACGGTGATTGGGGCTGTGGTTGGGTAGTGTGTAAAGGGAGTCCTGCTGCCCTGCCTGTTGTCATACTCTCCTCAGGTTCTCACTCAAGAGGTCACTCCATAGAGCCAGGCACACAGAGAGGGGGAGTGATCTCTCTTTCCAATTACTCTTAGAAGTGCCTGGTGGTATTGGTTACATCTGAGCAAACTGAACCCATGTTATCAGAGCAAGAGTGAACTGGACAGATGTGTGCATGCTCACAGAGAAAGACGCATACCTTCTAGTGTAATATAGTAACTTATGCATGATACACTCTTTTGTATTCTCTGGTTTCACTCCAACAGCATTTTGTTGGTAGATTGATTGGGAAGAAGGGGCGATATGTGAACTATCTGAAGGAGACGTCTGGAGCTACGGTCTTTATCACCGCCCTGCCTTACACCCAGGAGTTCCACATCTGCCACACAGAGGGTGAGTGCCCCAGGACCTGCCTCTCCACAACAGGACATCACTTGTAGTTGGGATTTGGGAACCTAGGCTTTGGGAGCTGTAGTGGCGCTAGTGGCTCGCTCAGTTTGTCCTAGTTCCTCCAGGGTCAAAGGAACAGGTCTATTGTGCTCTGGAGCTGATCAGGAAGAAGTTCAAAGATCTGGATGTGACCAACTTATGTCCAACCTCCAGTGGCCAGCCTGCCCCCTCTCTCCATCACATCCTGGGTAAGCTTGGCTGAAGCAGTGTTGCCAACTAATCTTCAGGGGAAGTTGCTAGAAGCAGGTCGATTTGTTGCTAAATGACGTTGTGATGTCATTGCGTGATGACGTAATAACGTAAACGTAGAATACACAATAACGTTACTCAAATTGACTGGCCATCTCTGCAAAAAATATGATTTGACATTTGTTAGTTTAGATTTGTTTGTTTATTATCACATTTATATTTGTAAAAGTAATATAAACACAACACATTTTATATGATCAGATATTTTTAAACACATTTACATTTTACATTTACATTTTAGTCATTTAGCAGACGCTCTTATCCAGAGCGACTCACAGCCAGTGAATACCTTTTCTTTTTTTTTTCTTTTTTTTTTATACTGGCCCCCCATGGGAATCGAACCCACAACCCTGGCGTTGCAAACGCCATGCTCTATCAACTGAGCTACATCCCTGCCGGCCATTCCCTCCCCTACCCTGGACGACGCTGGGCCAATTGTGCGCCGCCCATGAGTCTCCCGGTCGCGGCCGGCTGCAACAGAGCCTGGATTCGAACCAGGATCTCTAGTGGCACAGTTAGCACTGCGATGCAGTGCCTTAGACCACTGCGCCAGGAGCTCACCACATTGAACACCACATTGAATTATTGAAGAATTACACTTTTTTTTTTTTTTTACTAGTAAACCTACACATTATGAACAATTATAGTTTTAAGCAGTGTATTGGTAGGTAACATGCTACCTAACTGATCAACAATTATAGGTACAAGCTAATAACAAGGTATATATGCTATTTTATTGAACAAGCAACTTAACTCAAATAATGTCTCCCCAGGCATCTCTCCCCAGCTCTCTCCAGGTTGTTGTGCTGCTTGACTGGCTACAGTGAGGGGGAAAAGTATTTGATCCTCTGCTGATTTTGTAAATTTGCCCACTGACAAAGACACGATCAGTCTATAATTTTAATGGTAGGTTTATTTTAACAGTGAGAGACAGAATAACAACAAAAAAATCCAGAAAAACGCATGTCAAAAATGTTATAAATTGATTTGCAAAACATGACTTAGTACTTGGTGGCAAAACCCTTGTTGGCAATCAGAGGTCAGATGTTTCTTGTAGTTGGCCACCAGTTTTGCACACATCTCAGGAGGGATTTTGTCCCACTCCTCTTTGCAGATCTTCTCCAAGTCATTAAGGTTTCGAGGCTGACGTTTGGCAACTCGAACCTTCAGCTCCCTCCACAGATTTTCTATGGGATTAAGGTCTGGTGACTGGCTAGGCCACTCCAGGACCTTAATGTGCTTCTTCTTGAGCCACTCCTTTGTTGCCTTGGCCGTGTGTTTTGGGTCATTGTCATGCTGGAATACCCATCCACGACTCATTTTCAATGCCCTGGCTGAGGGAAGGAGGTTCTCACCCAAGATTTGACGGTACATGGCCCTGTCCATCGTCCCTTTGATGCAGTGAAGTTGTCCTGTCCCCTTAGCAGAAAAACAACCCCAAAGCATAATGTTTCCACCTCCATGTTTGACGGTGGGGATGGTGTTCTTGGGGTCATAGGCAGCATTTCTCCTCCTCCAAGCACGTTGAGTTGATGCCAAAGAACTCGAGTTTGGTCTCATCTGACCACAACACTTTCACCCAGTTCTCCTCTGAATCATTCAGATGTTCATTGGCAAATTTCAGACGGCCCTGTATATGTGCTTTCTTGAGCAGGGGGACCTTGCGGGCGCTGCAGGATTTCAGTCCTTCACGGCGTAGTGTGTTACCAATTGTTTTCTTGGTGACTATGGTCCCAGCTGCCTTGAGATCATTGACAAGATCCTCCCGTGTAGTTCTGGGCTGATTCCTCACCATTCTCATGATCATTGCAACTCCACGAGGTGAGATCTTGCATGGAGCCCCAGGCCGAGGGAGATTGACAGTTATTTTGTGTTTCTTCCATTTGCGGATAATCGCACCAACTGTTGTCACCTTCTCACCAGCTGCTTGGCGATGGTCTTGTAGCCCATTCCAGCCTTGTGTAGGTCTACAATCTTGTCCCTGACATCCTTGGAGAGCTCTTTGGTCTTGGCCATGGTGGAGAGTTTGGAATGTGATTGATTGATTGCTTCTGTGGACAGGTGTCTTTTGTACAGGTAACAAACTGAGATTAGGAGCACTCCCTTTAAGAGTGTGCTCCTAATCTCAGCTCGTTACCTGTATAAAAGACACCTGGGAGCCAGAAATATTTCTGATTGATAGGGGGTCAAATACTTATTTCCCTCATTTAAAATGCAAATCAATTTATAACATTTTTGACATGTGTTTTTCTGAATTTTGTTGTTATTCTGTCTCTCACTGTTCAAATAAACCTACCATTTAAACAGGTTGTCTGGGAGCCTTACTTGCAGCTCCTTGCTTAAAGCAACAATGTAATTGATGCACTGTCTCCGAATGACCTTTTCATCCTCTGGCGCAAGACTGAGTTGGTACACCGTGCTCTCGAAGGTTCCCAAGGTATGGTGATGGACTGAGATGTCCATCAATGGCATCCTTCAGGACATCAATTTTTGCTATAGGGTTGACTACTCTGGTGCAAATTGATGTTAAGAGGTGTACTAGATTGTCCAAAAGCTTGACAGGATCTGTTTGCTCTCCCTCAAATGACTTCACTGCAACTTGTACGTCGGACAGGATTGATTTCAAGAATGTCAAGTAGACATAGTTGGTCTTGTCCATGTACATGGCTTGGAGCACATCCGCCATGTAGCAGTGCTCACTGGCCTTGATCAACTCAGAGTGGAGTTTCAGTTCTTCCCACTGGCTCAATATACGAGTTACCGCAGGCTCAATCAATAGCCAACGTGTGGCACACACTTTGGTGATCTGCAGGGGTTTCTGGCCACAATTAATAGTGGCATACACTGCTTTGTACGCCTCGCGCCGTAGTTCCCTGATTTTAAGTACTCAACACTGCTAGGGATGGTTTCTTTGGATGCTGCACTGACCGCCAATTGTAAAGAATGGCACACACAGTGGATGAGTACCAAATTGAGCAATGCACATTCTTCCATTAAAATCTTGTGCAGCCCGTTGTGCACCACAGTCATCATTGACACATTATCAGTGTCAATACCTTGAAGATGATCTTTTTTAAGGTTACACTTCTCAATAAACTCTAAATAAAGTTGAAGTGTACCTATGATAAAAATTACAGACCTCTACATGCTTTGAAAGTAGGAAAACCTGCACAATCGGCAGTGTATCAAATACTTGTTCTCCCCACTGTGTGTGTATGTGTGTATGCATGTATATACTCAGCAAAAAAAGAAACGTCCTATCACTGTCAACTACGTTTATTTTCAGCAAACTTAACATGTGTAAATATTTGTATGAACATAACAAGATTCAACAACTGAGACATAAACTGAACAAGTTCCATGTGACTAACCGAAATGGAATGATGTGTCCCTGAACAAAGGGGGGGTCAAAATCAAAAGTAACAGTCGGTATCTGGTGTGGCCACCAGCTGCATTAAGTACTGCAGTGCATCTTCTCCTCATGGACTACACCAGATTTGCCAGTTCTTGCTGTGAGATGTTACTCTACTCTTCCACCAAGGTACCTGCAAGTTCCTGGACATTTCTGGGGGGAATGGCCCTAGCCCTCACCCTCCGATCCAATAGGTCATGCTCAATGGGATTGAGATCCGGGCTCTTCGCTGGCCATGGCAGAACACTGACATTCCTGTCTTGCATTGTCATGCTGGAGGGTCATGTCAGGATGAGCCTGCAGGAAGGGTACCACATGAGGGAGGAGGATGTCTTCCCTTTAACGCATAGCATTGAGATTGCCTGCAATGACAACAAGCTCAGTCCGATGATGCTGTGACACACCGCCCCAGACCATGACGGACCCTCCACCTCCAAATCGATCCCGCTCCAGAGTACAGGCCTCGGCGTAACGCTCATTCCTTCGATGATAAACGCAAATCCGACGATCACCCCTGGTGAGACAAAACCGCGAGTCGTCAGTGAAGAGCACTTTTTGCCAGTCCTGTCTGGTCCAGCGACGGTGGGTTTGTGCCCATAGGTGACGTCTGGTGAGGACCTGCCTTACAACAGGCCTACAAGCCATCAGTCCAGCCTCTCTCAGCCTATTGCGGACAGTCTGAGCACTGATGGAGGGATTGTGCGTTCCTGTTGTAACTCTGGCAGTTGTTGTTGCCATCCTGTACCTGTCACGCAGGTGTGATGTACCGATCCTGTGCAGGTGTTGTTACACGTGGTCTGCCACTGCGAGGATGATCAGCTGTCCGTCCTGTCTCCCTGTAGCGCTGTCTTAGGCGTCTCACAGTACGGACATTGCAATTTATTGCCCTGGCCACATCTGCAGTCTTCATGCCTCCTTACAGCATGCCTAAGGCACGTTCACGCAGATGAGCAGGTACCCTGGGCATCTTTCTTTTGGTGTTTTTCAGAGTCAGTAGAAAGGCCTCTTTTTTAGTGTCCTATGTTTTCATAACTGTGACCTTAATTGCCTACCGTCTGTAAGCTGTTAGTGTCTTAACGACCGTTTCACAGGTGCATGTTCATTAATTGTTTATGGTTAATTGAACAAGCATGGGAAACAGTGTTTAAACCCTTTACAATGAAGATCTGTGAAGTTATTTTGATTTTTACGCATTCTTTGAAAGACAGGGTTCTGAAAAAGGGGCGTTTCTTTTTTTGCTGAATAGATAGATGGATATAGATAATACATAAGCCCAGAAATAAAAACACATTGTCCAGCAAAAAATATCGTAATGAAAAATAAATATATTCTAGAAATCACATTGGCTATCCATGGAGGTTGGTTCAGGTTGTCTTTCAATCACATCACTCTGCCAGTCTACTGCTCCTGTCTGTGTTGAGCTCACACTCACTAGCAAACTTTTAACATTGTATCAACTGGGCCCTGCCAGCAAAGTTCCTGTGAGTCCATGACAGACACAAACCTTTCCACCAAGGAAGATTTAGATTATGTAATTTTGCTACCTCTCATCGAATGCCTGGTTGTGTAATTGGCTTAACAGTGCAAATGAAGATAGCTAGTACCAAATAAATCAACACTGAAACAGAGGATATTAATAAGCCAGATGGACAGAGATGTGCATTGTGTAAGGAGCCAACGTTCACTTGGTAGGCTATCATTCCTCCTTGCAAAATTATTGCAATCACTTCCATGTGGTGTCAATGAATCGGCAGTCGATTCTCCTAAAAATAAAAAAACATTAACTACACGTGACCATTCAGATGGGTATCTATTTAATATGGCCGGTAAATCTCACATTTTGTCCAGCAAATTAAAATCTGGTCAGACATTTGACCGGCACGTTTTATTCCTAGTGGAAACACTGCGATTAATGGTGGGATTGATGTTGATGATACTCCTCCCACAGATCTGACTTTGTGGCGTTGCCTTTCCAAGGGTCTGAGGTGATCCTGGAAAATATTGCACCCCTTCCAGGTATGTTTCAGCTCTATTTCTTTATTCTCTACTTTAAGAAAACAGAATATCAAAATGTTAAATTCTGTATTTAAACATGAATTAAAGTTCATGCTCATATCTCGGTGTTATCTCTTCCTTTTCTACTAGGAGAAGAGTTTTCAGCACTGGAGGAAATGACACAAGGATTGGCACTACTTGCACAGGTAGAGAAAATAAGTGCATGGATATGTGTACAGTCAGCACAAAGACATAAGGAGAGGTAGTCCCTGTTCTTACTCTGTATATCTGCACACACCTCAGGTCACAAACTGTCACACCAGTGGCATTCCTTTGGTACAGATATGGAGAACAGAAGGAGAAGAGGTAAGCAATATTTTGTTTATTTTGAAACAGGAAAGCATCACTACATGTTAAACCTCTTTTTAAAATACTTTTTATAAAAGTATTCTAATGGTTTCATGTTGCTAATGTTTCTCTCTTGCTCTTGAAGTCTGTGAACCGTGCAGCTGGGTAGACAGCACCTGACTGTGAAGCGCAATCCTGGCTATTCGGATAGTTTTAATGCATCCGTTCTGCCTTGTGAGGTAAGCACAGATCTATAAGTGATTGGATAGGTGTGAGTAAGGTTACCACCCTATTACTTTCACCAATTCAGATCTGTGATTACTTCAAGATAGGTAGGAAGGAACAATGGATTTCTGAAGTATTCCTTTGTCTTTCACCTTTTTACCCCCTCAGTCCCACCTCTGGACTGCTGACCTTGATGGAGCACAACAATGTCTTCCTGTTGTTTCTTTACAACCATACACACACAATCTGAGTTGTATTTATTTATTTTTACTCCCACCCACTCCTTCTTTAAATGTTTGTTAATTATTATTACATTTTTGTCCAATATGATTAATCTAACTTCACCCCCCCCCCCCCCCCCCCCACACACACACACACTGAACACTGTTTTGTTTTCAATGTATACAGTCCTATTAAACTAAATAAAGATCAACTGTCCTTACGGAGGTCTCCTCTTTGGCCATAGCCACAGACTGTTATGTTGTAATATGTACAGAATAGCTACAGTCTGAAAATGTATTGGCTTCAATCAGGTCGTATTAAATTAAGGCATATTGTGTACGTTTTGTGAGTTTGTTGGATGATACACACATTTAGGATCCTTTTTTTGTAAATTGACCTGAAGTTCCAAACTCTCTAAATATATGGCTCTGCAGAGGACATTTTTGCTTAATCAGCCAGTGCCCATGAGGGACTTGTCTGGATTGTTCTCACTGAGGGTTATTGTTCTTCTCCTTTTGATCGTCTCACTGAGTGTTTGTTTCTTCTTTTGAAGGGGGAGCATGAGTATTATTTTTCTCTCTCTGATTTAAGTCGTTTTTGAAGTAGAAGACGTTATTTTACAAAAAAGGGGAATGGTGGAATGAGTAGATTACCTCGTGAATCCAGTAGATGGCACCTAATGCTTAGTTTTTGCTATTCCTGTTAGTCAAGCGCTAGGTAGGGAGTGTTAAGAATACAGAGAGAACCTGCTCTCTTGATAAGCACACACATGTTTCAATCAATTCACAGATTCATCTGTAAAGAATGAGCTTGTATGCATTTTGGTTTGACTGCTAAATGTTATATGAACTCTCTGCAATTAAAGTTGTAATCAAACATTGTTTACTTGAGGCAACTTGGGCGGTTTACACAGGAAGACCAATTCTTATATTTTTTTTCACTAATTGGTCTTGACCAATCAGATCAGCTTTGAAAAAGGTCTGATATGAAAAGATCTGATGTGATTGGTGAAAATACCAATTAGTGGAACAAAATATAAGAATTGGGCTGTCTGTTTTAATGCAGCCTTGGTAGGCCTATCATTCCAGGCAGCTGAAGACTTCGGGCCGTTCCTCTGCCCAGGCATTGCTGACGCATGTAAAATCTTACAATGCCTGGATAGGTATTTTAACTAACCACACGTTATAGCAATACGTCAGTCGAAGACGTGGCACGCAACAATTGGTTGATTCATGCAACGTCTGAACAGGGGAACGCAACCTTAATGTTATTTTGTAGCAAACTACTCATTCAACTGAAATATGGAATGAAACACTTTTAGGACCAATTTTAGAGCCATTCTGAATGAATACTGCATACAGGAAATCACGCCTATGATGAAGGAAAACAAAATATTTGTTTTATCTGCTTGCGTCTAGATTCATCCCCGTCTTTGAATTTAACACAGTAAAATGTTTTTTGTTTAAGATGCAGTATATCAGATGTGTTAGCTGCTTCTTTGCCTTTTCATCCTCATGTTGTATCCCAATTCTGCAACTCCTAGTCTTTCATCAGCTTCTAACCAGGTTTTTTTGTGGGAGGTTCATTTACTTTTTGTTTAAATTTAAAGGGTTGTTTCACCCCAAATCCGTTGAGTTGCAGCTGTATATAAATGTGAGAAGTCAATATTATATACAAATGGTAATTTGTCATGAACTGCCAGATTTGTGGATTGGATTTCCTTCCTTTTGTTCTATTCACTATAATTTACAGTGTCAGTGGTGTAGACTGAAGACTAAGGGACGGTTGTTTCTTCCAGTATGCCGTCTGTGTGCATTTCAGTGCAGAAGTCAAGAGAGTTGTTCTGCTGATAGGATAATATTTGGGGGGAGTTGGGTAAGATTTCCGAAATCACCTGTGGTGCGCATACATTTTTCAGCAAAGGCCTCTGGTTAATGCAGCAGCATGCGCTCCTTGGTGTCTTTGAGACTAATTAAAGGCGTGTGGCATGTAAAAAAATAAAATAAAAAACAGCTAATCGGAGGGCAGGACTATGAGGAGCCTCATCCAAGACCCCCATTGATTAATGAAGTCACTGTCATTCTCCATTATTTCCACTGCTCATAATAGCACACTCGCTCACCCCCCAGCAGTGGAGAGTGATTGAAGGATTCGCAAAGGTCTCCTCACGTTGAGCTCCATAAAGGCTCTCTTTAGTCATGATGCTCAAGTCAGCGCTGCACTCTGTGATGTTTTGATTTGAATGTGATTTAACTGAAATGTAATCTAAAATAAAAATTATTGTTACATTTATTAAACTGATACTTTGGGATTTTGGCAATGAGACCCTTTATCTACTTCCCCAGAGTTAGATTAACTTGTGGATACCATTTTTGTCTCTGTCCAGTATGAAGGAAGTTAGAGAAATTTTGTTTTGCGCGCCAATGCTAACTAGCGTTAGCGCTATGACTGTCTATGGGTATATGCTAGCGCTAGTTAGCAACTTCTTTCAAACTGCACGCAGACACACATGGTATCCACAAGTTCATCTGACTGTGCTTAAGAAAAGTACATTTGTGATGGTTGAAATGGATTACAAAGGTTGCCATTTCATGGAAGAAACTAGCCATGTATTTAGGGTTATTAATGACTCACAACATTATTGAATAGTATTTTCCTATGAACAATACTATTTTAATAGAGAGCTCTATTGTAGGCTTACATTACATTATCCTGCAAATAATTGTACTGGATATTTCTGTGTAGTTGTGTGGGTGGCTAACCAAAACAGGTGCAATTTTTTTGCAATCAATCATGGAACCTAATGTAGGACACAGGTGTGCTGGGAATTAATAGGAGTATGGGGAGCTGCTGATGCTATAGGTTTTGGTTTTCCTGCATGGTGAAGGTAAAAAAATCGCAGGTATTGCTTTTTGACACTGTAGAATGCTCTGGGAAAAATAACTTTTGGTGTTATGGTACTTTAATGTCCCCCTGTATTTGGCATGACAGAATTTGCGCTCTAAAAAATGACAACAAAAGAGCAATGGATTTATTCAGAATTAAAGCAATCACTACAAAATATTCCCAACCAGTATTATGCCCCACTTTTTTATGCTGGAAAATGACATTTTAATCTGAGATTGATGAATCACTGCTTTAATAAATACCAACATCAACATTAAGAATTGACATGCATGGCATCAAAAACATGGTGGCTGTTTCTGGGGGATACTGCAGGCCAGGGCCATGCTTTTAACTAAATGTCATTACAATATGGCTTGAAGATGTGAAGTCATTATAAAGGAATAGACCTCCGCAGAGCCTCCTAACAGAACAGCAGAGCATCACACTGGCACTGTCACTGAGATCTGCGCATCGATCTCGTCTGGCACTCACGGTTTGAGCTCTCTGTAGGACGACGAGGGACCGTGTGACAGCTGCAGCAGACAAGGAGGTCCCCAGCTGTCCTTTCACGCTCCTCTTCCCCTCTGCTCTGCTCTCATCTCATACTATCATTTCTTCCTCCTCCTTCCATTTAAATCCCTAATGGCTCCCTGCGATCAGCATCCACAGGCCTGGTTATCCCTCTGCCATCCTTGAGTTACTGTGACGTTTCTGCGTGTTGAATGCCATCTACAGAGCTGTGTGAGAACATTGCTCACGTTGAATGCTTGTCAATGCTACAGTAAGTTCAATATATGAACGCTCTCAGGACACAATGTTTTCTTGTCTCTATGCTCAGCTATCTGGGTAGAGGGGTTCACATTATTGAGGTAGTGTTCAATTTCACAGCTTCATGTTTTAACCACATTTCCTCATTGAAAAACGCATAAATAAACTCTGGAGTTTGTTTGTGTATATTTAATTGTGCAACAGGAACATATGTTTCATATTTCAATGGAGAACCATGTCATAAATGTTTTGAAGTGCATTGATATGTTCAAGGCATGTAACAGATGTAGGATATAAAATATTAAACCGTCCCTTAAATACTTTATCCGTTCATTAATCAAACACAGATGCCATTGTAGCTGCAGGCAAATTCACAAATGTGTCCCTACCGTAGAATGCTCAGGAGGCTGCTGAGCGGAGGACGGCTCATAATAATGGCCGGAACGGTGCGAATGGAATGGCATCAAACACATGGAAACCATGTGTTTGATGCATTTGATACCATTCCACGAATTCCGCTCCAGCCATTAACACGAGCCCGTCCTCAACAATTAAGGTGCCACCAACCTGTGGTAGAATTATATAATACAGTTTCCTCACTGTTGTCAAGGGGGTTTCCATGCGTTTTACATATTGTCTCGAAACCCTTGATCACAAAAATACCATATTTTCCCTTTACTCTTCAGCACTGAACCAACCTTTGATGGCATGTATAGTTAATTAATAGGTAGGGATTTATTACATTAATATGCAGAGAGGAAGGGTATGTAATTGTAGACTTCTGAAAGGGATCTCGGCTGCATCGGTCATGTTGTTTGAAGGCTGAATTGCATCTCAGAAAGGCTCACTTAACACTAGTGGCTGCTCAGATTAAAGGGAATGCACCACCACTCCAACCTTGGCTTGGAGTGTATTCATTTCAATGAATATAACAGCTGTCACAATTACTGTGATAGATCCACATTGTGATGTTTACTTGCCTTGTGTGAAGTACTTTGTTATATTTAGTTGTTTAGCGCTCAGCTAAACCGTGTGTGTATGAGAGAATAAGTGAGTGAGTGAGTGAGAGCGCGCGCGCGCGCGCGCATGCATGTTAGACACACGCACACACACTGAAAGAGAGAATACGATAAACAGTATTGACTCATTTACCAGAGTAAACATGAACATTTCATTGTAATGTTGATAGTTTCAAGTGGCTTTTTCCTCTTTTCGAGTGGTGATTCATCCAAAAATAGTCAATTACATGTCAAAATAAATTATACCTACCAATGTTCAACCTGCTCTACATATGTCTTCTGTCTATTGTTAAGGAATAAGAGCAGGTTCAACATTGATTAGAATAACTTCATAAGGTATACAATAATGTTTATTGTACAGAAAAGTTGACCTGTGTGGCTTGTGGCCACATTTAAACTAGCTCTCATAGATAAACCAGTTCAAAGTCAGTAATGACATCACTGCACCCAGTTCTAAGTGCCTTTACAAAGGTTCTTCTCAAGTAAAAAGGAGATCAATTTGAGTGTGTGTCTGTGTGCACGCGTGCACGTCCGTGTGTCTTCCTCCCTCTGTCTCTGGCCGCGGTAAGGAAATAAACAGCAATCACTGTACCATGACATGAAATCCACTGAGCATCCAGCTTTAATTGAGCTCTCGCTTATGTTCAGATTTAATGGAAAACTAGGCCCGCTTCCCCCAGTTACTGAGTAATGAACATGCATATTCAGAGGTTACAATTAAATCCACCTCTTTTTTTTTCTCCTTTTTCATCTTCAGGTGGACTGCGTTTCTTGTACTGTAGCATTTCAAAATGCAATATGGAATACAATGCTAAAATATTCTACTAAAATAGTATCTTATTAAAAGTGTCATGTGAGGGAACATGTTTCTTCAATCCATTTGAACACACAAAATATCCCCCATTCAAATACTGTAGGCCTACTTTAACCGGTCTCTGCCTGCATTAAATATGAACAATCTACTGTACATGTTCATACAAACATGCAGAAAATATTCATGCATTTCTTTAGGATAAATAATGAGAATATTGCTGATATAAAGGCGCAAACAATTGATTCACAATATATCAATATGATAGTTTATAACCTGTAATAGCCAATAGGCCTATTCACATGCAAGTACAATCTATTTTTGGTATTTGACCATGAACTAGCTTGGTCCATCATTATTCGTTTCTCTAATTGCATGCGCGCGCTGGAAGGAAATTACGCATTAAATAAAATGTTGCCATTAAGGCGTGTCGGTTTTTTTTTGTATCGCAATTAGAACTAATCACCGTGGTTACATTGTCATAGGAGCGTTATGACCAATAGGGGGAGTGGGTTTTCAGAGTTTCATAGGCGGAGTTTCTGTATTAACGTCAATTGGATTGGTTAGTTGACAGCCCTCGCCCCGCCCAGTGTGGGCTAGGGAGAGCATGCGAGGGGAGGGAGCTAGGTTGAGCTGATCCGATCCCACGTGTGACGATTCCATTCCCGGCTCAGTAATATTCTCATAGTCGGGCTGTGCATAGCGTTTGCCGTGTCTGTGTGTGTCTGTTACTGTAGTTACTGCCTATAGTTTGGTTCGCTATGGAAGGAGACGGGAGTCAAGTTACATCTGGAAGCCCAAATGATTCACAACATGACCCGGGGTAAGATGATAACAATTTCGACTTTCCTTTATTTATTGTATTTTTCATCTGAGAATGTCTGAGAGAGGATTTAGCAAGTGTGCGGTGCTGGATTCAACTCGCAGTGCGCACATCACCATTGGTCTTACCTTCCGGATGCAGTTAGTAGCGATGAAGCTTCTACTTTGCTTTGAAAGATTACAGTAGCAAGTGTGGCCTTCCCCTTTTAATAAGATACATTATTGCTATCCAGCGAATGTTATTTTCCTTTTTTCCCTCTATTCGTTAAGATCGCTTTTAGAAGTAGTTAGTCGTCAAAATGGCCGATCTGACATCTGTACTCACTTCTGCTATGTTTTCTTCTTACAGTAAAATGTTTATTGGTGGCCTCAGCTGGCAAACCTCACCAGGTGAGACAATTATTCCCCTACATTTTCCATGTTTCTTGTTTTGTTGCAATAATTGATTGTGCATGCTGTGGTCGCGTTCTCTGTGTGTGCAGTAGGCTACTGTATGGGATGTTTGGAGTCCCTCTGTTTGCGCACAAGGTTATTTTAGATTTCCAATCATCTGAAGTCCTCTATTCGACCCCTGTGTTTTTGAAACACACTGACAACAGTATGACGACCATTTGTTATTTTCTAATTATCCGACATATTTTCTCTGTTCACAGACAGCCTTAGAGACTATTTTAGCAAATTCGGAGAAATAAGAGAATGTATGGTGATGAGAGACCCTACGACAAAACGTTCCAGGTAAAAGGTTTTTACTTTTGCTTTCCAGTTGGTGAAATGCTATCCTACACTTGTGTAGTTTATATGCAACATATTAACCCGGGCTGTTTGTCCCGCGTTGTGTTTGACAGAGATATATTAGCTCAAAAGATAGCTGCGGGCGAATGCAATTTGACATTGACTTTGGGACTGCACTGCAATGTTGGTGTAGTGTTTCCCCCCCTCTCCTTTAAATCAATATAACGTCAAATAACTTAAATATCAGTGCCCGCAATTACTATAGTAATCTACAATTCAGGAGGATATTATCTCTATCATTTGAATTAACAGTAGTTAATTGTGACAGTGTAAATAAATGTGTGCAGTTCTATTTTTTTCTGCATGTTAATGATATTCTTGATAGGCTACCATATGTTAATACTCTGAGAGAAACAGTTGAGCTTATATTTCTATCTTCTCATGTAGCCTACATAAATAATGTGTGACCTAATTGTTGTTTCTCTGTGTATCTTTGTTTTGCAGAGGATTTGGATTCGTTACGTTTGCAGATGCTGCTAGTGTAGATAAAGTCTTAGCTCAACCACACCACGAATTAGACTCAAAGACGGTATGTCTGTGTTTTGATGTCATTTGCAATGATATTTTACTGTCTGTGTTTCACGTTTTAAATGTTCATCATTGCCTTTATTCATTTCACAGTCATGCTTGAGTTATGATACAGTAATAATACTATAATATAAGTTCCACATAGCAAAATAATTCCACATTGAAACCAACAACAACTGCTGTACATCCATGTGTGGCAGGTGGCATCTCAGAATACTCACATGCCATTTACCGGTCACTGGGTTGGCCCTCTTGGTTAAGACCTATTGGTAAATGATTCATTTGATCAAAGCCATAGATGTGGAATTAGCCCATGATATCACCGTGATCCCCTTCATGCAAACTATTGTGGTAAAACACCACTTAGGGGTGAATCTCATATCTGCTCAATTTCCCTTCTCCTCTGAATGAAGCTGACACACCCCCTTTCCCATCTCCCATTACCGCTCCACATGTCCACATATCCCATGTCATTCATATGGGCTCTCACCGGCCTCCTCCATGCATATGACCTGTCAGATCATACACATCACTCTAGTCTGTATAATGCATATCGCATAAATGGAAGTGGGAAGTTAAAAATATGATTCTATTAAATAAATATGAATGCCCAAAAGGTCCATTAATCCTGTAAAATATTTGGTATTTCATTACATCAAATTATCTATTATTATACATAAGTGTATTTGAAATATTAGAAGTGTTGCTTTCAAGTTCAAGTCACAGTACATTGTCAAGTTTGTTAATTGCCAACACCTCACCAATTACCAAAACCTATTCTCTGTCTTATAATGTCAACAAACCTGATGTTTCTCCTATTAGCTTACTTCATGTATTCTTCCATTAACAGGCATCCATACACACACACACACACACACACACACACACACACACACACACACACACACACACACACACACACACACACACACACACACACACACACACAGACACACACTTCCCCATTTATGCTGTTTTATCAAAAGCCTTGAACTATTGTGCCAATGTGGCAGTAGATCAATAATTAAAGGATGTCAGTAATTTTTGAAGTGCTGTCCGTGTAGTGGTGGATTAGACAGAGTTCAGCTGAAATCATATTTGTCTGCGATTTCTGCTTGGTGGGTGGTGATATCCAGTCATGCTCACACAGCTCTGGAAATTGAATAGTGCATACCGAAAAATAGATGCTTTGTTTGCAGCCTTCTGTGAAAGCCAAGTTCAGGTGGGAGAGTATGTCTTTAAGATATATTTGGAAAGACAAACATATTGTACTTCAGCAGGCAGTGTACAATTACAGTGTGGAGCCGGGCTGAAAGCGGTGCTAGAACTTGTTGCACGGCTGTCCTCAGCTGATTGGCAAGTCACTGGAGGGTGCTTGTAAAAGCTTTCCATTTTTATCTTGATACTTGAAAGCAAAAGAGGAGCGGGTTCATGTTTTGAATGTTATAAAAGGAAACCAGCATCTGTAAGCTGTTGCAGACAATCTTGGGTTGTGCAATGCATATATCAGGGAGAAAGCCCCAGAGTGCTCTATTTAATGTGTGATTATTTGATACACACTCTATGACAGATGTTTCCTGTTTAGAGCTCTGCGACATATAATGATAAATGGCATATATAAATGAAATAATGGATAAATAGCCTACACACATGCAGTATAAATACTGCAGATTAGCATGTGTTCTATATGTATTTCTGTATGGTACGTATAGGGTGGATATACTCTTTATACATATACATTAGGGAGTTGAAGAACTCTTTCTTTGTGATAATGAATAGCCTATGCTTTAGTAAGCTTAATTGAATCACTCCTTTTCCCCCTCAAGGTGTAGATAGAATGCAGGTGGCACAACAGTTGGTTATTGACAGCACTCATACCAATGTACTTTATTTTCTCTATAGAGATGAGAAGTTCCATCTGGTGTCTTTGCTTGGAGATGTGTCCTGTACCCATATATGTTGCCATAACTGAACAACTAATACGACTCAAAGATAAACAATTCTGCCTGACAAACTAACCGTTAGTAAGTAACAATTGAGTAGCTTGTAATTAGACATATTGTCAAATAAAACACTGGTATTAGTTCTGTTGAATTTACTGTTTTTGATTATTTAATACAAAAGTATAAATAAAGCTCTAGCCTTAATAAATCCATTTGTTTTCCATTTTGTCCATACAGTGTTTAATGAATACGATTTAATTTGAGTGAAGTAAACTATAATTGAAATTACAGGTTGTAGCTTGACATATTATTGTATGCAGACAAGTCTTGAAACCTACAATCATGTTGTAATGTTTTATTTGTTTATTTTCTTCCAGAACACTACACATTTATTTATTACTTTTAGTTTAAGTTCCCTTACACTAAGGTGTGTTGTGTAAATAATAATAACATATGGCATATTGATAAGCCAGCGAGAATAGCCCATGAAAATCATAAGGATTATCATTCTAAAAGCACAATGATTTAGCAGTTGAAGAGAGTGAGGGAGGATGTCATGTTCTTTGTATGAGCTGAGTAATTGAAGGACCTAACCTAAAGCATGGCCCTATTGATACTAAGCAATACTGAGCTCGACATTTGATAGTTCCTGATGTGATGCTGAAGCAAAAGAGGGCACTTTGCCGGCACGCAAAGGAAGCAACTCTTACATCACATAGACCTGAACCAGAAGTTTTCTGCCTTATATTACATTCCAGAAGTCATTCGGCAGAAGCGCGCACGTGTAGCATGTATGTCATATGCTGTATGTACTAACTACAGTGTTAAACAGTGCCTTGCAGTCTCTGATGCTGTATTGTACCAGGTGTCTTTTGCAAAAGAGATTTGATCTTAGTGAGACTAACCTGGACATGCAATACCCTACAAGTCTGCAGGTTTAGAAAGAGGCTGAGGGCTGATGTAACTTTAAATAAAATGTGAAAAAACATTACGATTTTCTTCACATCCTGTAGCAGAAATGGTACAGTGTTCTTAAACCAAAATATTGGAGATTTTTTACAGCCTACTCCAGTTCCAAGCAGTATTACATTTTACATAGATATTCCTCCTTTGTTTTTTTTAGTGGATGTTCTCTAGTGCTAATGGTCTCAGTGTGGAAGGAGGGTTACCCCGTGGAGAAAAATGTCAGCGAGAGATGTGGACAATGAGCACATGTATGCTTTCATAATGCACACACCATCATAACGTGGCACAGCTATTGTTAAATCCCCCTGATAGCCTGAGTTGCTTTCTGTCCGGTTATGAAAACAGAGTGCTTTCAGACCAGTATGAATGTGAATGGAGACATATGGCCAAGGAGAGCCCGAGGCTTCAAAACACACATGGCAGCCATTCAGAACATATTTTGAATGTTATATTTTATTTTATGCTATATCCCATCTGGAATAGTATAAGTTATCTTTTTACGTACAGTTAGTTTAAGAAAGGATGACGAAAATGATTTTAATTGATTCTAATTCTTCTTTATGTGAGGAGTTATAGTGTTAGACTACCAGGTCGGGATTATTCAGTCTGGACTCCTGCCAGAGGAGATGTACTGTACTGCTAAATAAGTCTTATTTTCTTCCAAAACAAAGGTAGCCTATTTTGTCTACAGATATTTTTTGCCATTATTGAATGACCTCTGGCCAACCCCTGTTTGCTGTTTTGATGTAGTAGATTCAAAGGACAGAATGTCTCGTTGAGGTGAGGGGGATGAGGCCAGAGAGAGAGAGAGAGAGAGAAGAAAGGGCTGGTGCAGCTGATCTGGACAAATCTAAGCCTCCTCTGTCAGATATCAATTGAAAGTAATGTCAGCTGTGAGCTCACCTCCACCGTGCCCCTTGTTGGTTCATGTCTAGCAGGTGCTTTGTCTTCAGTTGACCGTGTAAGCTCTACCTGCCTTTTCCAGCCTTAGATTCAACAGATCCTCTAATGGATTTGGTTTTCTCCTCAGACTTTTCTTTTTACAGTATTCAGCATCTAAACAGGCAGTACTTTTTTCATTGTCATCATTCGTTGCACTGATAATACATTGAATTGAAACAACACAGACATCATTTCTTTTTTACAACAGCAGGGAAATGCAGGCTTCAGAATAGCCCATATGTGGGTAATCAATTGCTCGGGAACGATTTAACGTTCCCCCCCAAAATACTGCTTTGATGAGGGAATGCTAAATGGCCTCAAGTGAAATGATGAGGCTTCATTTGGGTATTTGTTGGCAGTGCATTTGACATTGATGATTATACTTGTTTGTGTATGAAAACCTTAGGGAGATTGACAGAAAGAAGCAGATGATAAATCATTGGATATCAATGCTTCCTAAATCGCTCTAAACACACAAAAAAACAGTAAAGAAATTAAGCCTTTTGATAAGCAATTTTTGTAGCTTTAAAAACCAATCTTAATCTTAAACTGCCAGTATAGAGTGAGATCTGTTAAGAGAGAGAGTTTACCCAGAAGCTGCAATAATGTATGAAATCCTGTTGGAAGATCTGAACTAAGGATGTAAGCAATTGCCTTCTGCCTGGATCTTACACAATCGCACAGTGAGAAGCCCTCTGAGACCCTGCCGTAAAAAGCTGTAACAGAAGATAAGAGAAGAAAAAATGAGAAGGAATGTATTGCTTTTGGTTTGTTCTTTTTTATTAGTCTGACATACCTAGTTGGAAGATGTCGACTGTAGAGCTTGAGAAATAGCTATTTTTACACTTTGGGATGTGATCCATTAGGAGACAAAGCTACCGGTATGTATGCAGTATAATTTGTACCAGAATTGAAACATTATTCTGCATTGATTGAAAAGACTATGCTCTTGTTGGTGGATTTGTTATCATTTCATGGATCTAGAAATGATCCCCTCATTGCAATGAGACTCTGTGATTTATTTCCTACTGGTGGGTGGAAATAGTACGCCACGAGATCAATTATTAACACAAAAGAGCAAACTGCTATTCCTATGGAAGCGTGTAAATGGAATAACCTTTAGTTCTAGACATGCTTTAGTGTACTGTTGTAATGTGAAATACTTGGCCTATATGATTGTGCCCAGGCATTAAATGTAATTCCCACATAAACTTCCAATTTACATGAATACTTCAACAGAATGAAAACAAACTGTAGAATTTATTCACCCCCCCCCCCTTTGGCAAACCTCTCAAAAGAACCATTCAATTCCTAGGCTGTGACCTAAATAAAGGTTTGCTTCTACAAGCTTTCTCAACAGATCCCATACTAAGTCATCATTACCTAACACAGCTACACTGGTAATCTGGACAAATGACTGCATTATCTGGCCATTTCAATAAACAAACTTTTATGTCCAATTAGTTGAATAGTAGTGATTGTATGCAGAATAATTATTTGTCAAGTTCAAAATCCATTGTGGATTCGATTGACATGCTGCAACGCTAAATTGTACCACCTTCACTGCTATTCTATTTAAAAGTTGAACTGTAGCAGAAATGTATGTTGACATCTTCAAATGAAAATGTACCGTATGAGAGAGAAAAAACAGGCCCATATCCAGCTGAGTTGATATTCAGGGACTGGTGTGTAGGTTGGAAAGGTAAGACACAACCAAGTATGACGGCTTTGATATTCAAAGTATAGGCCTATAGTGTTGTCTTTGCACAAATAGGCCCAGCTCCACTGAGTATTGGAGGTTGAATTGGTTATGCCTGAGGCTAAGTGCTAAAATGAATCATTACATGGAATTCATTATGAGCAGGGTTGCCATACCCAGGTGTTATTGAATTCATCTCTCAAATTGACCTGATTTAGAAACATGGCTAATAATCATAACTCCGCAAGATTGAAATAGGACATAGAAATATGTTCCTGCTTGGTTCTCACATGTTCCTCTTTCTCATTTGACTACAAACTTCCCAGATGGTAACCTTTGTCTCTTTTTTCAACTGAATCTTCAATTGCATTCATTATTGAGGAATGTTTTTTTATGAATATGTGATATTAGTGTTCTCTATTCATAAGCCTATGAGATGGAGAGGTTTTATAGTAGGACTATGTTTTGTCCAGCTAATGTGACATGTTCACTTCCAGCAAAGTTCACCACTTACTCCATCTTTTTGGCTTCTTTTTGTAAATTGAGAGAGAAATCTCAGGCCTACATGTGGCCAACTGAGACAGACTTGATCTCTATGATGATGCTGTGGTGGATTACATACAACCTGTTGGTATGCAAGCCTTCAAAATCATCACTGAGAAATACGCAGCAAAGTAAAGGCTTTGCCCTGCTGAACACAAAGTAATTTTCTGCAAGAGAACAATTTCGATCTGTTGACGTTTTTCCCCTTCAATAGGTCTGCTTGGATGAGATTGTTTGAAACTTCTCTTTTAAGAGCCTGGTATTAAAGTCAGGAGAAGGCAGCATGACATTGGTGCATTAAATAGTTTATTTTCATTCTGAATGCAAGATTGATAAGGCTGCAACCCCACGCCTCAATACCAGTGAAACAGAGGAAAAAAATAATTAACGAAACGACAAGGCAAAGACAGAAAAACAGGTTGATCTGATGCACCTTCCTGCTTATTTCGGAATATCTGGAGTTATTCTCACAGGCCTCAGACTACTATTTCCAACCTTGTGATCTTGAAATAATAATTTCCTCCAAACTTTCCAAGGCACTGTTCCCGTTTTGTGATCATCTCTCAGCATCAAAATGATGGCATGTATTTTGAAGTTTTAGAAATGCTGTTGTCACTTTGGAGAAACTTTAGCATTCTATCTCTGTTGCTAAAATTGTCTGAATGTTGATGCACAAATGACCATTTCTTAACACACCTTTATGTTTCTATCTTTCACAGATTGATCCTAAGGTTGCCTTCCCCCGACGCGCTCAACCTAAGGTAAGAGCAAACCACCTCACTTACTGTTAGTGCTGCTAACTGACCAGTCAGCCTCATTCTCTAAAGCACTTTTCTTTATTAGCAACAGGACTCATTTAATTTAGGAAAAAACACTCCAAAGGCACTTGTGCTATGAGCTTGGGAGCACTTCCAGCTCAGTTCAATGTGTTTCTAGACCAATCATACTATGATGACTATTTGTGAGTTTATAATTACATAGAAGAAGAGATGATTGTGCTTGTGTTACTGTTAAGGAGAAAAACATGGTCAGCAGCCTCCTTTGGAGATTTCCCCTATGCTGATCCCAATTGTACCAAAATGAAGCAATTACAATAGAGAGGTGATATTTGACATGTAGGTAACTCGTTAATGATGAGAGTATCATGTTTCATAATGGCAGAATCCTGGCTTGGTCACTGGTTGTTTGTGTGTGCTACACACACGTGCGCGTGTGCACACACACTCTGTTTGTCGAGGTGGTGTTGGTAATCATGGTGTAGCCGCAGTGTTGAGAAGTGTGTTCTTTATCCCCATATGACAAGCTTTGGGGTAGAGGGGTGAGCCTATAGGCCAATGTAGTGCTCCTCACATCAGACCTTTTAGACCTGAAATGGGTGGAGATCGATAATGGATTTTTCTCCTTCCCACCAGCTCACAGGGAGGTGTTGTTACTGAGCGGTTCAGGTTTCAAATGGGGAATTGGCAGTGAAAGCTTTCAAAGCCAGAGCACATGGTGTCTTAAGGGTATCGGCATATGGTTGAGAAACTACCAGCTTTTTTTCACTCCCTCATTTGCCTGTTTGTCACTTTAACCTTTTATCTTCCTCGGCTTGTCCCTGAACATCTAAAACACATAAAAAACAACCAACCAATATGTTTTTCCTCCGGAAAGCAACCTCCTCCCTGGAAGGCATAGCTGTTGTGCTTATTATTGTATACCTTTTACAAAAGTATGCTCTGTTTAGCTGGGATCAACAACATGGTAGAGAACAGAATCACTCAGAGATACATAAAAAAAAATCACAACCTTATAAACATCCAGTTTCATTCTACTGTTCTTGTTACATCACTGGACGAAAACAATGACACCTCAACAGAATTGGTACAGTAGTACAGAAAAACCTGCAGTTGAGATGTTTTAGTCAGGCTGTAGGGCAAGCTCATTACAGGAGAAAGGGGCTTTTATTTGTAGTATTAAGAGAATGTGGATTTCAAAGGATCTCAAAGCAATAGGATTAAGGCAGATAGAGTAGCATGGCATGGCTTTCTCCTTCATGTTCAATTGATTTAAGGCCTTTATAAGCAGTCTGGGCCTGAGGTTGCCATTTAGAAAACACTCGTCATCGTTTCTTTCCCCCCGCCTTCCTCATCCTCTTCAGCCTTGCTGCTTGTTGCTGTTGTTTAAGAGGCATGTCCCCAGTGAGAGATGGGGTTCAGTGGGGCAGCTGCTAGGGCAGGCTGCAGGTGCCTCCGTGGCGCTGGTTTGGGGAACAAAAATGTTAAGAGACCTATCGGCTTTGGTTTCCTCATGGGCTCACACCTCACTCCACCCTCCATCTATCATGCACTGTAGCATACTTTGTTTATAGTACTGTGTTACTGTGCGTTAGGGATTGTAGATTTTGACCCAGGTACTTCAGACATTGGTTTTCAGTGTAAACTTAAACGACTAAAACCAGATCTAAAGTATATAGAAAAGATAATGGAGCTATACATTTTTTAATAAGATCATCTTTGAGAACTAACAATCACCGAATAAAATTGACAGTAAGGGAGTTTCTAAAATTAAAAAAATGGCATGGAATGGGTACACCATTGATTTTGTTATAATGTTTGAGTCACTCAGATAGCATAAGAACATGGAATAAGCCTTGGCCAAATGTGTAGAATTGCAGGAAATTAGAAGTTGAAACAATAACAAAGTGTCCTGGCCGCCCCGTTTTGGTAAAAACTGAGGGATGGGCCTGGAGAAATGTAACCTCTCTCAAATTCATAGACAGAGCTATGGATGGCAGGACTGACCATCCATGATATAAAAATGATAGTTTTAACCATGTTTTGATGCTATACAGTGTTTGTTTACATTTGCTTTGTTTACAAACATTGGAGTAGAACAAGTTTATATTTTGGGTTCTGATGGGGTACGACAGTTGAACTAATAAGCTCATGAGGCATTTTATAAGTTATATTCTTCAAGAATCAATGGGTACATATCATTCATTTATAAGTCCAAAAATGGACGTAGTAACTGCTGATTGCCCCTTTAAAACAATTTTTTTTCCCTCAGCCCCATGACAAAATGTGTAGAATTTCAAAATGTGATGTATGTGTGAGGTGAATGGAGGAGTTACAGTAGGTATGAGAGAGAAACGTACAGGTGCTGTTTCTCTCTTCTCCTCCTTTGTGGAGCTGTTCTCTTTGTGTTTTCACAGGAACATGAAAACTGTGGGCTGATGTCAGCCTGGTGTGTTTAGAAACCGAAGTGGTGGTTGCTGCCCACATCGCTAGAGATTGGTTTCTCAGATGCCCGTTTCGTTACCGATACCGTCGCTGCCACTGTTGTTGTTGTTTTCACACTGCTGAATCACAGACAGTCATAGCGTGTCCCAACATGATTTTAATTGCCAGTGGGACTGTGGCCACTTTGCTGGGAGATGAGCTCTGATGACTTGTTATGGAAATGAAAGGAAGGAGCTGGGCCACTCAGAGAAGGCGAGTAGCGCAGCTTAACCCCTTCCTCACCGCCCGGCTGTCTCACCAGGGGCTGTTTGCCTCATTAGGCTTCACTAGCAGCCACTAGTCGCCACATCAATGGCAGTCATTGGGCTGCACTGATGAGATGAGCCTCTCTGTAGTGTACACAAATAGATATGTTCTGGATGTACTGAACAGTCTCTGAATGAACTAAAAAGGAGTAATACTGTTTACTTGGCTTGACAATCACAAAGTTTTCAAAGTTTTATTTGGTGCTGAATTACAGTATATGTAGATTTTAATAAGGTAGATGGAGTAACCTTCAAATGTTGTCTGCAGCTAACTAAGTGTACCGTAGGAGGCCTGAGTGGGAATAGATCTGGGTTATCAGTCATAAATACCATCAAAGCAGTGGCCCAGATTTCCCTGTGTGTCAGCTGTGTACTCTGCCTGCCTCTCTCTCCCTACTGCTGAGGGACTGCTGCTGCTGGTGGTAGTGTGGAGGGTAGGGGGAGGCGTGGCTGGAGTTTCTACTCTCTGGAAGGGCTAGAATAGATTCACTCTAACACCATATCCTCCCTCTTCCTCTTCCTCTTGTCTGGTCCTGGTCCCACACCTCTTTCTCTTTCTTTCTTTTCTTGTTGTGTGCTTCATTTTTTGAGCTGGAGAAAAGCTCCCAGGTGTCCCATGGTGCTGGAGCTGGGGACAAACGTGTTGCTGAGGGAGAAAACTCCTCTGCAAGTTTTTAATGAAGTCCAAAGGTGACGCTGTGTGATGTTCAAACAGAACCCCCCCCCCCAACAGATACACACGCACATGTTATGTTCATTTATCCTTGTGGGGACCTAAAATGTATTTCAGTTAAAAATCCTATTTTCCCGAACCCCTAACCCTTACCATAACCCTTACCATAACCCTAACCTTAACCCGTAACCCAAACCCTAAACCTAACTTTTAACCCTAAACCTAACCACTAACCTTTTCCCTAACCCAATTGTAACCCTAACCCTAAACCTAACCCCTAAGCTTAAAATAACCATTGTCCTCATGGGAATGTGGGAAATGTCCCCACGAGGGAGAATTTTCTTTGTTTACTATCCTTGTGGGGACTTTTGGGGATTTTAGGTCCCCACAAGGATAGAAGAACCAACACACACACACACACACTATAGGGAATGCTTTCCAAAGGAGAAAGACCCAGGAGTGCAGTTCTCTACTCCAATGCCAATTTAAGAAACCTGCTCAAGGGCTGCTCTCCTACATGCTCTCCATTCTTACTTACAGTGCCTTTAGAAAGTATTCACATCCCTTGACTTTTTCCACATTTTGTTGTGTTACAAATTGGGATAAAAAAAACAAAACATGAAATACTCTGTAATGTCAAAGTGGAAGAAAATTCTAACATTTAAGATTAATGAAAAATAAAATGCTTATATATCTTGATTACATAAGTATTCATCCCCCAGAGTCAATACATGTTAGTATCACCTTTGGCAGCGATTACAGCTGTGAGTCTTTCTGGGTAAGTCTCTAATAGCTGTGCACACCTGGATTGTACAATATTTGCCCATTATTCTTTTTGAAACTCTTCAAACTCTGTCAAGTTGGTTGTTGATCATTGCTACAGACATTTTCAAGTCTTGTCATAGATTAACAAGCCGATTTAAGTCAAAACTGTAACTAGACCACTCGGGAACATTCAATGTCATCTTGGTTAGCAACTCCAGTGTATCTTTGGCCTTGAGTTTTAGGTTATTGTCCTGCTAAAAGGTGAATTTGTCTCCCAGTGTCTTTTGGAAAGTAGACTGAACCATGTTTTACTCTAGGACTTTGCCTGTGCTCAGCTCTATAATGTGTATCCTAAAACTACTCCCTAGTCCTTGCCGATGATGAGCATATCCATAACATAATGCAGCCACCACCGTGCTTGAAAATATGAAGTGGCACTCAGTGATGTGTTGTGTTGGATTTACCCCAAACATAATGATTTGTATATAAAGAAAATAACAATTTTACTTTTAGTGCCTTATTGCAAACAGGATGCATGTTTTGGAATATTTTTATTCTGTACAGACTTCCTTCTTTTCATTCTGTCATTTAGGTTAGTATTGTGGAGTAACTACAATGTTGTTGATCTAGCCTCAGTTATCTCCTATCACAGCCATTAAACTCTGTAACTGTTTCAAAGTCACCATTGGCCTCATGGTGAAATCCCTGAGCGGTTTCCTTCCTCTCCGGCAACTGAGTTAGGAAGGACGCCTGTACCTTTGTAGTGACTGGGTGTATTGATACACCATCCAAAGCGTAATTAACAACTTCACCATGCGCAAAGGGATATTCAGTGTCTGCTTTTTTATTTTTACCCATCTACCAATAGGTGCCCAAATTTGCGAGGCATTGGACAACTTCCCTGGTCTTTGTGGTTGAATCTGTGGTTGAAATTCACTACTCGACTGAGGGACCTTACAGATAATTGTATGTTTGGGGTAGAGAGATGAGGTAGTCATTCAAAAATCATGTTAACCACTATTATTGCACACAGAGTGAGTCCATGCAACATATTATGTGACTTGTTAAGCAAATAATTTGACTCCTGAACTTTTTCAGGCTTGCCATAACAAAGAGGTTGAATACTTATGGACTGAAGACATTTCAGCTTTTAATTTTTTTATAAATGTATAAACATTTATAAAAACTAAATTCCACTTTGACATTGTGGGGTATAGTTTGTAGATCAGTGGCACAAAATCTCCATTTAAATTCAGGCTGTAACACAACAAAATGTGAAAAAAGTCAAGGGGTGTGAAGGTGCTGTACTTTTCTTTTCTCTTTCTCCCTCTCTGTCTCTCACCCCTCCTTCCATCTCCTCCACTTTTTTCACTCTTGACAGCCTCTCAAAACCTGGTGAATCTGCTGTTACGCCTCTCTCAGTTATGTTGTTTATCTTTAGGTGATTTTAGTATCATCATCTACATCATCTCAGAATGATTTTCATTTCAACTGACACAGCTGACTGCTGGGAATATGAAACCATCGCTGCCAGCTACTCTAAATGTCCATATGAGTTTATTAAAAGCACCAGATTCCCTGTTCAAACTCAGTCGTGCACCACTGCCAGAGTTTGAAAGAATTTTGAAGGACAAAACTATTTTATATATAACATAATACTTTACAGTATATAGAACAGAATACTTAATATAGCACATATCTCTATATACAGTATATCTCTTATCTTACGTGTTTTCACATTGGATGATAGTAGGTCATCTTTCCATTCCTCTGAGACTGGAGACAAGCATTTACAGACAGAAACACAACCTCACTATTTCTAATGGAAAACATACCCTATGTGTATTTCTGTTTTCCCTCAAAATGAATGCACTTCTGAAATGGGTTTTTACAACCGACAGGAAGTGCATTGACTTTTCACTGAAAACAAGAAACAATCCGATAGCTGGCAAAGCTAACTTGGATCAGGGTGAGGGAAAAGTCGATCAATCAGTGTTCCGTTGATGGGATTTCTTTATCGTCACCTCCCTCTCACCTCCTGGCGAAAAAGGTTTATAGCCGACACAAACAAACCCCCCCAGATGGAGGGCGACACAGAGAGATGTTTTCTCCCTGTGGTAATGGATGTTCTAGAGTGGGAGGAGATGTGTTTAAATCCCTGACCCTATGCTGTTCCAGCTTTGAACAGCCTCAATAAACTGGTCCAGACAAGAATGAGGCCAAAGCCCAGGCATATGAATGACTGTTTGTTGAATGGTCAGACAGAATCAGCAAAAGACAGTCAGAAGAGACTCAGTCTGTCAAAGCACTTCTCAGTCATTGATACTGTTTTCTCTTCTACACATTGTCATTATACAATTTATCATGTCTGTGGGTGTGTGAGTGAGCATACATTGTTAGTCTTAATACACAATATGCTTGTCTTTGTGTTTAGCGTATGTGTGCCATACAGTATATGCATGTGCTCTCTGTGTGATGCCTGGCTCCTGAGTGCTGTACCCTCTCCCCTCCTCTCTTCTCCCTGGCCTGGTCTCTTTGCTGTGGGTCGAGGGTAATTAGGTTTGGTGGGGGTTCAGGGCCGTGTTCTGTACTTATCAATGGCAGCAGGCAGGCAGTGGACAGCAGGGAGGGGAGGGAGGGAGAGAGGGAAGGAGGGCAGGGAGGACAGAGGGCTGCTGGAGCCTGGCCCTGCTAAACCTGATGCTGACTGACGGTAATGAGGAGACCCAGGCCAGCCAGCCAGGAGGGAGGGCTACGTCCCCCTCAACCCAACTCAACTCCCTCATCACTACTAACACAACCCCTATCAGATCCCTCTTTTTATGTGACACATGCATGCACACATTGAATGAGCAGCCTCACCCCACCGCAACCTTTCCCCCTTACTCCATTCACCTGCCTAGGAAAATATTAAACTCTGACCGAATGGTAGATTTGCGCTTTTAGTTAATCTACACTTAGATTTCAGATGATGGCAAATGTACATGTTATGACACCACTGACACATAGTCATAACCTTGCTGTTCTGCAGTGTGTTATTTTTGCCCTCACGTTGCCAATGAATTACGCAGAGCAGGCCCCAGCGGCACAATCTCGCACGGCATTGTGGGAGATGGAGTGGGGGGTAGATTAGTTCCAGTGTCGGAGACAGACAGGAGGAGCCAGATGGAATCTGGGAGCTGAGACAGCGTTCTGTTCTGCAGTGAGGAGAGTAGCCTACCGGGACAGGGACAGGCCAGAGCTCACCCAGTCTGTCTCTGGTCAGAGTGCACCACATTCCTGGAGGCCTGAACCCGCTGTGGCGTCTCCCTGTCCTGGCACGGAGCCTCTGGCCTGGGGCATGGGATGGTCAGGGGAGGGCATGAGTGGCCACGCACTCTGCTTCTGACACACAGCAATAAACAATCTCACAGACGCAACAAACAAGTAGATATTTGTCATCCCCTGTCTTGGGCTCGACTTTTGTTATGATCGTTTTTTGGGAGGGGGGTGGGGGGGGTATTTGTCACACCTGATGACTAGGCACAGCTGTGCCGCCAGTAATTATCAATTTTCTGCTACACTTGTCTCAAGAAGTGATTTAAGTCCTTCATAGAGTGAAATCTCTACTGCTCCAATCCTACCCAGACCCACAACACTGCTCCCCACGACCATTTAAAATAAATGCAGCATTAAAGTGCTATGACTGTATTTCTAATCTAGAATGCATTAGAGAAGATTTGAATAATCTTAAAAAGGCCTAATGGGATGGTCTGCCTAGCATGTTTCTTCTGCAGTGACCTTCATGGTTGACCTTGACTCTTGTCTCTTTCCATTTGTATTCCAAGTGGTTTCCCCTCACGTAAATAAGATATACCACACCATAGCACTTCAGCTAAACTATTTTCAGAACAGACCATCTTTATTTTTTGGGCTGGATCCTCTTGGCATAGTATTAGTCAGAGATAAACGTACAGGACCCAGCATGGATCTTCCTCTGGTTTCTGGCTGATCTAACGCTGAGTGCCTGCCAGGCCTATTAGAGTTCTTTTGGAAGAGTGGACAATTATTTTAGTCTGCCCATGCGTTCACTCTCCAAGCTGCTGTAGGCTGTAGCTGTGGCTGTAGGTTGTAGCTATGGCTGTAGGCTGTAGCTAAGGTTGTAGCTGAGGATGAGGCTGTAGATATGACTGTAGCTGAGGCTGTAGCTGTAGCTGTGGCTGTAGATATGACTGTAGCTATGGTTGTAGCTGTGGCTGTAGCTATGGTTGTAGCTGTGGCTGTGGCTGTAGCTATGGTTGTAGCTGAGGCTGTAGATATGACTGTAGCTATGGTTGTAGCTGTGGCTGTGGCTGTAGCTATGGCTGTAGCTGTGGCTGTAGATATGACTAGCTATGGCTGTAGGTATGGCTATAGATATTACTAGCTATGGCTGTAGGTATGGCTATAGATATGACTAGCTATGGCTGTAGGTATGGCTATAGATATGACTAGCTATGGCTGTAGGTATGGCTATAGATATGACTAGCTATGGCTGTAGGTATGGCTATAGATATGACTAGCTATGGCTGTAGGTATGGCTATAGATATGACTAGCTATGGCTGTAGGTATGGCTATAGATATGACTAGCTATGGCTGTAGGTATGGTTATAGATATGACTGTAGCTGTGGCTGTAGCTGTGGCTGTAGCTGTGGCTGTGGCTGTGGCTGTAGATATGACTGAAGCTGTGCCTGTACAGGCCACTAGGACTACAGTGCTGTATTGCAGGATCCAAGTTGTCATGGCTCTAAGAGCTCACTCTTACCTTTATGCAGAAGCAACTCATCCTCTGCCCTTTTTGTAACCAATATCTGTCAATACAATGGGCAGAATGTTCTCAATTAAATTGGGTAGATTAATGCATTATTTCATTGGATAACTGTTTGAATTGCATATCTAGTTGTATGATTAGACTTTTTATTCTTTGATAAATCCTCCATATGGAACTATTTATCTTCCCATGTAACATTGAACAGGTATTTGTACCTGTAAATGACACTTTGAAAAACCTCGAACTTGTGTGTCTCCATAGAGCATGAAGTCAGTATGAATTTTCATCCCATCCACATATGAATATTAATACAGTCGAGTTCTGATGTTTTATGGTGGCACCGTGGCACTGTCATTTTTAGCCAAAGCAATTTTAAGCTTTTGAAACCTTAAAGGCCCAATGCAGTCAAAAACATGATTTTCTTGTGTTTTATATATATTTCCACACTATGAGGTTGTTGTAATACTGTGAAATTGTGGAAATTATGATAATGCCCTTTAGTGTAAGAGCTGTTTTGAAAAGGTACAGTAAGGTACTTAATTGTTACCCAGAAATTATTTGATATCGAGGTAAAAATGGCTGCATTGGACCTTTAAGGTATGCCTATTGCTGTAATATTTAACAGAGCTGTCTGCTGACACAACATGGAAGAGCTCTCTCTCTCTCTCTCTCTCTCTCTCTCTCTCTCTCTCTCTCTGTGCTCGCTGAAACAGCTGAGCTGCCACTGAGTCCCTGGCTGAACCCCAGTGATGCCGCTCAGAGGAGCACACACGCTGGAGGGGGAAAGCTTAGCTTTTTTAGAGCATTTGCATTGCATGTAAATCCCCCATCCAAACAAAGCAGGCAATTCCCAAGAGGGTCCAAATTGGCCAAACTAAACAAATGAATGGGATAAAGTGAACCCAGTGGTTGACATTATAGCCACTGCTACCAGAGGGACCTGGGTGCAGCATGGAGGATGGAGGAGAGGAGAGGAGAGGAGGGGGAGATGGGATAGGAGGGGTGAGAGGGAAGCTCATGCCCTCTAGTGTTGTGATCTTCAGAGATATAGTAGGTTGACTTGTCCATGAAGTAGTCCTGACCTGTTATGCCCTTGTTGCCCTTGTTCTGCAGCCTCAGCGGCCTGTATGTGTGTGTGTGCTTTTGTGTGTGCGCTTGGTTGTGTGTGTGTGTATCCTCTCCTCTCCTCCTCTCGCTCCTCCCTCTCCTTCTGCTTCCTCTCCCCTTATTGAAATTCATATCTCTTTCTCCTTCATGCATCTTGCTAGTGGGCAGGCTTTTGTGTGATGAATGTGTGTGTGTGCTGTGTGTGTTTTGTATGTTATTTTGAGCCTGGCCGAGATATATGTGGGGCTGTAGCTGAGGCTGAGGCTGTACAGGCCCCTAGGACTACAGTGCTGTATTGCAGGTTCCAAGTTGTCATGGCTCTAAGAGATCACTCTTTCCTCTATACACTCAAAAGGCTTCAATGGCTGTCCCCACAGGAGAACCCTTTTTGGCTCCAAGTACAGATGTAGGATCTTAATTTGATAACCCTTTTGTTGCTGAGAATTTTCCTGCACAGCAGGAAATGCTAACTTGTAGTGTATTCAAGGTTTAAAAAGGCTTCTAAAGTTGGTAAATACACTTTAAAATGTCAGACTTGATTTGCCCTAACAAAAAAATGTATCACCCCTACAGCAAAATTCCTGTTGCTGCAGGATTATGTTCCTGCTGTAGCAAACTGGCTCAAATTAAAATCCTACATCTGTAGAACCCCTTTTGGTTACGGGCAGAACACTTTTGGGTTCAATGTAAAACCCTGTGTGGAAAGGGTTCTACATGGAACCCAAAAGGGTTCTACCTATTATTTTTTTATTTATTATTACCTGGAACCAAAAGGGTATTACCTGGAACCAAAAAGGGTTATTCAAAGGGTTCTCCAATGGGGACTGCCAAATAACCCTTTTAGGTTCTACATAGCATCTTTTTTTCTAAGAGTGTACAGTAGCAACTCATCCTCTGCCCTCTTCTGCTTCGAGCTTTCTGTTCCATACTCCATTCAGACTTCATTGTTTTTTTAACCATTGTCTGTCCATTCAAATTCAATGGGCAGAATTTTGTCTCAATTTAATTGGGTAGTGTGTGTATGTGTCTGTGTTGTTTGGAGCCTGGCCGAAATGTATTTTTGTTCCGTCTAAATGTGACTCATAACGGACAGCTCTTCACTGATATCCCCCAGTCCCCCTCTCTTCCTCTCACTCTCTCCCTCAGTCTTTTCCTTTCTACAGTATCTACCCACCCATGTTTTCATAGTCACACTCCCTCTGTCTCCCTTGTTCTATCCCTCTCTTCATTTCACTCTCCTCCTTTCTCACCCCCCTGTTCTCCTCATTTGCCTCGGCTTGATAAATCTGATGCTAAATTTAGAGGCATTTCTTCTTCTCCAGAAAGACATTACCGGCTCTTAGAGAGGGATAGAGAAAGAGGGAGAAAGAGAGGACAGCAGGCATGACAGAGGAGAGGAGAGAGAGACTCCAGGCCCTGCCTCTTTACGCAGATCCCTCTCCCCTCCCACAAAACTGTCTTTCCACATCAATAATACCTGTTCACAATGGCTTCTCTAAGTTAGTATGGCTACTGCCTACTTACTACTGGATTCTATTGCACAGTATTTTTAGATGAAGGTATGATCTTGCTGAACGTGCTGCCAGCCTTAAGTTTAAACAAAGGTAAATGCAGACTTATCCTGCTCCATTTACACTGATCAATTAGGCCTAATCTCCTTCTGAGACTCGATACCACCTCCTTGGTATACTGAACATTAAACCCTGTAATACCTTATACTTGACAAGACATGGGTGATGACATACAGTAATGCAGATACATCTCCTAATGCCGTCTATCTTACTCCTGACTTGCCCCCAAATGAAATATCTCTGAAAAGGTGCACATCCAATTTGACAGAGATTTCTTTGACCGTATTTGCACAGAGTTAGTGTGCCATCACGTTGTTAAGTAGGGCTGTGCTACATAAGACTATATAGACTCGTCTGGCCCAGTTTCTAATGAAATACCCCTCTGACTGGAATTACTCTCTAAATCTGCTTGGAGTGCTTTTACTCCTTCTACTAGTATCTTTTGATAATGCTGGGTAGAATTCCATATGCTCGGTAGAACTCTATATGCTGGGTAGAACTCCATACGCTGGGTAGATCTCCATACGCTGGGTAGATCTCCATACGCTGGGTAGATCTCCATACGCTGGGTAGAACTCCATACGCTGGGTAGATCTCCATACGCTGGGTAGATCTCCATACGCTGGGTAGATCTCCATACGCTGGGTAGAACTCCATGCTTTGATTGGGATATATTTGGAAATCCCAGGACGCCCACATTGCATCAATAGCGGAAGCACCTCGGTATACCAGTGTTTTAGAGGCAATTACTGTGAGATCGATGGAAAAAGAGGTTTGCAGTAACAGAGGGATCCAGTGGAACAACAGTGGTTGTGTGTGTGTGGGCATGGAGAGGGATTTCATGTGGATGAGCCATGTTTGCCTTGTTAGCTGGACTGAAGGAGGGGCGTTGTGTGTGTGTGAGTGTACGTGTTACTTGTGTGAGTGTACGTGTTACTTGTGTGAGTGTACGTGTTGCTTGTGTGAGTGTACGTGTTGCTTGCATGAGTGTACGTGTTGCGTGTGTGTGTGTACGTGTTGCGTGTGTGAGTGTACGTGTTGCTTGTGTGAGTGTACGTCTTGCTTGCGTGAGTGTACGCGTTGCTTGTTTGAGTGTACGTGTTGCTTGCATAAGTGTACGTGTTGCTTGCATAAGTGTACATGTTGCTTGCGTGAGTGTACGTGTTGCTTGCATGAGTGTACGTGTTGCTTGTGTGAGTGTACGTGTTGCTTGCATGAGTGTACGTGTTGCTTGCATGAGTGTGTGCGTTAGGGCTGGGCGATATGGCCCAAATATCATATCACGGCATTTAAAAAAAATTGGAAGGTATGACGGTATTTTGTTTTTGAATAATACAAGTTGTACATTTGCTTTTGAGTAAAAGCGTGGCAACACATACAGTAGTGTGTGGCAACACATACATTCTAAGTGATTTCGATGGGTCTTTCTCCATTCTGATTGTTTTATACTGTTCAATTCAACCCAAAGTTATTTTCAGCACTCATTTGAGATCATTTCCACACTTATAGACCTTATCTCATCGCTGCATCTCCCCAACAGACTCGGGAGAGGCGAAGGTCGAGAGTCATGCGTCCTCTAAAACATGACCTGCCAAGCCGCACTGCTTCTTATCATACTGCTCGATTAACCCAGAAGCCAGCCGTACCAATGTGTCGAAGGAAACACCATCCAACTGACAACCGAAGTCAGCTTGCAGGCGCCCGGCCCGCCACAAAGAGTAGCTAGAGCATGATGAGCCAAGGAAATCCCTCCGGCCAAACCCTTCCCTAACCACGCTGTGACACAGCCTGGGATCGAACCTGAGGCTGTAGTGGCGCCTTAGCAGTGCCTTAGACCGTTGCACCACTCAGGAGGGCTTATAGGCCTTATTTTTAACCAAATGTTGCAATTGCGATTTGACTTGGGATTTAGAGTAAAGCACTTGGGTGAACTGTTGGCATCATTGAAATATAATGATTATTCTAATTCTATAGTTAGAATATAATAGTGGGCACTTTGTATACAGTGTTGTTTGATATGACAACGTATGGAAATGCTAGGTAGGAGTTATTATGACAGGGTAGGAAATCAAAATTGTTGTTAAGTGTTTCCTTGGGGACCCAATAATCTTTGACAACATTTAATGTATTCTCTTAGCTACTTCATGTAGCTAACATATTCATGCTTCACATATTCCTCTTTGATTTAGAAGATACTGTTGTACAAACACGCTGATTTAGGTCTAAACCATCACTGGTATTATCAGGCTGTATAGTTCATTACGTTTGCTCTGACTCAGTACATTTATTAGCTAGCTAGCGATTAGCATTAGCGGCTAACAAGATTTAGGCCCAACTTGCTAAGAAAAGACAAACTAGCTGTTTGCAGATGTAAGAAACACAGGAGATGTTCACCCCTCCGCGTCCAGACTGCAAATGAATCGCACATGTGGGAAGCAGCCCTGGCTGATCCCGCCCTGGGTGGGATGTAAATGTAAAACCTTTTTCAAAAACAAGAATCGACAGAAGAAAGTTCATTTGTAGTTCTAAACATATTTAGGGTGTTTTTTACTCACTTTTTGTCTCTCCCACAACATTATTCCTCTCTCCTACAGCGTCCATCACAATTACATGCACATGGCCAATTATGCAAATTAGGTGATGACGTCATTTAGTGACTTTTAGGACAGCCAATAGCTACTTTCCTTACTGAGGAGTTGGCAACACTGGCGTGGAGAGAGATGACTCAAGTAGCAAAGTAAACTATAAAAATGGACGTTACACACAGCGTTTCACATTTAACAAACCAAACATCCAAATATCATAAAATACGGTATACCGCCCAGCTCAAGTGTGTGTTAGGCAGCCAGGGCCAGAGACAGAGCCCAGCCTTAGAGCTAGCTGCTAGAGCTGCACACGAAGTGGAGATCAAAGTGATGGCCATTGCAGCTGAACTAACAACAACAGGCAGGCCTTTAGGAATGGGTCTAAACATGTAGGAAACAGGCTCCCTATATGGCTTCTCATGTGAAGAGTTTGTAACCCACATATTTGTCCGTAAGTGTTTTTGTTCTCATTCCCTATTAATCCTTAAGGCTTCTGACACACATCACAGGGTATGCATACTGCTGAGCTATCTAGCAAGGTGCAAAAACCACAGGAAACTACTGTTAATGAATGAATCAGCATCAAGTTAATGTAAAAAATAGTAATTATTTTCTGTACGGTTGATACAGTTGGAGGCTTAAACAGCCCCTTAATTTATCTTTGTACTAAAGTACTTCATGGTTCTAGTGAGGCTTCCCCTGCCCTCTATACACTGTATACTATCCATGGGGTAATTCAGTGAACATTACTCACCCTCCTCTCTATAGCAGCTCTGGCAGCTGGGTAATGGCCTGTGTACTGTAGAAGACTGGCCTCTCTCTCTCTCTCGCACACTATCTCTCTCACTCTGTCTAGTCCCTCTAGTCTCTCTCTCTCTCTCTCTCTCTCTCTCTCTCTCTCTCTCTCTCTCTCTCTCTCTCTCTCTCTCTCTCTCTCTCTCTCTCTCTCTCTCTCTCTCCTCTCTCTCTCTCTCTCTCTCTCACTGTCTAGTCTCTCTCTCTCTCTCTCTCTCTCTCTCTCTCTCTCTCTCTCTCTCTCTCTCTCTCTCTCTCTCTCTCTCTCTCACTGTCTAGTCTCTCTCTCTCTCTCTCTCTCTCACTGTTAGTCTCTCTATCTCTCTCTATCACTCTCTCTAGTGTCTCTTTCTCTCTCTCTCTGCCCCTTCTCTCTCTTTCTTTCTCTCTGCACATCCTCCTGTTCACAGTGGAACGTCTCCCCTTCCTTAGCATCCTGGCTTCTCCTTCTGTTTATGTAGGGGACTAAAGGGAGGGGGAGATGTGAATCCTCCTCCTTCTCCTCACTGGAAGCAGCAGCACGCGATGGCTCCACCACTCCATCATGCCATGCGCTTCAGGAAGAGAAAGGACGTTGTAAAGAGTAATTAGTTTGCCATTAAGATTAATAGTGCAATTATCTGCTATATTCAACAACACTTAAGGTACCTTTAAGTAAACAGTGTGGGCCCTGAGGAAGGAACCCTTGTGTGTGTTAGCCTAGGCTAAGCCTTCCATTGGACTGTGTTTGAAGGGACTGGAACACTGTGTTTATTTCTAAGAGGCTATTCTCATTGATGAACATTCAAGGAGAGGCAGCACAAACAAGATTTCAATTCACATAATATGTGCATAAACTTTTCAATTGACATCACATCCTTGCCTTACCTTTCGTTGTGGCTGGCAACGCGACATTCTTGCTCTGCAGCTCCAAATTACCTTAAATACCAGTATCACTGTACAGCCACTGACTAGCCAGTAAGTTTGCAAACCATTCAACAATGCAAGCAACTTTTCCTTTAAAACATATTAACTCCACTCTTGCATAATACAACCAAACCATATTACACTCTTGAATAACTCAACAATTCACAAGCATGTACAGACGATTAAAGGGTTTATTTTCTTGTTCGTACACATATTAGCTAAATGTACACATATAACCTAAATGTAGCTTGCAAGACAATAACACAGCTAGCTAGCTGTTAACGTTAGCATATCAAACATGAACGTTTACCCCTCTCATACGAATATAAAAGTACCGTTTCAACGTATTAAAGGGTAACTCTCAACCCCAAAATGCATTCAGGTGAGAAGTTGTGGGTGGGGGGAATTGCTAATAAATATTCATTTTGGGGGTGGGTAAATGTAGTTGTACCTGAGCTCAACACTTTCTCACTGAAGCATACTTACCAGAAATCCAATGGCACACTCTGATAATAAAGTTATATGCATTGCGAGGCTAGGCGGCTCTGGACAGTTAGCTCACAGTGGTAAAGCACTGAGTTCCTGACGTCTATTGCCACTTGTGGTGTAAGTTCAAATCCCTCATGGGGTGCAAATTTGCAATGTGGGCTCATATTAATTGCGGTATTGTGTTTGGAAGAAAAGTGCAATCATCACCTTGAAAATGAAGATTAGGGGCTCAATTCAATCCAACCGGCATTGCAGTATTTACGCAGTAACTCTTTTTCCAATGGTCAAATTAACTCACAGATTGGTCTGGGTATTGTATGAAAATCTACAACTACTACCATGGCGACACCTCTCAAAGGTATGCTTTCACTTCTCAGAATTAGAAGTGTGTGGGCACGGGATAATTATTGTAAATTTAAGGATAAAAAATAAACAGATACCTGCCCCATGTGGGATTAGAACTCATAACCATGGAACTTTGAGCCAATTGTTTTAGTGGACTGCGCCATCAATCAGTCATAATGGTTGGGAAAAAATACAAGGATTTGACATGACCACCATTGTCATTTATTGCTCATTACGATGGATGTAGCTACAAATATAATTGTATAATCCTTATAGCCTACATGTTTTTTTATTCGTTAAAGCACATAGATGTGTATGAAATGGTAAGCAAAAACGTTGAATTTGGTCATATGCCGAAATGTGCCTTACGGCCTTTTGAATTTTGTGTAACGTCAGAAGTCGAGTCAAGGAAGCACCAGAATTTACATGTTTCACTATAAATAAGCCTAAAACATCTGTTTGTTGATGAAAAAAAGGTTTCTTCATGAAAGTTACTCTTTAAAGTTACCTTAGAACAAACCAGACTTCATTTTATGAATATCATGAATCATTATATAAGCTCAGTGGTGCTTAAGTAAAAATACTTGAAAGTACTACATAAGTTGTTTATTTGGCTACCTGTACTTTACTTTACTATTTATATTTTTGACTACTTTTACTTTTACTTCACTACATTCCTAAAGAAAAGTATTATTTTCCCTGACACCCAAAAGTACTAATTACTTGTAAATTATGTCTGAGTGTTGGAGCGTGCCCCTGGCTATCCGTACATTTAAAAAACAAGAAAATGGTGCCGTCTGGTTTGCTTAATATATAATTTGAAATCGTTTATACTTTTACTTTTGTTACTTAAGTATATTTTAGCAATTACATTTACTTTTGATACTTAAGTATTTAAAACCAAATACTTTTAGACGTTTACTCATGTAGTATTTTACTGGGTGACTTTCACTTTTACTTTGAGTCACTTTCTATTAAGGTATCTTTACTTTTACTCAAGTATGACATTGGGTACTTTTTCCACCACTGTATGAGCTAAACGTAAAATTGCAACTGAAACATTGATAATTCCCCTTGTGCATGCTTCTTGCCTGGATGGTGGCTCAGAGCAGCCAAGGGGGGAAAACCACTGTTGAGCTTTCCCTTTTCTTAAAGATACAGTGACAATTTCAGAATGTAACAGGCTGTTACTGCAATTTCAGGTGAAAACTCAATAAAACAAGTCATACATATAATAAAAATGTCTATACATTTCAGCTGTTTCAAACACGTTGCTCTGCTATTAGTATTTTTACTGTGTGAATGTGGGACTCAAAGAGACAATTCTGTTTACACTTCCCTGCTTAAAGTGGGGCAACTGTTGGGCAAGTGTCGTGCGTAGGGTTGCAAAATTCTGGAATCCTCCAACCAGGATTTCTGGAAAACCAGGGAATTTATTGAAAGTTAGTCGTGCGTGACCTCCGGAGGTAGCGTTCGAGATTTGAGAAATACGCAAGTTTACATACAGTAATGTCTCTCGTGAATCGATACTTATCGAGAATCTCTCGAAATTCTCCTTAATTCTCGTCAATGAGAATAGAACCTAAGGCAGGCTGTTGCCCAGTGTGTGAACTCTTGCTTTCCCTAAGAAAATATGTGTGCCTCTCTCTCTCCTCTCCCTTACCCCAAGCATGAGGTTTGCTGCTCAGGCATAATTGCCGGCTTAATTAACAATCAGTTAGACCAACTGATTAATTAGTCTGGCTGAGCTTCTTTGTACTCGGCCTTCTGCGAATTCACACTGTTTGATGGATGAGCTGGCCACCGGTCTCCATCACTCTGTATAAACCTATCAAATGCACAACCATGAATGTGAAAAGTAGCTTTAAAAAGGATCTGTGTGTAAACCCATATAACGCCTGCAGTACTCTCACTCCCCACATTTAAAACTATGACTTCTCTTACTACAACAGGTGTGCTTTACGGCTCTAACTTATGGCTGTAAATTGACTTGGTGGGAGCACTGTAATCAGCAACTCTGGGCTGCCAGCTTAACACAACTACAGCCAGGACATTACGTTTCTCTCTCTCTCTCTCTCTCTCTCTCGCTTTTGTGAGAGACTCTACTTTTTCTAAAACAGGAGGAAGGAGGGAGGTAGAAAAGCATTGCAGGGGCCTACAGACATCAGGCTTCATCTGGAGCCCAGGGTGGGGCCGGGCCGCTGGGCCGGGGAAGTAAATGTCAGCTCCCCGCAGGGTGCTGTGGAAGGCAGAGCTTGGTGCCTTTGATTGGGTTTCTGTGCTAGTGTTAATAATAATAATTTGGTGGGTGCTTATATCTGTCCTATTTCACACATGTACAAGGGTGTTACTGGCCTCAGTGGCCTGTGGCAGCACTTATTCTCCCTGAGGCCTTAGAAAGTGGCTGGGCTGGCTGAGATGGGCAATAGAGGAGAGAGAGGGGAGTGGTACCTCCCCGCTACTGCTCATAGGCTAGTGGGAGACAGGGGCGACAGGGGGTGTGGTGTGGAGCAACCCCAGCTGGGGCTGAAGGAAGCACAGAGCTGGAGGCTTCTAACTGTATCTGCTTCCACAACCAGAGCAGGAAGTAATAAGGAGCTGCTAGCAATTGGAACCTCAAAACACTGACTGACTGCCCTTTGAAGGCACATGAGTCTGGCGGGTTGAGAGGCCATTATTTACAGTGTATTCTCAGAAGCAGGATCAGTCGATCTATCAGACTCCTTATGGTCCAGCATCTGGTCTGTCCCATTATTTTCACTGCCCAGTACTGTAGCTGTTGTTCTATCCAAACAGAAGCCTGCTATCTATATCTGAGAGCCCTCATCACTCTAGAGGGGGTCCAGGGGAGTCAGGGAGGGAAGTGGAGTAAAGGTGAAAGAAGAGGGGGAGTGGCAGAAGAAGCAGGCTGTGATTTGACTGGCCAGCCAACCGAGGCAGAGCCATGACCTCTCTCCCTACATGGGGAGCAGCACTGTGTCGCACTAATGGCCCAAACGCCTAGGAAGGGAGGGAGGGGGGAGGGAGAGGTGGGGAGAAGCAGAGAAAGGGAGAGTGAGGATAGGAGCAGGTGGGAATTCTGCTTGGTTGATGGATGAAGGTAATGTTTCCATTGTTTCAAGTCAGCTGTTATGATAGAGATGGAGTACATGGATGGAGAGGTTGAAAGAGAGATGGGGGAGGAGAGAGAAAAGAAACAAGAGAGAGGGGGTGGCAAAGAAAGTAATTGTAAGAGAGAGAGGAAGGGGGTGTCTTGTTTTTATAAGTGTGTGTGTGTGTGTGTGTGTGTGTGTGTGTGTTTATGTTCTTGCGGCCTTGACCTTTGGGATTTTCTGCTATTGATGTATATTATGAGGCAGATCAACATTACCTATTGTTGCAGTCATTACTGCAGAGTTAGATTGAGCTCATTGTGCATTCTCCTCGACCTCTCGCAAACATTCCTAGATTAGTCTGAGCAGTCACTTAGAACCATTTTTGAATCGTAGGCAAAGCAAGATTAGTTTGATGCTGCATGGAATTTTAGCTCTTGAATCCAATGCGGTGCTTTGCAATTGAGTGGAATGATGAACAATTTGATTTGATAAAAAAACGATGAGAATGGAAAAATCTGGCCAAACAGAACATTTCAATGGGTCATGCACACAAAATAATTTAAACAGCCATTGTTACAACTAATGTTCCCTCTAAGCTAGTGGTCCTCTGTAGCTCAGCTGGTAGAGCATGGTGCTTGTAACGCCAGGGTAGTGGGTTCGATCCCCGGGACCACCCATAAGTAAAAATGTATGCACACATGACTGTAAGTCGCTTTGGATAAAAGCGTCTGCTAAATGGCTTATTATTATTATTAAGCAGCGCACGTGCACAGGTGTGCAGCTCCCCCCAGGACTGCCACGCAGAATAAATATCAGCCCGCGCAGAGAAGCACGAGATTGAACTTCACTCATCTTTTTCGTTTTCCCCTTTAGTTAACACTAGTAATGTTTCCCTCTACTGTGCGAATTGTGATCGAATCAACGCAATATTAGCCACTTTCAATGCAACATACCGAAACAAAATGAACTACGCAAGAGATTATTTTGTAGGCAGAGTGCATTGGAGTAGGATTCTTTAAAAATATATATATATTATTTCACCTTTATTTAACCAGGTAAGCCAGTTGAGAACAAGTTCTCATTTACAACTGCGACCTGGCCAAGATAAAGCAAAGCAGTGCGAATGAAAACAACAACAACACAGAGTTACATATGGAATAAACAAAACGTACAGTCAATAACACAATAGAAAATCTATATACAGTGTGTGCAAATGTAGTAAGTTATGGAGGTAAGGCAATAAATAGGCCATAGTGCAAAATAATTACAATTTAGTATTAACACTGGAGTGATAGATGTGCAGAAGATAATGTGCAAATAGAGATACTGGGGTGCAAATGAGCAAAATAAATAACAATGTAAATAACAATATGGGGATGAGGTAGTTGGGTGGGCTAATTACAGATGGGCTGTGTACAGGTGCAGTGATCGGTAAGCTGCTCTGACAACTGATGCTTAAAGTTAGTGAAGGAGATAAGTGTCTCCAGCTTCAGAGATTTTTGCAGTTCGTTCCAGTCATTTACAGCAGAGAACTGGAAGGAATGGCGGCCAAAGGAGGTGTTGGCTTTGGGGATGACCAGTGAGATATACCTGCTGGAACGCATACTATGGGTGGGTGTTGCTATGGTGACCAATGATCTAAGATAAGGCAGGGATTTGCCTAGAAGTGATTTATAGATGACCTGGAGCCAATGGGTTTGGCGACGAATATGTAGTGCGGGCCAGCCAACGAGAGCGTACAGGTCACAATGGTGGGTAGTATATGGGGCTTTGGTGACAAAACGGATGGCACTGTGATAGACTACATAATAATATGCCATTTAGCAGACGCTTTTATCCAAAGCGACTTACAGTCATGTGTGCATACATTTTTACATATGGGTGGTCCCGGGGATCGAACCCACTACCCTGGCGTTACAAGCGCCATGCTCTACCAATTGCCATGCTCTACCAATTGAGCATGTAGAGTGTTGGAAGCTATTTTGTAAATGATATCGCCGAAGTCAAGGATCGGTAGGATAGTCAGTTTTACGAGGGCATGTTTGGCAGCATGAGTGAAGGAGGCTTTGTTGCGAAATAGGAAGCCGATTCTAGATTTAACTTTGGATTGGAGATGCTTAATGTGAGTCTGGAAGGAGAGTTTACGGTCTAACCAGACACCTACGTATTTGTAGTTGTCCACATATTCTAAGTCAGACCTGCCAAGAGTAATGATTCTAGTCGGGCGGGCGGGTGCAAGCAGCGTTCGATTGAAGAGCATGCATTTAGTTTTACTAGCGTTTAAGAGCAGTTGGAGGCCACGGAAGGAGTGTTGTATGGCATTGAAGCTCGTTTGGAGGTTTGTTAATACAGTGTCCAGTGAAGGGCCAGATGTATATATTAAACGGTGTCGTCTGCGTAGAGGTGGATCTGAGAGTCAACAGCAGCAAGAGCGACATCATTGATCTACACAGAGAATAGAGTCGGCCCGAGAATTGAACCCTGTGGCACCCCCATAGAGACTGCACATTTTGACACATTAAACTCTATCTGAGAAGTAGTTGGTGAACCAGGCGAGGCAGTCATTTGAGAAACGAAGGCTATTTAGTCTGCCAATAAGAATGCTGTGATTGACAGAGTCAAAAGCCTTGGCCAGGTCGATGAAGACGGCTGCGCAGTACTGTCTTTTATCGATCACGGTTATTATATCGTTTAGGACCTTGAGCGTGGCTGAGGTGCACCCATGACCAGCTCGGAAACAAGATTGCATAGCGGAGAAGGTACAGTGGGATTCGAAATGGTCGGTGATCTGTTTGTTAACTTGGCTTTCAAATACTTTCGAAAGGCAGGGCAGGATGGATATAGGTCTTTAACGGTTTGGATCTAGAGTGTCACCCCCTTTGAAGAGGGGGATGACCGCGGCAGCTTTCCAATCTCTGGGGATCTCAGACGATACGAAAGAGAGGTTGAACAGGCTAGTAATAGGGGTTGCGACAATTTCGGCGGCTAATTTTAGAAAGAAAGGTTCCAGAATGTCTAGCCCAGCTGATTTGTAGGGGTCCAGATTTACCAGCTCTTTCAGCTATCTGAATTTGGGTGAAGGAGAAGCGGGGGGGGGGGGGGGGGGGGCATGGGCAAGTTGCAGTGGAGGGTGCAAAGCTGGTGGCCGGGGTAGGGGTAGCCAGGTGGAAAGCATGGCCAGCCGTAGAAAAATGCTTATTAAAATTCTCGATTATCGTAGATTTATCGGTGGTGACAGTGTTTCCTAGCCTCAGTGCAGTGGGTAGCTGGGAGGAGGTGCTCTTATTCTCCATGGACTTTACAGTGTCCCAAAACTTTTTGGAGTTAGTGCTACAGGATGCAAATTTCTGTTTGAAAAAGCTAGCCTTTGCTTTCCTAACTGATTGTGTATATTGGTTCCTGACTTCCCTGAAAAGTTGCATATCGATGCTAATGCAGTACGCCACAGGATGTTTTTGTGCTGGTCAAGGGCAGTCAAGTCTGGGGTGAACCAGGGGCTATATATGTTCTTAGTTCTGAATTTTTTGAATGGGGCATGCTTATTTAAGATGGAGAGGAATGGACTTTTGAAGAACATCCAGGCATCCTCTACTGACGGAATGAGGTCAAAATCCATCCAGGATACCCAGGCCAGGTCAATTAGAAAGGCCTGCTCGCTGAAGTGTTTTAGGGAGCGTTTGACAGTGACGAGGGGTGGTCGTTTGATCGCGGACCCATTACGGACGCAGGCAATGAGGCAGTGATCGCTGAGATCCTGGTTGAAGACAGCGGAGGTGTATTTAGAGAGTAAATTAGTCAGGATGATATCTATGAGGGTGCCCATGTTTACGGATTTAGGGTTGTACCTGGTAGGTTCCTTGATAATTTGTTTGAGATTGAGGGTATCTAGTTTAGATTGTAGGACGGCCGGGGTGTTAAGCATATCCCAGTTTAGGTCACCAAGCAGTACGAACTAGATGGGGGGCAAGCAATTCACATATGGTGTCCAGGGCACAACTGGGTGCTTAGTGGGGTCTGTAGCAAGCGGCAACAGTGAGAGACTTATTTCTGGAAAGGTGGATTTTTAGAAGTAGAAGCTCAAACTGTTTGGGCACAGACCTGGATAGTATGATAGAGCTCTGCAGGCTCTCCACAGTAGATTGCAACTCCGCCCCCTTTGGCAGTTCTATCTAGACGAAATGTGGACATTTCTGAATTTTTGGTGGCCTTCCTAAGCCAAGATTCAGACACTGCTAGAACATCAGGGTTGGCAGAGTGTGCTAACGCAGTGAATAACTCAAACTTGGGGAGGAGGCTTCTGATGTTAACATGCAAGAAACCAAGGCTTTTACGGTTACAGAAGTCAACAAATGATAGTGCCTGGGGGGTAGCAGTGATACTGGGGGCTACAGGGCCTGGGTTAACCTCTACATCACCAGAGGAACAGAGGAGGAATAGAATAAGGATACGGCTAAAGGCTTTAAGAACTGTTCTTCTAGTGTGTTGGGTACAGAGAATAAAAGGGGCAGATTTCCGGGCGTTGTAGAATAGATTCAGGGCATTATGTACAGACAAGGATATGGAAGGATATGAGTACAGTGGAGGTACACCTAAGCATTGGGTAACTATGAAAGAGATAGCATCACTGGAGGTACCGATTGAGCCGGTCTCCGCGTGTATGGGGGGTGGGACAAAGGAGCTCTCTGAGGCTGGTTGAGCGGGGCTGGGGGTTCTACAGTGAAATGGTATATTAAGAACTAACCCAAACAGCAATAGGCTAGGCATATTGACATGGGAGAGAGGCATAACACAATCACAGGTGTTATTCGAGAGGGCTAAGACAACAACTGGTAATGGCGACGAAAGTTTGGGCTTAGCTAAACAGATAAACAGGATGGGGTACCGTGTAAAGGAACAGTCCAGCAGGTATTAGCTGTGTAGCTGAGTGATCATAAGATCCAGTGAACAGCAATAAGTAAGTCCGGGAGCAGTTCGTAGGCTGCTACAGCACAGCCGAGCAGGAGGCACGGCTGTTGATTGCGCGTGCTAGCGGGCCGGGGCTAGCAGATGGATCTTCGTGGTCATCGCAACGGGAAGCCTGTTGGCAGGGCTCCGTGTCGACACTAGGAGGTCCCGTCCGGTTGACAGAGAGGTAGATAGCCGGGAGATGGGCCTGGCTCGAGGCTAGCTCAAGGCTAACTGGTACGTCGGGACAGTGGTGATTAGCCAACAACAGCCATTCGGTTGCAGCTAGCTAGTTGCGATGGTCCGGTGTTAAGGTCCAGTGATTCAGTGATTCCGGCAGAAAATCCGATATGCTCTGGGTCGATAGCACGCTGTGCAGACTGGCCGATAATTGTCTGGTAGGTAGTGCAGGCCACGGACAGTGGTGAAGACCACTAACGGTGGCTAATAGCTAGTTAGCTGGCTAGTTGGTAGGCTGGTAGCCGTAGGTTCTTGATAAAAATAAAGAAATAATAGAATCAATTCCACATTGGGTGAGGCGGGTTACAGGAAAGTATATTTAGTTAAAGGATGGAAAGTGAGATAGAGAAATATATACGAAAAAAAGACAAAAAACTAAAAAAAACAGGCTATTTACACAAGGACACAGCAGAATACACGACCGCACTACTACGCCATCTTGGATTCTATTGCATTGACAGGCACGATTCAGGTCCATACTTTACACAGACCAGTGCGCCAAAACCAATCAGAGCTGCAGTATCCCTATATGCAAATAGACCATTGTCATATATGGATGTGTGCCATTCACTTTGAACTGGACTGTGTTTACAGCATGAGTGGTCGCGAGTAGATGCACTTTTTTTTTGATCAAAGTGGTTGCTTCCTACAAGAGCACAAAATGTTTGCATTTCTAGCCATCTTTGAAAAGCAAGTCAGGTAAAAAGCTTTTTTTTTCTGTAAGGGGGCAGTGTTGTATTTTGGGTCAGTGTTATATTTTGAGACCGGCTTGAATAAGCGAAGTAGCCAATAGGCAGAGGGTATCATAATTTGTCTGATTCTCTGTAATAATGGTATGGGAATAATAATGCATTTTATTTTGTAAAGTGGTTTCTTGCATCAAACACATTGGCTGCTACTGTAGGCTGAATGATAGTATGGCTATTTCCATGTTAAAATGTTATGGGATGCATTTTCTCCATTGTTTTTTGATGGTAGGCCACTCTGGTAGGCCTACATTATGATCAAATAGCCACAGTGGCCTACTTGGCAACTGTTATAACTGTAACTTAAAGCGGGTACAGCCTCAGTGTTCACAGTAAACGCACGCCAGAAGTCCTCTGTAGCTTAATTGGTAGAGCACGGCGCTTGTAACGCCAGGGTAGTGGGTTCGATCCCCGGGACCACCCATACGTAAAAATGTATGCGCACATGACTGTAAGTCGCTTTGGATAAAAGCGTCTGCTAAATGCCATATTATTATATTATAAGTTGCACAGAATTTTCACAACATTCAAGTTTGCGCTCAGCAGACCTGAAATTTGCTCAGTGGCAAAACATTTTTTAGGGAACATTGGTTACAACCTATTTCTGTTAGTTACCCGTCTTGCCAAGGGCAGGCCCACTGTTTAGCTGATTGCTGCTGCAGAGAGACAGAGAAAGAAAGAAAGAGAAAGGAGAGAGGGAGAGAGAGGGAGAGAGAGAGAGAGAGAGAGAGAGAGAGAGAGGGAGCGAGAGCAGGTCTTTGTTGTGTTGAGGAATGTCTCTGAGAGGCCAGTATTCTACAAGAGGGCTCTTCTCTTAGAGTCTCGGTAGACTTCACGCAACGCATCGATACCTGCATGTTGTTTTTCGTATGTTTTCCGTATTATTCCTTACGTTGCGGTGGGGGCAGTGTTGTGTAGATAATGAGGCTGAACCAACTCGTTTGGTTCCTTGATCTGATCTATAGGCTATGCATCAAATAAGCAGTCTATTTTGCATTGATAACCAAATATAATCTCAACGACTGTTCAAACAATAAACCAAATAACATTGTAGCCTTATTAGAATCCCCCTAAATTTTGTTTAGAAGTAATAACTATGTGATTTTAGGCTATTTTGAAACGGTAAAAACAGCTGTAGACAGTTTTCTCCGCAAGAAAAAATGGACATTCTATTTATATCTGATAAGGGAGCGAATACATTGAAGCAGCATATCAAACTGGGATAATGTTGTAGGTTACTTTGTAAATGTTGCTATTTGGGATTCTAGAAATGCATGGACCGGAGAGCTATCATGTTACCAAAAGGTGCGCCTTGCTCCAACAAATCAGACTCCACCCAAGCACACACACACTGTAAATGACAGAGTGATCTGTGTATTGGCTTTTACTATGGTTCAGAAACAGGTGTGTTGACCTTGCTGGCCTCTCTGCCATTGGCCTGAGGGTCTGGGGAGGGAGGGAGGGAGGGACAGGCAGGATGTGGAGCCATGATGGAGTGTATGGACCAGGACCAGGAAGGGGAGGCTATCTTCTTCTTCTCATTCTTCTTCTTCTTCTTCTGAGAGCCGTCCAGGGAGATGTTAATGTGTTTTGTTCTGAACCCTGATCACTCTGTCTATTAAAAGGCCATTAGATCTTTAATGAGGGGGAAAGTCCAAATGTGGACAGGCTTGTTTTAATTAGGCTCGTGGTCGTGGGCTGGTGAGGCAGCAAGCACTTTGTTACACACACATGCACATGTACACATTTAACTTTTCTCATTACAAAATAAACAAAGGTGCCTTCAATGCTTTCCTTAGACTAGCATAGAGAATGTTTATTATAAATCCTAAAGCTGTACCTCAGCATGACCCTATAAACACTAACTGTGTGTTCAAATTACATAGATATTACAATACAAAAGCAAAGTGTTTTTACACACGCTAATATTAGTTAAGTTCAATCAGTTATTCAGATCATAGTGACTGACTGGGCTGTGTTGGAATAACAGAATACTCCTGGATGGAATGGTTTGACATGATTAATGCGTGCTTGGCATGTATATGACTGGAGAAAATAGGTAAATTAAAAGGAGACAGCCTGCTTATTAACGCAGGGCTGGAGAAAGGCGTCCCTCCTAAGTGTTGTGCTCCGGGTAACACGCAGAAGATTAATTGCTGCGCGAAGGAAATGAGTTAAAGTTGATCTATAGCTCACAATATACACTGCTGCGTATATTTAATACTTGGGTTTTAATGCGGATTCGTCCATCAGAGGAGGCAGTTGACAAATCAAGAAAACCGTGCCAATATATCCTCCAAACACCAGCTTCGAGGGCATTATCACTTTTATACAACAGGTTGCCAACATATTCAAATAATGATTGACGTATTTTCATTAAAAAACATTATTTTGATTAATTTATTCTTACTATTTCATCCTTCCACAAGATATAGTCCCGACACAAATCTAGGGTTGCTACCCAAGCCGGCTAGTCGTTCGTTCTATCGGTTCGGTTGCCAGAGACGCGACCCATTCGTTCAGTCTTTTTGTTCTGTATCCTCATTTTATTTTATCTCAGGGAAAATACAACCTATTATTCACAGAACCCCCCCAGAATGTATCCTAATCTATAAATCATTGTTTTGACACTGAAGACTCCTGTCACAGTTGGTTTATTGTTAGTTGTTGTTGTGTGAGAGGTATTTCTTGCTCGTTGCTTGTCTCTCAGAGTGGAGGTATATACTGCTGCTGTTTTCCCCTCTATCTGCCTGCACATTACCCAGGGGGCCGAGCCAGAGGTGCGGTGGGAGTATTTGGCGCTCCGCTGTGCTTGTAGGAGTTGTAACTGTGTTCTGTTCTGTCTCCCTCCCGTTAAAGAAAGAGAGGGAGGGAGAGAAAAAGAGGGAGAGAAAAACAGAGAGTGAGAGGAAAGGAGAGAAAGAGAGAGGGGGTGAGAGAGGGCGAGAGAGAGAGATGGAGAGAAAGAGAGAGAGAGAGATGGAGAAGGAGAGAGAGATAGGTAGGCCTGTGGTGTTCCCGTCCTCTCAAACTACAGCTGTGCTGCCTACAGAGACAGACACAGGCAGGCTTTTACTCCAGCGTCATCCACAGCTTAAACAAACACGCGTGATACAAGAGCCTTTCAAACAAACACACTGTACCGTACTGCCGCTCTCTACAAAGTAGAGAAAAGGTAGAGGGAGGGGGGAGACACAGTTTAGAGAGATGGAGGAAGGGAGGGGGAGAGAAAGGGGGAGGAAGATAGTGAGTGAATGAGAGTTGGGAAAAGTGACCTGGTATTTCACAGTAGAACAGATGAATCAGAATGCTCATTATGCTGAATAATTTAAGGAATGCTCTTAAATCAAGTTGCCATTTCAATTATTGTTATTTTTTCCCCACATATGAGTCAGACATTTTTTGTTTCCTTCTATACCAAACTTCAGATTATTTGGGCTTTCACAGCTGGAGGGATACATCAGTACCTGTGCTCTCCACTCCCTCCCTCTCTCTCTCTCTCTCTCTCTCTCTCTCTCTCTCTGGCACTGTCAGTTCTTTACCCCCTCTGTCGCTTTGTCACACTCTCTCTCCCTCTCTGTGGCACTGTCACTTGAATCAGACGTTGACTGCTGGCTCTGTGAAGAGGTGCTCAAAGCGTCTGCTCCAGACAGCCCTGAGTGCTACACTGCTTTCCTGACATGCTGACTACACTGGGAATGCGCATGCGTCAGCGTGCACCATTGCGCGCATGTTGATTTTGTCCATTCACACCAGACGCAATCAGGACACGCAGGTTGAAATATCAAAACGAACTCTGAACCAACTTTATTAATTTGGGGACAGGACGAAACACATGAAACATTCATGGACATTTAGCTAGCTTGCTTGCTGTTGCTAGGTAATTTGTCCTGGGATATAAACATTGGGTTGGTATTTTACCTGAAATGCACAAGGTCCTTTTTTTCCTGGATCTTTGTAGAATGTTGACCCATTTTGAGTCACACAAAATCGTGTGTTCTCTACTCTGACAATTAATCCGCAGATAAAAGTGGAAACTTAGTTAGTTTCTAGTAATCTCTCCTCCTTCAGTCTTCTTCTTCTTCTGTGGACTTTATATGGCAGTTGGCAACCAACTTTAAGGTGAATTACCACCACCAACTGGACTGGAGTGTGGACCTCAGTTCAGCTTTCAACCACCCACGTGGGTATATGCTCCTAAAAACTGTTGAGGAGATGGGAGAGGTGGGACTTGATGTTTCCACCCCCATGCTTCATAGTAGGTATGGTGTTCTTTGGATGCAACTCAGCATTCTTTGTCCTTCAAACACAACGAGTTGAGTTTTTACCAAAAAGTTATATTTTGGTTTCATCTGACCATATGACATTCTCCCAATCCTCTTCTGGATCATCCAAATGCACTCTAGCAAACTTCAGATGGGCCTGGACATGTACTGGCTTAAGCAGGGGGACACGTCTGGCACTGCAGGATTTGAGTCCCTGGCGGCGTAGTGTGTTACTGATGGTAGGCTTTGTTACTTTGGTCCCAGCTCTCTGCAGGTCATTCACTAGGTCCCCCCGTGTGGTTCGGGATTTTTGCTCACCGTTCTTGTGATCATTTTGACCCCACGGGGTGAGATCTTGCGTGGAGCCCCAGATCGAGGGAGATTATCAGTGGTCTTGTATGTCTTCCATTTCCTAATAATTGCTCCCACAGTTGATTTCTTCAAACCAAGCTGCTTACCTAATGCAGATTCAGTCTTCCCAGCCTGGTGCAGGTCTACAATTTTGTTCCTGGTGTCCTTTGACAGCTCTTTGGTCTTGGCCATAGTGGAGTTTGGAGTGTGACTGTTTGAGGTTGTGGACAGGTGTCTTTTATACTGATAACAAGTTCAAACAGGTGACATTAATACAGGTAACGAGTGGAGGACAGAGGAGCCTCTTAAAGAAGAAGTTACAGGTCTGTGAGAGCCAGAAATCTTGCTTGTTTGTAGGTGACCAAATACTTATTTTCCACCATAATTTGCAAATATATTCATAAAAAATCCTACAACGTGATTTTCTGGAGAAAAAAAATCTCAATTTGTCTGTCATAGTTGACGTGTACCTATGATGAAAAGTACAGGCCTCTCTCATCTTTTTAAGTGGGAGAACTTGCACAATTGGTGGCTGACTAAATACTTTTTTCCCCCACTGTATGTGTACATTTATTTTGCAATGCGTGCACGTGCAACGTGGGCGGTGTGGTCAGAATGTGAGGCTCTGCTGATCGATCTCTGCCTCTATCCCTCTCTGAGACTGTTTCTCTCTCTATCTACCTATCTGCCTGTCTACCTCTCTCTCTACCTCTCTCTCTCTCTCTCTCTCTCTCTCTCTCTCTCTCTCTCTCTGCCTTTCTGCATCTCTCCAGAGGCCCTTGATTACAAACCTGCTGAGCCGTGGCCCCATGCTGGGTGGGATGGTGTTTAGTCCAAGCCTAGGGGCCCCAGCCACCCTAGGCCCCCCTACCAGCCTGATCAACAGCCTCCCATAGCCCCAGACAGCTGACCCCTCCAGTCTCAGCCCCAGCCCTAGCCTCAGCCCTTTTCTTTAAAAACCTCAGCAGACAATAGCCAGATTTCAGGATCTCTGGGCCTGGTATCGTCAGGTTTGTGAAGGCTCACCGCTCTGAACCCACTTCAACTCAACCAGTTGTTCCTTCTTCCCCAGGCTTGATCCCTGGAAATACCTCTGATATGAGTCTGACTCTGGTCTGGCCCGGGTGGCTAAGTCCAGCTCAGGAGTGGACCAGGGGGGCTAAGGCAAAATGAGGCCTGGGTTGGGCTGGGCCCCATGTTCCAGGCACGCTAGTCTCTACTGCTACTGCAAACATGTCTCCCTACTCCACACAGAGTGGAGAGGTCAGAATGAGAAGAGACTGACGAGGTTTGAAGGGATACTTAAGTGCTCTGTGTGTACACGAGGTCCTCTGCCTCTCCCTGTTCCCCCGGTCTTCCCCAGTCGGCAGACGCGCTCTCTCTCTCTCTCTCTCTCTCTCTCTCTCTCTCTCTCTCTCTCTCTCTCAATTCAATTCAATTCAATTTCAATTTAAGGGCTTTATTGGCATGGGAAACGTGTGTTAACATTGCCAAAGCAAGTGAAGTAGATAGTAAACAAAAGTGAAATAAACAATAAATATTAACAGTAAACATTACACTCAGAAGTTTCAAAAGAATAAAGACATTTCAAATGTCATATTATGTATATATACAGTGTTGTAACAATGTGCAAATAGTTAAAGTACAAATGGGAAAATAAATACACATAAATATGGGTTGTATTTACAATGGTGTTTGTTCTTCACTGGTTGCCCTTTTCTTGTGGCAACAGGTCACAAATCTTGCAGCTGTGATGGCACACTGTGGTTTTTCACCCAGTAGATAAGGGAGTTTATCAAAATTGGGGTTGTTTTCGAATTCTTTGTGGATCGCTGTAATCTGAGGGAAATATGTGTCTCTAATATGGTCATACATTTGGCAGGAGGTTAGGAAGTGCAGCTCAGTTTCCACCTCATTTTGTGGGCAGTGTGCACATAGCCTGTCTTCTCTTGAGAGCCAGGTCTGCCTACGGCGGCCTTTCTCAATAGCAAGGCTATGCTCACTGAGTCTGTACATAGTCAAAGCTTTCCTTAAGTTTGGGTCAGTCACAGTGGTCAAGTATTCTGCCACTGTGTACTCTCTGTTTAGGGCCAAATAGCATTCTAGTTTGCTCTGTTTTTTTGTTTGTTCTTTCCAATGTGTCAAGTAATTCTCTTTTTGTTTTCTCATGATTTGGTTGGGTCTAGTTGTGTTGTTGTTGTTGTTGTCCTGGGGCTGTGTGGGGTCTGTTTGTGTTTGTGAACAGAGCCCCAGGACAAGCTTACTTAGGGGACTCTTCTCCAAGTTCATCTCTCTGTAGGTGATGGCTTTGTTATGGAAGGTTTGGGAATCGCTTCCTTTTAAGTGGTTATAGAATTTAACGGCTCTTTTCTGGATTTTGATAATTAGTGGGTATTGGCCTAATTCTGCTCTGCATGCATTATTTGGTGTTTTACGTTGTACACGGAGGATGTTTTTGCAGAATTCTGCATGCAGAGTCTCAATTTGGTGTTTGTCCCATTTTGTGAATTCTTGGTTGGTGAGCGGACCCCAGACCTCAGAACCATAAAGGGCAATGGGTTCTATAACTGATTCAAGTATTTTTAGCCAGATCCTAATTGGTATGTCAAATTTTATGTTCCTTTTGATGGCATAGAAGGCCCTTCTTGCCTTGTCTCTCAGATCGTTCACAGCTTTGTGGAAGTTACCTGTGGCGCTGATGTTTAGGCCGAGGTATGTATAGTTTTTTGTGTGCTCTAGGGCAACAGTGTCTAGATGGAATTTGTATTTGTGGTCCTGGCAACTGGACCTTTTTTGGAACACCATTATTTTTGTCTTACTGAGATTTACTGTCAGGGCCCAGGTCTGACAGAATCTGTGCAGAAGATCTAGGTGCTGCTGTAGGCCCTCCTTGGTTGGTGACAGAAGCACCAGATCGTCAGCAAACAGAAGACATTTGACTTCAGATTCTAGTAGGGTGAGGCCGGGTGCTGCAGACTGTTCTAGTGCCCTCGCCAATTCGTTGATATATATGTTGAAGAGGGTGGGGCTTAAACTGCATCCCTGTCTCACCCCACGGCCCTGTGGAAAGAAATGTGTGTGTTTTTTGCCAATTTTAACCGCACACTTGTTGTTTGTGTACATGGATTTTATAATGTCGTATGTTTTTCCCCCAACCCCACTTTCCATCAATTTGTATAGCAGACCCTCATGCCAAATTGAGTCAAAAGCTTTTTTGAAATCAACAAAGCATGAGAAGACTTTGCCTTTGTTTTGGTTTGTTTGTTTGTCAATTAGGGTGTGCAGGGTGAATACGTGGTCTGTCGTACGGTAATTTGGTAAAAAGCCAATTTGACATTTGCTCAGTACATTGTTTTCACTGAGGAAATGAACTAGTCTGCTGTTAATGATAATGCAGACGATTTTCCCAAGGTTGCTGTTGACGCATATCCCACGGTAGTTATTGGGGTCAAATTTGTCTCCACTTTTGTGGATTGGGGTGATCAGTCCTTGGTTCCAGATGTTGGGGAAGATGCCAGAGCTAAGGATGATGTTAAAGAGTTTAAGTATAGCTAATTGAAATTTGTGGTCTGTATATTTTATCATTTCATTGAGGATACCATCAACACCACAGGACTTTTTGGGTTGGAGGGTTTGTATTTTATCCTGTAGTTCATTCAATGTAATTGGAGAATCCAGTGGGTTCTGGTAGTCTTTAATAGTTGATTCTAAGATTTGCATTTGATCATGTATATTTTTTTGCTGTTTGTTCTCTGTTATAGGGCCAAAAAGATTGGAGAAGTGGTTTACCCATACATCTCCGTTTTGGATAGATAGCTCTTCGTGTTGTTGTTTGTTTAGTGTTTTCCAATTTTCCCAGAAGTGGTTAGAGTCTATGGATTCTTCAATTACATTGAGCTGATTTCTGACATGCTGTTCCTTCTTTTTCCGTAGTGTATTTCTGTATTGTTTTAGTGATTCACCATAGTGAAGGCGTAGGCTCAGGTTTTCTGGGTCTCTATGTTTTTGGTTGGATAGGTTTCTCAATTTCTTTCTTAGGTTTTTGCATTCTTCATCAAACCATTTATCACTGTTATTACTTTTCTTTGGTTTTCTGTTAGAGATTTTTAGATTTGATAGGGAAGCTGAGAGGTCAAATATACTGTTTAGGTTTTCTACTGCCAAGTTTACACCTTCACTATTACAGTGGAACGTTTTGTCCAGGAAGTTGTCTAGAATGGATTGAATTTGTTGTTTCCTAATTGTTTTTTGGTAGGTTTCAACACTATTTTCCTTCCATCTATAGCATTTCTTAATATTATTCAGTTCTTTTGGCTTTGATGCCTCATGATTGAGTATTGTTCTGTTCAAGTAGACTGTGATTTTGCTGTGGTCTGATAGGGGTGTCAGTGGGCTGACTGTGAACGCTCTGAGAGACTCTGGGTTGAGGTCAGTGATAAAGTAGTCTACAGTACTACTGCCAAGAGATGAGCTATAGGTGTACCTACCATAGGAGTCCCCTCGAAGCCTACCATTGACTATGTACATACCCAGTGTGCGACAGAGCTGCAGGAGTCGTGACCCATTTTTGTTGGTTATGTTGTCGTAGTTGTGCCTAGGGGGGCATATGGGGGAGGGAATGCTGTCACCTCCAGGTAGGTGTTTGTCCCCCTGTGTGCTGAGGGTGTCAGGTTCTTGTCCAGTTCTGGCATTTAGGTCGCCACAGACTAGTACATGTCCCTGGGTCTGGAAATTATTGATTTCCCCCTCCAGGATGGAGAAACTGTCTTCATTAAAGTATGAGGATTCTAGTGGGGGGATATAGGTAGCACACAGGAGGACATTTTTCTCAGTTGAGATAATTTCCTTTTGAATTTCTAACCAAATGTAAAATGTTCCTGTTTTGATTAATTTAATAGAGTGAGTTAGGTCTGCTCTATACCAAATTAGCATACCCCCTGAGTCCCTTCCCTGTTTCACACCTGGTAGTTTGGTGGATGGGACTACCAGCTCTCTGTAACCTAGAGGGCAACCAGTGGGTCCGTCTCCTCTATACCATGTTTCTTGTAGGATGACAATGTCTGTATTTCCGATTTCTTTGGTGAAGTCCAGATTCCTGCTCTTTAGGCCAAAGGCAGATGACCTCAGGCCTTGGATATTCCAGGATGAAATAGTGAAGGCTTTGTGTTCCATAAAGTGTCTAATGTTGTTGGTTGTGTGGTTTGGCCTCAGGCCAGTAATTGTGAGCAGAGCCTGCTGAGCATCTGGTACATGCCATTGGCTTGGGCTAGTGTAAGAGTGGGTGTTGGGCCTGTTTGCCTGCTCACGGCCTGGGCGTATGTGTGACTTTCATGTTGAGGCCCTCTTTGTGGGAGTGGGGGGCTTGGGGTGGGTAGGAGGGGCATAGGTCTGATCTGAGGGGGCCTAAATGGGGTGTGGGCATGGTTGACTTGGGGGGGAGTTAATTGGTTGGGGTGGGGGTGTAGATGTGGTTGATGGTGCTGTGGTCTGGATGTAGGTCCTCTCTGCGGGGGTCCTCTATGTGTAGGTCCTGGGGGGGGTCCCGCAGGTCTGGGAGAGTGTCTCGCTGGTCTGGGCGGGGTGTCTGTTGATCTGTTGCTCCTGTGTGAGGTGTTGGGTCTGCGGTTGAGGGCGATATCCTTTAGGGTTCGGGCGAAGGTGGGCACTGCTGCCTTGTATAGGTGGACCTGGTCGTAAAGGCTGTTCACGTCCAGGGTGGAGTGGTGGGCCAGGAAGACATTTGGTTTTGATGCACAGTCACGGGAAATACTTGCGTTTACCCGCTGTATGGTAGCAGGGTGGAAGTCTTTTCGTGGTAACAGGGTTGAGATAACCACTTGTGCGTTGGGGAAAGTAGAAGAAGCTTTTTCTATCACGCCCTTGAGTGATGTGGCCACCCTTTCCTGCTGTGTTCTCAGGTCGTTTGTGCCTGTGTGTATTATTATGTGGCTGGGTGATCCTAGTCGGTCCTTAGACAGAAGGTCTAGGGCGCGCTGGGTATTTGGACACCAGAGTTTAGACACTGTGTGTTTTGGAAAAAGTTTATTTTCTTGTATGTATTTCCCATTTGAGTCCATAAGGAGTACAATCTGTGGCTTGTGTATGTCCTCAGTGGGTGTGGGGGGGTCGTCATGAGGGCTATCAGGGTGTCTGACTGGGGGGTTGCTCAGAGGGGTTGGGGTCCCCAGGGCTTGGGGTTCTTCATTTGTTTGTCTGGGTGTGATGTCGAGGCTATGGTCAGGGTCTAGGGTGTACTGTTCTGCTGCGGTGTCGAGACTTTGGCCAGGATCTGAGGTGGGCTGTTCTCTAATGGGTTGTTCAATGTCACCCGTCATCGTTCTCACCTTCTCCTCCAGCACTCTGATCCTCTCCTCTAGTGCTCTGTTCTTCTCCTGCTCCTGCTCTTTCTCCTGTTGATGTTGTCTCACCACAGTCCAGAGTGCAGACATGTCTCTCTCCACCTGCAGCTCTCCAGGTCTAGTTAAGGGGGTGTTGTTGTGCTGGACTGTTGTCTGGGTCTGTGCTGACTTGAGTGTGTTCACCTGCTGTTCCAGCTCCACCTGCCTTACCTCCAGCTGGGTGAATTTATCCTTCATTTCAATGAGGGAGTAGTACTCTGTGCTGGGAAGTTGAGTTTCTGCTTGGGGTTGCTCTGTGGGGTTATTTAATGAAGAGGTCTGGTCTGACCCGCTCGGGGTAGGGGTATCTTTCTCAAGGGACAGCTTCTCCTGCTGAGCTATTTCTTTGATTAGGTGAAAGTCCAGCTGGAACTGTTTGGTGTTGCCTTGAACCAAAACGGTTCCAGATTTATAGAGATTAATATTAGACGACTCAGAGTCCTCGTTGTCCAGTATCCTGAGTTTTCACCCGTCGCTAACACCCCCCCTCTTAACAGAGGGGTAGTGTGCTAGTATAGCACTGTGCCATGCCAGGGGATGGTCTGTGTGGAAGATAAGGTTGCTTATCTTCCCATTTTTATACAAATCAGCAAAAAGTGTCTCGTGCTTCCCCAAAAGAAGTTTCAATTTGTACTCTTTTCGTGTCTTGTCGTTTTTTACATTCAGAGGGTACTGTATTTTAATGACCTCTGAACAGTGGGGGGGTGCTTCTAAGGCCTCTTCTAAGGCCTCTAGTTGGGGTAGACTGTACGACTCTCCTGCCATTGTTGGGCTCAAGGGCTTTGACACCTCTCACTTCACACGTCAGTGCTAATTGAAATTGTATCTCTTTGTAGCAAGCTTAAGCTTGGTAGCCTTAGAATTCAGTCCTTATAATATAAAATATATCATTGTAATGAATTTTTCTTCTTGGTTTTTGAAAGTGAAAAATAGCTTCATACTAAACATTACTCACTCAGTTCCAGGTTGGATGGTGTTTTCAGGTTTCTGTTTGTTTTCCAGAGCATTTGCTGTATAGTTTGAGAATAGTAATCCTTGGTAGTAGAAAGCTTTCCAGGTAATTCCGTCCAAAATCAGGTTGTAGGTTTGGAGTTTTGGTTTGGAATAAAGGTTATGTTGTGGAGGGTAGCATCCTGTATATGTCCCTGCCAAAAAATCCTACTTTATCTAACTCTAAATCTATATTTTTTGTTAAAAATGCAGGAGCAATGTCTTTGAGCTCTCTCTCACTCTCTCTCTCTCTCTCTCTCTCTCTCTCTCTCTCTCTCTCTCTCTCTCTCTCTCTCTCACTTCTTCTGTCTCCTTCCTGTTCGGCTTCATTAAAAAATTGATTGTTGGTATTGGGAGAGTTTGGGATGTGTGTAATTCAGGGCAGACTGCTGCATTATTCAGTTAGGTGGGTAGCAGAGACAGACAGTCCCAGCAACCAGCACTACCCTTCAATTATCCTCATTGTTATCTTTCGACTTCACAGACAGCCTCATCCGAGGTGACTTAGGCAGATACAAGATGCCAGATTATACTTTTTATTAAGAAATGGGTGGTCATAACAAACACCATATATGTCAACTATCCTGAATAAGATCAGAAGGCTACAAAATATTATTATGCGGAGAGGCAACAAGGCAAAAATGCAATTATTCAGCAGGCTAAATTAAAGACAAACCCAAACCCTGAGACATGCAAACCCGACGCAAAGCAAAGCGTGCATCATTACAGGAGACAAAACTTCCAGTCACATGTCAATGTCCACTCTGTCACTGAGTGTTGGTTATTTTGGTAGTGACGCTGTATATATAATGACATGTCAGTAGAATCCACAGGGCTTTGGAGAGCTCAGAGTTGGTTTATGTGGAGGCTAAATGATGTGGTTGTTGTCTGCCAGTGGAATAGCACTGTGTTAGATAGACAGTTCTGGGCCCTCACAGCTCTGTATTTATACACTGTGAAGTTATACACTGTGAAATACGATAGGGAGAAATGTCTGCTTTTTTGGGGGATCGGATATTACTTTTAACATCTTCCATTTAATCAGTTTGTTTGAGTTTTGAATAGGACATTGTTAATGATAAACAGAAGTATTATGAAAATACAGAATAGGAACCATGGAGCTTTGTGTTTGCTTTGTGAAAATCTGAAAGGCTTGAATTTATCTTGGGCGAAATGTATTCTCCGGCTCTCTAGTTTATCTCTGTATCTCTCAGGATGACTTCATGTTCTTTTGATACGCTCCATTCAGTGAGCAGCGAGCTCGCACAAAAGGCAGGGATGCTACCCCAGTTGATTTTGTTGACCCCAAGCAAATTCTCACAATCGAGCGAGCTTGGCTTTGATATTTATAGGATATAATCTATGTGGGAGCGTTGGAACTGTTAACCGTAAAAAACGGAATTTTGCAGCTAGCGCTATGCGTGATCTTTTAAAAGGGCTCATGGCTCCTGTGTCTTGTGCAGCTCTCAGTGGTTAACCTCAGGGTAGCAGAGCTTCATATACTGTGTAGGGAGACGCCAGGAAAATGGCCACAGCATTAACTGAAACCAGACTGGAGTGCTGTAAAATGGTGGGTGGGTCTGGACTGGAGGAACCCCTCAGGTTGAGTGAAATGGTATGATGGTGATGGAAGGGGAGAAAAGAGCTCTGTGATAGAGGAGTAGTAGACCATTGGTTAAACAGCACTCTAAACATCCATTCATTTAGGAGGAACGCTTTCAGGATATCTTCCCTTGCAGTGCAGTAGGATATTGCATTTTGTGTCCCGATACTGCACTCTCTCTTGTTGCAAACCGGCTAGGGCTGACAAAGGAGAGAGAGTCTAATTTTAATAAGATTCAACTGTTTTCTCGCCTACCTGCCTGTCACCTTATTCAGTGGCCTAGTCCCCCTCTCACCACCCCCAGCAACTTTAGCTGTGACAAGAAAAGAAAAGCGTTCTCCAAAGGTAAACAGCCTCAAATGCATAGCTATCTGTGGGTATCAGGATTCATGAGTCGCAGGTTCATCGGCTAAATCCAATCCTGTTTGCTTGTTGAGGCTGTAATATTACAATTTAAATCATGTGGGGAATATCAACACCTCTCAGCAGGATCACAACACTGGGGATGACCTGGTTAGTTTTCTTTCCTTGCAGTTTTGTATCCTAATTTATACGCCTTGCCCCCCTCTCGCTCCCTGGTAATGAGAAAATGTGCCATCGTCTCTGTTAACTGAGCTGGACTATCTGGCTGCCATTCCTCATATTGTTTGAATACAAAAAGGGAAGTAATTGATCAGGTCAGGGGTTAGATCACTTCTTTGTTTTTCATGCATCGCTCCCCTTTCCTAGTCCAGGAGGAATAGTAGGGTTGATGTGTGTAGTGTACATATCACGTTGGCCTCCTTGTCCTCATTTCATTCATAACAAGATCTTTGAAAAGTATTGTAAATGGTTACAATATTTATGTTTATTACATTAGATTAAAGGAATTGAATACAGCCTGAGTTGTGCCCACAGAGCTTTGAGCATGTTGATCAATGACTGTATAGTGGAGGTTAATGAGAAGACATATTGGAGGCCTTTCATGACCGGCCCAGATGGCACACTGCATCGTCTGCATGCTTCATTTACCTGTTTCTCTCTGGGTTGTGTTGTGTTGTGTTGTGGGTGGGAGGCATCATGACTCTGTGTGTGTTGTGTTCCTAACCACTAGTTGTTCCACTGGATCAAAGTCATGACAACCTCTTGAAGTGGGTTAAGATGCAACCGTCCAGGAGGTGGAGGGAGGCAAAACTGTAGTCTAGTATAGCTATTTCTCCTATTGATCTCTTTCTGAAAGTTATATTTTAGTGGAGATGGGGTTGTCTGTCTGAGGGGAGGGGAGGGGAGGGGAGGAGCAGGGCTTTTTCTTTGCCTGCCTGTTGTGTTCTATCAGAGTGCTGCTAGCTAATGTAAGTAACCCACTTCAAAGCCAGTGCTGCCAGAGTCTCTCCCTCAATCAGGACCTGGAAGCAAGATTAAAGCCGGCCCACATTCATCAGGTTTGATTAGTCGAGCCCAGAGCTCCAGCTGTTCCCTTTGACAGGCCAGTGAGGTGAGCTCCAAGCCCTCGGTGAGGGAGGCTCATCTCTCACATGTGCCCTTCACATGCTCAGGCCGTCACGTTTTGTGGAGACTTATGATTGCATGGTATCCAATTTGTAAGTCGCTCTGGATAAGAGCGTCTGCTAAATGATGTAAATGTAAATATAAATGATTGTATGACATTTCACTTCAAAGGCTTCATAGGCTTATTTTTGTTTATAAACTGGGTGGTTCGAGCCCTGAATGCTGATTGGCTCACAGAATGGAAGAATGGCGCCAGAGGAGATGGCTGCCGTTTTACGGGCTCCTAACCAATTGTGCTATTGTGTGTGTTTTTTTGCGTTATTTGTAACTTTTTTTGTACATAATGTTTCTGCCACAGTCTCTTATGACCGAAAAGAGCTTCTGGATATCAGGACAGCGATTACTCACCTCATACTGGACGAAGATTTGTTCTTTAACGAGTCGGACGAGAAGGATTTTCTTCAGACACCCGACAAGACCCAAATCCCCGTCATTCGCATGAGAAAGAGACGGAGATATCGGGGACGTAGGTCAGGGTGCCTTGTAAGGATCCGACGGCGAGTGGGTAATCTGCCTCTACCATCAGTCCTATTAACCAACGTACAATCATTGGATAACAAAATAGACGAACTACGATCACGGATATCCTACCAACGGGACATTAAAAACTGTAATATCTTATGTTTCACCAAGTTGTGGCTGAATGATGACATGGATAAATTACAGCTGGCGGGATATACGCTGCATCAACAAGATAGAACTGCTGCCTCCGGTAAGACAAGGGGTGACGGTCTGTGTATATTTGTAAACAACAGCTGGTGCACGAAATCTAATATTAAGGAAGTCTTGAGGTTTTGCTCGCCTGAGGTAGAGTATCTCATGATAAGCTGTAGACCACACTATTTACCAAGAGTTTTCATCTATATTTTTTGTAGCTGTCTATTTACCACCTCAAACCGATGCTGGCACTAAGGCTGCACTCATTGAGCTGTATAAGGCCATAAGCAAACAGGAAAACACTCATCCAGAGGCGGAGCTCCTAGTGGCCGGGGACTTTAATGTAGGGAAACTTACATCCGTTTTACCTAATTTCTACCAGCATGTTAAATGTGCAACCAGAGGAAAAAAACCTCTACACCACATTTACTCCACACACAGAGATGCGTACAAAGCTCTCCCTCGCCCTCCATTTGGCAAATCTGACCATAACTCTATCCTCCTGATTCCTGCTTACAAGCAAAAACTAAAGCAGGAAGCACCAGTGACTCGGTCAATAAAGAAGTGGTCAGATGATGCAGATGCTAAGCTACAGGACTGTTTTGCTAGCACAGACTGGAATATGTTCCGGGATTCTTCCGATGGCATTGAGGAGTACACCACATCAGTCACTGCCTTCATCAATAAGTGCATCGATGACGTCGTCCCCACAGTGACCGTACGTACCCCAACCAGAAGCCATGGATTACAGGCAACATCTGCACTGAGCTAAAGGGTAGAGCTGCCGCTTTCCAGGAGCGGGACTCTAACCTGGACACTTATAAGAAATACCGCTACGCCCTCCGACGAACCATCAAACAGGCAAAGTGTCAATACGGCACTAAGATTGAATCGTACTACACCGGCTCCGACGCTCGTCGGATGTGGCAGGGCTTGCAAACTATTTCAGACTACAAAGGGAAGCACAGCTGCGAGCTGCCCAGTGACACGAGCCTACCAGACGAGCTAAATTACTTCTGTGCGAGCTTCGAGGCAAGCAACACTAAAGCATGCATGAGAGCATCAGCTGTTCTGGACGACTGTGTGATCATGCTCTCCATAGCCGATGTGAGTAAGACCTTTAAACAGGTCAACATTCACAGACAGATTACCAGGACGTGTACTCCGAGCATGCGCTGACCAACTGGCAAGTGTCTTCACTGACATTTTCAACCTGTCCCTGACTGAGTCTGTAATACCAACATGTTTCAAGCAGACCACCAAGAACACTAAGGTAACCTGCCTAAATGACTACCGACCCGTAGCACTCACGTCTGTAGCCATGAAGTGCTTTGAAAGGCTGGTCATGGCTCACATCAACACCATCAACACCATTATCCCAGAAACCCTAGACCCACTTCAATTTGCACAGATCCACAGATGATGCAATCTCTATTGCACTCCACACAGCCCTTTCCCACCTGGACAAAAGGAACACCTACGTGAGAATGCTATTCATTGACTACAGCTCAGTGTTCAACACCATAGTGCCCTCAAAGCTCATCACTAATCTAAGGACCCTGGAACTAAACACCTCCCTCTGCCACTGGATCCTGGACTTCCTGACGGGCCGCCCCCAGGTGGTAAGGATAGGTAACAACACATCTGCCACGCTGATCCTCAGCACGGGGGCCCCTCAAGGGTGCGTGCTCAGTCCCCTCCTGTACTCCCTGTTTACCCATGACTGCATGGCCAGGCACGACTCCAACACCCTCATTAAGTTTGCTGACGACACAACAGTGGTAGGCCTGATCACCGACAACGATGAGACAGCCTATAGGGAGGAGGTCAGAGACCTGGTCATGTGGTGCCAGGATAACAACCTCTCCCTCAACATGATCAAGACAAAGGAGATGATTGTGGACTACAGGAAAAAGAGGACTGTGCACGCCCCCATTCTCATTGACGGGGCTGTAGTTGGTAACCAGTTTATAATAGCAATAAGGCACCGCGGGGGTTTGTGGTATATGGCCAATATACCACAGCTAAGGGCTGTATCCAGGCACTCTGCGTTGCGTCGTGCTTAAGAACATATACCACACCCCCTCGTGCCTTATTGCTTAATAAGCTTGATTTAGTTGTTAAATGTGGCATTGACTGGGTAAACCCTCATTCTGTCCCTCCCAAGCATTCTGAAGTGATATGTCACTGGCAGCTCTCCTGAAGCAGCTCGTCTCTTGTGCAGAGCAGCAGTACTCTACCTGCTGCGGTCTGAATCGGCTATTCACTATACTGTAGTCCCTTTCCATTTCATTAGCTCTGCCCATAATGATTCATTTACATGACAGATGCCCTTATGTATGTCGCAGAGAGCAGGCCGGGAGCACAGCAGAAGAAGAACACCTGTGGTGTGAATTTGTTATTTGAACCTTTGGTCTAGAGTTCCCCTCCTCTCTCCACCCACTAACCCACCCTCAGTGCTACTGCTGCATACTGATGGCTAGTTCTACTGTAATAACCTGGGGAAAGCACTCAGTCACATGGCCCATGAAGGGACTTGCTTTATATTTTTTGAAAATAGCAATTTTCTGCCTGTAAAATTAAAGATGGCCGTGTGTGTGTGTGATTGTGTGTGAGCGTCTTACATAATTGTTATTCTGCAGGCTGTGGGCTGTGCCTTTGGCTGAGCTCAGGGCTGCCAGGCCTGTTTACTGCCTGCCAGGCCCCGGAAACTGGATCTCAGGGTCATTTATACAAACCTTAAACACAGCGCAACCAGCCAATGAATGGCTTGTTGTCAGGTTACAGCTCCCTAAGACCTAGCTCCACAGATCACCCTGCTGATTGGGGTTAAGAGAAGCCCAGGCATCATCTAGAATTAAATACCTGATTTAAGCACTCCCGTTTGCTTGAGTATTTATTTATGCACAGTCGGGTGGTAGGTGTGTCGCAAACAAGGTTGTTCTGAAGTTGTTGTGTTGCAAATCTGTAATCCACCGGTGTAATCATGATGCACTGATTTCACTACACACCCAACAAGGTGAAGGATATTTTATTTAAAGAGGTGCGGTCTGTGTATGTGCGTGCGGGGGTGTGTGTTTGTGTACGGGGTGGGGGGGATCACTTAGGGTCACAAGGCCACAGGTCGTCCCTCCAACACCAACTACTATTAAGATCGGATCATAGCTCCGTGCCCCTAGAGGGTTACTGTAACATGTTGCCTTGGCTTGGCTTGCTTTACTTCTGGCTGACTGAATAACAGTCAGTATAGTATGAGAGAGCTGCCTTGCTACTGAGTCTGTGACACACCACCATCTGCAGTACATGTGGTGCTGTACTGTGTGATGTCAGTGCTTCAAAGTCCCTCATTGTCCCACCACATAGACACACAGCCATTTATTTTCACTCCTGATAGATCATCACATACTACTTTATGGAACTCTGCCTTCATGTTGTTTTCCCCTTTTCCTTTCTCACCCATTGCTCTGCTTATTGCTCACAACTTTGGGCTGCTGTTTTCTGAAGTGTTCCCAATGATAATGACTGCTGCGAGTTGAAAGTTATTTTTAGGTCATTGTGTTTGTCTTTCTGACTCACTGAAGGTTTGGTTGAAACCGTCTGTTGTTGTTGATTTTCTCTGAATACTGGGTATAATTTATGATATATGTTTTCCCCCCTACCCTTTATCTTTTTCTCATCCTGAGGATTCTGTCGTTTTTGTTGAAAACTGTAATATAGAGAGTCCCATTATAATTTTTAGGTCTCTGTTACACAAGTGGAATGTTCAATAATTCACCTAGAGACCATAGCTAGGACTGTTGAAGCAACCACACACATCATCGGCAGAACTTTCTTTTCTCAAAAAGAGAGAGAGATTTGTTGGCATACAGTCACTCGTTCAATTATCTATGCGCTTCATTTTGTGTTCTGTACAGCAGCATCATTTGCGAGACAGATCAGTCATCCTTGTCCTGGAACAAAAAAGCAGCCAGTAATTATAAACATTTATACCCCTGAAAGAGATGCATTTGATATGTAATCCCTAAAGTATTTTCTTTTAAGGCGCAAATGAACAGTGTGAACGCTGAGAAAATTGCACACGGGCCCGGTGTGACGCAGTTATCACCGACGCAGCTTGAGAGCCAATTGAACGGTGACGGGCCGGGCTATTCTGGCACACAATGGAGGGAAAAGTGCAGAAGTGGGCTGTTGTAATTGAGCATGTGGGCAGGATGATGTTTTTAAATGGCCCAGTTAATTGTTATTTAAGGAATGGGCCTTATCCCCCACTGAGATTGGTGGAGAGGGGCTGTGGGGGCATGTCATAGATGAGTATCATTATCATTACCACCCATCTGCATCTGGGGATGGATGCTCACAGACACCACAAGCCCAGCAGCCCTCTCCTCCTTATCCGTTCCTCCCTTTTCCTTGTTCTCTCTCTCACACACAATATCTCCCTTTTCTTCACTACCTATTTATCTCTCTCTTCTCTCCCTGTTCTCTATCCCATCTCTTTTCCTCCTCTCTCTTCCATCCCCACGTTCCCCCTCTCCAGTGCAGCTGTGAATGGGGGAACTCTCACATTAAATGTCTCCTCTGAGTGCTATTTCACATCATTACTGTGATCTGTCTCTCCTTTTAAGATATGCTAAACCACTCTTAGGAGCTGTCCTACAAGTTATGGCGGCTGTATGATCTTATTGCTTTCTTTTGCTCCAGGCAGTGAAGGCATGTAGAGACATATTGAGAGATAATGATTTTAATAAAATAAAATAACAAGTGATAGCTCTGTCTCCATCTAGCATGTGCAATTACTCTGTACTCCTCTTATTCCCCAAGCAGAGGTCAACGACCAGTGGCATTTGGACCAGCCTGATGGAACTGTTGCATTTTAAAAGGGACAGAAGAAAAGGACTTTTTCCCTCCTCCAGGGAAGTGGGGAGATAGTAATGTACTCTGTAATGATAAGAGACTACTGTCTTTGTCTCTCGTTCACTATCTTTCACTCACACTTATGTGCTATTACAATACTTCTTGAAGTGTGCTCATACTGTAACGGTATGACTTTTAGTGTCTTAAGATTCTTAAGAACTTGACGGTCGTTTGAAAAATGCCCAGCTGTCAATCACTTGGTGATTTTATCTAATAAAAGCCCTTTGATGTTCTGAGCAAGAGGCCTACCTGTAGAATGTTGTTTCCTCATTTAGCCTTGAAAGGTGGCGTCATCTACCTGTAAATGTGGGGACAGACATGCACACAGTGCTGTATTATGGCATGTTGTGGGCCTCCATGTGTTGGTGACAATGTTATTTTGGTCTGGCAGTGGGTGGATGGACGTCCAGAGCTGTGCTGTGACGTGGCCCCAGGTCCAGCCTCAGTGAACTGTGGCAGGGTGGAAAGTTTCCCCCAGGCAGTCACCCTGGCCTGCTCCTGCTCCCAGCTCCATGGCTCCATGCTCAGCCTTTGACTACGCATGGAAAAATAGTTATATTTAGAAATACTGTTGCGGGGGATGCTGCTGCTGGTTGTGCCAGCGAGAGAGATGCATTCATATGTTAAAGCCCCTTGCCTGGGCTGGCTATGAATGATTCACTCACACAGACACATAAACACACGGCAGCCACGGCAGCACCTGCAAGAAAACATCATAGGGACATGCTCTGAACTGCTCTGAGGCTGCCTGCCTGCCTCACTGCTTCACTGCTCTCATTATTCCCTTCAAACCCAGCCACCTCAACCACCTCTAGTTTTACAGCTGTGTTCCAGCTTCACAAGGAAGGAGTACCCGGAGACAGAGCCACTGTGGTTAATCTGAGGATGTTGCCTGTTTCTCAACTAACATCACTCTGGGTTATTTTATGAGTCTCCCAGGCTGGCCTATGTTGTTCTTTATGTTCCCTGTTAGTTTATTGCCCCCATTTGCCTCCTCCTCCCCTACAGCTGAAGATCATAACCTAGATCAAACTAGTCTCTGAGACACAAGCCTTCCCTCTCCCACCTCTCCCTATACAGGCAGGTTTACCCACAGTACAGTACAGTACAGTACAGTAGACTACAACATTCGGCATCATCCCTCATCACTGACCTATAGACAGTCTTAATGACTGCCTGTATCTTTGACCCTCGGGCACCGACATGCTTTAGTAATACCAATATAATGGAGCAACACACCATAGTCAATTTTTTACTCAGATTGATCGTTCCTCCTGCAGTGTAACAATAGCTAAGGGCTTTATAAGCCTCCCACACCTCTCTGATTCAGAGGGGTTGGGTTAAATGCGGAAGACACATTTCAGTTGAATGCATTCAGTTGTACAACTGACTAGAATTCCCCTTTCCCTTTCCCTTATAGTAGGCTGGGGGGCTCAGACATTGCATTTTGTGTTAGTTTCAGTTGAATCGTCAGGCTGAGTGGCTGGTTCTCATGTCACATTGGTCTGAGGTGGTTAATGGTTTTTTCTCACCAACTATGGACAATGGTTCGTCTTTATGGATATAAATAACTAGGACATGGTGGTCAGGACCCAAGCAAACTCTTTTTTAGAGAAGGAGAGATTGGGCTATATAAGGAGAGGGGTATAGAGAAGAAGAAAGGGATAGAGAGAGAGAGAGAGAGAGAGAGAGAGAGAGAGCTGCAGGGAGAGCTACAGTGTGCACTGATGCAGGTGAAACAGAGGTCGTCCTAACATTTCAGCCAAGTATCTTTATTATGATTCTCTGGGCCAGTTGTTCTGAATCAGATCTGATTGGTATGATTTCCCCACATGCTTGACATCTCAAGGCAACCTCATATCAGCAGGGCATGGTAACCTTGCAGGTTTCTCCTTCCGTAAAGGACAGAGCCTTTTCTCTTACGCCTGCTATGGAAGAATAACCTCTTTATATGCAATAGATGGACTCATCTGAACTTTTGTCAGTTCGACCAGGTGTGTGTGCACGTGTGCGTGTTTGTGCCTGTGTGTGTATGTGTGTGTGTTCGTGCCTGTGTGTGTCGCAGTGAGCCTGTGATGTTTGGGTCTGAGCTGAAACCCTGTGGTTGATGCAGTGTGTTTGGCTGGGTGTGACCGACTGCAGCAGTGTTCTGTGTTCAGCCAATGACACCTGACGATGTCAGGAAGGGAACATAGCGTGGGCCCATTTCAGACGTGGTTGCTCACAGAGACGGAGCGTAGAGCTATTGGGAGCAGGAACACCCATCCAAAGTGTTAATGTAAGTCTTCCATGTTAAAGAAATGGAAGCACTTAAAGTGTGTGATTGTGTTGGACAGCTGTGTTTCATCATGGAGAGAGAGAGAGACTCAAATTCACTAGTGCAGAATTTCGATTGGCTATATTAAAACGGTTTATTTTGATCCTGAGTGTAGGTTATTTCCCTGACATCTGGAACCAAGGACCCATAACCCCAATATTTAAGAAGTCTAAACTTCCTTAATAAGCACAATGTCTTGAGTAAAAGCCAAATTGGATTTATAACAAAACATCGCACAACAGATCATATTTCCACCCTACACACCCTGACAGATAAACATTTCCACCACAATAAGACCAAAATGTATGCTAGCTTTATTGACTTCCAAAAAGCATTTGATTCTATTTGGCATACAGGACTGTTCTACAAAGTTATTGAAAGTGGTGTAGGGGGTAAAACATATGACATAATTAAATCAGGCCCTGCCCCTGGAAATATGTGCAGCATCAAAATTGGCAAGAAAATAACAGAATTTGTTAACCAGGGGCAGGGCCTTCGCCAGGGTTGCAATCTCAGCCCCACGCTCTTCAATATTTACATCAACGAATTGGCCACTATTCTAGAAAAATCCTCAGCCCCTGGTGTTAGTCTCCATAATTCAGATGTTAAATGCCTGCTCTTCGCAGATTACCTTTAATTTTTTTTATTATGTTTTTATTTATTAGTTTTACTGGGTTCCGACACATAACGAAAAAGAAATTACATACATTTAAAACATGAACATCTAGTGTGCGTGTGTGTGCATCTATCAGTTACACATACATGACCTATGCCTGCTGTCACCCACAGCAACTGGACCTGCTAGAGCAGTACTGCCAGACCTGGGCCCTGGCAGTAAACCCCAAAGAAGATCCAGATTTTAGGGAATTACACCAAAGTTCTCAATTGGTACAAAATTGGTACACAACATATAGAGTACTGCACACACTACAATTACTTAGATTTAAATATATAGAGAACTGCACACACTACAATTACTTAGGTTTAGAATTAATATCAACTGGGCACCTAAATGAGGCATTGAATGAACTGAGAGAGAAAGCACGCAGGGCATTCTACGCCATTAAAAAACGAATTGAAATTGAAATACCTATACAAATGTGGCTAAAACTAATTGAATGTGTCATTGAACCAATTGCAGCGAGGTGTTGGGTCCACTTGCAAAACAAGATTTTACCCAATGGGACAAACACTCTGTTGAAACCTTGCATGCAGAGTTCTGTATGATTCTCCTACATGTCCAGAGGAACACTACAAACAATGCATGCAGGGCAGAATTATGCCAATATCAAATAAAAAATAAATAAAAGCAATTACGTTTTGGAAACATCTAAAATACAGTGACCCCCTCTCATATCATTACCAACCACTGCAATGCCAAGAGCTGAGCAAATAAATGAGGCCCCTCATCCAGCTGGTCCTGGGGCTGAGTTCACAAACTTGTTATTATTTGTATCCATTGGATGGTTATTTTTACCCTTGATTATTGTTGTTTCTGATTGTCCCGTTGACAATCTTGATTATCATTATTTTAATTATGTTAATGAATCAGAGAGAGAGAGAGAGAGAGAGAGAGAGAGAGAGAGAGAGAGAGAGAGAGAGAGAGAGAGAGAGAGAGAGAGAGAGAGAGAGAGAGAGAGAGAGAGAGAGAGAGAGAGAGAGAGAGAGAGAGAGAGAGAGAGAGAGAGAGAGAGAGAGAGAGAGAGAGAGAGAGAGAGAGAGAGTGTACATACAGCAGGGTTGATTAATGGCTGAGCGGTGCAGGTGACTTGTGGTAGGGAGGGGCTGCAGTGTGGTTGTGTTATGGATGTTATTTTTAACTGACTCTGGGCTTTCTGAAGCAGAGAGGGCATAGTGGTGTATGTGGGAGGGGAGAGAGGAGATGGGGCTAGATGTGGTTGGGGGTGGGTGGTTCTGCCAAACATGAACCCATGAGGAGAACATGTCAGTGAGCCAGTTCTGGACACGAGGCCTAATGTCTTCCTCCGGTTGACTAGTCATCCATCACCTTTTGAAATGAAGAGGGAAAAAAGCCACCTCCATTTAAGCTCATATCTTCAGGGCACCGCCTAAGATGCCTTCTATTCCCATTCAGATGTGTAGCGCTCTCTGTGTGTGTATATGTTTGTGCGTGTGTTTGTGTGTGCGCCCGTGTGTCTGTGCGCCTGTGTGTGTGTGCCCCTGCAGGGGTGCTCTGTGTGTTCAGAGGTATTATTTATCTTCTGGTGTTATACTGGAAAGGCACAAATTAAGAAGAACAACAGAGAAGAGTACCTGGGTATAGGGCCTGGGAGGACCTGGGTATAGGGCCTGGGAGGACCTGGGTATAGGGCCTGGGAGGACATGAGAGGGCCTGGGAGGACCTGGGTATAGGGCCTGGGAGGACCTGGGTATAGGGCCTGGGAGGACCTGGGTATAGGGCCTTGGAGGACCTGGGTATAGGGCCTGGGAGGACCTGGGTATAGGGCCTGGGAGGACCTGGGTATAGGGCCTGGGAGGACATGGGAGGGCCTGGGAGGACATGGGAGGACCTGGGTATAGGGCCTGGGAGGACCTGGGTATAGGGCCTGGGAGGAACTGAGTATAGGGCCTGGGAGGACCTGGTTATAGGGCCTGGGAGGACCTGGATATAGGGGCTGGGAAGACCTGGGAGGACCTGGGTATAGTGCCTGGGAAGGACTGGGAGGACCTGGGTATAGGGCCCGGGAGGACCTGGGTATAGAGCCTGGGAGGACCTGGGAATAGGGCCTTGGAGGACCTGGGTATAGGGGCTGGGAAGACCTGGGAGGACCTGGGTGTAGGGCCTGGGAAGCCTGGGAGGACCTGGGTATAGGGCCTGGGAGGACCTGGGTATAGGGCCTGGGAGGACCTGGGTATAGAGCCTGGGAGGACCTGGGAATAGGGCCTGGGAGGACCTGGGTATAGGGCCTGGGAGGACCTGGGTATAGGGCCTGGGAGGATCTGGGAGGACCTTGGTATAGGGCCTGGGAGGACCTGGGTATAGGGGCTGGGAGGACCTGGGTATAGGGGCTGGGAGGACCTGGGTATAGGGCCTGGGAGGACCTGGGTATAGGGCCTGGGAGGACCTGGGTATAGGGCCTGGGAGGACCTGGGTATAGGGCCTGGGAGGACCTGGGTATAGGGCCTGGGATGACCTGGGTATAGGGCCTGGGAGGACCTGGGAATAGGGCCTGGGAGGACCTGGGTATAGGGCCTGGGATGGCCGGGGTATAGGGCTGAGTGCTGTGGCCTCGCCGCGCTGCTGAAAGCACCCAGAGAACAGGAGCATTTGCTCACCCACATCTGATCTGCCCATTTATAAACAGCTATTTATTCAAGGTTGACAGTGGTGATCGATAACAAGAGCACAGCCATGGCTTCCTGGGGCCTGTTCTGTACTAACCTGTTAGGTGAAGTGTTTTTACATAAGGCTTTAATAACACATATAGGTATGTAACTATGATAAGTGTGAACCTTATGTGGAGACCTGCTTGTCGAACATCTCGTGCGATTAAAAAAAGAAAAAAAAGAAAAGAAAAAAAATATTGTAAAGTGGTTATCCCACTGGCTATAAGGTGAATGCACCTATTTGTAAGTCGCTCTGGATAAGAGCGTCTGCTAAATGACGTAAATGTAAATGATTAGGCCTGGCTCGCAGTTGGCGTACCAATTCATCCCAAAGGTGTTCAATGGGGTTGAGGTCAGGGCTCTGTGCAGGCCAGTCAAGTTCTTCCACACCGATGTCGACAAACCATTTCAGTATGTACCTCGCTTTGTGCACGGGGGCATTGTCATGCTGAAACAGGAAAGGTCCTTCCCCAAACTGTTGCCACAAAGTTGGAAGCACAGAATTGTATAGAATGTCATTGTATGCTGTAGCGTTAAGATTTCCCTTCATTGGAACTAAGGGGCCTAGCCCGAACCATGAAAAACAGCCCCAGACCATTATTCCTCCTCCACCAAACTTTACAGTTGGCACTATGCATTCAGACAGGTAGCATTCTCATGGCATCCGCCAATCCCAGATTAATCCGTCGGACTGCCAGATGGTGAAGCATGATTCATCACTCCTGAGTCCAATGGCGGCGAGTTTTACACCACTCCAGCTGACGTTTGGCATTGGGCAAGGTGATCTTAGGCTTGTGTGCGGCTGCTCGGCCATGGAAACCCATTTCATGAAGCTCCCGACAAACAGTTCTTGTGCTGACAGAGGCAGTTTGGAACTCGGTAGTGAGTGTTGCAACCGAGGACAGACGATTTTTACACGCTATGCGCTTCAGCACTCGGCGGTCGTATTCTGTGCCTAGACGTTTCCACTTCACAATAACAGCACTTACAGTTGACCGGGGCAGCTCTAGCAGGTCAGAAATTTGACGAACTGACTTGTTGGATAGGTGGCATCCTATGATGGTGCCACGTTTAAAGTCACTGAGCTCTTCAGGAAGGTCAATCTACTGCCAATGTTTGTCTATGGAGATTGCATGGCTGTGTGCTCGATTTTATACACCAGTCAGCAACGTGTGTGGCTGAAATAGCCGAATCCACTAATTTGAAGGGGTGTCCACATACTTTTGGTGATGTAGTGTATGTCATATATTTTCTAACTTTGTGTTGTATGTCATATTTTCTCTAACTTAGTGTTGTCATGAAGTTGTTGCTGTGGAACAGGGATGTGGAATCTTAACAATCATCATTAGGATGAAAGGTCATTGAACCCTGGTTAAAGGTGCAAGATGATGGCCGGTTATAAAAGGCATTATATATCCCATAGATATTTGCCCGATGGGATATACAGTTGAAGTTGGAAGTTGGAGTCATTAAAACTTGTTTTTCAACCACTCTACAAATGTCTTGTTAACAAACTATAGTTTGGGCAAGTTGGTTAGGACATCTACTTTGTGCATGACACAAGTAATTTTTCCAACAATTGTTTACAGACAGATTATTTCACTTATAATTCACTGTATCACAATTCCAGTGGGTCAGAAGTTTACATACACTAAGTTGACTGTGCCTTTAAACAGCTTGGAAAATTCCAGAAAATGATGTCATGGCTTTAGAAGCTTCTGATAAGCAAATTGACATCATTTGAGTCAATTGGAGGTGTACCAGTGGATGTATTTCAAGGCCTACCTTCAAACTCAGTGCCTCTTTGCTTGACCTCATGGGAAAATCAAAAGAAATCAGCCAAGACCTCAGAAAAAAATGTGTAGACCTCCACAAGTGTGGTTCATCCTTGAGAGCAATTTCCAAATGCCTGAAGGTACCATGTTCATCTGTACAAACAATAGTACGCAAGTATAAACACCATGGGACCACGCAGCCGTCATACCGCTCAGGAAGGAGACGCGTTCTGTCTCCTAGAGATGAACGTACTTTGGTGTGAAAAGTGCAACTCAATCCCAGAACAACAGCAAAGGACCTTGTGAAGATGCTGGAGGAAACAGGTACAAAAGTATCTATATCCACAGTAAAACAAGTCCTATATCGACATAACCTGAAAGGCCGCTCAGCAAGGAAGAAGCCACTGCTCCAAAACCACCATAAAAAAGCCAGACTACGGTTTGCAACTGCACATGGGGACAAGGACCGTACTTCTTGGAGAAATGTCCTCTGGTCTGATGAAACAAAAATAGAACTGTTTGGCCATAATGACCATCATTATGTTTGGAGGAAAAAGGGAGTTGCTTGCAAGCTGAAGAACACCATCCCAACCGTGAAGCACGGGGGTGGCAGCATCATGCTGTGGGGGTGGTTTGCTGCAGGAGGGACTGGTGCACTTCACAAAATAGATGGCATCATGAGGAAGGACAATTATGTGGATATATTCAAGCAACATCTCAAGACATCAGTCAGGAAGTTAAAGCTTGGTCACAAATGGGTCTTCCAAATGGACAATGACCCCAAGCATACTTCCAAAGTTGTGGCAAAATAGCTTGAGGACAACAAAGTCAAGTTATTGGAGTGGCCATCACAATGCCCTGACCTCAATCCTATAGAAAATGTGTGGGCAGAACTGAAAAAGTGTGTGCGAGCAAGGAGGCCTACAAACCTGACTCAGTTACACCAACTCTGTCAGGAGGAATGGGCCAAAGTTCACACAACTTATTGTGGGAAGCTTGTGGAAGGCTACCCGAAATGTTTGACCCAAGTTAAACAATTTAAAGGCAATGCTACCAAATACTAATTGAGTGTATGTAAACTTCTGACCCACTGGGAATGTGATGAAAGAAATAAAAGCTGAAAGAAATCACTCTCTCTACTATTACTCTGACATTTCACATTCTTAAAATAAAGTGGTGATCCTAACTGACCTAAAACAGAGAATTTTTACTAGGATTAAATGTCAGGAATTGTGAAAAACTGAGTTTAAATGTATTTGGCTAAGGTGTATGTAAACTTCCGACTTCAACTGTATATGTCCTGGTAGGTAGGGGTGTGTCCCACCCCACTGTGAATGCTGCAGGTGCATGCAGCTCCGATCAGCGGGAATAGGATATCCAGGGAACTGCCAACCCCAAGAATGGCCTCATTAATTACGCCTGTCAATGAATCCCCTTGGATTTCTCTGTGTTCACAGCAGCCAGCCAGCCAGCCAGCCTGGAGGTGCAGCTTTCTCTGGGTTAGAGAACTCTGTGGCTCACTGCTTCTCTGGGTTAGAGAACTCTGTGGCTCACTGCACAACGCTGGCAGCTGTGGTGGTGAGAAAGACCCCCCTTCTCTCACCACACACAAACACACACACACACACACACACACACACACACACACACACACACACACACACACAAACACACACACCTCTCTGGGGTGCAGCCGGAAGAATTTGATCTTTATTTAAATCCTTAAATTATAGCTTATTAAAAATGCATGGGTATCCGTTTATGAGGTGCTGGGCGCTGCAGAGGCTGCTGCACAGGCTGCCCTGTGATGTCTAATTGGTCTGAAGGTTGCCAACCCTTTGAACAAGGGAGAGCTCCTGCAGCCTGCAGTGTGCTCAGAATGAGGATGGCTGTGTTTATTCTGCCTCAGCCTTGCTATCTCTGTCCCCTCTCTCTGTCCCCTCTCTCTCTCTCTCTCTGTCCCCGCTCTCTCTCTCTCTCTCTTTCTCCCTCTCTCTCTTTCTCCCTCTCTCCTCTCTCTCTCTCTCTCTCTCTCTCTCTCTCTCTCTCTCTCTCTCTCTCTCTCTCTCTCTCTCTCTGCCCCCGCTCTCTCTCTCTCTTTCTCCCACTCTCTCTTTCTCCTCTCTCTTTCTCTCAAGACCAGGGCTGAAAGCTTGTCTAGAAGCACAGTGTGGAAAGTAAATTCTGTAACAGTGTAGGACAGGATACCGATGTAGGATCTTAATTTGAGCCAGTTTGCTACAGCAGGAAAATCATGTACATTATTATGTGGATTATAATTAAAGGACATTTTGTGTAGGGGTGATACATTTTTTGTTAGGGTAAATCAAGTCTGACATTTTAAAGTGTATTTACCAACTTTAGAACCCTTTTTAAACCTCAAATAGGACAATTATCAGCAACAAAAGGGTGATCAAATTAAGATCCAACATCTGTAGGTCATGTTATAATAGTAAATTCAGCAAAAAAAGAAACGTCCTCTCACTGTCAACTGCGTTTATTTTCATCAAACTTGTGTAAATATATTTGTATGAACATAACAAGATTCAACAACTGAGACATAAACTGAACAAGTTCCACAGACATGTGACTAACAGAAATTGAATAATGTGTCCCTGAACAAAGAGGGGGTCAAAATCAAAAGTAACAGTCAGTATCTGGTGTGGCCACCAGCTGCATTAAGTACTGCAGTGCATCTCCTCCTCATGGACTGCACCAGATTTGCCGGTTCTTGTTGTGAAATGTTACCCCACTCTTCTACCAAGGCACCTGCAAGTTCCCGGACATTTCTAGTGGGAATGGCCCTAGCCCTCACCCTCCGATCCAACAGGTCCCAGACGTGCTCAATGGGATTGAGATCCGGGCTCTTCGCTGGCCATGGCAGAACACTGACATTCCTGTCTTGCAGGAAATCACGCACAGAACGAGCAGTATGGCTGTTGGCATTGTCATGCTGGAGGGTCATGTCAGGATGAGCCTGCAGGAAGGGTACCACATGAGGGAGGAGGATGTCTTCCCTCTAACGCACAGCGTTGAGATTGCCTGCAATGACAACAAGCTCAGTCCAATGATGCTGTGACACACCGCCCCAGACCATGACGGACCCTCCACCTCCAAATCGATCCCGCTCCAGAGTACAGACCTCGGTGTAACGCTCATTCCTTCGATGATAAACGCGAATCCGATCATCACCCCTGGTGAGACAAAACCGCGACTCGTCAGTGAAGAGCACTTTTTGCCAGTCCTGTCTGGTCCAGCGACGGTGGGTTTGTGCCCATAGGCACGTTGTTGCCAGTGATGTCTGGTGAGGACCTGCCTTACAACAGGCCTACAAGCCCTCAGTCCAGCCTCTCTCAAACTATTGCGGACCGTCTGAGCACTGATGGAGGGATTGTGCATTCCTGGTGTAACTTGGGCAGTTGTTGTTGCCATCCTGTACCTGCCTCCTTACAGCATGCCTAAGGCACGTTCACGCAGATGAGCAGGGACCCTGGGCATCTTTCTTTTGGTGTTTTTCAGAGTCAGTAGAAAGGCCTCTTTAGTGTCCTAAGTTTTCATAACTGTGACCTTAATTGCCTACCGTCTGTAAGCTGTTAGTGTCTTAACGACCGTTCCACAGGTGCATATTCATTAATTGTTTATGGTTCATTGAACAAGCATGGGAAATTTACAATGAAGATCTGTGAAGTTATTTGGATTTTTACGAATTAAAGAGTTTATTAATCTCTTAAGTACTGTAGGAGCTGTAGAATAGAAAACACATATATATGTGGATTCAAACCCATTCAAACCCACTCCAGCATGTGGTTTAACACATCAATAGGAGCTCATGAAGTCATGAAGTCAAGCATTGAGTTTCCTCATGAAAACATACTGTAACGGTTGGTTATTCAAACGGATGTTCCATCCACCAGTGGCAGCTGAGTCCCATTGAATCCCCTCCTCTCATACCCAAAGCTCTGTGCTGTACTGTCTAGAAGGGAGGGAGGCATCTGAAGCAAGGGATCTGTCAGCCTTCAGTCAGACTGAGACAGAGACAGTCTCTGAGACAGTCAGAAGCCTTTGAGGATGAGGGGGATAGACTCCTATGCTGCATCCCCCACTAGAGCAGAGCTCACACTGAGTGTGTGAGAAGCACAATCTACATCCCCTCCACACCCCAGACATCGACACACACTCCCGTTCAATGGCAGGGCCCTCCCGCCGCCTCAAAGCATGATATACCATATTTGTTTGTTTACGCTTCGTTTTCTTTCCCTGAACTCTATTAACATTTATATTGCAGCCGAAGGTGTTGGAAGTCCCCAGCTTAGATGAGAAGGAGTCTCAGTCTGCGTTTGTCGGGCACAAAGACGTTTACGCGAGCATTATCCTACCATTCCCCCAACTCTCTCTCTCTCTCTCTCTCTCTCTCTGCTTTCTTATTTGTGTCACCATTTGGCCTAACTTGCCTGACACACAACTCTTTAAACTTTTATCTCATAAGATAAATTGATTGTTTGAAAAAATTATATGCGGTGTCTGGAAAGTTTCCGGATTGCACTGCTTGATTGGGTATTAGCATATGAATGAGAGTGAGATAACGGTGTCCGAAGGGACTTATTGTGAGGAGGGAGATGCTGGCTAGACATCCGGTTTTCACTGAGTTTTTAACATGTTTTAACAAACTTCAAGGCCCTGGAATATGCCATTGGAAACTGTTTCTGTCAGACAGAGCTTCACCATATTAGCTAGAGGCTTGTCTTGAACCAATCATATCTCCCCAGCCGCAGACTATTCTAACACACTCATGAAATCACCACCTGAGGCCTCACACGATCGGCCATATTTTAGCCACCACAGAAATAACCCAGTATGACATGACGGGTGAGTCACACAGATTTCTACTGTGTGTCTTGTTAGTTTTGACAGTTGTCAAAGACATCAACAAACAGCATGGTAGAGGCTGACTAATCTCTGGTAGTCTCAGTGGAATGGTTAGGGCTTCTGTCGCGGTGTGGTTGGATGGTTGGAGTATTGACAGACTTGGCCATGTAGCACATGATATTGGCTCATACTACAGCCAGCTGCTTGTTCATTATTTTCTGTTAAGCCTGCACATTGTGTGTTGGCATTTCTCCATGTGTTTTCACATGTATCCTTCTGAGAATGTTCCCATATTGTTGAGAGACAACATTAAATACTGTAAAAGAGTATGGCAAGAAACAGCAATATTTTATGCAGGTTACGCCATCTCCTGCCCTGACTATCTCTTGACCATCCCTTGAGCCAATCATAAAGTTCCTGTGTGCACAGTGGACTGGCAGATCTTCTTAAGGCCTGGTTTCAGACTAGTGTACAGTATTTGCCATGGTGAACTGGTGGGAGGAACACCCACAGTCACAGACATGCTGTCACCAGCAGGCTCGCTCTCTAGTCTGCTTCCTCCCAGTCAGTCAACCCCAACAGGTCTGGAGGAGGAGGAGGGGGACTGGGGGGATTAACATTCTCAGACATGGCTGCCTGGGCCCTCCATCACCATGACTGCCCCTGCATGGAGCTCTGGGCCTTGTATGGCTTTCCTCAGTATGGCCTTGACCCTGTAGGCCACATGTCTGTAACCTAGGGGCCCGGGCCCTTGGCTGGGGCTAGATAGGGCACAGTGTTTGTCTGGTGTGATGGCCTGTCACCGTCACTGAGTATGGTGACTGGACCTGAGTGCATCAGAGCCATTGCAGCGCAATGCCACCAGCCAGCAGAATGCTGCATGCTCACACACACTGACACACAGATGTGCAAGCACACACACACACACACACAAAACACACACACAGCCGAGATGAGGCTGGTAAGCCCTGGAGGAAGTACAGGCTGCAGCCTGCAGCCAACAGGAAGCCTGGGTGGGACTGCAGGACAGGAGGGTGTGTCTGGCTGTAATACACCTGTTAGGGCTACCACACCTGCAGCTAATACAATGCAATCCTATTGAGCACAGATACACACACTCAGAAATACTGAATCTGCTTCTTTGCAGAAAGGGTTAAAGCATTAGAAATTCATAAGATAACCTTAACATGAAAATGGTTACCTCAAGTGTTCGCATTGCTCTCAGTGCACATGCTATTTTCTGGATGGCCAAACAAGATGAATTATGCTAAATAACCTTGATGGAAGTGAACTGCTTACCCCTGTGCATCATCAGCAGGGAGTCACCGCCGAAATGTGTATTTATTTCCACCAATATACACTACCGGTCAAAAGTTTTAGAACACCTACTCATTCAAGGGTTTCTCTTTATTTTTACTATTTTCTACATTGTACAATAATAGTTAAGACATCAAAACTATGAAATAACAAATATGGAATCATGTAGTAATCAAAAAAGTGTTAAACAAATCAAAATATATTTGAGATTTGAGATTCTTCAAATAGCCACCCTTTGCCTTGATGACAACTTTGCACACTCTTGGCATTCTCTCAACCAGCTTCATGAGGTAGTCATCTGGAATGCATTTCAATTAACAGGTGTGCCTTCTTAAAAGTTAATTTGTGGAATTTATTTCCTTCTTAATGCGTTTGAGCCAATCAGTTGTGTTGTGACAAGGTAGGAGGGTTAGCCCTATTTGGTAAAAGACCAAGTCCATATTATGGCAAGGACAGCTCAAATAAGCAAAGACAAACGACAGTCCATCATTACTTTAAGACATGAAGGTCAGTTAATACGGAAAGTTTCTTCAAGTGCAGTCGCAAAAACTATCGCTATGATGAAACTGGCTCTCATGAGGACCGCCACAGGAATGGAAGACCCAGAGTTACCTCTGCTGCAGACGATAAGTTCATTAGAGCTACCAGCCTCAGAAATTGCAGCCCAAATAAATGCTTCAAAGAGTTCAAGAAACAGACACATCTCAACATCAACTGTTCAGAGGGGACTGTGTGAATCAGGCCTTCATGGTCGAATTGCTGCAAATAAACCACTACTAAAGGACACCAATAAGAAGAAGAGACTTGCTTGGGCCAAGAAACACGAGCAATGGACATTAGACCGGTGGAAATGTGTCCTTTGGTCTGGAGTCCAAATTGGAGATTTTTGGTTCCAACCGCCGTGTCTTTGAGAGACGCGGTGTGGGTGAACGGATGATCTCTGCATGTGTATTTCCCACCGTAAAGCATGTCTACCATAGCATTCTGCAGCGATACGCCATCCCATCTGGTTTGGGCTTAGTGTTTTTCAACAGGACAATGACCCAACACACCTCCAGGGTGTGTAAGGGCTATTTTACCAAGAAGGAGAGTGATGGAGTGCTGCATCAGATGACCTGGTCTCCACAATCCCCCAAACTCAACCCAATTGAGATGGTTTGGGATGAGTCGGACCGCAGAGTGAAGGAAAAGCAACCAACAAGTGCTCAGCATATGTGGGAACTCCTTCAAGACTGTTGGAAAAGCATTCCAGGTGAAGCTGGTTGAGAGAATGCCAAGAGTGTGCAAAGCTATCATCAAGGCAAAGGGTGGCTATTTGAAGAATCTGAAATATAAAATATATTTTGATTTGTATAACACTTTTTTGGTTACTACATGATTCAATATGTGTTATTTCATAGTTTTGATGTCTTCACTATTATTCTACAATGTAGATAATAGTAAAAATTAAGAAAAACCCTTGAATGAGTAGGTGTTCTAAAACCTCTGACTGGTAGTGTACAGTATATTTCTTTTGGGGCCGTGTTTGCAAAGATGGAAAGTGAATTTCAAGTCTGACTTTGGTGTGCTCTTTAATACTAAACATAAAAGGATTCTGGAGAAATGTGGGTTCAGACTCCCATGAATGAATGCAAAATATAACATTAATTGTTAGCTGCCTGGCCTGGGCACGTCGGCTCTGACACTGCCTGACAATGTGTCGGAGAAACACATTGCAGTCAACATCCTTTTCCCCTTTCTCCATCCCTCTCTCCGTCCCTCTCTCCTTCCCTCTCTCCGTCCCTCTCTCCGTCCCTCTCTCCGTCCCTCTCTCCATCCCTCTCTCCACCCCTCTCTCCGTCCCTCTCTCCTTCCCTCTCTCCGTCCCTCTCTCCGTCCCTCTCTCCACCCCTCTCTCCGTCCCTCTCTCCGTCCCTCTCTCCATCCCTCTCTCCATCCCTCTCTCCACCCCTCTCTCCGTCCCTCTCTCCATCCCTCTCTCCACCCCTCTCTCCGTCCCTCTCTCCGTCCCTCTCTCCGTCCCTCTCTCCATCCCTCTCTCCATCCCTCTCTCCATCCCTCTCTCATCCCTCTCTCCATCCCTCTCTCCATCCCTCTCTCCGTCCCTCTCTCATCCCTCTCTCCATCCCTCTCTCCGTCCCTCTCTCCGTCCCTCTCTCCGTCTCTCTCTCCACCCCTCTCTCCATCCCTCTCTCCATATCTCTCTCCATCCCTCTCTCCGTCCCTCTCTCCGTCCCTCTCTCCGTCCCTCTCTCCGTCCCTCTCTCCGTCCCTCTCTCCATCCCTATATCCATCCCTCTCTCCGTCCCTCTCTCCATCCCTCTCTTCATCCCTCTTTCAGTCTCCATCCCTCTCTGGGTTCATATTGGGACATGGTCTGGGGCTAGTCGGGCATTTTCTGGAGTGCCCTTCTCTTCAGTACAGTGGGCAGAGAGCATGGGAGGGAAGGAGGCAGGGGGGAAGGAGAGAGAGAAAGAGAGAGAAGCAGATAAAGAGAGAGGCAAATAGAGGCAGACAGGGATGTGAGGGGTTGGGGCAGGGGTGCTCGTGTGTGCAGTAGTTATGGCTTTTATGTACTGCCTGCCCTTTTCAGTGATCTCTTCCATCAGCAAACAGCCTTGTCTCTCCCCTCCAGAGGAGAGGAAAAACCAGTGAGCTAACTGGAGCTATCTGAACGGCTTTGGCAGTTCTAGTAAAGTGTGTGTACTGTACTGTAGCCAGGGTGCAGTCTGTGGGTTTTGGCCCCTTTCAGGTCTCCACTCCCCTCAGCTAAAGACTGGTCACCGCTCCTCTCACTGTCTTCTATGGCTCCCACTGGTCTGACTATAGAGATAGAGAAATGTCAGTGCATCTCACTAATTACTCTCTGAAATAGTTTTGGGTCACTTAGACATTTCCTTGTTTTCCATGAAAACATACATGAAATTAGTTTGAATAGGAAATATAGCAAAATGCGTAGGAAATGTAGTCATTAACAAGGTTAGAAATAATGATTTTTAATATAAATAATAATTGTGTCCTTCAAACTTTGCTTTCGTCAAAGAATCCTCCATTTGCAACAATTACAGCCTTGCAGACCTTTGACATTCTAGTAGTCAATTTGTTGAGGTAATCTGAAGAGATTTCACCCCATGCTTCCTGAAGCACCTCCCACAAGTTGGATTGGCTTGATGGGCACTTCTTACGTACCATATGGTCAAGCTGCTCCCACAACAGCTCAATAGGGTTGAGATCCACTCCATTATAGACAGAATACCAGCTGACTGCTTCTTCCCTAAATAGTTATTGCATAGTTTGGAGCTGTGCTTTGGGTCATTGTCCTGATGTAGGAGTTAATTGGCTCCAATCAAGCGCCTTCCACAGGGTATGGCATGGCGTTGCAAAATGGAGTGATAGCCTTCCTTCTTCAAGATCCCTTTTACCCTGTACAAATCTCCCACTTTACCACCACCAAAGCACCCTCAGACCATGACATTGCCTCCACCATGCTTGACAGATGGCATCAAGCACTCCTTCAACATATTTTCATTTGGTCTACGTCTCACAAATGTTCTTCTTTGTGATCCGAACACCTCGAACTTCGATTTGTCTGTCCATAACACTTTTTTCCAATCTACCTCTGTCCAGTGTCTGTGTTCTTTTGCCCATCTTAATATTTTATTTTTATTGGCCAGTCAGATATATGTCTTTTTCTTTGCAACTCTGCCTAGAAGGTCAGCATCCCAGAGTCACCGCTTCACTGTTGACGTTGAGACTGGTGTTTTGCAGGTACTATTTAATGAAGCTGCCAGTTGAGGACCTGTGAGGCGTCTGTTTCTCAAACTAGATTTGTATATGTCCTCTTGCTCAGTTGTGCACTGGGGCCTCCCACTCCTCTTTCTATTCTGGTTAGAGACAGTTTGCACTGTTCTGTGAAGGGAGTAGTACACAGCGTTGTACGAGATCTTCAGTTTCTTGGCAATTTCCCGCATGGAATAGCCTTCATTTCTCAGAACAAGAATAGACTGGCGAGTTTCAGAACAAAGTTATTTGTTTCTGGCAATTTTGATTCTGTAATCGAACCCACAATTGCTGATGCTCCAGATACTCAACTAGTCTCAAGAAGGCCAGTTTGATTGCTTCTTTAATCAGCACAACAGTTTTCAGCTGTGCTAACATAATTGCAAAAGGATTTTCTAATGACCAATTAGCCTTTTAAAATGATAAACTTGGATTAGCAAACACAACGTGCCATTGGAACACAGGACTGATGGTTGCTGATAATGGGCCTCTGTATGCCTATGTAGATATTCCCAAAAAAATCAGCCATTTCCAGCTACAACATTACCAATGTCTACACTGTATTTCTGATCAATTTGATGTTATTTTAATGTACAAAGAAATTGCTTTTCTATCTAAAACAAGGACATTTCTAAGTGACCCCAAACTTTTGAACGGTATTGTATGTCATGCAATTATATGGACACATAGAAATGCAGATGTGAGTGTGGCCATGGGGTTACAGAAATACTCATTTTGATGTTTCATGCTCACAGAAGAGCATGGTTAATGTGATTGTATTAGGAAAAAGACCATTCATGAATGTCAGACAGCCCTTGGCAGTGAAATGGCGGCAAAAGGTTTCTAGTGTAAGAGAGTATCATTGTCAGTATTACTATTGTAGAGTTTGGGATTTAAAAACAAAATCTGTTTGGCGTATAGGTAAAAAGAGCCTTGTTAAGTGTGCAGTCGCGAGTTGTCCCAAAAGGTACCTGTCTTGTGGCTCTGGAGGGAGGCAGGCAGTACTGCACAGAGCTGTATGGGCGATCTGCTGTGCCCTCATTTAATCTGATTTGCATGCTAGAAAGAATTAGGTAATTGGCATTTATTTAGAACAAAAGAGGATCTGCTCTTGGAAAAAATAGGTTTTCATGTTGAATCGAATGCACTCCGTGTCTGAGCTGGTTTCTTCCTGCAGCCTTGTGTGAGCCTCCCCTAACCAGGCACACTGACTGTCTGACTGACTGACTGACTGTCGGCAGGCAGGTTGAGCTGATCTGTGTTTGTGTACACATGTATGGTGTGTTAAAGAGGACTGGGTAATTATTCTCAGTCCATGGGTGTGTGATGAGTTGGCATGTGCTGCGCTCTCTGCCACTGATTGGGAGATTCTCAAATCATCCAACCAAATATTGCACTTGTGTCACTTCAAATCTCAATTTCCAACGCATTCACCCCTGGTATAATTATAGAGAGCAGTAATTCAAGACTGAAAGAGGAGAGAGAAGAGAGAGAGGAGATAGGGGCCTGGCTGTTCCGTAGTGGCAGCATTTAGCCATGTTAGTTTATGCCACAGGGAGTTGGTAGCAGGTTCACTCTACAGCCACACTCCAAATGGGTTTGAACAAGCGTTATCTGAGTACGGCAGTGCTATGCGCTGTTGACACTGTAAACCTAGCGCATCACGTGACTCCCTCACTTTACTAATTAAAGGGCTTTGACTTCCAGTCTTTTTCAGCTATCAATTCATGTTTTTTTCTTCTCTTTCTGCCGATATCACTGAGGGACAGATGTTAGTTTGTGGTTGGTTAGGTGGAGCAGAGCTGGGGATGTGATTGAACTAACTACCCCAGGCCTGTGCATGGCCCTTATCAGTGCAACAACAGCTAACCAGAAGATCTCTAAACCAAACATCAAAGATATCCATCCACTAATCGCTAATTATTTATCATTAATAGTTGCAACACTTTGTCCATACGGATGTTAGGACGCATGTATTTCCATTGAAATGATGGCCTATGTATGCTGTGGCTTGAAGACAACTTCAGTCTTATTCCAAATACATATTTTTCCAATAAGAGAGCTAGCCGGGTGCCAATATAATTTCCCCTCCTTCAGCTAAGGCTTTGTCCTCTAGCTGCTGTGGTTCAGTCTTGAGGCCTAGAGGGTAGAGCGGCTGGCTGTGAGCTAGTGTTTATGAGTCCTGCTCTTTGGAAGGCAGTGCCGACTGGGCTCCCAGCAGGAGAGAGGTGAGCCAGTTTGTTCTGCTCACCACACAATGGACAGGTTTCATTGGCACACTGGTTGAGGCGAGCAGTAACTGACGGACGGAGCAGTAGGGGTCAGGCCTGTTACTAAGTACTGGGTGGAGAGTAAATTACAGTGCTGGTGGGGGCAGGCAGGGTGGAGGTAAGGGGTGCTGTGAAAGTGGCCTGGCGGTGCAGTCAGGGGCTGGTTTGTGGGGAACCCATTTGACCACAGTGGAGCACAGCTCTGTCTTCACCTCGACCACACTAATGCTATGGCTGAGCCATGTCTGGAAGTTCACTACGCTCACTAGTCATATTTTTCTCATGTCATTGTATTGCTTTATACACTATAAAATCCATTTTTATTGGTTTATCTCTTTACTCCCCTAAACTGATATTGAAATACCAGGTTAGAATTAGTGTCATGAAAATGACATAGCATGGAGTAATATTGCATGCGACATTCACATCAATGTATATTTAAAAAGTATGTTCTTCCTCTGAGGGAAAAAATGATACCAAGTGAAGATAGAAACACACAGTAGAGAGAGAGGAGGGGAGAAGGCTTGTGTTTGTTTTTGCCGGTGCTCAGGGGCAAGATGGGAGATTTTGGGGAGATGTGGGGAGCGAGGCAGTTAGGACCTATTTTCACTGCAGCTGAGGCTTCAACTAGCCACAAGCAGTTTTTCTAATTCCAAAGATGAGAGAACAAAATATCCTCTATTGCACAAAAGCCCTATTTTATTTCTCGCACCCCCCACCCCACCGCCATCACCACCACTCCCATCACCTCCTGTCAGAAGTGTCTTAGCACATCGAGGACAACACAAAGCCTTGTGGCTTTATATAGCCACCAAGATTCTATTTAATTTTCTAAGGTCGGCATAATCGTAGTGTATTACCTCACTAAAGGGCTATTCTGTGTGTATGGGCTATTGAGCTGGATGGAATGAGTTACCAGTGAGAGACTGTTCATCTCTGTATCATCCCACCTAACTATGTTATGTTTATCCATGATAAATACCTCAAATCATACACATTCCAATGGTAAAATATGCATTGATAAAATACCACCCACCAGATTTAGCCTCGTTGTTTAAAAGGAAAATATTGTACCTCCATTGTCTGGCTTTCTTGAATAGCGCACATCCAGTTGAATCAGTTCTGTCCTAAAACATACATAATCAGCATCAGTCTTCAGGCAGTATACCTGCTGCTGCTAAACGACTGCGCCGCTGGACAAGTGACTGTGTGTCCTAGTTATGGGCTAGCTCTGTGGTCACGATTGCCTCAGCCATTACTGAGCGTTGAGAATAAGGCCATTCATTTAGCTGTGGCGTGAGCTAGCTATGGCTGCTGAGCTCTACTGAGCATTCTAAGAGCTGTGAATTATTCCACTTTGTTCTGGAGGCCCTGTGAAGCATTACTGGAGTGTTTTATATACTCTTCCAATCCTCCTCTGTCTAAAGGGATGAGAAACGCCTGGGTTTGAAGTCATTCTGAAGTCACAAGCATGCATGCATGCACACACACACACACACACACACACACTTTAAGTGATGAACGCTAATCATATCAATTAAGTGGACTGCAACCCTTGTCTGGGGTTACTTTAACACCGCACTGTGTTCGAGCTGCAATGATAGAAGTGGGGAGCAATAACGAGATAAGACCCTTTGCAGGAGAGGCGATTGTTAATGTAAAATATAACTGCTATAAAAACAGCCAGACTGTTCCCGTAACGGAGGGGAAGAGATTCCTACTGTAAAAATGATTGATCTTGTTCTTCTAAATGGTTAGTTACATAAAAGTCAACAGTTCTTTATGATGGCATTTAAATTATAGGTACTTAACATTACCCCTCTCTTTTCTGTTTTCCTCCGGTGCTTTTCTCTCAGCCCTTTTGATTATTGTGAATTTTTTGTATAAGAGGAAAGCCTTATTCGCACAGGACTAGTATTACTAGAGAACGTTGATCATGTAATTATTACCTCAGAATATCCGTTATTCCAGTGGACGATGTGGACGGGATTATTATTTTCCAAACTACCCCCTGTAAATATTTTTATTTTTATTTTTTAAATGTTTTATAAATTGACGTTATGACGGAAGCCTGGAGGTTTTTATTCTAGGCGTGAAGATATATCAACATCCAGGCGATAACACTACACTGATAATAAGCTTGGCTCCCAAGTTTCTAAACCATACCAAACCATTTTTGGTATAGTGACGCCATAATATTTCAATTGAAAAAGTGTGATCATAATCATTAGGATATTTTAGCGATCCGCAGTAGAAGACGTCCTAAATGCACCCCTGGTTTGGAGGATGTGAAGTGGATACGCTGGAAAGGATCCCCTGAGACATTACCTTAGCAAGCCACGTATTGATGCTAGTGAGGTAGAATGAACAGGGGAGCGAGAGAGAGGGGGAGGGAGAGAAAGAAGGAGAAGGGGGGGTGAGAGAATGAAAAAAATAGGGAATGGGGGAGAGATTGAGAGGGGGCGAGAAAGAAAAAAGAGACAGTGTATAGAGTGTGTGTGAGAGAGAGAGAGAGAGAGAGAGAGAGAGAGAGAGAGAGAGAGTTGGAGAAGTGGAAGTTGTATCCCTGGCTCTGGCTCCACTCTGGCTCTCTGCTCTGCTCCTGCTGTTGCCGGAGTGTTGTTGCTCATCTGTCCCGGGCCCCCAGAGGCAGAGCAGCTGCAGTAATTCTTGCTATGCTGCACAGCTCCATCCTGGGCTGGGGGTGGAGGAAGAGGAGGAGGACGAAAGGAGGAGGGTGGGGGGGGGGTTGTCACCAGAACCATTGTCATAGTTGGAAGTTAATCCCCTGGTTGTTGTTTTTTCTCCCCTACTGCCTAGCAACAGTGGTAAGGCAAGAGGACTGTTTCGGAAATAAATGTACTATCGTATCAATGTCATATAGGGGACACATGAGAGAACATCCTCCCACAGCAGTTGTGAGAAGTGAAGTAGGCAGAAAGTGACTACTGGGTGGGAGTTGATTTGCTGTAGCAGAGGCGTTTATGTTACACAGCCATAGGCACTAGAAGAGATGGAGTATGTTATTGCACTGACTAATCATTCCATGTTTCAACGTCTGTTTATGACGAAGATAATTAAATAATTATGGTGTTAAGTCACCAATGATTACCCAAATGATTTACTGTAAAATCAGGTTAGTGTTATTATCAGAAACATTCTTACTAACACAATAGCTCCTATTTCTCTGAAATGTTGTTTAGTTTTTTTCTGGAATTGTCTAAGCACAAATGAGCACAAATCAAATCCCTTGATTTATGAAATGCTTTCACTCTCCCAGCTCCCTCCCTACCTCCCTCCCTCACAGCTAGACTGAGACCTCTGCTCTGTTCTGCAGCCTATAAGGCAGCTTGTTAGAGAGAGCCCGGGTCTGGCCTGGGTGGCCTTCTCTCCAGGCCCCCCTTAGGATGGCACAGGGCCAGGGGCCGACAGGGCCCGAAGGTTGGGGCAGATTGACAGGTAGTTTACAGTGAGGGATGGACGTCCAGTGGAACATTATCCCAATTAAAGTAGGGGTCAGTCAGAGAGCTGACAACCCCCTGATCCAGCCTCTTCCTACACCTGCAGGGTGTTGCTTCATGCTGGAGCAGTTAGAGCAGGTCACTGGCCATCTATCTAGTATTTTATACCTCCGGCTCTGGAACATGGCCCACAGCTGGGTGGAGAAAAGGGGTAGTAGTGGCCTCTGTCTGGGGCACCTGCCCTGCCTGGCTAGGGGCGACTCAGCACCTACTATTGTACATCACTAAGCATTTTTACTGTGTGTCCTGATGGTGCTTATGTTAAAATCTGTTGAATACACTTCACAACATGATTCTTAGGTCTAAAGGTAACAGTCAATCAGGCTAATCAGGCAGAGTAAGGCTATAACAGTTTTATAACTGCTATATCCGGGAGGGGCTGCTCTCTGCTGTGGTGCTTGAATCCTCAGGTCCCCAGCTACTGTGCATGCTGTTGTGTTCCAAGACATTGATCCTTACCGAGCACTAGTTCTGTCCAAATCCCCAGCCTCGTGCTGCTGCTTGCATCACATCGCATGGCTGGCTGACAGTGTCCCTGACACTGTTACTGTTACTGCCTCTGAGTCTGACACAGCAGGGAGAGGGGACCAGGACACTGTCACTGACAGGAGGTTGGAAGTGTACTATGTCTCTTAGCCTGTGTTAGTCCCTTCAATGCTTCTCAGGCTAGCTAGTTTAGAATCTTTTTTGAAGTGCATCATTAAAGGATTAATTTAAACTGACACATAATAACCAGACTGTTCTCTCAGTAGGCCTACTCTGAAGCCATATGACATGCTGTGTTTTCTAACAGGTATCCAGTCACTGTAGTATACTGCTCCTAGCATCATTGTCTAGGTAATTTGTTAAACGCGTAAAACTCCCCCTGCTCAAGTACTCAAGATTTGGCCGTAAGCAAGTGTCTAATTAGCATAACATTCATATTTCAGAACCGTTCTTAAGAGACATTCTGGATTTGGCCGCTTTGTTTTATTTGTCTGTTATTGGGACACACATTTTTTGTTGATTTGCAGCGTGCCGATGATCACAGAGGGGCTGATTGGAATGCAGTGAGAATGTTCTGGTTGAGTATAGGCCCATGCATCTCCAGGGCCCTATCATGAGCCAAAAGCTGCTACTATCAATCTTCATAATAGTACAGGCTGAGTGTGAAGTACAGGTAATCAGTCAGATAAAAGGGAGACCTGGGCCATACCTCACCATGTTCACTACACAACGTTAAGTTTTTCTCCAAGCGCCATCTACACAGTGGCCTCTCTCAACCACTAAATCATAGTGTCATCCTCAGTCTCCACACCGCTCCCTCCCTACCTGCCTGCCCTCAACGTTTTCCCTGTGTGAACAACAACAGCTCACATCATCAGCCCCCCACCCGCTTATTCAAAAGCACGCCTGCTAGCTGAATGAATTGGTAGAGCAGCAGCATTGCAGTTTGATGAAGGAGGTGGCTGCCCTGAATCTTTAGCATCAGATTGCTGATTGCATCGGGGCTTGAAAAGGTCTTTGCTAGTTGGAGCCAGGCCTTTCATTAGCCTGCGCCTTGTGCTTGACAGCCTCTCTCTCCCATCCCAGCCTCTCTGTCCCCCTGTGGCAGCACTTGTTTTCTGTCCTTGTGCAAATGGCTGGTGTAATCCTGGGCTATAGTGCTTGGACCTGTCACTCCGCATTTGCAGTAAGCATCTTTCCCTCTCTCATCTCCTGAGCCCTAATTGTATTGTAATTAGCAATTATCCATCTATTTATGCACACTAGAGCTGAGATTGGACCAGTTCTTAAAAGGGCAGAAGGAGAGTGAGGAGAGGAGAGGCCCAATACAGAACACTAGCGCAGGCCAATTCACACAATTCACTGCTTGTCCCATGTCTCTATCTTCCTGTCTTCCTATCAAACATGTTCTATTTCTTTCTTTCTTTCTCTCTCTCTCTTTTTTCCATAATGCACTCACACATTAAACAAAGCTTTTATCGATGTATACTGAAGAAAAATATAAAGTGAAAAGTGTTGGTCCCATGTTTCATGAGCTGAAATAAAAGATCCCAAAAATGTTCCATACGCACAAAAAGCTTATTTCTCAAAAATGTTGTGCACAAATTTGTTTACATCCCTGTTAGTGAGCATTTCTCCTTTGTCAAGATAATCCATCCACCTGACAGGTGTGGCATATCAAGAAGCTGATTATCAAAACAGTGTGTATGTCATGTGGGCTAGCGGTTTGCTGGTGTCAACGTTGTGAACGGAGTGCCCCATGGTGGTGGTGGGGTTATGGTATGGGCAGGCATAAGCTACGGACAACGAACACAGTTGCATTTTATTGATGGCAATTTGAATGCACAGAGATACCGTGATGAGATCCTGAGGCCCATTGTCGTGCCATTCATCCGCCGCCATCACCTCATGTTTCAGCATGATAATGCATGGCCCCATGTCGCAAGGATCTGTACACAATTCCTGGAAGCTGAAAATGTCCCAGTTGTTCCATGGCCTGCATACTCACCAGACATGTCACCCATTGAGCATGTTTGGGATGCTCTGGATTGACGTGTACGATAGCGTGTTCCAGTTTCCACCAATATCCAACAACTCTATGCGAAGGAGATGTATCGTGCTGCATGAGGCAAATGATGGTCACACTAGATACTGACTGGTTTTCTGATCCACGACCCTACCTTTTTTTAAAGATATCTGTGACTAACAGATGCTTATCTCTATTCCCAGTAATGTGAAATCCATAGATTAGGGCCACATTTATTTATTTCAATTGACTGATTTCCTTATATGAACTGTAACTCAGTAAACTTTGAAATTGTTGCATGTTAAGTTTATATTTTTGTTCAGTGTAGCTACAATAGTACATATTCTGCTTTCTGTCTTTAATTCATCGTCAGTGCTGCTTATCTGTCTTTAATTCATCGTCAGTGCTGGTAATGAACAGAACAGATGTACTTTTTACCTGGGCTGGCCATGGTGTAATATAGTGTTGAGTGTGTATGTGTGCCCAGGGCTGAGGGCTTTGATCAGGTCTACACTGCTCTGACAGATGCTCTCTGTGCTCTCACCCTCTCGTCATCAACAAGGCCAGTCAGCATCTCTCCCCATGCCAGTAATTCTATCCTCCTGTTACCATTAGATGAATTGGAGCGCATAACAAATAACTGCTATGGGCATTTCTATTTCTCTTGTCATGAGAAATGACACACAATTTACTGGGATGATTTCTCCCCCTCCTGATGTCTATGGGCTGTAGCCTTGACAGGCGCTGGGCTATGATGAGGGACCATACCCTGTAATCAGAGCTGGATATGTGATCTTAGACACTGGGGCGAGAGGTGGCTGAGGTGGGAGTGGGGACATGGGGTCATGGGGGGGGGGGGGGGGGTCTACTATAGCGGGTTGTTGTGGTGGGATAATCCGCTAGCTTTGGAAATCATAATGGCGGGTACACAAGACGGTGATTAAGGATGAGGAGGTTAAGCTTTCTTATCAAGCGAAGGCTTTAGCCTGGATTGCTTGTTGTCACACAAGTGTTCCCTATTTTAGAGAATGGCCAAAGTTACTCAGCTGAAAACAGTTGTCAACAAATACTGTTGCAGTTAATCAGGAGCATGGCAGAATCTAAGCCTGGGCCCTAAGGGTTTGATGGAGAGGATTGAGAATAGAGTGAGGGGCTCCCTCCACAGTTTTAACCCCTCACTGTAAGCCTTGCTGCTACAGCAACTGTGCTCTGGATGGAGCTTATGGACCAAGTCTGCCAGCATAGTATTTTCCTTGCTTGACCTCTGCCATTTATAGTTTACCTAGATTACAGGGCATCTAAGATGCATATTGGAGGATCCATTTTTCAGATAGGGATATTGTGGTAACACGTGGGACTTGTCTTTGGTGTGGTGCCTTGGTGTATCCAGTTGATTGACAGCTGGGTGTCTGTGTTGGGGAAGCGGAGGGTAAAACCCTGGCCTTGGTAGAGAGGCAGTGACCCATCACACTGCTCTGTGTAGGAGACTGTAGTAGATCAATATACAGAGACATGGGAACACAGGGCTCTGGGAGAACAGAACACTACAGGGCCTCACTGGTCTGTAGGGAGCTGGGGCGGTCTAGCCAACTGTGAGGATTTGTATTTGTATTTTATTTCACCTTTATTTAACCAGGTAAGCCAGTTGAGAACAAGTTCTCATTCACAACTGCGACCTGGCCAAGATAAAGCAAAGCAGTGCGATAAAAACAACAACACAGAGTTACATATGGGGTAAACAAAACATAAAGTCAAAAATATAGAAAATATATATACAGTGTGTGCGAATGTAGTAAGTTATGGAGGTAAGGCAATAAATAGGCCATAGTGCAAAATAGTTAAAATTTCGTATTAACACTGGAATGATAGATGTGCAAAAGATGATGTGCAAATAGAGATACTAGGGTGCAAATTAGCAAAATAAATAACAATATGGGGATGAGGTAGTTGGGTGGACTAATTTCAGAAAGGCTGTGTACAGGTGCAGTGATCGGTAAGGTGCTCTGACAACTGATGCTTAAAGTTAGTGAGGGAGATAAGAGTCTCCAGCTTCAGAGATTTTTGCAGTTCGTTCCAGTCATTGACAGCAGAGAACTGGAAGGAATGGCGGCCAAAAGGAGGTGTTGGCTTTGGGGATGACCAGTGAGATATACCTGCTGGAGCGCAGACTACGGGTGGGTGTTGCTATGGTGACCAGTGAGCTAAGGTAAGACAGGGATTTGCCTAGCAGTGATTTATAGATGACCTGGAGCCAGTGGGTTTGGCGACGAATATGTAGTGAGGGCCAGCCAACAAGAGCGTACAGGTCACAATGGTGGGTAGTATATCGGGCTTTGGTGACAAAACGGATGGCACTGTGATAGACTACATCCAATTTGCTGAGTAGAGTGTTGGAGGCTATTTTGTAAATGACATCGCCGAAGTCAAGGATCGGTAGGATAGTCAGTTTTACGAGGGCATGTTTGGCAGCATGAGTGAAGGAGGCTTTGTTGCGAAATAGGAAGCCGATTCTAGATCTAACTTTTGATTGGAGATTCTTAATGTGAGTCTGGAAGGAGAGTTTACAGTCTAACCAGACACCTAGGTATTTGTAGTTGTCCACATACTCTAGGTCAGACCCGCCGAGAGTAGTGATTCTAGTCGGGTGGGCGGGTGCAAGCATGCATTTAGTTTTACTAGTGTTTAAGAGCAGTTGGAGGCTACGGAAGGAGTGTTGCATAGCGTTGAAGCTCGTTTGGAGGTTTGTTAACACAGTGTCCAATGAAGGGCCAGATGTATACAACATGGTGTCGTCCGCATAGAGGTGGATCCGAGCGTCACCAGCAGCAAGAGCGACATCATTGATATACACAGAGAATAGAGTCGGCCCGAGAATTGAACCCTGTGGCACCCCCATAGAGATGGCCAGAGGTCCAGACAACAGGCCCTCCAATTTGACACATTGAACTATATCTGAGAAGTAGTTGGTGAACCAGGCGAGGCAGTCATTAGAGAAACCAAGGCTTTTTAGTCTGCCAATAAGAATGCGGTGGTTGACAGAGTCGAAAGCCTTGGCCAGGTCGATGAAGACGGCTGCGCAGTACTGTCTTTTATCGATCGCGTTTATAATATCGTTTAGGACCTTGAGCGTGGCTGAGGTGCACCCATGACCAGTTCGGAAGCCGGATTGCATAGCGGAGAAGGTACGGTGTGATTCGAAATGGTCGGTGATCTGTTTGTTAACTTGGCTTTCAAATACTTTCGAAAGGCAGGGCAGGATGGATATAGGTATATAACAGTTTGGATCTAGAGTGTCACCCCCTTTGAAGAGGGGGATGACCGCGGCAGCTTTCCAATCTCTGGGGATCTCAGACGTTACGAAAGAGAGGTTGAACAGGCTAGTAATAGGGGTTGCGACAATTTCGGCGGTTAATTTTAGATAGAAAGGGTCCAGATTGTCTAGCCCAGCTGATTTGTAGGGGTCCAGATTTTTTTCAGCTCTTTCAGAACATCAGCTGTCTGAATTTGGGGGGGGGGGGCATGGGCAAGTTGCAGCGGAGGGTGCAGAGCTGGTGGCCGGGGTAGTGGTAGCCAGGTGGAAAGCATGGCCAGCCGTAGCAAAATGCTTGTTGAAATTCTCGATTATTGGCTCATCTCCTTTCCTACAGGGGATTTGTCCCTCTTTTGTCTCTACATCGTATCGTTTTTATCTGAACTTGCAGGTTCTGCAGGCAACATACACTAAGAGGAACTTCCTCAGCTTTGCAGTGTCCTTCACTGGTTCAGTCTCTGGAAAAAGTATCTGAAAAACTTTCTATTTCAGAGCTAGAGCTTTGTTCCGTTGCAAAAAGTCATTCTCTAATATACTGAACAAAAATATAAATGCAACATGTAAAGTGCTGGTCCCATGTTTCATGAACTGTAATAAAAGATTCCAGAAATTATCCATACACACAAAACGTATATTTCTCTCAAATTCTGTGCACAAATTTGTTTACATCCCCGTTAGTGAGAATTTCTCCTTTGCCCAGATGATCCATCCACCGGACTGGTGTGGCATATCAAGAAGCTGATTAAAAAGCATGATCATTACACAGATGCACCTTGTGCTGGGGACCATAAAATTTCACTCTAAAATGTGCAGTTTTGTCACACAAAACAATCCCACAGTTTTGAGGGAGCGTGCAATTGGCATGCTGACTGCAGGAATGTCCACCAGAGCTGTTGCCAGAGAATGTAATGTTAATTTCTCTACTATAAGCCGCCTCCAACGTCGTTTTAGAGAATTCGGCAGTATGTCCAACCGGCCTCACAACCGCAGACCACGTGTAACTACGCCAGACCAGGACCTCCATATCCGGCTTCTTCACCTGCGGGATCATCTGAGACCAGCCACCCGGACAGCTGATGAAACTGAGGAGTATTTCTGTCTGTAATAAAGCCCTTTTGTGAGGAAAAACTCATTCTGATTGGCTGGGCCTGGCTCCCAAGTGGGTGGGCCTTTGTCCTCCCAAGCCCACCCATGGTTGCGCCCCTGCCCAATCATGTGAAATCTGTAGATTAGGGCCTAATGAATTTATTTCAATTTACTGATTTCCTTAAATGAACTGTAACTAAAATCGTTTAAATTTTTGCATGTTGCGTTTATATTTTTGTTCAGTATATATGCATAATAACTACGATATGTTATTTTCTCTGCTCTTTGTGCTGTCGTTCTGAGTTTCCACTGCCGTACACTATATTTATCTTCCTCCACTTTGTACAGTTAGAGGTAATAAATACTCTGGCTTGTCTTTGCCATCTTCTGTGTACATCTTCATAACCCTCACAGCTTCTATCTCCAGGCCATCAGACTGTTAAACAATCACCACTAGCTGGCCTCCGCCCAGTACCCTGCCCTGAACTTTAGTCACTAGCCGGCTACCACCTGGTTACTCATCCCTGCACCTTAGAGGCTGCTGCCCTATCTACATAGACATGGAACGCTGGTCACTGTCACGTTCGCTTACAGACGGGACGGACCAAGGCGCAGCGTGATATGCGTACATGTTTATTAAATATTAAACACAACGACAAAATAACAAACAAAATGAAACGTGAAGTCCAAGGCAACACAACATACCTTAACACGGAACAAGATCCCACAACCCACTAGTGCCAATAGGCTACCTAAGTATGGTTCCCAATCAGAGACAACGAGCGACAGCTGCCTCTGATTGGGAACCAAACCGGCCAACATAGATCTAGACGATCTAGATCTAAACCTAGAAAATACAACATAGAACATACCACACAGAAAATACACACCCTGACTCAACAAATACCAGTCCCCAGAGTCAGGGCGTGACAGTCACTTTAATAATGGAATCCTGTTCACTTTAATCATGTTTACATACTGTTTTACCCATTTCATATGTATATACTGTATTATAGTCAAGGCCATCCTATTTAACTGTTGCTGTACATAAGCTATTCTATCCTACGTATTCTTCAGATATACTACATATTCTTCAGATATACTGTACCACATACTGTCCATAATGTCTATACATCCCATCACATATATATATACATGTGGTCCTCTGTAGCTCAATTGGTAGAGCATGGCCTTTGTAACGCCAGGGTAGTGGGTTCGATCCCCGGGACCACCCATACGTAAAAATGTATGCACACATGACTGTAAGTCGCTTTGGATAAAAGCGTCTGCTAAATGGCATATTATTATTATTATTATTAATATACACAGTACCAGTCAAAAGTTTGGACACCTACTCATTCCAAGGTCTTTCTTTATTTGTACTATTTTCTATATTGTAGAATAATAGTGAAGACATCAAAACTATGAAATAACACATATGGAATCATGTAGTAACCAAAAAAGTGTTAAACAAATCAAAATATATGTTATATTTGAGATTCCTCACAGTAGCCACCCTTTGCCTTGATGACAGCTTTGCGCGCTCTTGGCATTCTCTCAACCAGCTTCATGAGGTAGTCACCTGGAATGCATTTAATTTAACAGGTGTGCCTTGTTAAAAGTTAATTTGTGGAATTTATTTCCTTCTTAATGTGTTTAAGCCAATCAGTTGTGTGGTGACAAGGTAGGGGTGGTACACAGAAGATAGCACTATTTGGTAAAAGACCAAGTCAATATTATGGCAAGAACAGCTCAAATAAGCAATGAGAAACAACAGTCCGTCATTACTTTAAGACATGAAGGTCAGTCAATACGGAAAATGTCAAGAACTTTGAAAGTTTTTCAAATGCAGTCGCAAAAACCATCAAGCGCTATGATGAAACTGGCTCTCATGAGGACCGCCACAGGAAAGGAAGACCCAGAGTTACAGTGGGGAAAAAAAGTATTTAGTCAGCCACCAATTGTGCAAGTTCTCCCACTTAAACAGATGAGAGAGGCCTGTAATTTTCATCATAGGTACATGTCAACTATGACAGACAAATTGAGAAACAAAATTGTAGACCTGCACCAGGCTGGGAAGACTGAATCTGCAATAGGTAAGCAGCTTGGTATGAAGAAATCAACTGTGGGAGCAATTATTAGGAAATGGAAGACATACAAGACCACTGATAATCTCCCTCGATCTGGGGCTCCACGCAAGATCTCACCCTATGGGGTCAAAATTATCACAAGAACGGTGAGCAAAAATCCCAGAACCACACGGGGGGACCTAGTGAATGACCTGCAGAGAGCTGGGACCAAAGTAACAAAGCCTACCATCAGTAACACACTACGCCGCCAGGGACTCAAATCCTGCAGTGCCAGACGTGTCCCCCTGCTTAAGCCAGTACATGTCCAAGCCCGTCTGAAGTTTGCTAGAGTGCATTTGGATGATCCAGAAGAGGATTGGGAGAATGTCATATGGTCAGATGAAACCAAAATAGAACTTTTTGGTAAAAACTCAACTCGTCGTGTTTGGAGGACAAAGAATGCTGAGTTGCATCCAAAGAACACCATACCTACTGTGAAGCATGGGGGTGGAAACATCATGCTTTGGGGCTGTTTTTCTGCAAAGGGACCAGGACGACTGATCCGTGTAAAGGAAAGAATGAATGGGGCCATGTATCGTGAGATTTTGAGTGAAAACCTCCTTCCATCAGCAAGGGCATTGAAGATGAAACGTGGCTGGGTCTTTCAGCATGACAATGATCCCAAACACACCGCCCGGGCAACGAAGGAGTGGCTTCGTAAGAAGCATTTCAAGGTCCTGGAGTGGCCTAGCCAGTCTCCAGATCTCAACCCCATAGAAAATCTTTGGAGGGAGTTGAAAGTCCGTGTTGCCCAGCGACAGCCCCAAAACATCACTGCTCTAGAGGAGATC